>NC_143520.1:6030000-7230000 GCF_031878675.1 Megascapheus bottae | reverse complement strand
GACAGGATTTCACAGCTTACTAAACCCTTCCCATACGATCTCTCTAAATTTATTTTTCCTTTCCTTTCTTTTCTTTTCCTTTCCTTTCTCAGGAAGCTGATAGCTAAAGATCATGGTTCAAAGCCAGCATGGGCAAGGAAATCTATGAAACCTTTATCTCCAATAAACACACACACATATACACACACACACAGAGACACAGAACTGTGTCCCTCAGGGAGAGTGGCCAGGCCCTGAGTTCAAGCTCCAGGATTGGCACAAAATGAAAAATAGAAAAAGATTCTACAGTTACACAAAATGTCATGTTAATTTTCCCCAATAAGTTGGTATATGAACATTTTAGTGTATCTATATATTATTTTATATATAGATATATATTTTATGTATAAATTTATGTATATATTATACATATGTATCATATATTTATGTACATATTACTATATATAGGGCTTATTTAAATTTGAATTATCAGTTTACAATTATTTAATATTTAAGATGGATTGATTAGTTAATCCAATGCAATCCTAATCAAAATTAGAGCAGTTTTTGCAGAAATTGACAAGATGATGCAATTTATATGATATTGTAGATGATCTAGAATACCCAATGGCTAAGAATTCTGGAATGTTCTGATCCCCCGGTGCCACATGCACTAAGATCTAGAATACCCCAAATATTTTGAAAAAGAAAATAATAATATCAAAAGATTTATCTGATTCTAACATAAGAAAGTAATGAAGAGCATGTGGTGTTAAGAGTAGGCACAGCCTTTGGGCTAGGAACGTGGCCTAGTGGTACAGTGCATGCCTAGCATGCATGAAGCCATGTGTTAGATTCCTCAGTACCACATACACAGAAAGAGCTGAAAATGATGCTGTTGCTCAAATGATAAAGCGTTAGCCTTGAAAAAGCCCAAGAACAGTGTCCAGGCCTTGAGTTCAAGTCCCACAACTTGCCAAAAAATAAAAATAAATAAATAAAGAGTAGGCATAGCCTTACAGATCAGGGGAACAGAACAGTGAGTAGAAGAGTCATAGTCAATTAATTTTATCAAGATGTCTCAGTAATTAAATGAAAATAAATCAGAAAATTTATGCTGGAATGACTGAATATCAACAGGTCACTTTCAAGCTTTACCTTTAAAATATGCACAAATATGATTATTCAAAATAAATCCTTGACCTAAATATAACACCTAACAAACACTATTATATTTCCAGAAGAAAAACATAAGAAGAAATGTTGGTGACACCACTCGGGAAAAACATTCTCACACAGGATAAAGTACACAATTCAGCAGAAAAACCTCTCAAATGAACTGTCACATTAAAATACTATACTCTAAAAAATTAAAATGTTGAAAGGCAAATCAAAGTTATTGCAATATATATGCAAAATATGCATCTAATAAAAGGTCTATATATAGAGTATATAAAACATTTTACGCCTCAATAAGAAGGAAACAGCCCAATAAAAATGGGGAAAATATTTGAACAAATATATTCTACAAGAGATACACAAATGCCAATAAGCACATGAAAGATGTTCAAAGGATGATGCTAAGTGAAATAAACTCTAGGATATGTGGTTATTGTTTTTAATGTGCTATGTGAAGTTATTTCTTTTGTCTTTTGTGTTTTTCTTCCCCCTTTTGGTTTATCTCCTGTTCTTATTGTATCTGACTCTGGTACCTGGTATATTGTATATATGTTTATTTGTTTGAGTTAGGGAAGAAAAAAAGAAAAACAAGATGATGAGACAAATGACAAAGGATTAACCAATGCAACAGTGATATTCACAAGATAGTATGTTGGAAATGAACTTTACAACTTAGGGGGTAGAGAAAGTGGGAGAAAAACATGGGACCGGGTAACAATGCGTGAGAAGTAATGTACTCACTACTGCACTAATGTAACTGTAATCTCTGTATACTTCACCCTAACAATAAAATTTTTAACAAAGAAAGATGTTCAAGATCACAAACAATGAGAAAAACATCAGCTAAACCCACAATGAACTCTTCCCCCACACTTGACAATGCCAAGTATTGATGAGAAAGTGTATCAACTTTAATATAAATTACTTGTGTGAAAATGTAATATAGTAACTTTTCTTGTAAAGTTAGATATATACAACCCAGCACTCTCTATTATATTAATCCAAAAGAAATAAAAATACTTGTCCATGCAAGACTTTTTTTTGCCAGTCCTGGGGCTTGAACTCAGGGCCTGAGCACTGTCCTTGGGTTTTACTCAAGGTTAGAGCTCAACCACTTGAGCCACAGCACCACTTCTGGCTTTTGTTTCTATGTATGTAGTACTGAGGAATTAAATCCAGGTCATCATGCATGCTAGAGGTAAGCACTCAAACACTAGGCCAAACTCCTAGCCCCATGAAAAATTTTTGCAAGAATGTTTCTTACATTATTCACAATACTTAAAAAACACAGAGCCTAAAGTGTAGCCTTATGTGGAGTGTTCACTTAGCATGGATGAAGCCCTGTGTTCCATTCCTTGGTATAACATACACAGAAAAATCTGGTGCTGTGGCTCAACTGATTAAGTGCTAGCCTTGAGAAGCCTCAAGGACAGTGAATAGGCCCTGAGTTCAAGTCCCAGGACAGGCTAAAAAAATCCCCACAAACAACCCAAAGTGTTCATTAACTAATGGATGGATAGAAACTTGTGGCATATCTATACTATGTGTCTATATCATGAAAAACAACCTAGTGCTAATATGAATATGTTAAAGCATTCAACAACGTAGCCCAGTCTCAAAAACATGCTAAGTGATAAAAAGCTTCACACAAATAACTACATGCTGTGATTCTGTTTATAGGAAATTGTTAAAAGGCAAAACTACAGCAACAAAAAGCAGAAGAGCAAATGGCTTGTAGCCAGAAGTTAGAAGGGTGAGCTAACTGCAACACATGGTGGAGATGTTTTAACTTGGCTATGGAAACTGTCATACAACAGAATGAACTGAGGTGGGGCGTGCAGTGTAGTCATGAAATTCAATGCACATCTTACAAAACTAAGGAAATTGAGGGAACATGTGGGTTTGGGAGGAATAGGCGAGAATGCTAACCCTGATCAAAATGCATTGTATTCATAAACTATATGATTGAATGGTGACTCCTCTGTACAACTATTTAATGACAATAGAAAAGTTCACAAATTTTCATTAAACTGCACTTAGAAATTGGTGAAGTATAATAATCTTCAGAGAATGGATTTTTTTTTTTTTGCCAGCTTTGGAGCTTCAATTTAGGGCCTGAGCACTGTCCTTGGGTTTTCTCAAGGCTAGAGGTCTACCATTTGAGCCATAGCTCCACTTCTGGCTTTCAGGTCTTCATGCATGCTAGGCAAGCACTCTACCACTAGGCAAAACTCCTGGTCCAAAAGGATGCTTTTTAAAGTAAACTTTTAGAATACATTAAAAAGGAAAGTAGGTAAGAAAAGAAATGTTTTTGCAAAAATAATTCCAAGGAAATAGTACTGGGGTGTAGCTCAGTAGTAGAACATATGTTTGGTACATGTAGACTCTAGGTTTAACCCCCGACAGCCCAACTCCATCTCCACAAAAGGAAATGTGGAAATTAAGCATATATATATATATGTGCGTGTATATATATAATTGTCTTGTGTGTGTATGCATATACCAGTACTGGCTCTTGAACTCTGAACCTGGGTACTGTCCCTGAGCTTTTTTGATCAAAGCTAGTATTCTACCACTTAAGCCACAGTTCTATTTCCTTCCCCGCCCCCTTTTGTGGTGGTGATAGTGGTGGTGGTGAATTGGAGATAAGAATCTCAAAGACTTTTCCTCCTAGGCTGGCATCAAACTCTAACCCTCAGATCTCAGCCTCCTAAATAGTCCTACAGATAGCTGTCTTATTTTTACTAGGTATGCTTTTGTCCCTCTAAATTCCATCTCAAGAAGTAGAAATAAATCAGCTAATTGAAATAATTTCAGCTAACTTTAACATATGTGAAACTACTGATTATTAATAGGTTTCCAGAGAAACTTTGGAACAGGATATGGAGACTTAGCCACTTCATTTTCACACAAGAAACAGAGTGCATGGCTTGGTTGGTTCAGGTAGGATTTTGTTGTATATCTTGTTCTTTCTCTTCCTCTCTTCCTTACTATCTTCCTTCTTTTCTTCCTTTCTGCCTTTCCGTCTTCCCTCTTTCCTTCCTGTGGTGTGAATATCTATTTCATCATTCTGTCCTTTTGCCAGAAGTATATTTATGATCCCTCAGTCCACACCCAATGTCAGATAATTATCCATTAACATACTTCACCTGCACGGTGATGAAAATGCTATCACAACTTGTAAGAGATCCCCAGGAAGATGGGGCTGGAAGATACTGTGACCACATGTTGTTTTAAACCTGTATTCATTCCATCTCCTGGCTGCATGTCATCAAAGAGGCCAAACAGATGTGTAAAAATAGCTGTTTAACAAGGGGGAAAATATTGTAAAATTGTTTATGGCAGGACACCGGGTTCTTATAGGCCAAGTAAATTACAAATAGATTTCTCAATTACTTTTTAAAGCCTGGTATTTGATTCTTATATAACAGTCAAAAATCAATTTTGCATGGAATTTATGTGAATGCCTCATTATTAATAAAACAGCGGTTGGCGGCTGCCACTTTCTCTCTGTAGCAGCAACACGCAGTGGGGAGGCATCACGTGCCAGGCTCTGCAATTCTTTATCTTTTTATCCTCTGGTTCAGCACCATAAAAAAGAAAAGGGAAAGATGAAATTGCACACAAAGACTTCTGGCATTATCTTCTTCAAGGGGGCATAAAAGGGAACCCAGAGATTACTGAGGGGTGTCTGCTGGAGATGTTTTGATTCCTCCATTCCTGCTTATATTGTACCCTATACATCTCTTTAAAAATAAAACCCTTTTTGCTGTCCCTTGGTTATCTCATATTGTTACAGTATTTGGTTATTTGAAATTGGATAGGGAAGGGGGAAAACAAGATGAGGGGTGGGGATGGGGGGGAGGGAAATGGGGACCAAAACATGAGAAAGGGTATCAATGTATGTGAATTAATGCACCTCCTATCTGGGAAATATAATGTAACCCTTCTATTAATTACAATAAAAATATATGAAAAAATATTTGCATACCCAATTCTATGGACATGGTATTGGAAATATAAACATAACTACATAGACTTAAAAATTTATGACTCTATAGACATAATGTTTTATTACATAGATTAATAAGTATCTAGGACATACAAACCCTTAGCCTAATTTTAATTATGTTCTAAAATCTAAGTGCCAGTAATTGTATATAGAGATTCCCTTCTTGAATGCTTGTTTGTTAAGCACATCATTTGAAATATGATGTAAAAATCAATGTTAATAAATTCTTTAATAAAATTTAAAAATAATAATAAAACCCTTTATATTTGCTCACATAAATGTTCTTAGCATATGTTAATCATACAAGTGGGTGTGGTATATTTTCACCCATGTACATAATATATTTGAATCAAATTCAATCTGCTACTTTTTTTAATCTCTTCTTTTCCCTTTTAAAATATTTTTCTGACAGACTTCTATTTTCATATATATGCGTAAAGTACTTCAAGCCATATCACTCTTCTTTTCCTCTTTCACCTCCTACTAGTTATAGTCTTCCCAAATAGTTCTTTTATTTTCTAGTATTGTAATTCTCTTTTTATTAGGTCTCGATTCTGCATATTAGGGAGAACTAAAGAATAGCCACTGTGAGTATATACCACATTCAAGTCATCAGTTGATGGACACCTAGTTTGCTTCTATACTTTGGCTATTATGAATAGTGCTGCCGTAAATATGTATGTACAGTTATTTCTATTGTATGCTGCCTTAACATTCCTTTGGTAAAACTGGGTTATGTGCTAGTTCTATTTTTGGTGAGAGGATTTTTTTTATGGATCACCATACAGATTTTCATAATGGATCCACTAATATACATTTCAAATAGTGTAAGAGCTTTCCCTCCCCCACTCCAAATTCTCTTTATTCTTTGTCTTGATGGTTGCCATTCTGATTGGAGTGAGATAGAATGTTGTGTAGTCTGTGTTTAAATTATCTCAATGACTAAGGAACGTCAACAACATTTCTTCCTGCATTTATTAGCCATTTATACTTTTTTGTCATTCATGGGGCTTGAACTCTGGGCCTGGCTGCTGTCTCTGAGCTTTTCAGCTCAAGGCTACTACCCTATCCCTGGAGCCACAGCGCCACTTCTGGTTTTCTAGTGGTTAATTGGAGATAAGAGTCTCACATTATTTAGTGCCCGGGCTGGCTTTGAACCTCCATCTTCAGATATCAGCCTCCTGAGCAGCTAGGTTTACAGGTGTGAGACACCGCACCTGGCTATTTGTACTCTATCTTTTGAGAACTATCTGAGCAATTCATCTTTCCATTTATTAATTTGATTTCTTCCTTTAATGTTTATTTTTGGAGCTCTTTATACATTTGGATATAGTAATCTTTCACCAAATAAATAATTGGCAAAGATTTTCTCTCATTCTGTGGGTTGTCTCTTCATTCTAGTAATTATTTCCTTTGCTGCAGAAAATACAAATTTTAAACAATTCCACGTGTCAATTCTTTCTCCTAATTCTAGAGAAGCATTGTCTATGCTATACCTTTAAATGTTTTATGCCTAAGGTTTTCCTCTAATAATTCCAAAGTTTTGTGTTTTATACTAAGATCTTTGACTCATTTTTCCAACATAATGTTTTTGGAACCCTTGTCAAAAAGCAGATGCCTGTAAGTATGTGGGCTAATCTGTGGATCTTTCAGTCTTCACCATTGGTCAACGTGTCTGTTTTTGTGCCACTACTATGTTGTTTCTGTTAATATAGTTCTGTGCTACAAAGTCAGATGTTTTATTTTTACAAACAGGATTTTTGCTCAAGATTTCCTTGGTTATCTGGGGGTCTTAATGCATCCAAATGAATTTTAGGATTGATTTCTCTAATCCTGTGAAGAATGACTGGCATTTTGATAAATATTGTATTGAATCTATACATAGCTCCCAAGTGGTGTAATTATCTTCACAATTTTACTTCTGCTTACCTATGAACATGGGAGGTCTGTGAGCGCACAACTTGTCCCCAGTGTTTCCTTGTCAGAAGGTAATTAGGAAAGTGTTGCCAACACAATCACCAATGCTACCCAGAATACTGTGGGGGAAGCTAGATTAGAAATTCCATTTTAAACACCCAGACGATTCGCATATATTGAATATCAGGAAATCACTGAAGAAGAAAGTCTATCAAAGAGAAGGAGCTCTTGTTTGTCTTCAAAGACAAATTTTAAATAAGAACGAATGATAGAAAAAGTGTCTTAAATGTTATCAATATACTATGGGCTTAAAATAACTCTTGCTCTGCTACAAATCATTTAATCTGATTTGTACTGTCTTCATTTAGAACCAAATAGTTGGTTCCATTGAAATCAGTAAAATCAGTGTTCTTTTTTAGGGGCAAAAATGAAGGAATGTTTGTTCTCTCCAAATCAAATGCACTTTTTCGGGTTTATTGTGAAAGTGCTGCTAATAAACACAGAGAGAAGTTTGCTCACTGTGGATGTGGTTGATTGCATGAATGGCCCAATCCCTTACAACTTTCCCAGTGATGTTCCTTGGCCTGTGACTCTCTCTGCAAGTTCTTTTACTGTAGAAACAAATATACTCCCCCATATGAGATTGGACATATGCCTTGGTCTGAAGAACAGGATGAAAGGGAATTAATCAACATTGCGCCAATTCTGACTTGGAGCCTCAAGTGTCTTGCAAGTTTCTTCTTGTGCTCTCCCATTTCTGACATTGCTGTGACAAAGACATGCTTGGGTTAGCTGTGGTTTCCAGAAGGATGACAGACATATGGAACAAAGCCAAGTCACCTTGCACAAGCCTAAACTAGATTGACCAGCCCTCTGACACAGCAGGATCCCAGCCAAGATTGTCTAAATCATGTAGATGCAGGAGATAAAAAATGTCCACTGACATGTTGTGATTAGGATCTTGCAATTCCTTGATGACAGCTAATATATTAAACCTTTCCTGATAATAGCTGATACTAATGATAGTCTTGGTATTGCCAAACTTCTCAGTTTTTTTCTAATCATCTGATCTTTTTCTACTTCAAGTACTATATTGATTCTGAATTCTATTAATTAAACACTTATTATCAATTATTGTCATCTGGCAAGCATTCTTCAGGTTCTCCAAGTTATGGTACGCCCAGCATCCCTTAAGGGGCCTCTTAAGGCAGATTGCCAAGCCTCTCCTCCAGAGCTGACCTGAAAAATATTCATTTCTCTCCTACTCCTGGGTGGTGCTGATGCTGCTGTCCACAAAGACTGACCAGTCCTCCCCTTCAAGGGTTAAGCACAGGTTTCAGGCTCACAGTCTTCTTTCATGTATCCTCCACCCCGCAAAAAAAAAAAAAAAAAAAAAAAAAAAAAAAAACCTTGTGTTTCCCCAGGCATGTTTTTCCATCACCTTCTCCAGCTGACCAATAAATGAGTGGGGTCAGAGCCAAGACCGCACAGCCTTCCAGATGAGCTCCCTTTGGAAGAGGCAAGCTCAGCTGCAACCACCAAGCAGGGGTTGCCAAGCCAGGCATCAGGGACTCCCCACCATCCTCTCCCCTGAACTTCACATTATCCCAGTGATCATGTGAGCAGCCTGGTTTGCATCCAAGACACACTGACTTGGGAGAATGGAAAAGAGTTCACAATTCTCCAAGTCTACCTCCAAATACTCATTCCTCATCAGAGAAAGCAATGGTTTCACTGCCAGGGATAAAGCTTAGCTGCATAGATTTCAATACGTGCAATCAATTTCCCACATCCTGATGGCAGGTATTCTCATTCCCACCCCTACCCCACGGTGCATGCAATGAGCCCCTACTGAGGAACAGAACAGCTTTTGCTGATGGTGCACCTCCCTACTGCCTGGGTTCTTTTCCACAATGGCATAGACTTAAATTTGAACTCAGTTACCCATGGCTCCTGCACATCAGCATAGGTTCCTGCGTTGGCAGGAAGCTGGGTTCTCTGTCCGATGTGTATTGGTAGGGCTGCCTTGGAACATTGCACTAAATTAAAGAGCTTCCTCTTGAAACACAGCTTGTTTAAACGCAACAGGGAAATTGGAAGTAATTATAGGAGTGACCACACTGTTGTACCACTTTGGTCCTTTTCTTTTTTCCTTTCCTTTTCTTTTCTTTCAATAAAGCATGTTTTTTTTCCCTGCTAACTGCTACATTTATTCCAACTCAGTGGTTATGCTTTGAAAAGGTTAGGGTTGCCCTTGAGGTGTGTGAACACTTGCCTAAGGGTCTGGGGAATGTCTGGCACTTTTCTGCTTATAGCCTAGAGTAGTGGGAATATTTCTGTTTTATAGATGTGTTTTGACACTATTTTGAAAACCTCTATTTTACAGAGAATTGTGTGTGTGTGTTGCACATACACCAGTCCTCGGACTTGAACTTGGGGCGTAGATGCTGTTCCTGAGCTTTTCTTCTCAAGGCTAAGTGCTCTTCCAGTTGAGGCATAGCTCCACTTCCAGCTCTTTGGTGGTGAATTTAAGAGGCTCAGGGACTTTCCTGCCCAGGCTTGCTTCAAACTACTTTCTGAGTTGCGAGGATGACAGGCCTGAGTCACTGGCTACTGGCTTGCAGAGAGGTTTTTTTGTTTTTTTTTTTAATCTTGATAATTCACACTCAATGACAATTTTGCCCATAATTAAAGCTGTTCACTATTTGACATATTAGCATTGAAGTGTTCTTTTCATTCATATTACTCAGGCATATATCAGTACTAATAAACAATTATTTTTTTCAGCTTTGAATGAATGAATGAAAAATATAGAAGGCATGCTTTTCCTCTCGATTTTCATTTTCCCAGAAGCACTGAACTCTATTTTAAAAGGAAGTAAAATAATGCATGTGCCTTGTGGGGATGCTCAGAACATTAGGTTTCTACTCAAGTTAGTCTTGACTCAACTCTAGATAGAAGTAGAAATAATTGAGCAGGAAAAGAATAGAAGGGTCCACCTCAATCTCCCTGACATATATACACAATGATGCCTGAGACTTCACAGAGTTCAACCAGTTCAACAATCCTTCCAGACACTTTCGCTTGCTCTGTTGACTCTGGTGTCTAGAAGACTTAACTACATAACAGAGATCTCATTTCTTATGGACCCCCTGCTCTTTAGTATTCCCAACCGCTTCATCTTTATCAGAAGCCAAATGGCCCATAGTATATCTAGATATCAACCAGTAGTTTCCCTGCCTTCTGGCTTCTAATTCTGAATTTTTCTCTATTTGAAAAATGTTATTTTCCCATTCCCTTTTCTGATCAATAGCTGGCCTCCACCTACAATCGATTCCTTCTTCATCTAGCTCTAAATCATAGTATTGGATAAAACTGCTTTCTCTTCAAAGGCTTGGTATTATAAAAACTGTCATAACAATACTGAAATATAACACACAACTGCTTTTTATTTTTGTAAAAAAACTTGGCTGAAGTTTCTTTGGGTTGGTGCTTCCTCGATTTTTAAATATCCCATTGTTTTTATGCAAATATCCATCTTGGAATTCCAAGTAAAGGATCTCATTTACTCAAAACAACCAATTTCTTTCATCACTAGCTCCCAGACAAACTCCCCTAGTCTGAGTATATAATTGAAGGTATGCTGATTTCTGGTGAGATGTAAGTTTTTGTGTTTAAAGCATCAATTAGGACACCACTTTACAGAAGAAGGTCTGAGGTGCAAATATTTTCTGGATGTGCTGCAGCCTTGCACCTCCAAGGGTAGCCATAATCATTTGCATCACAGGACTGGGGACAGGCAGGCTGTCCCTTAGACCTACCAAACTTTTTCACATGGTTGCCAAGGAGACATACATACAATGTTTAAACCTGTGATGGTGTCCAAAATGATTTTTGGGTTCCTACATTTTCCTTCTAGGCCAAAGTGTACAATGGGAGAAAAAAGATGAAAATGTTTGCACCTCTGGCTGCTATATTTTTTTTGCCAGTCCTGGGTTTTACCTCAGGGCCTGAGCACTGTCCTTGGGCTTTCCACTTGAGCCACAGCACCATTTCTAGCTTTCCTATATATGTGATACTGAGGAATCAAACCCTTGTCTTCGTTCATGCGAGGCAAGCATTCTACCACTGGGCCAAATTCCAGGCCCTGGCTGTTATTTTTAATAATGTTTTTTTCTTTAACATAGCTACTTCTACAGTCTTTCACAAAAACTCCACACCTTCTACAAAAAGCAACATTCAGGTCCCTGGAATCATTGCTACTTCTCGCAGAGCAAGTTCTGTATACCAGAAATCTTGTTTCTAAATTGTATGCAAACACTTTCCTCTTCATCCCCTTGGACAATGTAGGGTAAAATAAAATAAGGAAAAAAAGGCCTCATATCTTCTCAAGTCAGCTTGATGGGGAAATGAGAGCCATACAACAAACACACTGGGATGACAGTTCTTTCTCTGCCTCTGTGCTTTGCCTAAGAGGCACTAACTAGCAGGTGAAGTTATTAAAAATAAACTTAGGTATATAAAAAAATTAAAGAGGGAGTTGACTGAGGCATAGCTCAGTTGGTAGAGCATCTGCCAACAAGGGAAAACCTCAGGTACCAAGTTTCAGTCCCAATTTTAGGCAAGGAGAGGCAAGTAACGGAAGAAGGAAGGAAGGAAGGAAAGAGAAAGGAAGGAAGGAAGGAAGGAAGGAAGGAAGGAAAGAAGGACCGAAGAAAGAATTGAGGAGTTTACCTAAGCAAATATGTGACTTGGGTAGTGTCAGACCACTACCAATTCAAGTCCCCACTGGGGGGGGGGGGGGAGGGAGCCAGGGGAAGGGAAGGAGGAACTTGGATAAGATGAACTCTTTTTTTTTTTTTTTTTTTTTTTGCCAGTCCTGGGCTTGAACTCAGGGTCTGAGCATTGTCCTTGGACTTTCTCAAGGCCAGAGCTCTACCACTTGAGCCTCAGCACCACTTCTGGCTTTTTTTTTTCTATGTATGTGGTACTGAGGAATCGAACCCGGGTCTTCATGCATGCTAGGCAAGCACTTTAACCACTAGGCCAAACTCCCGGCCCCAAGATGAACTCTTATTTGGATCATTTCAAGAGAAAATCCCCAGTTAGAAGATAATTTGTAGTTTCTGATCAGTTATTTTGTTTTCCTCCAATATGACCATTGGTACTGATTTGAGTTTCAATTCATTCATGCAAGATCCCAGAGTACTAGAGCTGTCTTAGTCAAATGGCCTCATAAGTAATTATTTTAACAAAGCATAAACTGAGAAAATGAATTTTTTAAAACACATTGACATTTAAATATGAGAAAATAAATTTTTAAATTCAGTTTCTCACTCTCACTACCCATGCATGATTTGTGAAATGTATTTTTGCATGAAACAATGGCTTTCATTATGACACGTTCACATATAACAACATATAATTGTTGACTACTACCCCTCCCCAGCACTGTCTTTTATCATCCTCCTCTATACCATCCCTTTCTCCAAAGTAGTCTCCCATTTTAGAGTCATGTCCTTTGATCTGTTTGTTACAACCTGCACGTCAAGCACTGAATAGTCATATGTACATAGTGGCTGCATTGCATGAAGATGCAGGTCTAGTTCATTCTTTGGGTGTATCATTTTTTGATTGTTGCTAGGGTATTTATGTCATCACCAATTCATATCAAACTTCAATAGCTCTAGTGACTATATATGTGCATAGCTGGGCTGACGCCTGTAATCCTGACTACTCAGGAGGCTGAGATCTGAGGATCGTGGTTCAAAGCCAGCCCAGGCACAGAAAGTCCATGAGATTCATCTCTAATTAACCACCAGAAAACCAGAAGTGGCAATGTGGCTCAAGTGGTAGAGAGATAGCCTTGAGATGAAGAGTTCAAGGATAGTGCCCAGGCCCAGAGTTCAAGCCCCATGATGGATGGACGGGCACATGTGCGCATACACACACACACACACACACACACACACACACACACACACACACACACAAATTATATATGTGCAGGACAGAAATCCTTACATTAATGGTATTGTTATTTCTATTGTTACCTTCTTAGTCTAGAAATTTTGGTAGATAGTAAAATTCAAAAAAGATTTAAAAAATAATTGCAAGGTGGTAGTTCAAAAATCATCCCACACCAAAAAATAATCACTTTGTGTCAACTTCAATGTAGGTGAACTGCTCTTAGATTTTTCTTCTTTCAGAGCTATAAAAAGTAATAGCAAAACTAGCAAATTTTATCTCTCTGCATGTTGGAAGGAGAAATCAAATATTCGGACTGGCTAATAAGAAGCCTGTGCAAAGAGTAATAGACTATAATTCTCCATTCTGAATTTATGAGGCTTCATCATCATTTAATTAATAATATAAATATTAAAAAAACATTTTATAATAAAATTTTATAATTGCAATAAGACACCCTAGAGCATGAATTATAGAATACTAATTCCCACCCAGTTTTGTTGAAACTGGACATGAACGAACATATAAAAATGCATACTATATCACTTATTAACATATTAAAATGCATACTATATGAACGAACATATTAAAATGCCTACTATAGCATTTAAAAATAAAATGGTAAAAACTATTCCCAAGTTTAAAGTCCTATCCCCTTAGAATTTAAGGAAAAGAAATTCAATGAAAACATAATATACTGAGTTTGAGCTTTTATTCATTTTCCCACTGGTAATTACATTACCCACACAAAAGACAGTTATTGAAGGGGTTCAAAAAATTAAACTATTTTAACTCGAGATTGTTAAGGTTTCACTACTGTAAGAGAGCTCACATTTTTCCCTCCTAAATCACCTAATTTAAGAAAGCAATATAATAATATTAAGAGTCAGCAGAACACAAGATTTAGGCCTTTCCAAAGGGCAACTTTGTATCATTCAGAATTACAATCACTTATTCATAATTGTAATTTACACTGGTGGATATTTACAATGTGCAATGAGCTTTGTGTGTGTTAAACAGTGAATTTGCACAATAATCCATAAAGTTGATGCCATCACTAACCCTTTTTCTAGGTGTGAAAGTTGAAACTTAGAGGCATTTAATGATCTGCCGAAGGTCAAAGAGTTAATAACTGATAGACAGGATAAAATTAGGCAATACATTGCTAAAATCTAGCTCTCTAGTTATACTGTACCCACAGTATAGACAGAAAAAAATGACCCTTTTGAAGAAAATTAATAAGAACTAGCCCATTCTCATCAGGATGAAGGCAGTAATAACTTGAAAACCTGAAGAAGAAAAAAATGGTAATTCTAAGAGCCTAACAAGCCCTTAGGAATGAGTAGAAGCTTAGAGGTAATCTTAAAGTATAAATAGTAGTTCCTTTTGCTTCTGAACCTAAAGAATAAAATAGAGCTGTTCATAAAGATCATAAACTGCTTCACCACTGTCATAAGGAAAGGGTATATCTTTACAGGTCCAACAAACTTAGTGAGTGAGGGTGCTGGGAGTGAGAGCAAGAGCAGACAGGAAACACAGAGAATGACAGGCACATATCACAACAATTCAGTCACTGTTGGTCTAGGGCTCAAGCTATAGACAGGTGAGCCATTCGCTTTTAGGGCTTAAAATT
The DNA here is from genome assembly GCF_031878675.1 of Megascapheus bottae. Lineage (NCBI taxonomy): Eukaryota > Metazoa > Chordata > Mammalia > Rodentia > Geomyidae > Megascapheus > Megascapheus bottae. Next base: position 7,215,313 of record NC_143520.1, on the reverse strand, counting down.
TGAGTGTGGTAGTGCATGTTCCAACCCCAGTTCAAATCAAAGTCTAAGATGGCTTTGGGCAAAAGCACAAGCTCCCACTCAAAAATACACTAACACTGGACTGGAGACGTGGCTCAAATGGAAAAACACTTGCCTCGCAAGCATAAGGCTGAGTTCAAAAGCCTAGAGCTGCTAAAAAAATTAATAGAAATACACTGAAATACAAAGACACATAAAATTCTCTGACTTCAGATGTTTAGATATTATAGCTGGTGTTTAAGAGTTTGATTCAGTGAAGAACACGAAGATTTGGTTTAAAAAGTGGGAACTCTTATGTCAAAATGTAACCCAAAGTTGAGATGTACAAGTCTGAGGCAAATACAGAGGAGACAGCCATGTGAGTTTTCAAGGACTTCAGGAGTTCGGTGGTTGGGTCATTATGTCCAGTAGACGACAGTACAAAGGTCAGTAGAGGCAGCATCAGCCTAGGAGCTGCATTTCTAAGCACAGACAGCAATACCTGCAGGGTTATTGTTAAGTTTAGATTTCATCAGTAAATAGAAGTAGTCACACGAGTCAGAAAGAGGCAGAACATGTTGAATAACCCTTGGAAACCTCAAAAATCACAATGAAGTTAGGGCAGAGAAAAAGTTATTTTGTGACTGTGCTTATGCTCTGACTTTCCTCTCCAGACTGATATGTGGCTCTTTCACTTTCTGGTTGATGGGTGATAGGAAATGTTACCCAAAAATATGGGCATTCTTGGTGCTTTAAGCTAAAGAAAATCGAGAAAACTATAGAAGCAGGAAGGCCTCTCTGCCATTCTGCTTTTCTCCCCTGATGCATAGTCATAAACATATTCTCTGACCTTCCCTCCCTGAAATAGGTCAGAAGACTTCAGAAGAGTTGTTTCCTATGCCAAAAAGAATTGGAAGAAACAGTTTTAAGTCTCCAATTCACTAACCACAAGATCATACCTTCTTGTCCTCCAATCATATTTCTGCCTTACCATCACAGAAACACTTGGGGTTTTCTGAGCCACTGAATATGGATTTCTGAAGGCTCTCATGTCACCTACAACATAATTTATTATGCTTTTCTTTTGTTTATGTTGTTATAATATCTACCCAATCTTTGCACTGAATGAGAAAAAAAACTCGTACCTGTTCTCTCTCACATGACCAGGAAGGTGAGGTGCATAATCTCAACATCGGAACAGACCCATGCTGCCTGTGACTCCAAGACAAATTAAATGAAGGCTGCATTGTTGGTCATGGGATAAAACCCAGATGTAGGCTATAGGAGTGTATAGTATATGAAGAGAGAAAATGAAGCACCAATAGCTTGAGATTCAGACCCTTATACAGTCATGTTGTGCAGCGCTCTCTAATTAGCATGTTCTACTGACCAGAGCTGAACCCAGAATCAACTCATACTATGCAATCTACCCCTGCAACAGGCTTGTGGCTTAATCCATTGCCTTCCTGCATATGAGTCACTTCGCTCTCCTTGTCATTGACTTTATGAACTTCATTTTGTTATCTGTATGACCTAGACCTGACAAGACATCTCCTGAGACTACCTAGATTCAGACCCTGTGAGTCCTTTTTTGACTGGACTCAGTCTTGGACTTCATACTCTATACATGTTTGATCCAGTTAAACAAGAATTTGCCTACTATTGTTTAGTGAAACCCCTCATATTTCATACCTAACTACCCTCTATATCTTTTTTTCATATATTTTTATTGTAATTAATAGAAGGGTTACATGATATTTGCCAGATAGATGGTGCATTAATTCCCATACTACCCTCTATATCTTATACACTGCCTACTTTCATCAAGAATTCTGTCAAGTCGGCCCTCCCCCCGCAAAAAAAAAAGCCCTCAGCCCTAATGTTTCTTCCTTTGAATATTTTGATTATCTTTTTGTAGTAGTACAAAGAAGTTTCCACTCACCAAAACAGTTTATGAATACAGTGCATCTGCATCACTGTCACCCCTTCAATATTTGCACACACGCCTCCCACCACACCCCTTCCCTTACTTGTATTAAAGTGATGACACAGATCAAGATGCATTGTACACATAAACTGTTTTGTTTAAAAGGAAAAAGAATTAACTACATAACCTAATTTTTTTTCTTGGTAATTTCCCACCCGCCTGATGCCCACTTTGCTCATTGGTTATAAATTCTCTTACGATGGCCTCCCCTTGAATAAAGTCTGTCTCCATTCTCTTTAACGAATGGCATTGAGTACTCGTTTCTTTAGCATATTTGCCTGAGTACCAAATATTTAAGTATTGGTGAGTGGTTGGGATTTAAGTAGAGAACATTTTCTATCTGCTATTGCTTTCTTAATCAGACAAATGCTTCTCTCTCTGCAGATGATCAAAGAAAATTCAGAGCCAAGCAAAAATGTTGCACAAAATTTACTAGATATTCTAAAACTCCTCACAAAAACAATCTCCTTCTAGTCTTCTTGTCCTTGGACTCAATTTTTACATGCCCCTTCTCTCTTTCTGAAAATTACCATTCTACTTCCATCTTGTTTCTCAGTTAATCGCTACAAAGTTCTAAATATTAGTATCCCTCCCCCCGCAAAAAAATCCTAAGTTGGAATTTGTTTTTCAATGTGATAGTATCAAGTGGTGAGGATTTTGAGCAGGAAGTACTATGACTCCTACGCTCATGTATGAGATTTTGCCTTTACAAAAGCAGGCTAGCTGACTGGTTCAGTCCACCCTCTCCACCCTGGGAGGATTCAGGAAGAAGGAATACTGATGAAGCAGAGCTAAGTTCTTCACACACCAAACCCGCTGGAATCTTTTTTTATTTTATTTTTTTATTTTTTAGTGTCAGGGTAATGTACAGAGGGGTTACAGTTACATTCACCAAGTATTAGGTGGATTATTTCTCACATTGATACCCCTTCTCATGTTTTTTTCCCATTTCCCTTCCCCCACTTCCTCCCAATCACCTTGTTTTCCCCCCTTCTCTCTCCTATTTCAAATAAACAATATATATATATATATATACAATATAGTAGGTAACAAAGTCAGATACAGTAAAACTATGAGATTGACCAAAGGGCAACAAAAGAGAAGAGAAATAACATAGTACATTAAGAACAACAATCACACAAGATAAAGCTCTTGTTTCCATCTCCTGGAGATCTTTCATTTAGTCTCATCTTACATCACCTATGAATCTAGTTTTTCTGTTATTCTAATCCTCTGCCAAGAGAGTCCTAGATGTGTACTAATTATTACAAATGTGGGAAACCATTGAGCCTGTGTTCCTTTGGATCTGGCTTATTTCACTTAATATGATTTTTTTCTAAGTCTTTCCATTTCCTTACAAATGGGGCATGTCATTCTTTCTGATGGCAGTATAGAATTCCATTGTGTATAAATACCACATGTTCTCGATCCAATCATCTACTGAGGGGCATCTGGGTTGTTTCCATATCTTCGCTATGGTAAATAGTGCTGCAATGAACATCATTGTGCTAGTGGCTTTAGTATGTCCTTGCTTCTGGACATTTGGGTAAATGCCAAGGAGTGGCCTGCTGGTATCTTGATCTTGGATTTCCCAAGCTGTAGAACTATGAGAAATAATTTCCTTTATTTCTAAATTGCTGGCCCAAACTCTTCTGCAGCCATAGCCAAACAAGACTGAGCTCTGAGTAGAATTGTGCTCACCAGTATTTTTAGCTAGTTCAAAGAAGTGCATTTCCACGTAACATTATAGCAATCCTTTTATCTGGAAATGATTACTGGCTTGAGGAGGAGGAAGGGAGAGTAGGATCAGTTCAAGGTATTGCCTATTTAGAAAGGAATTTGGTAATCATCAACCCTTACACATTCTGAGTCGAGCATCGTAAACCAGGAAAACAGAACTTCAGACCTTCAGGATTTCAAATCTTGTAAAGAAGAAAGTCATATAAAGAAAATGGTAAAAAATCTAAACTGGAGCTATAAAAGTATGAGTACTTTTGATGAGTCTTAAGAAAATCCTATATAGCAGCATAAAATATCAATATTCTAAGTCTCTTTTGTCCTTCAATCCTTTATTCTTGCTATAAACATGGTTGCCTCAAGAAATCAGAAAATAAAAGCACTGAATGTTTTAAAGAGGTAATCTTGCTTTGGCCACTTGAGAGGAAGACTTGGAGGCTACATTATCATAGGAAGGCTTGCTTGTTTGTTTTAACCTCAAAGGAAGCAGAAAGCCAGACAGGGAAAGACAAAGGGTTGGGAATTAAGGAAGGTCAGCTCTAGTGAGTGGCCTCAGAAAGGAGTTACAAACTCAGCCCCATCACTAAGGGCTTGCTTCCAGTTTGAGAAATGAATCCAAAGAAATTAAGTTGGGAAGAAAAAAGCAGAGAGATGTCACTAATTGCCATGGGGGCCCAGGAAAGGTGCAAGAACAGCAAGAGAAGTAAAATTACCTGCTGTGGCACCTAGCCTCACTAAGTATTGAGATTATTTCAGTGCAGAAAAGAATGGCCTTAATAGAACCCTGTAGGTCTGCTACAGCAGACTTGCTAAACAGAATAAGGTAGTGGATACAGCTGAAGACCATATAGGATCAAAGACAGCACAGAAGCCATCTGGATGAAGGAATGACTTCCCTGAGTCACATGACCCGGGCTCTGCTACCTGATCCTATCTAGCTAAGAACCAGGAATTTGCACACAAGAGGTAAAGAAAAAGGGAAACCTTGTATTAACTGAGAATCACCCTGAATTGACAGAATTTACTCACAATGGCAAAGAGTGCATTTTCTTCACTAGGCAGAAAGAATTTTTTAAATTATATTTTATTATCTTTAAATAGTTGTACAAAAGCATTGCTATTTAACAAATCAGTTTAAAAGTGCAATGAATCTTTTTTAATTTAAATTTTATTATTAGGGTGATGTATAGAGGGGCTACATTTTCTTTTTTTTAATTTTTTATCATCGATCCCGATGATGTATAGAGGGGTTACTGTTACATTTGCCAGGTAGTAGGGTGCATTACTTCTCACACAGGGATACCCCTTTTCATGTTTTTGTCCTTATCTCCCTCCCCCGCCCCCTCCCAATCATCTTGTTTTCCCCCTTCCCCTTTCCTATTTCAAATAAACAAATGAACATTTGAGTACATTATTTCTTGAACATTGTTACCCCTTCCCATCTTTTTCTTTTCACTGTCCTCCGCTAATAACTCCCAAGTTGTAAAGTTTATTTTCAGCATACTGCCTGTGGATATCGCTGTTATACTGGTTCATACTGTGTCCTTTGTCTCATCTTCTTGTTTTTCCTACAATGAATCTTGATTAAGGTCATCCCTTTCATCAGAGTGGATTCTTGACATGGAAGTTAAGATTGTTATATAGAAGTAAAGCTTCCTTTTTCTCACCATTTGACTTGCTTAAATGATGTTTAATAAAAATCAAGTATGTGGAATTCACTTTCAAAGCAAATCCTACTTTTTATTAAAAAAAATAAAGAAAAAAACTTGAGAGAAGTCTTCTTTGCTGAAGCTCAGATGCCTTCACAGATGCTCATGTAGAAGTTCTGTTGGTTGAGTATTCTTCTAAGCATAGCCTGCCTTATCTGATGCAGGCACACAGTGTCTCAAGTATAATACCTTTGAAATATCTATATATGCAAAAAAGAGAATTTTCAGTAATTAATAAGATATAGATGAGAACAGAATGAAGGAAAATACATGGTCAAGTAGAAATTTCCCTTCCAATTAATGACAAAAGGAATTTTCTAGATCATTGTTAACACTAAAATATCACTTTAGCCAATCATTAAAAAATTTCTTTTAGAGACCAAGAAATTTACAAAAATATAAGAACTATCAACAGATTTTTTTAAAGTGCAATGACTGTATCTCTCAACCATAAGAGAGCTTACAGGAAAGGCAGCAAAATAGTAAATGACTAATAAAATACAATGGAGACAACCATCTATAATTGAAAAAGTATTTGTTGGAAATAGTTGATTTGCTCAAAAATTAAGGTTCCTCTAATGCTTGAGAATACTCTATTTTTCATTGTAATAATTTTTATTTTTTTCATATATTTTGTATTAAAATTAATACAAGGGTTACATGATATTTGCCAGATAGATGGTGCATTAATTCCCATGCATTGATACTCTTTCACATGTCTTGGTCCCCTCCCCCCACCCCCACCCTTCATCTTGTTTTCCCCCCTTCCCTATCCAATTTCAAATAACCAAATACGCATTTATGCAATATATCAGAAAACAAAGTGAAATACTGTAACAATATGAGATAACCAAGGGACAGCAAAAGAGATGAGAGATAACATAGTACCTTAAGAAGAACAATCATTCTTATGTTTCTATATCCTAGAGATCCTTTCATTCAGCGTCCCACTATATGGCCTTTTGTATCAAGGTTTTGCTCTGTTGCAAATCTCTGCTAGGAGAGCCCAACGTTTCTACTGATTTTGACAAATGAGGGAAACCATTGAGCCTAAGTTCCTTTGAGTCTGGCTTACTTTACTTAATATGATCTTTTCTAAGTCTTTCCATTTCCTAACAAATGGGGCAATGTCATTCTTTCTGACAGCAGCATAGGATTCCATTGTGTACAAATACCACATCTTGTTGACCCACTCATCAACTGAGGGACATCTAGGTTGGTTCCATATCTTTGCTATGGTAAACAGTGATACAATGAACATTGTTGTGCTGGTGGATCATAGTAATTATTTTTAATCTAAGTGTTTTCAAGTTCATATATAGCTTTGTTTTGTTTTGTTGATAGCACAGCAAAATCCTCAGGACTTGCATCAGGAGAGCTTCTCCTGCTTGGCTGAACACCGGGAAGTTGATCAGTCTGGCTTGGTTGGCCTGTTATCAATCCATAAGGAGATATTTTTTCTATATAAGAATTTATGTAGTTTTTTTCAAGTCTTTCCATTTCTTTATGAAGGTTGCATGCTTTCCTTCATTTGTTGTAACTAGAAAAGGCCTATAAATCTACAAGTAAACATCCTGGATGGTGAAAGACAAAAAAAAAAAAAAAACACTTGGATATGATAAATTACACAGGACTCTTGACATTCACACAGTGAGACCAGAGGAGGATATTCTTAGGAGAGGATCACAAAGGATCAATAGCATAGGGTTATATAAAATGATGTTTATCAAAATGAATTCCAAGAAGTAGAAATAAGGTTTTATGTTATTTTGCTTCTTCCTTTTTCTCCTTTGTCACTGTTTTTGATTTCTGTACCTTTTGTCTTGTATGTAAATTTATCTGTTTGGGGGATGTTAAGGGAGAGCACAGAAATAATGGGACAAAGGAAAAGAAATACAGCAGTAATACTCACTAGATACTATATTGAAAATGAACTACACAACATGTGGGTGAAGAGAGGTCAGAGGGAAAAACTAGAAGAAAATGAGGAAAGAAGGGACACAGCTCAAAAGAAATGTACTCATTAACCAACTTATTTAACCTTTAAAAGAGCGATTTTTAAAAGAACAAAAACAAGAAAAAAAATAAAAAGACAATTGTGTAGACCAAATCTCATTCTGATCTTATATTACCAGTGGTTTAAAACCATCCATGATTAAAATAATCTGTATTATAAATAATTTGAGTAGTATTAATTATCTTAATTTCTATAACTGCTCAAACCCTAGAATTTGTTTCAGTGGCGCTCCTTTGTGAAAATGAAGATGGCTTTCAAATGTTTCCCTTTTCAGAAGATCTTCACTAACCATACAACGGACAAAGGCCTCATATCTAAAATATATCAACAGCTCAAAAAATTGAATCAATCCAAAACTAATCTCCAAAATAACAACCATCCCATTAAAAGATGGGCCAAAGACATAAAGAGAATCTTCTCTGAAGAAGAAATAAAAAATGGCCTATAGACACATGAAGAAATGCTCGACATCTCTGGTCATAAAAGAAATGCAAATCAAAACAACTCTAAGATTCCACCTCACTCCATTTAGAATGGCCAGGATCAAGAAATCTAATAACAACAGATGCTAGAGGGGATGTGGCCAGGAGGGTTCACTACTACACTGTTGGTGGGAGTGCAAACTCATTCAACCACTATGGAAAGCAGTATGGCAGTTACTCAAAACACTAAACATAGAGCTCCCCTATGACCCAGTAATTCCACTACTTGGCATTTACCCAATCCTCCAGAAACATACTAAATCCACTAGCACTATTTACCATAGCAAAGATATGGAACCAACCCAGATGCCCCCCAGTTGATGAGTGGATCAACAAGATGTGGTCTTTATACACAATGGAATTCTATGCTACTGTCATCGCCCCATTTGTAAGGAAATGGAAAGACTTAGAAAAAATCATATTAAGTGAAGTGAGCCAGACTCAAAGGAACATAGGCCCAATAGTCTCCCTCATTTGTCATAATCAGTAGAAACCTTGGGCTCTCCTAGCAGAGATTCACAATAGAACAAAATCTAGAGACATTAGGCCAAATAGTATGACACTAAATGTAAGGACCTCCAGGATAAAGAAACAAAAGCCATATAATGTTGTTCTTAATGTACTATGTTATCGCTCATCACTTTTGCTGTCCCTTGGTTATCTCATATTGTTACAATATTTCATCTTGTTATCTGATATATTTTATATGTGCTTAATTGGTTATTTGAAATTGGATAGAGAAGAGGGGAAATCAAGATAAGCGAGAGGAGGGTGGGAGGGGAAATGGGGACCATGTCATGAGAAAGGGTATCAATGTTTGTGAAGTTATGCACCTTTTATCTGGTGAATATAATGTAACCCTTCTATTAATCACAATAACAAAATAAATAAATAAATTATTAAAAAAATGTTTCCCTTTTCTTTTTATTTGGACGTAGGGAGGAACTAAAAGTGGCCTGTAATTTATTGAAATGTAAGTCTAAATAAGATTATTTTTTGTAAAATCTATTAGTAAAAAATAAATGTTAGGCTCATTCCAACCCTCTTGGCTCTGACTGAAATAGATTGTTAAATATTCTTTTGATGAAAATTTGGTTAAGTGAATTTAATTGGGTTTTAAGCTATATCCGTTTATATATGGCTTTTAAAAATATAAAAGGATAAAGCCAAACATAAAAGAACATAAGGTAAAAAGGGGGAAGGAAGGTAAGAAGAGAAAATGAGAGATTAAGGGAAAAAAGGAAGGAGTAAAGGAGGGACAGGAAAGAAGAAGCAATAAACTCAATACCCTACTGATACTTTACAGTGTCCTTAAAATACCTGCTCTCATTTGACCATGCTTTCTAAATGACAGTGATGTTTATAAAGCATGTACAATATAGTCTCATCACTTGAACAACTTTGGTAGCCTGAATCATAAAAGATACTAGAGTACACTAAGAATAAGGATTTTATACCCTATTCCAAACCCTGAAATTCAAATTTAAAGTAGCAATTATTTCAAGATTGCATTTCTTGTGGTATCTAGATTTTCAACTATTAATCTCCTAGCTTCCCTACTTGCCAAATCTGTTTGACTCTGCCCCAAATTCATAAGAAATTCCTCATCAATGACAAATCTTTGGTACTATTACTGAGGTTTACCTGATCCAACTTGTTTAAATCTGCCCACTTCTATCTCAAGCTCCATAATTCAAGAGTTTATTGATAAAAATCCTCAATCAAAATTTTAAGCAATACAAACCAGAAGTATACATTACTCGTGTCATTTTCTACATGGAAGATAGCCTAAATTGTACACATTAAATATTGATGTATCGATTCATCTCAGAAAGAATTAACTCCCTTTAGTGGACAGTAAGGTACAATTTTGCTGTTTTCCTACAAGTTTCCTGATATATAGTTAAATATTTCCCACTCAGAAAAGTCACTCATAACTTAGGGGATATGCTAAATGACTTTCTGGTTTTTCTCATTCACAAGTGTCCCTTGTGTGGATTACTACCTATTACTCTCACTGTAGTATTGAGTGCTACATTGCTAGACCCTGTTCTAAGTGTAAGAAGTATTTAAGGTAGTAAAATAAATGTTGCTGCCTCCATGGAACTGTCATTCCAAAAGAGGATATGAACATAAGTGATCAACAATAAAGAAAGAATTGGAAGAGTTTTCATAAAGTTAATCTTGCTTTATCTCTTTGACCCATCTAATAATTCTGAGGCAATTAATTCCCTGTCTTGCTAAGACTAGTCATAGCAGATTCTCTTTTTCAACAATTGAACCTCAATGAATGTGATTACTCAGCCTGCTTTGTGAAATCTCCACCCCAATTTCTCTTTTAAAACTATAATAATGGAGTGTGTATCAGACAGCATCTTTAGTTACAAGTAAGTAGCTCATTTAATGGGGAAAAGTCACTGGCAGGATACTGCAGCTCCTAGAATTCCCTGGAGCCCTAAAGGTCCAGACTTGAAAAACAGACAAGAGTGAAGGCAAGCAGCCCAAGTGAAGCCCGAGCTGTAAGAGCATCAGCCCCAGGTGTTGAGGACAACGTGTTAGGTCATATGACTGAACTGTGCGGGAGAAGTACTGGTATCCCTAAGCAGCATAGAAGCTTAGCCAGGGCAGAGATGAAGGAAAGGGAAGGACTTACAGAGCATAGATGAGTTGGTGCTCTAATGATCAGTGGGATTCAGGGGACTGGAAGTAATGTGCAAAGAATTATATGCAGAGGGAATCATCTGTGAGAAATCTTGGAAATGAGAAGAGTCATAGCAACTCAGTCAAATCTATCTGGAGATGGCCAGCATCTGCTCCCTTGGAGAAAAGTAGTATAATTGGAATAAAGCTTGTTCCCTACTATTAAACATATATAGAACCAGGCACTGGTGGCTCATGACTATAATTCTAACTACTCAGGAGACTGAGATCTAAGGATAACAATTCAAAGCCAGCCCAAGGAGGAAAGTACAGGAAACTCTTATTTCCAATCTTCCACAAAAAGCCAGAACTGGCTCAATTAGTAGGGCACCTGCCTTGAGCAAAAGAGCTCAAGGACAGTTCTCAGGCCTCGTTCAAGTTCTAGGACCAGCATCAATAGATAGATTAGATAGATAGATAGATAGATAGATAGATAGATAGATAGATAGATAGATAGATAGATAGATAGATAGATAGACACACAGACAGACAGACAGGAGGATGGATGAACAGACAGGCTAGATCTATATAGATTTATAGGTCTTTATATGTCAATCTGAGAGAGAGAGAGAGAGAGAGAGAGAGAGAGAGAGAGAGAGAGAGAGAGAGAGAGAGAGAGAGAGAGAGAGAGAGAGAAGCACTGAAATAGAATTCAGGGGGGGCAGTGAATGCACTTCAGTGTAGTACATCCTGTGCTTGCCCACGTTCAGAGACCCAGAGCACTCACACATGCTACAGAAGTGGGATCCTTACTAACAGACAGAAAAGGACAGTAGACATTTTAATCTTCATGACACATAAGTCCCCAAGGCATAAGGAAAGTGCATGGGTGTTGGGAGTGGGCAGATGATCCACAACACCTTGGCTTTGAGAGCCCTTGAAGGGCGCCTGCCTAGGCTTTATGCTTGGTAGGCGTGGTACTCTGTGGGCTTATGGCAAGTCTTGTTGAGATTCAGACATGAAACTCAATATATAAGAGGAAAAGGAAAACCAGTTGCAAGACTCAACACATGAGCATTTAAATAACAGGCTGTGGAAGCCTGCAGACTTCCAGCCACAGGCAAGAAAAGATGTAACCTCTCACTCTGGTTCTCAGCCTAATTTGCTTGGTTTAAAACAACTACACTCCTCCCATTGCAAACACATTTGAACTGGGAAAAAGAAGATGATAGGAAAGGCAAGTTTGGAAAGCAAAGGTCTAGGAGTATTTTCCTAATATATTATGCCATATTAAGCCTCAGAAATCCTATTTTAGGAAAATCATCTAGTAGCAAAAACATAAATAATTTTAAGCAAACAAATGAAAATTCAGAAAAGAAAAATAATAGATGCTTCTGTATTGTTCCTTAAGAAAATGAGAGAGTTTGTTAAAACAAATTCCTAAACCTTTATTTGCAATATGTAGCCCTGTAAGCCATGATGCAGTTCTGATCTTCAGAAAAGGGTCTATTGAGTTTTAGAATCTATAGAGCTTTAGAAAAACATCAAAGCTCTGAAAGGTGGCTCTAAGTGAGAGTTCTTTCTAGGCCAGTGCAGTGGCTCACACATGTAATTCTAGCCAGGTAGCAGGCATATATGTAGGAGGATCAAAGTCAAGGCCTGCCCCTTGCATCAGCTAGTTTCTGCGTAATGCATCATCTAAAACTTAATGACCTTAAACAGTCACCATTTATTTTTGCTTATGCATTTTTTGTTGTTTCAGTGTTGCTATGGATCTAGGTGAGGACTGGTTGCTCTTGGCTAGACTTGCTCATGCATCAGTGATCAGTTGGCTGGTCAGTTGGAAGCTGGAGGGTCTAGGATGCTAATATACTTAATCTTAATTGTCAACTTGATTGAACTCAGAAATGCCTAAGAAATCTGTACAGCATGCCTGTGGGTGGCATTTCCCAGAGACAATTAGATCATAAGGATTCTGCCCTAAGAATAGATTAGTCTCTAAATGAATCCACAATACAATGAATGGCATTCTTCAGAGGTGGTGAAGAGTAGAAGATAAGACTTTCTTGGAGGAAGTACATCTGAGGAGAGGGCATACCCCTGGGGACTAAGTCTTGCTTTGGACCTTTATTTTGTTGCTTTTTCTGTTACTGTTTTGCAATGAGATGAAAAAGCTCCTTAACACACACCTATGTGGCAATGATATTCTGCTTCACAATGGACCCAGAAACACAGAGCAGGGATTCTCTCTAACTTCTCTATCACATTTGTCCTTCTAAACTAGATGATGTGAGTCTCATGTTCAATTTGCATTTCAGTTTTCTTGTATATGTACCTTAGGTAACACTTACACACCACAAGATAAACATTTCACACAGTACTCACCTATACAAGTTTTTAACAACCATTTATTCATTTGAATGTTCTAAAGTCAAGACACATATTTTGTGAGTCCCATTTCTGTTGTAATACAGAGCATGAAATAGTGTCTAATATGTAGTAAGAGGTAATCCATTCAGCAATTTCTTTTTTCTGGAATGCCTTCTTTGTGTGCACTCTTCTGGAGGATAAAGAAAGAAGTGAAAATTCCTATTCCCAAAGAGCTCATAGCCTTATAGAAAAAATGAGTTGATGATTTCATTACAGTGAGACAAATGAGACAAGAAAAAGTACAGCATGTAAATGGAGAGATCAGATGAGTAAGACTGGAGAGGAACCAGGCTCTGGTAGCTCATGCCTACAATGCTAACTACTCAGGAGGCTGAGATCTGAGGATCATGGTTCAAAGCCAGCCTGGACAGAAAGGTCCATGAGATTCTTATCTCCAATTAGCCACCAAAAAGCCAGAAGAAAAACTGTGACCCAAGTAGTAGAGCACTAAACTTGAGCACAAACGCATAGGGACAGTATAGATACCCTAAATTCAAGTTCCACCACCAGCACATAAAGAAAATATTTTAAAAGAATGGAGAAGAGATGTCAGATAGCTGTTACTATAAGCTAATCAAAAAATTATGCAGCTGCAGGGCTGGGAATTTGATCTAATGGTAGAGTGCTTGCCTAGAGTGCACGAAGTCCCGGGTTCGATTCCTTGGTACCACATACATAGAAAAAAAAAAGTCCAGAAGTGATGCTGAGGCTCAAGTGGTAGAGCTCTAGCCTTGAGAAAGCCCAACGACAGTGCTCAGCCCCTGAGCTCAAGTCCAGGACTGGCAAAAAAGAATGTGCAGCTCCAAACTAAGCAGGAAAAGAGGTAGCAAAATGTAACAGTTAAGGAAAGAAAATTGTGTCTCAGCAATTGACTATATATACAAAGGTAATGTGATCAAGGATAGCTAACAGAATGGGCAAATGGTACATCCTATAATTCTAGTTATGTGGGAGGTAGAGTGTACAGGATTAAAGTTGAGACTGGCTTTAGAAAAGATTTTACCTAAAAATGTAAAATAAAGCAAAAACAGCTGAAGGTATGGCTCAAGTGGTAGAGCAAGCAAGGCCCTGAGTTTAAATTCCAATACTGCCAAAAAATAACTTTTTGCAGAGAGAAGACAATAATTTCCAACAATGTAAGTCCAATAGTAGATAATAGCATGCAAATTTAAACTGGCTATTCTATTATTTGGATAACGCTTTTAAGTAGAGGAAACCCCTACCCAATAAACATTCATGACTTTCCTTATCCGTATAAATCCTAAAGAATACTTTAAGCTCATAAGTCTTCACTATCCTTGTAATTGCCTTTTCAATCTCTACACCAGCTCAAACACACAATCAAACCTGAACTTAGTAAAATTATTTTTCTATGGAGTAATATATTTTTATTGTCTATGTCCACTGCTAGAAGCCAACAATCTATTTTTTATTGCTATTATCTTACAATCATAAAAGCTCCATGGTCTAGCTGTGATTGCTGCAAATGAAGAAACTTAGTCCTGGTAATTTCTCACGACAGAAGTCCATGAGGAAGGTTAAGTCTGAAATCAAGCATATCAGATAATGCAACCAAGTTCAGACATTTGATTTATTGCCTACCCTTCCTAATGATTAAATATTCGGCTTCTCCATTGGAACTACACATATATTCATAATGTAATGTTCAAAGCAGGTTAACTGTACACCAACTTTCCACCTTCATCATCTGGAGAGAAACATCAGCCTGAGCACAACTTACAAGAACAAAGAAGAACTGGATACCAAGATCCAAAAAAGAACCAACTAATAAAGCTTTTAAGCATTACATATCTCTCCCCAAACACTGGGTTCTAGCAAAACTTTTCTTTGTGGGAATGGAACTCAAGAATAGCTGTCAGAAAATATGATAGGGCTAACCCTTTAACAAATTAAAAGGCACCATATGTAGTCACTGCAGTCTGATACACAGATGTGCCCCAGTACAAAGCCCAGAGCGGAGAAACTGGGTCTGCGGTATTGAGGTTAACTGATCTGAAAGCAGACAGCATGTTTCTCCAATAAGAGGAACACTCCGCTACAGAAGCCAACAATTTGTAATGTGTATAAATCGTTATTGAACTTCTAATGCACCCCTAAATACCTGTATTCATGTGTTTAAAGTTTCTCTAAGAACAGTAGGTAGATCAATTACAGAAGACTACAAGTTCAGCATCTTTCTGTGTACCATTAGTTGTTCAGTTAAGCCGAAGAAGGTCCCTACCCTATCTTTAATCTGTTTTTTTCCTTCCCTCATCCAGTAACACCTCTCATTAAAACTAACTCTTTTGAAATATGCAACACAAGCTAGCTTGTCCCACTTGCTAATGGTCCTGAATTGATTCTTAATTAGTTGCAGTTTTGGAAAGAATCCAATTAAAATAGTGGGGGATTCCAATAGCAGAAAAGAGCCAGCTAATATGCCTTATGCTCTGAGCTGCTGATCTTTGCATTAAACTTGCTCAGGCAAAAGGCAGCTATGCAAAATATGGCAGGATTCAAATCATACTAAACATGTTCAGGTTTTAAACAGAAACCTTCATATGGTAATTTATCCTCTAGCCATAAAACATGATCAAAGAAAGGCAGCCAAATGCTGTTAGAAAAATTGCATTCCTTCATTCCACTTTCTCTCTCTTCTAAGAGGACAGGTTACTAATTCAGAAGGAGACAGCAGAATCTTTTCCATAAATTACATTATTTTTTTTATTTGCTGTGTGTGTTCTTCAGGCCCTGACTTAAATTCCACAATGGGGAATGTGGGGGAATCTGGGGGAAGGGAAGCTTTTAGGAGGCAAAATAGGATATTTTCCTATATTCTTTCCAAAGGCAAAGAGTTGCTACCAGCAAAATTCCCAATGTTGTTTATGAGGGCAGCTGGAGGTCATTTGACAGGTAGGCTTTTATGGTTTAGATTTAATTATAGAAAAGCAAGGGCTCAGAAAAGCAAGGTCTCAGGAAGAAAGACTCTTGCCACTGCTGGTAGGTGACAGTCACGTGGCCAGCTTTTGTATTCAGCAGTAATAACTCACTGCCCAGGGCTGGGATGGAGCCCAGCTCAGCTATCCCCTAAGGGGCTTCCACCAGGCGTGGAATCATGCAGTCTTTGATCTGCAGATTAACATGATCAGGAAATATAGGCTTTGTCTTTTGCAAACATCCTCAGTCCTTAAATTTGTATCCAATGAAAGGTTGAGCCCACTTTTATTTGAGTAATGAATTGCAGTAATTAATGCACATATTGATTTTTTTCAAGTCTCCCTAAAGGCTATTTCCATTTTTAATTTATAGGAAATGCATACTATTCCCTTAATAAGAAACTATTCTATATTTCAAAATACATATGGAAGAGGCACAATAAAACAAACAGCAAAAAGATAAAAACAAGTGGTGTTAAAGATGGGGCAATGACTAAATTAAGTATAGCCACTCCTGTTAGAAATCACTAAGAAGCTTCTCATATCTACTGTGGATCTGATGAAACACTTTCAGATGTTTTTTTTAAAGGAACAGTTATTTGAATTGTACAGTATCCACATGGGTATCGCCTTCCTTTTAAGGATTTTCCCCCCAACTATTTTTTAAACAGCTATCTTGTGCAAAAACCAAAAGGGAGATGAAGTAGAGAATTAAATTTGAATCAGCTAAAATTGTTGTGGAATTTAAATTTTGCTTTAAGAAGAGGAATGTCATATGATTTCTTTCAATTCCCATGAGAAATGTGTGTGTGTGTGTGTGTGTGTGTGTGTGTGTGTGTGTGTGTGGTGTGCATTTGGGGGGATAGAGAGAGTGAAGGTGAGGGAGGGAGAGAAAGAGGAAGAGAAAAGAATAAGACTCTTGTTTCCAGCTTCACCTTAATGACATATCCCCAGGGCTTAGAATGATGGGATTTTTTTCTTCCCTGAGAAATAATTCTTTTCTTCCACCAGCATTCTTAATAAATGCCAATACAGAAAGAAAAAGTGTATGTGGCACAATTGAATATCTATCTGGAAGTCCAGGTACTGAGTGACAGGTACACAGCATCCCTACAGTAGCCCAAGAGAAAGGCGAGTATAGAGGTGCATGCAAACCAATGGAATACCTGATTAACCTTTCCCTGACTCTGAACCACGTGATACACACTGAGCCTTCTTAGAGTGATGGCTTTAGAAGAAGATGTTAAATTTAACCTCTGGCGCAATGATAAATTGACAATAAAAAATTCAATGGCTTGGTAATTACCAATCACTTTGGACATCGGCAACATTTTTCAGTTCTGTCACTGTGCATTGGCACAAAAGCTTCAGCTGAAATTCTCTCGATCTTCCTCTTTTTAACTTTGTTTTCATGATGCAGATTAAATCTGCCACCCTATTACTGATTCATTTTCCTAATTTTTCATGTCTGCACCATGCCCCAGCTGCACCAGGCTGATAATTGTGGAGCCCAGCCCCGATGATTAACATCAGAAGAATTAATTATGCCTGCCATTAAAATTCCGGGTTGCACATGGTGATCAAGAAAAATTAAGTTTCTCTAGGCCTCTAAATCATTTCACCTTTACAGGGAAGGATAGCATCCAGACAGCTAGGCTGCAGCCTGTGTTCCTGCCGAGGTCGAAATCACATGCCCTTTGTGTAACTCCACAAATGCTTCCCCAGTTATTTTTGTCCATGTTTTGAACTAAAAGATTTAGTGCTTGGAAAAAAATAAAAGAAGACCTGAAAGAAATTTTTGATCCTTTGCTTTGAGAGGGGAGGAAAAAATAATACCTTTTCTTCAGCTCAGCTACTGTGTCTGAATTGTCTGTTATACTAATTTGTACATGAATGCATCCCATGGAAAAAAAAGAAATATGCAGCCCTTGGAAATAGCTGATGAAATGAGGGTGGAATAGGGTCTAGCTTTACAGTCATTATAAATGGGAAGAGAGGAAATGCTCATGCAAGTAGACAAAGGCAATGGCATTTCTAGGAAATAAATTGATAACAGAATAAAAACAGATTCCTCAGATCTTTAGGCTAAATAATAATGAGTAAGAGAAGCCTGTTGACTGACGCATTTCCAAAATGATTGTTGCATGAGAAAATCAAAATGTATTCAGTCTAGCCTAAGGTATGAAATTTACTAGAGCTATAAAGAGGAAGATGATATGCATTTATCATATTCTTTTTCTACTCTATGTTCCATTTTTAAATTATCATAATAATGTATATTATAGGCATGACTTTAGAAGAATACAAAGAGAGTCATATTTTGATGAACCGATGTAAATATCTTATACCAAATGGTAAATCTCTTGTTCACCTCTATGCAAAGAGTATGCATAAGCTATGCATCAAATCTGTTTCATTTATTATATCTGAGAAGTGATATCACAAGACAACTATTTCAATACAGATATTCTTGTTGGTTTTTATTGGCAGTAAATTTACAGAATCAAGTTAGCCATCCACCCATTTTGGGTGGGGGTGTGAGAGACAAAGGGTAAAGTGTTAAGGAAAAGTGGAAAAACAAATTCTGTCTAAAAACTATATTAGAAAACATATTTTAAACTTGGCCATCCTGAAGTTGACACATTTTCATAGGAAATCTTGACATGGTAAAAGTCCTGTGTGTGCCCCACACCAGTGTCTCATGCCTGTCATCCTAGCTACTGAAGAGGCTGAGATCTAAGGATCAGAGTTCAAAGCCAGCCCGGGCAAGCTGTGAGATGATGGGGGTCTTTACAGTGGATCATAGAATCACTGAGTCATATATATATTTTTTTCCATTGAAAAGTTCTAAAGTCATTACCTGGTCCAACCATAACATTTCACAGAAGGAATACAGAGCTAAGTAAGTGAGAGAGTTGTTTCATTCAAGGCAACAACCTCCTGACTTGTAGCCCACTTCTACTCCAGCCCATCCAAAATCTAAATTCCACACTTGTATTTCTAAACAACAGTAAGGATAAAGTATACACATTTTGTATCTTTTATACATTTTATACATTTTGTATCTTTTATACAAAATGTTGTTAGCACATCTAACAATACTAGGAGATAGAAAATTTTACTGGGAAATTGAAGTGCTAAGAGAGTATGCAACTTTCCACGTCACACAGGTAAAAGTGTGAGGTAGAATCAAAGTATCTCATAGCTCCTCCTTTTTGTTGCTCCTATTATTAATCACTACAGGCAATTTCAAGTCCAAGATCTGATTCTTCAATAGCTTAGTTAGAGGCCATCGTCTTGCCACTCCCAATATTATAACATTAAATAACAGGCTCCTGACAGTAAGTAGGAGTTGAGAACAACTGCAAAACTGGCATAGAGTCCTGTCATCATGGAACACGTGTTCTAGGGAAGGGAAAAAGACTATATAAACAAGTAAATAACTTCGTTACCTGGTACATTGTATGTACATTTATTTGGTTATTTGAAATAGGAAAAGGAAGGGGGAAAACAAGATGATTGGGAGGGGGTATGGGAAGGGTAATAGGGACAAAAACATAAGAAGGGGTATCAATATATGAGAAGTAATGCACCCACTATCTGGTGAATGTAACTGTATCCCCTCTGTACATTACCTTGACAATAAAGAATAAAATGGAAAGAAAAGTTGCAGAAAAAAGTAGAGTACAGAACTGAGCTGGGAGGTGGGAGCTCATGTCTGTAATCCCAGGAACTCAAAAGGCTGAGATCTGAAGATCTATTTACAAGGCATGTGCCTGATGTTCTTGTCTCCAGCTAAGCAGTAAAAAGAAGCCGGCATTCTATCACACGAACCACAGCTATACCTCTGGCTTTTTGGTGGAAATAAGAGTCTCATACTCTTTTCTGCCCAAGCTGATTTTGAACTTTGATCTTCAGTTCTCAGCCTTTCTGTTTAAGATTACAGGGCTGACCCCAGACTGTCTTCTAATTTTCATCTTCAGATCTCAACCTTCTGAGCAGCTAAGGATTACAGAGGTGAGCCATCTGTTCCTGACATTTATCTAATTCTCAATAGTATCAGTTTATCAAGTTATTTGTTCTGAGGATCCACCTCCCTCTCTCTAAATTGGGAAAAATAAAATATCAAAAATAGTAAATAAATCAAGAAAATACTTTAGATCATGGTATGAAACAAAGGAAATAAAACTAGATTCAGTTATCATGTGGACAGAGTAGATGCAAGTTTAGACTGGGATGAAGAGTAAAAATAGCTTTGAGGATCTGAGCATGGTGGCACACACCTGAAATCTTAACTCTTGGGAGGTAGGGGCAGAGAATCCCAAGTTCCAGGCCAGTCTGGGAGATGTAGAGAAACCTTGTCTCAAAAACAAAAACAAAAGGCTATTTTTGAAGAAGGAACATTTGAGTTGTAAATAACAAGACACAGCAACTCTGGATGTGTTCAATTAGCTGACTATGAAATAATCATTCTGGGAAAGATGCCAATAAAGATGTGGAAGATGAGTTTGGAAGGATGGCCAGAGCCAGTAACGGCAGGTCAATAGTTTAGGTGAGTATTTGATATGTTCAAGCCAGAATAGTAAAACTGAGAGTAAAACAAAAAGGATGCTTTATAATAAAATATAGGAGTCAAAAAGAGACTACCTAAAGGTATGCCAAGATACCTGCTTACCCTATATTAACTAAGCCTTAACTTTGAAATGCAATGGAAAGTTGCTGGTAGGTGTTAAGACAGATTACAGAGTGTGAAATTATCCCATCTAAAGAGTCCCCAGCATCAGTTCTTGATTAGAGAAATTAGGAAGCGACATTGTACAGGCAGGTGTCAGTTTTGGCATCTATTAAGAAATCTGGAAGTGCCTACAGTCAATTACCTCTCTACATATGGAAGTACATTACAGGAGTCCGTGAAGCAAGACTAGTCTGAACTGTTCTCCAACAGCCTAGGGTCAGTTCCAGGACATAGCAAATATTCTGGTGAGCTCCCAGGGTTCCATGACACACCACACAGCAGAAATCAATCCGGCTTGGAACATTTTCAAAGCAGGTGTTGCCAGTCACCAACTCTAACCACAAATAAGCTTCAGGAAATCTCCCAAGCTTCATCTGCCTGGGAATTCTGGGCTTCCCTGGGGACTCACAAGGAAGCGGGTGCTATAAAATGCATTCTCAGTTAACCACTTGGATTTGTGTGATGGGTTTACTGAGTTCTGGAACTTGCCTATCCAAACCAATCATTTTCATCTTTCATGGAAAGGATGATTAAGGCTTTCTCTCTCTGGTTATATACCACAACATTATTAATTCAATGAGGATTGTGTAGCAACAACCAACTTAAAAATGTTGCCTTAAATGTTGGAAAAATTCCAATTCCAAAAGGCATTACTGAGGTGTCCTAAAACTGTCTTTTGAATGCAAGTTAATTATAAATGGCACTTGAACTGTACTCTAGTACAGTTCCAGAGACTGTACTAGATAACTCACTCTTCTTTCCTACAAACTTGCAAAATATGTCATTCCCATTTTTTGTATGAAGAAAACAGAGTCTCTAGTGAGTTACATTTTTGTTCCATGGCTATATCCTTAATAAGGTTTGAACTTAAATCTGAAACTAAGGTCTATGTGTATCCCAAAAGAGCCAAAAAAGTGTTCTCGTCCAATGAAGCAAACATACTTTGTCATTTATGTAAATATGCAAATGTTCAATGCATATACTACTTTTAAAATTAATATTGTCTATGATGATCCAAATAATGCAAAATAAGTTAGGATCTATTGTCAATATCTCAACAAGTTTTGCTTTCCTGATTCTTTTAATAGGAACCTTTCCACATGCCTTTATGGTTTGCTTTACAAGTTTTCAATTTACAAACACTTATTCAGGAATGCATCATCTGAGGGTACTGAAGTACAGATTTATAACCTATCCCACAGCATATATATTTTAATGTTTCCTTATACCCCAAGTCTGTGCACAAAACATTTATGTGCCCAGGTGGTTACCGTAAAAATCCTAGAGCTTTGGCAAATATGCAAAAGCCTCTTTAAACATAATTATTAATGTGGTTTGTGGTATATGCTTTTATTCAATAAATTGTTCCCCTAACCATAAGGCAAACAAAACTTCTTGGCCTAGTTTACAAGTCCTAGCTACATATTACCTCGCTGGGGCTTATTGCATTTAGGAGAATCAAGCAGGTGATAGAAAGGGCATCCTACTACTACAACTGCATCAGATCTCCCATTTCAAAGATGATTCCCTACCCCACAACAGCCATATAAAGACCAATTGTTTTATTTTTCCTTCTTTTTTGTCCTCTGAGACAGAGTCTCCCTGGGACAGCCCAGGCTGGCCTTAAATTTGCCATCCTCCTGTCTCAGTGATCTAAGTGCTGAAATTACAGATGTACACTCCCTTGCCTAGATACACCATAGTTAATGAAATCAAACTGGGAGTGGCTATAGCTATAGTTTTATGCTGAATATTGTTTGTGTATTGAATCTCTCCCAGTGATGTTAATGTGAATTCAGGATTGGGTACCTCTGCCTCTTGCTCACTTCCAGTCATGTCTCTGGTGCCTCCAGACCTCCAATGCACTCTTACCTCTAGATCTCTATGAAAATTGCCTCCCTGCCTGGAGCAACAATCTTGTAATCTCTTCTCACCAGCCAGTTCACTGCTCCCCACTTTTTAGCTGTCCTTTAAACACACTCTCCAGGGAGATTTCCCTTATCCCTACCAACAAACTTAGGACAATCTCTAAAGCATCCTAAACCTAGTCCTCTCGCAAAGGCTTCCTACACTACTCTGAAACAGTCTAGAGCATCTGCCACCTTACCTTGGCACCTTGATGGAAAGGTTCACCTGAACTTTCTGAGGGCCTGCACACAGTGCATGATCCACATGGATTCCCCAGGGACTGCATGAGTGATGAGGGAGTCCTAGTTCCCAGTTGGAAAGAGTTTGCAGGTGATGGGAAACACCTATAAAACATCACTGCTTTTGTTAAATGCTTCCAGAAGTGCACAGAACATGGTTTCAGGGAAAGACATTATTCTTGTTCTATATACATTCTTCACCTTCCACTTCATTTTCAATGAGTTCTTATTATGCTCATATCAGAACATATTGTTATTTTAAAAATCCAAAAGAGTATCTCACTTTGTTATCTGATATATTGAATTTATTTGTATTTGGTTATTTGAAATTTGATAGGGAAGGGAGGAAAACCAAGATGGGTGGAGGGTGTGGGGGGGAGGGAAATGGGTACCAAGACATGTGAAAGGGTATCAATGTATGTGAATTAATGCACCTTCTATCTGGCAAATATCATGTGACTCTTTTACTAATTACAATAAAAAAATGCAAAAAAAAGAAAGAAATCCAAAAAAAATCCAAAAGAATGATTACCATGAAGTTCTATGCCTCCCTAAATCTGTGCTGCTCTCCTTAGTTACCCTGTTTTTATGCAAAATTGTCCGCATGGTCTAGTAGCCTGATGATGAACATGTCCTTAAACTGATCTTCAGAAGCAGATTAAAAAAACTTATCTTTAAAAATGAATTTCTGAATAAGAGAAAGTTTTATGCTTTACATCATTAGGGTAAGTATGCAGAGAAAATTAGGATGTATAACTTGGTACAAATCTAACGAATTGTTAATTTCTGATGTGTATAGTTTCCTGTTAAAGAAATACTCTCAGCGATAATGGCAAGCAGAGAAGGACTTGTGGTTGATTAAAAACTAATAATAATTAAGCAAAAAAAAAGGAATTTCTGTCTTGATAGTGTTTCTAAGGACAGAAACATGTTAATATGGTTTTCTCATAAAACAATAGATTTATTATTCTTTTTTACTATTATAAAATTAGTAATTAATCCACAATAAAATACTAACAATATTATTATTTTTAATTTAAATCTGTTAAACCTTTTCTCTATTTCTACCTTTCTAGCCATGTAGCTTTCCTATTCTTTAGAAAATGAGAACATATATATAAAACTTCATCTACCTTTCTTTCTTTTGTGTGTGTGTGTGTTTCCATTTGAACGCAGTTCTTGGAGAACTTTCTGCTTAGGTTGCTTCAAATATTGATCCTCCAGAGTATCTAGGATTACAGGCATGAGCCATGGGTGCACAACATTTTTTTTTTGCTTGGACTCAGAGCCTGAGCAGTCTCCTTGGGCTTTTCTCACAGAATCGCTTCCAGCTCTTTGTACGTATGTGGTTCCAAGGAATGGAACCCGGGTCTTCGTGCATGCTAGGCAAACACTCTACCACTAGGCCAAATTCCCTGCCCCATGCCCAACATTTTTTTAGCAGCTTATATTTATCTATGCTAATAAATACAGATTTTCATAATCATTATTTTGCCAGTCCTGGGGCTTGAGCTCAGGGCTTGGGCACTATTCTTGGTCTTTCTCAAGGCTAATGCCCCACTGTTTGAGCACAGCACCACTTTTGGCTTTTCCTATATATGTGGTACCAAATAATTGAACCCAGGGCTTCATGCATGCTAGGCCATACTCCCAGACCTCTCATAATCATTTTGAATTCCTCATTATCTGTGCAATTACATTTATTGAACCGTTCGCTTTTGGCAGTCATAGAAACTGTTAGAAGTCTCTATGAGAAACAATGCTATGAACGGTTATGTGCATTATCATGTGATTAAGTCAGTATCCCCCTTAAGTAAATTTCCACAGTACAATTCTTGGGATCCTTTTTTTTTTTTTTTTGCCAGTGCTGGGCCTTGAACTCATGGCCTGAACACTGTGCTTTGACTTTCTCAAGGCTGGAGATCTACTACTTGAGTCACAGCACCACTTCCGGCTTTTTCTATGTATATAGTACTGAGGAATTGAACCAGGGTCTTCATGCATGCTAGGCAAGCACTCTATTCTTGGGATTCTTGAGCCAAGGGGTTTACAAATAATTAAGCCTAATAAAAAAATTACCAATAGAATATATTATAGTTATTTCTGTATCACAAATTTCTAAGACTGTTTCTCTATTTTCCTATCAATAGTGGTGGTTTTTAATATTCCAATAAATATTGAAATGTAGGTTGCTTTTTTAATTCATAGACATTTTCTTCATGATACTTAATAATCCTTTTTGTATTATAAGGTCCTCTATTTTTCTAGTGCAATTTGTCCATTTCTTATTAGTTTATAGGAGCTCATTATGTATTTGAAAATATAATCCCCTTGTGATAGGTACAAATATTCCTTTGTTTTGTTTTGTTTTGTTTTCCAGCTTGTAATTATATTTTACTTTTGTTTGAATTTTTGTGCTATGATTTTATTTATAATGTCAAATTAGTAACCCTTTCTTTTATGTTTCTAGCTTATTGACATGCAATTTGTGTGTGGTTGCCAATAATAAAGTATCACTAGAATCAAACTAGAGCTTATAAAAATACATTTTGACTATTATACAATCATAATCTCTCATGACCAGAAAAAAATTTAATGCTAACCAAAGTGAGCCACATTTTACAAATATATTTGAAGAGAAAGCAATCAACCTTTCAATATCTTATGTATGCCAATTAGTAAGTGATACATTGTGTGCTCCATACTTACACCCTGAAATAAAATAACCCCAATAGAAAACCTAATTTGGCTAGAAAACAATTTTACAAGCTGTTGCAGAATATGAATGCAGGTATCACAGCTTCAAACTGTGAAGAGAGAACCAGTCAGAAGTTGGCTGGAAACATTTCAATAATGACCACACATGGGATAAAACAAGTGAAAATCATTCACTCCCATTGGAAGCTAAGGCATTCTAGACATTTCCTTTTCCTTTCTTGGAGAAGCTATTTAGGCATCTCAAAGTTCATGAGAAATAGTGTGATTATAATGCTTCAGCCTGTGAGATAACCTCCACCCCAAACCAGTCACTGACATTGAATTGACATTCATTGATATTCATTCACTGATAACCATTGGTTGATATTAATAATGCTCAGTGGGCCAGTATTTCATCACTGGAGCCTCTCCTTGCACATGTTATTTATCTAGATCTCTGGTCAGGAAGGTAGATTTGGCTTTAAGCTATCCAAATTCGTTCTGAATTTATGATTCCTTCAGAATCTCCTGGAGATTCTCATTGATTGGTCTCATTTTCTGTTCAGCAAAATAATCTTTTAAATGCAACATAAAAAAACTGAACTTTAAAAACTGCAGCAACCACTCCAGTTAGAATGGCCAGGATCAAGAAGTCTAATAACAACAGACGCTGGAGGGGATGTGGCGAGGAGGGATCGCTACTACATTGTTGGTGGGAGTGCAAACTCGTTCAACCACTATGGAAAGCAGTATGGCAGTGCCTCAAAACACTAAACATAGAACTCCCCTATGACCCAGAAATTCCACTACTTAGCATTTACCCAATGGTCCAGAAAGAAGTACATACTAAATCCACTAGCACTATGATGTTCATTACAACACTATTTACCATAGCAAAGAAATGGAACCAACCTAGATGTCCCTCAGTTGATGAGTGGATAAAGAAAATGTAGTATTTATACACAGTGGAATTCTATGCTGCTGTCAGAAAGAACGGCATCGCCCCATTTATAAGGAAATGGAAAGACTTAGAAAAAATCCTATTAAGTGAAGTAAGCCAGAATCAAAGGAACATAGGCTCAATGGTTTCCCTCATTTGTCATAATCAGTAGAAACCTTGGGCTCTCCTAGCAGAGATTTACAATAGAACAAAATCTAGATACATAAGGCCATATAGTATGATGCTAAATGAAAGGACCTCCAGTATATAGAAACAAAAGCCATATGAGTGATTGTTGTGCTTAATGTACTATGTTATCTCTCATCTCTTTAGCTGTCCCTTGGTTATCTCATATTGTTACAGTATTGTTACAGTATTGTTATCTGATATATTGGATATATGCGTATTTGGTTATTTGAAATCGGATAGGGAAGGGGGAAAACAACATGAGTAGTGAGGGGCAGGGGAGGGAAATGGGGACCATGACATGAGAAAGGGTATCAATGTTTGGGAAGTAATGCACCTTCTGTCTGGGGAATATAATGTAACCCTTCTATTAATTACAATAAAATATGTGAAAAAACCGCAGCAACATTTTTGTTTAAAATCAGTAAAATTAATAGTAACAGTAATTTGGATAGTCCAAAGAACCATTCTGACTCACAAAAACAACTGTGGAAGATGAACCTATTTTAATCGCTAATGAATATAAAAATGTTAGCACTATCTTCTCATCCTTTATACTCCACCCTTAAGTGTTATAAAAATGTCAGTTAATGGGCCAGGAGCATGGCCTAGTGGTAGAGTGCTTGCCTAACATGCACGAATTCCACATTCACAGAAAAAAAAAAAACACAAGTGGTGCTGTGGTTCAAGTGGTAGAGTACTAGCCTTGAGAAAGCTTGAGAGCAATGCCCAGGACCTGAGTTGAAGCCCCAGGACTAGCAAAAAAAAAAAAAAGTTAATTAATAATGGTCTCAGAGTCACCATGTTTTGCAACTGTCCTCCTTTAAGGGGGAAAATACACCCAGAACCTTCCTTGTGTTTGTTAATGATTGGTAAATGAATTCTGGACTAGAGGATATGTGACATCCTTGGAATCAAAACAGAGCCACTGTCTACAAAGACTCTGTCCATAGGAAGGGTCGAGAACTTACAAGAAGAAAATAATTCAATAGCAACATAATAGAAAATACAATTAAGAGAGGAAACTGTATCAAGAAGGAGAGAATAAGTATATTGTAGGGCATGAAATAACTCAGAAATGGGAATGGAAATTGTGCAGAGAATGGAAACAAAAGCTATATAATGTCTGATTGTTGTTCTTAATGTACTATGTTATTTCTCATCTCTTTTGTTGTCCCTTGGTTATTCTCACATTGTTACAGTATCTTACCTTGTAATCTGGTATATTGTATATATGTTTGTTTATCTGAAATAGGAAAGGGAAGGGGAAAAACAAGATGAGGGGAGGGGTTCGGGGGAGGGCAATGGGAACAAAACATAAGAAGGGGTATCAATGTTTGTGAAGTAATGCACCTTCTATCTGGTGAATATAATGTAACCCTTCTATTAATTACAATAAAAAATAGCAAAACAAAAAGATGATGGGAGGGGGTGGGGGGGACAGAAATGGGGACAAAAACATGAGAAGGGGTATCAATATGTGTGAAATAATGGACCTTCTATCTGGTGAATATAACTGTAACCTCTCTAGAATGTATAAAAAAGAAAGGTAGACAGAACCCTGATATATATATATATGATTCATATATATGATATATATCATACATATGATATGTATATATGAAGCAGTGATCAAAACATGATGGGCTTTCAGTAGCCAGCAAATGTTGTACTCCATAAGGAATGAAAAATAGTGTAGCCTAAGGTGAAGGAAAAGAAAATGAAACTAATGAAAGAGAAGCTCCAGAACCAAGATTAAAACAAAAGAAGTTTCATTAGACATGAATAAACTATGTCATGTCCCAAGTTCCCAGGAAATACAAAGCTTGATTTCTTAGAAGGTGGTTATAGAGTGGAGGGAAGGAGCCAGCATCTGTGAGCCGCCACACCATGACTCCTCCACTCAGCAGCACTCACGTTACTCCCTGGATTCCTCTCTAGCATGAAAAAGGCACTCCAAAGCAATTTTATAACGACTGAGCAAATGATCAGATAAACTGTAACTGGCCATTATCACAATAACCATGGGAAACACGAGTTCAACCACAATGTTTTTATTGCTACTGAAAAGGTGATATACAGAGGGGTTACAAATTTTTTAAGATCCTAAAATATTTGCATATGGATCATAAATCTAAAATTCTCTAAACCCAAATATGAACAAATAGTTATAAATGTGGTGGATCCTTTACCATGTAATTCTGCTTTCAGGCTCTACCAATTATATGCCATCCTGACTCTATGAAGAATATGCCTTCCCAAAACATGATTTAGCAAATCACTCCTCAAAGAAACAAGTTTCAATGATTCCTTCCTTCCTCTCTTGCAGTCATCCCTGCTCTCTTCTTTCTAGAGTCTCTACTCTGTATCAATCAGGCAATGATCCTAATTGCTGAGGTTTCCCACAATGAACCATTCAGACATAGTTGATACTGATATAGATTGATGCCAACTAAAGGCTATCTTTGACTAGAGTCATTCCATGGTCTGCAAAGTATAACATCATCTCCTCATCCCAACCCCACCAACCCTTGCCTTATCTCCTAATTGTTTCCTTATACCACCCAGACATCTATATCAGAAGCAGAACTGTGTATTAAACCTTAAATTCCTAGTGTTTGTGTTTGCCTCCTAATCCTTGCTCTTTTTTTTTTTTTTGCCAGTCCTGGGCCTTGAACTCAGGGCCGGAGCACTATCCTCGGACTTTCTCAAGCCTAGAGCTCTACCACTTGAGCCAAAGCACTACTTCCAGCTTTTTTGTATGTATGTAGTACTGAGGAATCACATCCGGGACCTCATGCATGCTAGGCAAGCACTCCACCACTAGGCTATACTCCCAGCCCCTGATCCTTGCTCTTTGCTATCACCTTATAATTCATCACCAACTTAGAATAATCTGACTTATCAAGTTTTGACTATTTTTTCTAGTTTTCAGATCTTGAACAAATTACTTTTTCTGTAGGGAATTCAATGTCCTCCAAAATGAAAATGATTCCTCCATAATATGTATGTCCCAATAATTAAATAAAAAAATATGTGAAAATATTCAACACAGCTCTGTAATGAGTTTCTCTGACATCCTTGCTAGAATGGAGCTCTCTTTTAAAATTCGCAAAGCATGATGATATCTTCATTCCAAACTTAGTGTGGAAAATATCTTTGACACTTCTTGGTACCTAAAATAGTATTTTACATAATTGTATATTGTCACTGGTAGTTTAGTTTAAAGGTTTTGCTGAGTTTAGAGGCTCAGTGAACATTCAGATTGTTGTGTTGTTAGAAAAGAACATACCAGGGGATTTTCCTCAGAATGACTTATTTCTGTTTATGTTGTTAACCAGCTTACAGTCAAATACAGAGATGAAAAGTATTTGTATTTAAAGAGCATCCTCTTAATTTCACATTGCTGTCCATTTTCAGTGGTTATGAAACAGTTTTAAAGACACAGCCAAAAATAGTATTTGTCAATGTAATCACAAGCCAGTAGAATCGAAAACTTAGAAAATTTAGAAGATTAATGAAAACATGTCTCCATTTTATAATTCCTCCCTTCAGCTAGACAGTGACTTAATGATGTCACAAAAATGAGAACTGCAAATCTGTGCTTTCAAAGAAACAACCAAAGATAAAAGGATTATTTTTCATTTCCAACCTTTCTCTTGCTCCTAAGGAAGTACAAGCACAAGAAACCTTCCAAGAGCTTTCCCCAAGAAGCTTCAGACCAGTCTGTAGAATCATTGTGTTGGCTAATAATGCTTGCCTTCTTAGGAGTCACTATGGACCATGAAAAGAAGGGCCTTACACTGCTGAATAAAACCTCTCCTGATTTCTGACAGTAGCTGTAACTAACTTCACCAAGACTTGAGACATGCAAACTGACGGTCTCAAGGGCCCTGTCCATTAGTGAAGAGACATCTGGAGTCAAATGTCAGGATACAGTACCCAACGCAACACCCCAGTGATCCCCAGAGAAGTTCCCCCACTCCCATGCCAGAAATCTGATGAGAGTCTACCAGGGAACCATCTTCCTATTTGGGCCAAGCTGAGGGGGAAATCTTGCTCCTTCTCTGATAAATAAACATTAAGGTTTTCCCAAGCAATTGAAAAATAACTAAAGAGAATCTACTAAAACACACACTTACTTAACTACCATTCAGAGCTGAAACTGCTTGTCTGGTGGGGGGGGGGAGAACAGGCTTTTCTAGGAGAGAGGGACTGAAGATGGCTGGGAGAAACAGGTAAGCAAGATTCTCAGAAGACATTTTGGATACATTCATTTTTGTTTTTGTTTTTGTTTTGTTTTTTCAGGAAAAGCCCCAGAAACAAGGAAGGAACCCTCCTTGCCCCATTCCAGTAAACTCTCTCCATAGCACATCGAACCTCCCCAGAGACATTTAAGACTGCCATTCATTTAATTGCTTGGAAAGCCCAAACCAAACAAGAGTTGCTGGAGCTTAGCCCACTGTTTGTTGGCTGTCTACAGATTTACAATTTAGCACCATGTGGATCTTCAGAGCCAAAGTGTTAGAAATGTAAAGGGCTCATTCTGTCCCCCCAAAAATACAATGGGCAAGAGCAGGAAAAGCTTCAAAGTACCCAGAAGGCATCCAACCCAATTACACTACAACACATGTGTGCAGCCCTTAAGCTGCTCATTAACATTTGGAAAATTCTTCTGGTAAATGTCTTCATATCCAATTTAGGCTTCTTTCCCCTTCTCTCTCCCACTCTCGTTTCATAGACAGGCAACAGTAATGAGCTATATAAACGTAACTCTTTAAATGAAGAATGTCATCACTTAGGAATACAAGAGAGCGGTCCGTGTTGTGTATGTCTACAATCTGCAGTTGCTGTCTGTTAGGGTTTGTAGCAACTTTTAAATCTGTCATCACGGCATGCATTTCATACTAAGCTCCTTCCCGGTGCTTGAGCCAGGAAGCAAGAGGGGAACAGGCTGTGTCATTTATGGGCAGACTGGTATTGGGTCAAGTGTGACATCACACTCTTTTGGGCCATAATGAGGTGAGAAGGCAAGCCTGCAACAACGTGGCACTTTGTTTACTGGGAGAATTTAATCAGGGCTGTATTTCAGCTTATGATAAAACTGAAACTAAGAATATGGGTTACAGATTTTTAACAGCTCCAAGAAAGAAAGGAGTGAAACAAAGGAGAACTATTTAGGAATTCAGGAATGGAAAGAAAAAAAAATAGCAAAGAGACCAAAGTAGACTCCAAGCTGGGTGGTCCTTTAGCATTTGTCCTGGGCACATTTGTTCCACTAAAAAAATGAGTACATCAGCTAACCGTCTTGATTCCTCTTTGTGGTTAGTATTTAGCCAGGCTGTAGTAACTTGGCCTGAAATAAATGTATGCTAGACTGTCTATTTTTTAAACATAGAGATCATGTTTTTTAATTTTCTGCTCCTTTCTCTAGCTCACAAAATGTCTATTCAAAGGCATTTTCTATGGCTCCAAATGTTTAGATCAGCAGTTACCTAGGTCAACACTTGAATTTATGAATAATCCAGAGTAGAGCACTAAAATATAAATGGAGGGGAGCTATTAGTGAGGATTTAGAACTCATGCCCTGCACCTTTGTTATACTGTTGAAATACCTCTAAGTCACACCTCCAGCATGTATTTTTTTTGGGGGGGGGAGTGCTTTGTTTGTTTTTATGATAGGGTCTCAATTACCACCACTACACTACAGAGCCACAATCTGCTAGAGGCTTTTTGTGTTATCCAAGGCTCTGGCCACCTTTACCACTTTCTTTTCATAGAGACAGTCTCTCAGATTTTTCTATCCCAGTTGGACTGGCCCTATAATCCTCACAATCTCATCCTCCATGTAGCATGAGTTGACATGCTCTGGACTGAGACTGGGCTGGTCTCCAACTATGTTCCTCCAATTCTGTTCTCTCAAGTAGCTACCATTATGGGCATGAACCACTGTCACTTAGCTTGGCTGAAAAAAAATTTAAGACCTAGCTTTGTTTAGAAATAGAAAAAATTTTATTTGCAAGTATAGCTGATATCTGTATTCTCATATGTTTATTATATGTAATGTAGACCTCATGGGAAAGGGGAACAAAGTCCAAGGGAAACTGTTATGAAAAACAACTCCATGACAAATCAGAGTGACATCAATGTCATTGTTTTGGTAATCTAGAAGAATCAGCCTAAACATATTTCACCTATTGCTGGAACAAACTTCTACCTGAACATTACTTCATTTTCTGACTATCAATAAAGCAAAGAGACCTGAGCCATTCTTGGAGGGATGGGACTCGTATTAGGAGAAGGAGCTAAGTCCTTTATCAGTGCTTGCTCACTCCTGGAGGCATGGCTCAAGTGTTAAAGCACAGGCATAAAGTATGAGTTTAAATTTCAGCATGGGCTTGCTCATGTGAGCAAGCCAAAATGTTTCATGTCACAGAAGTACCATAGTGTTTTCTGGAGATGTATATTTATTTTTAAAATTAATCTACATAGCTTTGTTTCATTTAAAGAAGAAAAGTTAGTTTAAAAGAAATTATCCCATCATGTGGCTAAAAATCTACAATTATTTGTTGTCATCTCAGCTCTGATTAGGTATATCCTGGTAGAACTGGGCAGAAATTTCACCAATTTTTTCGTTTTTTTTTTAAATTAATAGAGGGGTTACAGTTATATTCATCAGATAGAAGGAGCATTACTTCACACACATTGATACCACTTCTCATGTTTTTGTCCCCATTTCCCTCTTCCCGATCTCTCCCCTCATCTTGTTTTCCCTCTTACCTTTCCAATTTCAAATAAACAAATAAAGTATATACAATATACCAGATTATAAGGTAAGATACTGTAACAATATGAGAACAACCAAGGGACAACAAAAGAGCTGAGAAATAACATAGTACATAAAGAGCAACATTCACTCAGATCTTGTTTCCACATCCTAAAGGTCCTTTCATTTAGCCTCATCCTATATGGCCTATGTATCTTGGTTGTGAGCTATTGTAAAAATTTGACCCATTCTTTTCCTTGCCTTCCTTTCCTGAAGTATTGGTTTCTTCCTGCATGCCCAGTAGCAAGTCCAATATTAATTGGACTCATGCTTTTTTTCTAATTATGGGCCTATTAGAAGCCTTGCTTATCTCCATGGTGACCATATAGTCCTTTATCGTTGTCAATTAACCCCTGCATAGCCATTGCCCACATTTTGTATATGCTTTTTGACTTGTCCAGATATTTGCTAAGTGTATACTATTTTTTTCTCCCCAACAAAGTAATCAAATTGCTTGCTTTTTCAAATAATCAAAATAAGGAATTAAAAAAGAAGAAAGAAACATTCTAATCTCACTCCTACCTTCAAGCCTTAGTTTACACATCCAGAAAATGGAAAGAATATATAAAAAACATAGAATAATAACACATAGAATAAAACTGTTGTGAAGGTCAAATATGAAGTATAATACTGGCATGTGATAAATTCATAATAAGTTAGTTGTTAGAAAAATAATTATATAATAATGAGAATATGGTAATAACAAATACATTACACGATAGTCAAACATTATTCCAAATTCATTCTTGGTAGAAGCTTATGAATTATCATGATCAAAACTAGCCCTTTCTCCAATTATATGTTAAGATCCTAGTCTTTTTAATCTTTCTACCTGGGTGGGGGTGGGGCAAGAAACAGTGAAGAAACACAAAGACAATGAAAACAAAACGGAAAGACAACCAATCCGTCAGGGAAACCCCCACCCCCTGTGCATACAATCAGCACCAGCTGTAGTCCAATTAAACTTAATCTAGTCACATGCTCATGTGCTTCTCAGAAATTAGAGGAAATCAATTCAAATGCTAATGAGAAAGTCCATAATTTATTATCTGCTGAGGAATGCATGTTACATTAATTTTAACTGTAAACAATTATTTTTATTGCAAGATTAATTACCCTATCTCATACAACTTCCTTTTTTCATATTCTTTTAAGGAATTAGTTTTCAGTTGCTGTTTTGTGGCTCTGTCACAGTTCTTTAGCTTGAGAAAAGTATAATTAATTTAGGGATGCTGCAAATGTTGTTTTCTATTCTTCTGCCAAAAGAAAGTGGGATAAATGACTGGGTCAAGCGTGGAGAAAAATGGCTTCAGCTCTGGCCAGGATGAAAAGACATTAGAACTCACAATGAAAATGAGGGCAACAATACATAGAAAACATGGACTCATGTTGGTCATTTCTGACTACCACATTTTCCAAATCAGCAAGCCAGTCTAGTTGTAGAACTATTCCTAAGGTCCAAAATGAGTGAGAACTAAAAAAGCTGAAATTTTCAGAGCAACAAGGAAGCTAACCACTTTTTCTTGAAATAACATCAAGGCCTGGCCTTGTTCATGCCAAATGGAGTGACTGTCCTTTTGAGCACCAAAGAAAAAAAGGAAAGAAAAGAAATTAAACTAAGGCTGTTAGATCAGTTGTCCTCCCTTGTCTTGGCTCCTAAGATTACTGAATGGTCAGAACAGAGGTTTGTAGGGAATTGTTCTTAAACTAATTACTTCTCAATAGGGAACATAGGATTCTAGGCACTAACAGGGATGAAAGGGAGTGGACAATTGTTTCAGAACAATTATGTGTTTAATTTTAACACTTTCCCAAAGTTTACTTTCTTCATGGGCACATCCAGACTTATTTTAAGGGAGGTAAGTGTTTATGAAACATTGACCTTTCCTTTGCTACTTACATTAGTTATAAATTATATATTTATATTAGTTTACTTCACTGGTACTTTCTTAATTTAAACTTCCAGTGAAAATAACTACAAGTCATTAATTTAAATTAAATTCATTTAAATTAAATCAATAGACCTAGCTGTTGATTTCAACAGGAATTTGTTTTAGAAAATAGATAACAGAATTTAGCCCAGGGACGATTTCCACTACTAATTACTTGTAAAAGTTTAGGCTTCAAGAGTAATAAGCATTTGACTTAGGAATGGATATAGAGAGTGGTAGAAGAGGTGGTAGCTAGGAGGAATCCAAGCCATAACCTTAGCAATAGGTTCAGTCACTAGGAGTTGATCTCCTACTTAGTTCTAATGGATTCCAAGCTGATCCACTGTTATATAACCATGGTCTGAAAGGGCATTGTGCATATGCATCAATCAGCTGTGCTGAAGTAGACAGGGTGAAAAATAATCTTTCACATGAGCAACTAGCTCCCAGCATGCCACAGTGTAAATCCAAACCAAACTGGGTTAGGGATGGGATGTCCTTTTGACATGATTTTGTGATCTATTGAATGTATTGGCAAGTCACTACTAGACGCGCATATGATTCTTATCAGAATCACATATAGTAGCTGCGGAAATCAGGAAGTGCTTGGAGGACAGGCTGAGGTAAGACAGGTTACACCTGGTTTTAATTTGATTGTCAGATGCCATAAGGATGAACTTACAAAACTAAACTTCATTTCTACTCTAAACCTGTAGGGAGCTATTACTATTCATTTCAGCAGCATTTCGTGCTCTTGATTTCCATTCCAGCTTCTCTGGTTAATAAAATAAGATGTCACATGTCAAACTACATTGTAATGAATTATTTCAACAACCCAAAGTCATTTAACTCCACTTGCAAACTTCCCACAAAGCCACAATTTGTTACAAAACATTAAGATTAGTTACCCTTGGAGCACTCTCCTACTATGAAGCTTCATACAAGAAGAAAAACATGAAGGATTTCCAAGATTTGGGCCCCAAAAAACTCTGTTTTAATACACATCAAGGTTCATCGAAGGCCCCTGAACTATCCCAAAGCCTAGATTTCATTTCTTTTCTTAACCAAACACAATCTTACCCAATTCGGAGGTGCCAATCTTTTGACAGCCTTTCTAAGAGTTTCAGCTTTCCAAAGCTGTAAACCTCTGTGTCAACATCCACAAAATGCATGAGGAAAGCCTCTGTTCATTTTAGACTTTTCACATAAGAGAACTTTGTATTTTATTATAAAGTTCACTGGCATGGTACCACATACATAGAAAAAAGCCAGAAGTGGTGCTGACGCTCAAGTGGTAGAGTTCGAGCCTTGAGAAAGTCCAAGGACAGTGCTCAGGCCCTGAGCTCAAGTCCAGGACTGGTGAAAAATAAATAAATAAATAAATAAAGTTCACTGGTAGGTGAAACACAGGACATCTCAGAAGGTATTAGGAGAGTAAGTCTTACTCCAGAATTATTTCCTTGTGGTGAGTCCTCCTCTTTGCTAGGGTAAGAACATCCCCAACTCTGATCCATCACAGATGTTTTCCACACATCTCAAAGCAATGCGGTTAGAGAAGCAACTTCCTTGGGGAGAATCTCTAGATCAGGAAGGAGATAAATGAACTTAAGGAACCCCATCTGTAAGTGCTTACAAATCCTGCATGTAATAGTAGAACTTCAAAGTCCAACCCGAAAACTCTATCCAAGAGAATTCCTTTTTATGGCAGATATGTATGGAATGTCCTGCACAACCAAAGGATTTCATTTCTCCAAAGCTAAAAGCTAATATGTTTGGGAAGGAAAGTAAGCCAGGAGAAGTACAGATATATTAGGTGAAGATTTGTGCTTAAGCTCCTCGTTGACTACTGAGAAGCAAAAATTCTCCAACATTTGCAAGGATGTCATTTCTTTTGTGATTTCCAGAAGAGAAATTCAGGCTTCAAGAGGATAGTACTGTATCTGGTTCAAAGAAGTAGTATTAAATCCTTAGCTCTTCTGCAAGTCACCAATCTCTGCTCATACTTAGGTCATGCCAGTGTTCTCCTAAATCTGTGTTTCAATAGTAGTATATAGTCAATCATTCCCTGCCTTGCTCCAGATTCTGCTGGCCTGCTCTGTACTTGGGGGAACTGCTGGAGTCTTTCACCTCTGGGCCCAGTCCTATTCTGATTCTAAGACAGAACCTCAAGATTCCATGAACCAAATTCACAAGATTTGGGGACTTTGGCAGGAAAAAAAGTATTATCAGTAAATTTGAACTAAATTTAGTATTTCTCTAAATGATGAGTATGCACAACAAAGTCAAGTAGAATTAGCATACTTGGGACTTGTAAAATTATTTAAAGTCTCTTGTCACCATTATTGTTACAGATATATCATTTATACTCACTGCTACTTTTTTTTCTTTTTTTGGCTTATGTTTACATCATATTTTATTTTATTTTTTTTGTAATTAGTAAAAGAGTTACATGATATTTGCCAGATAGAAGGTGCATTAATTCACATACATTGATACCCTTTCACATGTCTTGGTACCCGTTTCCCTCCCCCCCCCACACCCCCCACCCGTCTTGGTTTTCCCCCCTTCCCTATCAAATTTCAAATAACCAAATACAAATAAATTCAATATGTCAGATAACAAAGCGAGATACTATACCAATATGAGATAACCAAGGGACAGCAAAGGAGATGAGAGACAACATAGTACATTAAGGACAACAATCATTCATTATATGGCTTTTGTTTCACTATCCTGGAGGTCCTTTCAATTAGCTTCACATTATATGTCCTTATGTATCAAGATTTTGCTCTATTGCAAATCTCTGCTAGTAGAGCCCAAGGTTTCTACTGATTATGACGAATGAGGGAAACCATTGAGCCTAAGTTCCTTTGAGTCTGGCTTACTTCACTTAATATGATTTTTTCTAAGTCTTTCCATTTCCTAACAAATGGGGCGATGTCATTCTTTCTGACAGCAGCATAGAATTCCATTGTGTACAAATACCACAAGTTGTTGATCCACTCATCAACTGAGGGACATCTAGGTTGGTTCCATATCTTTGCTATGGTGAATAGTGCTGCAATGAACATTGTTGTGCTAGTGGGTTTAGTATGTCCTTGTTTCTGGGTGGTTGGGTAAATGCCAAGTAGTGGAATTGCTGGGTCATAGGGGAGTTCTATGTTTAGCCTTTTGAGGCACTGCCACACTGCTTTCCATAGCCACTGCTACTTTTTAAATTCTGGTGCTAGCCATGCTTTGGTGGCTCATGTCTATAATCCTGGCTACTCAGGAGGCTGAGCTCTAAGGATCATGGTTCAAAGCCAGTCTGGGCTGGAACGTCCATGAGACTCATCTCAAATTAATCACCAGAAAACCAGAAGTGATGCTGTGGCTCAAAATGCTAGAATGCTAGAATGCTAGCTTTGAGCTAAAGAGCTCAGAGATAGTGCCAAGGCCCAGAGTTCAAGCCTCACAACCAACAACAACAACATGAAAAATTCTGGTGCTAGATTTTATTAGTAAAAAATGTGCTTAATTAAGCATGTATATGGAATACCATTTTAGAATACTTTCATAACTAATTGACAATATAAATGACTTTCTATTTTTAGATATTTTAATCTTTTAAATTTTATTTTATTGTCAGGGTAATGTATAGAGGGGTTACAGTTACATTTGTCAGGTAGTAGGTGCATTACTTCTCAAACATTGATACCCATTCTCATGTCTTTGTCCCCCTTTCCCTCTCCTTATCCTCTCCTAGTCAACTTGTTTTCCCCCTTCCCTTCCCTACTTAGATATTTTATTTTATGCATTAAAAACTTCTTCTCTGAGAAAGGGTTTATAGCTTTATCAGACTTTCAAAGGCCTCACACAAAACAAGTATATGCATGAGTGTGCACACATATATATGATCTACATATACACACATATACCTACACATACATGCAATGCTGAAGAATATCAAAAGGCATAACTGGACTTTTTTTCATATATTTTTTATTGTAATTAATAGAAGGGTTACATGATATTTGCCAGATAGATGGTGCATTAATTCCCATACATTGATACCCTTTCACATGTCTTGGTCCCCATTTCCCTCCCCCCCACCCCCGCCCCTCATCTTGTTTTCCCCTGTTCCCTATCCAATTTCAAATAACTAAATACAAATATATCTGATATATCAGGTAACAAAGTGAGATACTGTAACAATATGAGATAACCAAGAGACAGCAAAAGAGATGAGAGATAACATAGTACCTTAAGAACAACAGTCATTATGACTGGACTTTTTATCTGCTCATTACAACATAATCTATTTCTACTAAGTAACAAGCTTCTAGTAGTCCTGTTACTCTAATTTTCCTACTTCATAATCTATTTTGAGATTCATTCTCCTTTCTAGGACTGTATCCTCTGATTTGCTTATTCATCCAAAAAGTATATATTGGGTGTCTATGTGTCATGCACCATGTGATGTAGTAGGAAATACCATGCAGAACAAGAGGCAAGTTTTTTGCTCCAAGAGAAGCCTACATCCAAGTTTTGGAATGAATTGAACAAAAGCAGGAGTAGTGCTTCCGCTCAAGGGGTAGGGCAGTAGCCTTAAGCTGAACTGCTCAGGAACAATGTCCCGGCCCAGAGTTAAAGTAGCATGACCCACAAAAAAAAATGGCCAGGAGTTTGGCCTAGTGGTTAAGTGTTTGCCAAGACCCAGGTTCCATTCCTTGGTACCATATAACATAGGAAAAAAAGTTAGAAGTGGTGCTATGGCTCAAGTGGTAGAGCCCTACCCTTGAGAAAGCCCAAGGACAGTGCTCAGGCCCTGAGTAAAGCTCCAGGACTGGCAAAAAAAATTGAACGAAAACAAAGAGATGATGGATAGGTAGGTAGGTAGGTAGGTAGGTAGGTAGGTAGATAGATAGATAGATAGATAGATAGATAGATAGATAGATAGATAGACAGACAGATAGACAGATAGACAGATAGACAGATAAATGATAGATGGCAGGCAAGCATAGAAGAGAAGCAGCTATGTAGAAACTAGAATACAATGATATCACAGAAAGTGACTAGTGGTCATAACATACCTCTCATATTTGGAGATTGAAGAAGCAACCATTTGAAGTTCAAGGAAGAGAAATCCTTGGAGTATCTGAGTGATCAGAGTAAACCAAGGTAGTTGAAATACAATCTTGGTGGAAAGTAGTCATAAATAAAACCAGAATGAAAAGATGGGATTATATCTTGATGAGCTTCTTAAGCCGTGGTAAGAACCATGGGTTTTACAAAAATTCTGGGCAGCCATTAAAGGGTTTTAAGCAGGATATTGTCATGACCTGATTTACAGGTTTAAAGATTGTGCTGGCTGATGTGTATTGAGTGAATAGGCCATGCCTTTTTTTTACCAGAGCAAAAATGTGGAGTGAATTAGAAAATTACTGTAGGAATCTTTCAGGAAAAGATGGCAGCCTAGAGTCATGGCTGTGGGTATGGAGAAATGGTGGTGAAGTGGAATATGTAGCAGTTTAGACCTCAACAGGATGTGCCAAAACAAATATAATCTGAATTTCTAGCCAGTGCAATAAGGCAAGAAGCAAGCATAAGGGGGATCCAAATAGGGAAAGAGGAAGTAAAACCTTCCCTCTTTGCAGATGACATGATCCCATATTTAAAGAATCCTATAGACTCTACTCCCAAGCTCCTTGAGCTGATTCAAAACTCTGGAAGGGTAGCAGGGTATAAAATTAACCCTCAAAAATCAATTGCCTTCCTCGACGCCAACAGTGAGAGGAATGAGGCAACAATCAGGAAAGCAACTCCTTTTGCAATAGCCTCAAAGAAAATGAAGTACCTAGGAATTATCTTAACTAAGAATGTAAAGGACCTTTTTGATGAAAACTTTAAAACCCTGAAAAAAGAAATTAAAGCAGAACTGAGGAAATGGAAAAAGCTCCCATGCTCCTAGATTGGAAGAATCAACCTCGTGAAAATGGCAAACTTGCCAAGGGCTATCTACAAATTCAATGTAATACCCATCAATATCCCAATGGCATTCTTTAAAGAAATAGAAGAGGCAATCCAAAATTTCATATGGAATAATAAAAGACCCCGTAGACCAAAAACACTTCTTAGCAGAAAGAACAGCATAGGAGGAATTTCAATACCAAACTTTAGACTCTCTATTACAGAGCTATAATAATCAAAACAGTTTGGTACTGGCACAAGAACAGGCCTGAAGACCAATGGAATAGAACTGAGGACCCAGATATTAAACCACAGACCTATGGCCACCTAATCTTTGACAAGGGAGCCAAAAAATAGAATGGAAGAAAGACAGCCTCTTCAACAAGTGGTGCTGGCAGAACTGGTTAAGCACCTGCAGAAAACTAACGTTGGATACTTCTTTGTCACCCTGTACTAGAATTAACTCCAAATGGATCAAAGACCTGGAGGTAAAAGCCGACACTCTGAAAACTTTACAAGAAGGAATAGGAGATACACTAGACCTCCTTGGCACAGGTCAAAACTTTCTTAATAAGGACCAAGAATCACAACAAATCAGAGAAAGGCTGGATAAGTGGGACTGCATTAAACTGCAGAGCTTTTGTATGGCAAAGGACATAGCTAGTAAACTAATTAGGAAGCCTACAGAGTGGGAGAAGATATTCACCAACCATACAACAGACAAAGGCCTCATAACTAAAATATATCAATAGCTCAAAAAATTGAATCAATCCAAAACTAATCTCCAAAGTAACAACCATCCCATTAAAAGATGGGCCAAAGACTTAAAGAGAGTCTTCTCTGAAGAAGGAACAAAAATGGCCTATGGACACATAAAGAAATGCTCAACATCTCTGGTCATAAAAGAAATGCAAATCAAAACAACTCTAAGATTCCACCTCACTCCAGTTAGAATGGCCAGGATCAAGAAAACTAATAACAACAGATGCTGGAGGGGATGTGGCCAGGAGGGATCACTACTACACTGTTGGTGGGAGTGCAAACTCGTTCAACCACTATGGAAAGCAGTATGGCAGTTCCTCAAAAGACTAAACATAGAGCTCCCCTATGATCCAGCAATTCCATTACTAGGCATTTACCCAATCATCCAGAAACAAGGACATGCTAAATCCACCAGCACAGCAATGTTCATTGCAGCACTATTTACCATAGCAAAGATGTGGAACCAACCTAGATGTCCCTCAGTTGATGATCAACAAGATGTGATATTTGTACACAATGGAATTCTATGCTGCTGTCAGAAAGAATGACATCGCCCCATTTGTTAGGAAATGGAAAGACTTAGAAACGATCATATTAAGTGAAGTAAGCCAGACTCAAAGGAACTTAGGCTCAATGGTTTCCCTCATTTGTCATAATCAGTAGAAACCTTGGGCTCTCCTAGCACAGATTTGCAATAGAGCAAAACCTTGATACAAAAGGCCATATCGTAGGACGCTAAATGAAAGGATCTCTAGGATATAGAAAAAAAAACCATATAATGAATGATTGTTGTTCTTAAGGTACTATGTTATCTCTCATCTCTTTGCTGTCCATTGGTTATCTCATATTGCTATAGTATCTCACTTTGTTACCTGATATATCGGATATATTTGTATTTGGTTATTTGAAATTGGATAGGGAAGGGGGGGAAAACAAGATGAGGGGTGGGGGTGAGGGGGAGGGAAATGGGGACCAAGACATGAGAAAGGGTATCAATGTATGGGAATTAATGCACCATCTATCTGGCAAAT
Organism: Megascapheus bottae; assembly: GCF_031878675.1. NCBI lineage: Eukaryota > Metazoa > Chordata > Mammalia > Rodentia > Geomyidae > Megascapheus > Megascapheus bottae. The sequence continues at coordinate 7,172,174 of NC_143520.1, read as the reverse complement.
ATCATGTAACCCTTCTATTAATTACAATAAAAATATATGAAAAAATATAATCTGACCCCTAAAAAGGACAATTACTGACCTGATTTTTTTGGCCATTCCTGGACCTTGAACTCAGGACTTGAGCACTGTCTCTAAAAAGCTGGAAGTGGTGTTGAGGCTCAAATGGTAGAGCTCTCGCCTTGAGAAAGTCCAAGGACAGGGCTCAGGCCCTGAGCTCAAGCCCAGGTTTGGCATAAAAAAATGACGATTTTGTGCAAGCTGGGTATAAAGATAATACAGTAGCTCGAGGCTGTTACCTCTAAACCTAAAGTGAACACGAAGGGAGGCTATCAAAGCCCATAGGAAGTATATGCCTCAAAAGAAGATATGTATGACATTGCAGGGGACACTGGGGGAATACACATCCTGATCACACTTCCTCCCATCCCTCCATAACTTATAAGGACCCACTACTAGCCAGAGAGAAAGAAAGATCAATGATGGGTCTATAGAGAGTGAATAGAGGTGAGTGGTTGTAGAAAAGTAAACAAAAGATATCAGGCACAGGATGCTTGAAGGACTTTGGAGACAGCTACTAGCTCATTCTTTCTGGCTTGCCATCAGTATTGGCAATGTACTGACTGAACTTGATGACTGACAATGTACCTACTCACACTCTCCAGATCCTGGGAACCTGTCCACTAAAGAGGCTATGTTTTTTGTTTGGGGATTTTTTTTTTGCCAGTCCTGAGCTTGAGCTCAGGGCCTGAGCACTGTCCTTGGACTTTCTCAAGGCTAGAGCTCTACCATCTGAGCCTCAGCACCACTTCTGGCTTTTTTCTATGTATGTGGTACTGAGGAATCAAACCCAGGTCTTTGTGCATGCTAAGCAAGCACTCTACCACTAGACCAAACTCCCAGCCCTGTTTATGGGTTGTTTTTTTTTTTTTTTAAGTTTTGTTCACCTACCTTTCCCTACAAGACAATGAGCTTACTGAATATGGTATTTGCATCTGCTGCTCCAAAGATAGTAATTCTGTATTGGAAGATTCTGATTAGGTTCCAACTTTCTATGGAATGCTACTGCTACACGCCTGATCTACTAGTGAACAGGTAATATGGACCTCTAGACCACAGTTGTGTTGACACACTTTCTCTCTTTCCAGATTACTCCAATGGGATCATCACAGGGCTCCTGTATCACCTCTTTTCTACCCATAAGTCTCCTATTTTCCCCCTCCTGTTTTCTTAAAGCTGCCAACCTGTTTAAAAGTAATTACCTCATTTTTAATACTTTGCCCCAGAGTAGTCTAACTTCTCCAGAAGTATAAACATGTGGTTTTCCCCAGTTAGCGTATCTTTTGCTGTGCCTTAGAACCTCAGTGAGTATGCGTACATATAGATATACATTTCAAAGCCAGAAAAAGGGTCTGATCCTGTTTTCAATGTTCAAGGATACCAGTGGTGCTTGCTAGTGTACGTCATTATACAAACAACCAGATCACAACCAGATCTTCTTTTGAGCTATAAACTGAACTTCTGCTTTAGCCTATGAAAACTTATTTCTGAAAAATGAAACTACTTCATACTTATCAACCACTGTATCTTACCTGTCTGGTACAGTAGCATGCATAACTTTTCACTACTGCCTTCACAATGTGATCAATCTTTCCTCTGGAGCAAAGAGTGCATCTGTACTTATCCAGAGAGAGAATTTAACTCTTGTCTACATGTTTTAAAAACAAGAGAATGACTAAAGATGAAGAGGGAAGAGGTAGCAGATTGTGAAGGATTGATTACTGAAGCAACAGAAAAGAATCAATCTTGAGACTTTGATGATTTAACCAGCCACAAAAGCACAGAAATGTATGTGAAAGCCCTGATTGATTTTTAACTCTGTAATCCTTCCCAGTCCATCTATTATCCTGTATGGATCATATTAACCATCATTATGACTAAGACAAGATAGGACGCGGACATCTGCCTGACATGATATAACTGTAAATGGAATCTGCTTATACACAAAGGCTTTTACCTGGTTATTAATAGTGTTCTCAGTTGGTGATGGACTGGGCTGATATTAAAACCTCCATGTGGAGCCACTGCAATTTGATTCCAGTCCAATAAGCAGCACCTTAAGGTAGTGACTGCACAGCGCCCTGACAAACTGCTCAAACATCATTCCTGGATTCTAAATTCACCCTTTTAAAAGGCTCATAAAATACTGGGAGTGGATGACATCTTGCTGGCACTGTTGGGCTAAAAGACACCAACTATGTTCACAAATCCCTTGATGACATCTCCAGTCTTAATCACTCCCAGTGTGAATACAAAATAGAGAAAGATTTAGGGTGTACAGCTTTACAGGTGACATACATTGTAGTAAAACAGATGAACAACACACATGATATTAAAGTCACTTGGTGACTTTTGCTTTATTCATTTACTACAATGAATTAATGAAAAATATTTAGATTTTAAGGGATTCATTTGCTTTCTCAACTCTATCAGCTGAGTACAATAGTTCATATATTGCCAAATACAGTAAAAGAAATTTATTACACAAGGATTTTTAAAAGATTTAAATTTAATCCAAGTTTTTCTTCTCTTAGTCCACAATCTACATTGCTTTATTCAACAAGTAATTGCTTGGAATTTACTATACAACCACCATTTTTTAGTGAGTGAAGAAAAAAATACTAATAAAGTGAATAAAATCCCTTTTCTCCCAAGACTTACAAACCTCTAGCCATCTCAGAACATTATTGGGACACACATATATATCCTATTTACAATAGGATTACATCCCAATAAACTCATCTTAAGTTGAAAAGCAATTCTGTCAACATAATCTATCAAACCCATCATAGCTTAGTGTAGGCTTCCTTAAACATTCTTAAAATACTTGCATTGGCCTAAAGTAAGAGAAAATCATCTAACCCAAAGCTTATTTTATAATAACTATTGAAGATTGAACAACTGAATATTGAATTGTTGAATATTGCATGAAAGTGAAAAGCAAAAGAGTTGTATGTACATTTTCACTGAAAAGTCATAAGCATACACCTATGTTCACTTATCAACTTTTTACGTGCTATAATATTCCTAACTAGTGAGCCGCGTGTTACTGCAGCCAGAATTAAGCCAGTTAGCTACCCATTTAGTGCATCTTCTGATAATCAGTCAGATCCAGGACCTTTGATGTCATTCTCAGGGGAAATCTGTGAAGTTCTAGAACTCCTGAATCAGGTGAGCTCAAAGAAAATAAAGCTCAGAGGAAAAAATGTCCTTTCTGAAGCTATTTCACTTTAATCTGTGAAATGATATATATCACTCATCAGTGCATACTGTAGCAACCAGTGTTTTTTTTTAGTCTTCCTGTGGCTTGAGGATGTCTGAATATCACACAACTGCCCAAAGCAATACTACATCTCATTTACAGGGTACCTATTACTGGTTATACAGATGGTCTCCACTGACATAAGCACCCAGCCAGATTGCTATAATTTAATAGTAGAACTAAGGAGAATTTTATGTTCTTGAGATCATCACACACAGATTTGGTGGTCAAGAAGGATATCATGTTCATTTAGTTCTCTGGATTCCCAAAGAGAGTCATGATTACCCATATAGCATTATTATCTCTTCCAGCCTGAAGTCTTGATTTTTATGGAAAAAGGTCAATCTCCATCTAAATTTTATTCCCTGTTACATTCTTTGAAAGAACTACATAGTTTATATCTCTCATTACAGTCCGCTACACATGTGAGTGATGACTTTGGCCCCTCCACTTACTTAGAAGCCCCTAAGATTTCATTCCAAGTATAATAAGATACAGTACAGAACCAGGCACATAGTAGGCTCAAAGAATGATGGAGTAAAAAAAAGAATGAAAAAATGAAGTGATTTTTATTCACTAGAACCAAGGGACCAACTACTTCCTTGCTTGTTTTCACAGGACCACCCTCATATGTCACTAAAAACAGGTCCTTATTATCTCTCCCTTAGATCTTCTGCTGTGTAAACACCATTAATGCAGACACTGACACTCAGATTAATGAAGGGAAGCAATTTATTGAACTGATATTTGGTGTAGATGTCATTAGCAGCCCTTCTTTGGAGCAACTGCATCAGATTAGACACAGTCTTCCCCCAAGAGCACATAGAAAATCATTTAACTGCTTTTCTGTAAGCTGTTTATATGACACCAACCCTCTATGAATTGTTGAATTTCTCTGAGAACTGTGAATCCTCTATGATTGTGCTTTATTGATGCCATTTTTGTCTCTTCTGAGAAATCTCTCTCATAATAAATCATACCATTATGGTTTTCGTTTTGTTGTACTTTGCCTTTCTCCATCTACATTAAAGACACTAGGAAATTTCCTATTATAAGAGACATGGTCAAGAGTGTTCCAAACAGCAGGGTGACATCTTGAAAACTAGGCATAGGGGTCTGAGGGTTTGGGGTAGACCTGAAAAACACCAGGAAAGTATAAGCATTGAAAAAAAAAGAAATATATTCATTAGGCAACCAGGCAAGTTTTAGGAAGGATAAGAGGTATCTGGGGCCAGGATTGTGGCTTAGTGGACAGTGCTTGCCTAGCATGCGCAAGCTCTGGGATCAATTCCTTGGTATCACATATACAGAAAAAAACTGAAAGTGGTGCTGTGGCTCGAGTGGTAGAGTGCTAGCTTTGAGCAAAAGATGCTCAGGGACAGTACCCAGGCCCAGAGTTCAAGCCCCAGGATTGGCAGAGAGAGGGAAAGAAGGAAGGAGGGAGGGAGGAAGGAAGGGAAGGGGAAGGGAGGGAAGAAAAGAGATTTATTACCTTCTCAGGCTCCTCTGACAAATTCGTGAATTGCTTATAAAGCGAATGGCTCTGTCTCCTGCAAGCTCTACACTGTTTTCCTTTAGTCTCATTGATAAAAATAATTATAAGCCTAATATTATGCCACGCTACCTGTCCTGGAACTAATTTCCCACATTGCCCTAATGGTGATATCAGTGTTTCATTTCTGCATAGCAGTTCTGACTGATAAGCAGCCATCCAGATTCCACTGACAGCACTACTGGGTAACTTACTCCTTGTTAACACTTTTGACTGTTCCAAATCTTTGTACAGTATATAGAAATTCTCTTTCTAGAACCTAGGACTTAATAGTTTTAGTAACTCCATTTTGAGATATATGAAGTAAACTAATTATTTCTCCTCAGGAAGGGATCTCTATCCCATATTGGATTTCCTTATCTTTCTATTAAAAAAAAATAGTATAGATCCCAGCCCCTCTCCCCTTATGAATTACTGCCCAATCAGAGATTATCTTAATATTCAATGTGACCATTTGTTTCTGAAATGGAAGACTTTCCCTGTGTTAGTACCTGCAATATCACAAAGATTCAAAGTCAAAGATTGCTCAGAGATGGGAGGGGGTGATATTTTCAACCATCAGTCATGAAAAGCTGGCTGCCTGCTATGTCTCTGTGTAAAGCTTGATAATCCTGTCGTCATTACAACCTCTCACTTCCTAAGCTTGCATAGATCACTCTGGCTTTCTTGGCCTTATTCTACTTGGCATTTTCACTCTTCTGAAATAAAAATAGAATTAAATAAAGATTGTAAGCTGTGTACTCCAGTTGATCTTCAAAGACTCTGTTTCCCATCTGTGTATAGGCTTCTCCTTGGACACACATTTGCTCCTGGAGTTTAAGCATTAAGACTAGTGCAATTTCACAAATAGAGGAATAACGAATGTCCTTGAAAATGAAGCTTCCCCTTGGAAATTAATACTATGGCACAAAATCACATTGACTAAAAAGATGATTAAAAATATTATTTTTATTCTGAAAGTCATAAAACAAGATTGATGATTGATATAAAACTAAAATCAATCCCCAAATGAAATTTCCTCCCCTAAACATTAGCCAACCACTTCCCTCCACCTGGTTGATTTACACTGTGAGAATATTCCATATTTCTAGCTGGAAACAGGAAACATTAGAAGCCTTTATGAAATCTCTGATAGATTTACCCCAAGACTTGGCAACATCAAAAAGTGAACATAGAAATTACAAAATCTTTGCATTTCGTGGGTTGTTTATTCCTAACCATACCTGATGGAAGAGCCATCTTTCCACCAAAGGAAACAACACTGAGTCCATACAATAATGTGGGCTTCATCTTGAGGATGAAGTTGTACCACTCAGGAGATGTGGTAATCGTAGGGTGTTTTCTTCCTACTTGCCAAAGGATATAGGCACAAAGTTCTTGTAGAAGCTATTTGCTAACTATACCACCAGTACAGAAAAGGCATGGAGGAATGGACCATAAAATAAGAACCTAGTCAATGAACAAATTTTGAGATCTAATAGTGCTCATCCATCTCTTACTGTGTGTTCTTTGAAATTGGGTGAAATTTTGAGGGATTAGGATACATAAATAGGACAAAGCCTATGGACCCTGCTATTTTGATTGTTTATAGTTTGTCCTTCGACTAACACTATCTTATTGATTCTAGGTTCCATTTGCCTACAATTTTAATTAAAAATGATTTGGTGTGGCACAACAATGTATTTCTACAACCCCAGCACTCAAGGGATGAAGGCAAGAAAATCACAAATTTGAGACCAGTTTGGGCTATTAGTGAGAGAGAATTTGTCTCAAAGAAAGAAAAAGATATTTCATTTGAACATCAACAAGACTGAGTAATTAGGCACAATTGATCTACAAAGTATAAAACTAATAGCAGAGGAAGACATAAATGGTTTTTGTATTTGTTGCATTCTTCTAACCACTGCACCAATAAAATACTTTAGAGTATCCATAACTACAACTTAGTCTAAGTTATCATTAAATCAAAAAGAAAGCAAAGGCCAAGAGTGTGTGGCCTAGTGATAGAGTGCTTGCCTAGCATGCATGAAGCCCTGGGTTTGATTACTTAGTGCCACATACACATAAAAAGCTGGAAGTGGTGCTGTAGCTCAAGGGGCAGAGCACTAGCCTTGAGAAAGCTCAAGGACAGTGCCCAGGCCCTGAGTTCAAGCCCCAAGACTGACAAAAAAAGTGAGAAAATGATATTAAGGATTCTAATCCTTAGTAGGTCTAAAACACAACTAACCAAAAATTTGCGTTGTAGCTTTTCTATTAGTTAGGGACACTAGGCTTTCTAAAAGAAGATATTATACTTAGGAAAGAGAGAGAGCCCATTCTCCAAGATGAAGTTGTCAACTTGCAAGGTGAGCAGAGGACTAGAAACAGGGAAATTGGTTCATAGGGAGGAAATTTGGAATAGAAATCAGGAACAGAAAACAATTTCTAGGCCTTCTAAAATCACAATAGATGAACTGGTGAAATAGGAAAGAAATGCTTACTGACAATAGCTACATTCTTAGAATATAATGATTAGCCAACACTGGAATTTTCTCTCCGAGAATTATCTGTATACAGTGATTCTAGATTCTATAGGAATAAATAAGGGATTCATTTTTTGTTTCAAGCAGTATGTATTGAATATCTACCATTCATTTATCAGCCTCACATATTATATATTTATAGAGAGAAAGTATATCTATCTAGCATGTATCATATATAGTATTTGAGATAATGATTAAAATGTAAAAAAGGGAAAGAAAGCCACTTTGCATGAGGAAGTTAGAAAAACCACACAGACTGAATATGCGGATTAGTAGCGCATTAGACCTTGGCCAGGATGAAGTACTGGGAATGTTTCTCCTTGAATAAACAGATAAACAAAAAAAGTAAACAAAGGAACACTACCTTGGACTTACCTCCCAATGACTACAGGAAAGTATAAGCATTGTGATGTAACCGGTTGTGAGGGGCTATCACTGCTGCTTTTCTTTTACACAAACGATTTGTCTTTAGTCAAGCTCCACACCTTTGCACAGTGGATTTGATTTGTTCTTCTTTACCACTGACTCCCTAAAAAAATCTACCTCTTTTCTTGTCCCTACCATATTATTTCCTCTCTGAAGTCTCCTCATTTATAAAAAGGACACCCAATGCCTACTAGTCTCAGCTTGAAAATGCCCCCTCCCATATGTCTTAACAATGTTTCTAAGAGGTAGTTATTGTCATTTTTTATACTGGTGGAAACTAAGACACAAGTAATGTAGGAGACTTGTCCAATCCTGAACAACTATTTTCCAAACCTAAATCTATGCTGTAGACTTAAGAAAAGGACAGGGTAATAGAAAGAATACAGGCTCAAATTCTGGGTGTTGACTCACTAGTAGAGCAACTAGGACAAGTGTTTAACTTGTCTGAGACTTAGATTTTTCCTTTACAAAACAGGGTATCTGGACAAATAGGGAGAATAGGTTTGTTTGAAGTTAGGCTATTAGGTTCCATCCAGTGCCCAGAACCTAGTGTACCTATTAGTACCCCCTGTCTTCTTTCTCCTATCCTACATGACACCATACCACCATCATTACTCTCACAGTATATGGGCCTTCTCTCCTCAAACCTTAGATCTGTACCACACAGTTTATTTCCTATTCTTTAGGAATTCTTTGAGTCATGAAGGACTAAAACCCATGTAAAAACTGCTTCATAATAAAGGGTACTTATTAGTTTACTCCCAATAAGTGATCACAAGAGAGATGAGCAGAGTTTCTCCTTTGCAAGCTTGATCTGGATACTCATCATCATCAGGACACCATTTCCTTGAAGGTTTTTCTGCAATTGTTCATGCACAGGCCTTATACCCAGGCTCGGTCCCATTACAATAGCAAAATGTACCCTAGAAATACCAGCTTTTTATTTGCATGCTGTCCTGAACATAGAAAAGAAGACTCCAGCTCCAGCTTTCATAGAAAATACCCTGCAATTTCTGACTTGGCACATACCTACCTCTTTACCAGTCACTTTGGCCAGGGGACAGACCAAGCTCATAATTTTAGCCTCAGTTGTGCCTTCCTTACCCCAATGCCAGCTGCAGTGCAGATATGGAGTCCCCACTCAAGCACCACCTGGATACCAATGGAAACCAAAACTGAGGAAATCAGGGATATTTTCATAGATTGGCTGTCATTTTTCCATTGGGGCCCACTGACTAGAATGTACAGTGAGTGATGCTAACAGTGAGCAAAGCCTTCATGCTACACAAGATCCAGTTTTTCTAGAAGTTTCTGTGGCTCAAATCAACTCCAGCCCCAGAGGAGTTATTCATTTTAGGTATTATACTTCCTCCCGACTAAGGATAATCCCTCTGGACTGAATCCAGAATACATAAAACTGCAAGGGATTGGATTTGCCCCTAAATTAATTTTATACCCTTTGAAAGTTTTGTACTGTATTTCGTGTCTGTGTGTGTGTGTGTGTGTGTGTGTGTGTGTGTGTGTGTGGAAAACCTTTGATTAAATAAGGCACTAAATGATAGTTTTATAGTTATCTATCCCCTTTGTCTTTTTGTAGGAATAAAATCCTTCATGATGACAATGACCTTCAACAAAGGTTAAGCATGCAAACTCCGGTTTGAAAAAAGTTACTTTTATCTTCAAACCTTTGAAGTAGAAGGTAAAAAAAAGTCAAATATTTCATTCTTTGACAACTTAAGGGAAGGTATATGTAAATAGGAAACATACATGAAACCACTGAGCACAAACAAATGGTTATACATGATTATAATTGCAGAGATATAGATAGCAGGTAAAATAGGTAAGCGATGTGATCCTTTGAAGCTACTTTCTGTCAGTTAGACATAGATGGATTTGCTAGACTCCGATTTCTCTGATCTTCTGGTAAAATCTGCCATCATCTGATTTCTTGTCCTCATTTCAAATATCAGGCTAAACACTATGTTTTCCTCTGGGATATTCACAACCTTCACAGAGTTGTTGATAGTGATCACATTTCTTCTGAAGTCTTTGTTGATCCAAGAATATGCATTTTGTTGTGTAAGTCTTCATAAATCAGTCTTTCCGCCCGTTTATCATCCTTGTTGCTTTTCTCTGAACACTCTCCAGTGTGTCTCCAACTCACCAATAACGAGGTTCCCAGATCACAGTGCATTCTTCCAAGCTCAGTCTCTCTCATTGTGCAGGGATGTACTTTGCCTTTCTGCTCCCTGACCCACTGTTTCCACTTAGAGTTCCTATGCTGCCAGACTACACATGAACCCATGATTCATTTGCTGCTGGAGTTCCCTCAGGCATTTCCCTAAATAGGTCACTGCCTGACATGTCATAAGTGCTCCAAAAAGTGCCCTGAAAAAGGGAATAAAGGAAAACTGGGCTCTCCAGTTTTGTCTTTGCTATGCCAAATTATTTAAGATAAAAGAACAGCAAAGGTGTGTGCAGGTATGTGTCAGGGATAGGGAAAAGGAAACAGAGGAGACACGTGAAACATTATTCACAAATTACTTGGCTCAAATAGTTCAAATGGTTTTACCACGTTGATTGTGACATACTTCTGCTATCATTTAATACCAGGTAAAGTAAAACTTTGAAACCTAGATTCAGAAAACAATGCTTGCATTGTTTTTATTGTAGGAAGACTTCTGGGAGGAAAGAATACTTGCACGTGGGGTTAAAGACAAATTACAATCTTTAGGGACTTAGCAGGACAAAGGTGAATAAATCTAAAGAGTCAAACTTATTGAATTCAATATGTAAATTCTAGTTTACATATTGAAATAAACTCCAAGATATGGAAACAAGAGACCTTTCTTTTTTTTTTAAAGTTTTTCATTTTTGGTGATCTTATTTTCTTTGCCTTATGTATGATGTATTCGAGATACATCTTCAGAAAATTGGGTGGGGAGGGGCAGGACTGGAGAGAAAGGGGGTGAAAAGGTGCAGCAGTGGAGCTCACTGGACATGGGTGAAAATGAACTATACAACTCATGTGTGGAGATGTGAGGGGGGACTGGGAGAAGAGGAGGAAACACAAGACACTGAACAAAGGAAATGTATTCACTACCTGACTCATGTAATTGTAATCCCTCTGTATAGCATCTCTACAATAACAATAAATTAATAATTATTTTACATTAGTAAATCAATCTAAAAATGTCACCAGTGAAGTACTTCCAGTAAGTATCTAGGAGTTAGTCCCTACGTCTCCAACCAAAACATTGAGCATCTGATTTCATCGATCAAGGTCTTACCTTTTCTATCCACAATGACTTGATGTAAGGGGATGGAGAAGGTAGTAAGTCCAAGCTTATCTCATGTTTTGTTTTCTCAATAACTAATTTCATTAGTGGTAGTGATGATGACATTACCAGTAATGTGATCTGCTACCATTATTGAGTGCCTGCTCTATAGCTCTTGCCAAATGTTACATCATATAGACAGCCAATTAAAAACATTATCAGCTCAATTCCAGTTATAAGAAAGTGAGTTACATAATGGAGAAGTACCTAAGAACCACAGAGCCAGGTTCAGGAAATCTGCTCCTTCCCTCACTGTTACTGTCCTCGACAGCCATGCCTGCTTTGTTGTTCCTCTATACTTTTTGCTAGAGATCCATAATCAAAAGGAACAGAGATGGGGCTCTTGTTCCCCTCAGTATAGTTTAGGGAAGTCTGGAGGTTTTTCAAAAGTATTCTAGAAAAATTAAGGAAAACAATTGTCAAGCATGCTACTTTCCAACAGGATTAATGAGGTACAAAGTCACTGGACTCTAGTATGGTCCCAGCCCAACCACCAGTGGACATGCCAACTCTGTTTGCAGGAATTTGCCCTCATCTCCAAGCTATCTCTTCATCTTGCTCAGCTTGTTTCCTTGCACATATACACCAATAACCTCTGACTGAGCATATCAGATCAATACAGAAATACACAGGACTGCAAAGAAACACTGCAGTGAAATGCTTGGTAAAATGAATCACTGAATGTACCTCTCCTTAAGAAAATAATCAGCTGAACACTGGTGACTCACACCTATAATCCTAGCTGCTCAGGAGGCTAAGATGTGAGATCACGGTTTATAGCCAGCATGGGTACAGACTCTTACCTCCTTAACCACCACAAAACCAGAAGTGCCGCTGTTGCTGAAAGTGATAGAGAGCTAGCCTTGCCCCAAAAAAAATTCATGGACAGTGCTCAGGCCCCAAATTCAAGCCCCACAAATGACACCCAAAAATCAAAACAAGACTAAACATTCTTCTTGTTGGTTCATTCATTCCTCCAAGTGGATAATACTCTGTCTTTAAATTATAAATACAAATCAACAAATACTAGAATTAAATATTTTTGAAGAAGTACTCCTTCAGCTATTTTTACATGTTATGCAAAACATAACACAATTTTATGAAAATAGTGCTAGAGAAGTGAGATACTTTATATGATAAAGTATCATATAAAAGTAAGCTAAGAAGAAACAGAACTAGACTGTGATCTAGGCTTTAGGCCAGCAAATCAGTTGAAAAATTAATAGCATTTTTTTGCTCTTTGCCCTGATGTGTGGGCACATTATAACCATCAGAAGCAAAGTGGCCACGAGCAAACCTTTCAATCAAAGAATGGCTAACAAGAGTGTGTTTGAGTGCTTTCTGGGTCTTCTGAGTCCTGAGAAGGATGAGAAAAGTTCTCTTCTCAAAGAGAAATCATCATTTGCCTATCATCCTAAAAAGTAGAAATCTGTGCAAATCCTAAATATTTTGCTATGGTGGTAAACTAAAGGAATCTACAGAAGAGTTAAAACTGTTTTTCCACTGGGGAATAAACCCGTTAGATCTTACACTTTCACCTCAGTTCTACAGCAATCAAGCCAAAGCAGAAATGTGCACTTGCAAATATTTTTGAAAGATCTGACTAAGCCATTTTTAGATGTTTTCCAGTCTTCGTATGCCTTTCCCTCCCACAGAGCACAATTAAAAAGGCACCTTTAAAAGGCTATTAAAAAACATTGATTGGCTTAACTGTGCTAATGTCATGGCTTTAAAATAAAATTCTATTAAGTCTTTAAATTATTGCAGACAAGTACTTTGCAGCAGAAACCTGGAACAAGCATCCTGAGACTTCCGTTATTTGCAGATACTTACTGAATTACTTTAGTTCATTTTAATCATTTTTTGACTCTGCTTTTTTAAAGCTTCTGATAGGTTTCATACAACAGTGCTTTATACATATTAGAAACCAATACTTATCCCCAAGTCATCTTAATGACTCTTTATGACAGGCATGTTAGTGATATCAGACCATAAAGGGACAGTGATGCTCTCTCTATACACTCGATTTTTAACATCACAGAATTATTTTCCCTCAAAGGATAATCCCAGGCATCATTTTATATCATAATTACATGTGATCTCTCCCTGTTTTACTACTACTTTTGTGAGGGAGTAGACACAAAGTATTCTTTTCTTCACATTCATATTTTGATCTTTGCTGTTTCTATAACTCTGACCAGATGACATTTCCTCATATGCAAAAAACACTGGGAAATTTCAAGAAAGGAGAGTTTTAAGAGAGAGGTCTGAATAGTATAGAACTGAAGAACCAGAAACAAACCCTCAGACCTACAGCCACCTAAGAAGAAAGATAGCCTCATCAATAAATATGCTGGCAAAATTGGTTAAACACCTGGATAAAACTAAAGTTAGATCCTTATATATCACACTGCACCAGAATCAATTCCAAATGGATCAAAGGCCTTGAGGTAAAAGCAGATATCCTGAAAACATTACAGGAAGGAATAAGAGAAACAGTAGGTCTCCTTGGCACAGGTCAAAACTTTCTTAATAAAGACCAAGAAACACAACAAATCAAAGAAAGGCTGGACAAATGGGTTGCATTAAACTACAGAGCTTCTGCGTGGCAAATGACATAGCTAGCAAGATAAACAGAAAGCCCACAGAGTGGGAGAAGATCTTCACTAGCCATACAACAGTCAAGGCCTCATATCTAAAATATACATAGAGCTCAAAAAACTAAATCCCCTAAAAACAAATCCTCAAAGAAACAACTACTCCATTAACAAATGGCTAAAGATAGAGCTTCCCTATGACTTAGCAATCCCACTCCTGGGCATTTACCCAAATGAGTATGATCAAGGTCATGCTAAAGCTCCAGCACAACCATGTCCATTGCAGCATTATTTAGTATAGCTAAGGTATGGAACCAATCCAGATGCCCCTCAGTAGATGATTGGATCAAGAAGATGTGGTATTTATACACAATGGAATTCAATGTTGCCATCAGAAAGAATGACATCACCCCATTTGTAAGGAAATGAAGACTTGGAAAAAATCATATTAAGTGAAATAAGCCAGACACAGCATAGACTCCATGGTTTCCCTCATTTGTAATAATTATATATGTAATAATTAGGATAGTCCTAAAAGGTCACCATAGCCCAATAGCTATGTCCATGAGACCATATAATATGATGTTAATCTAAATGAACTCCAAGATAGAGAAATAAGAGGTTTTTCTTGGCTGTTGTTGCTTTTAATGTACTGTGTGAAGTTATTTTCTTTCATTTTTCCCCCTTTGGTTTATCCCCTGCTGTTACTATATTTGATTTTTGGTACCTTGTGTCTTGTATATGTGTTTATCTGAATCGGGAAAGGGAAGGGAAACAACAAAACGATGAGACAACAAAAGGCAAACGAATGCAACAGGGATTCTCGCAAGACAATACATAAACTTCACAACTTGGAAATAAACTTCACAAGTAGGGGGGAGGGAAAGTGGGTGTAACAAATGTTCCACAAGAAATTACCTTACATATGCAACTGTAACCCCCTCTGGACATCACCTTGATAATAAAATTTTTAAAAAGAAAATAGAGGAAGAAAAACAAGTGGGATAATATATATGAATCTGTGTATGCCCTTTGTTTTAGGAATAGTAAGTATTCACTATTACTGATGAGATGATGATGATGATGATGATTGATGATTATAATAATCAATAGTGATAATCGCTTGGTTTTTGTTATTGTTAAAGTAGACTTTGCTCAGGAACCACATGAACTCCGTATTGATTCTGTGCAAACCAGATGGTATAGTAAGCCACCTTATGAGCTAATTATCTCACTAATGTGTAAAACTGCTATAAGTCAGCTTTTGAGTTGTTATTCAGATTCAGCTAAGACATGTGATAATGAATGTGTTATAATGTTTGGTAATTTTTCCATAGCTCCAAGTCCAGGATTTACCACTTTATAGAGAAAATCTCCAGGCTATAACCTGTCCTGAAGAAAATTTCAACTAATTAAGGCCCTTACCATTGACTATGCGGGATTTTCTTTCATTGAATCTCTCTATTACTATCCTACCTTTTCACTCTCCAAAGTCCAACTAACAGCAGAAATGAATGTTTTTTGTACTGTTTATGAATATCACAATTCACTCTGCTACAAAAGCTTCATTTAATAATGAAGCCAACAGAGAGACTAAATATTCTTTTCCCTTGTATAACAAAAAAAAACATTCCATTGGCAATTCTACAAGTAATAGGTTTTTATTTTAATTTTTCTAAGTGTTGAATGGACCAACATGGAGGGAATGCCAAAGAACATATTACAGTGATTTGTACAGCTCAGATAACAAGGTTTCAACCAGAAACCTTCTCCACTCCCCATCCCATAGAACTACAGCAGCCATGGGTTAGGGTGCTCTTAACCAGCTCTCCCCATTGTCAGAGTTCTACAGGACTGCCTAGAGTTCCTTAGATCCTTTGCTCTGTACTCTGGGAATTTCTGCCTTTGCTCTTATCACCTCTCACTCCAGTTCTCCTCAAGACCCCACACGGGGGTCACCTCCAGTAATGCCATCTGCCATGGTATCACCTCCATTTCCTAAAAAATATTTAAGAACTGAGCTTGTGCTACCTTGTGGCTCATTAGTTTGTTAGCAGAGACTGTAAGCCAGCTATTGTTTAAAGTCTCTAAGATAACATATGTATGAAATACTGATTGAATTCATTGAACCAACTTTGGGTAAATTTCTTCAAACATTTAGCTAAGGCTCTAAGTGCCAATAATTTTGCACCTTTCAAATACATCTTTTTAAGTATTGGTTTGTTATTTATTCTGTGGAGTCAAGAAAGCTATTAATAACATATCTTCATGTTTAAAACAATAACTATGCTTAGACTATAGAACAATAATGAAATTTACTTGGAATTGTCATTAATTTCACTCTCTTATATATATATATATATATATATATATATATATATCTAGTAGAACTGATTATTTGTTTTCCATAGCTATAATCACAAGTTACCACAAACTTACAGGTCAAAGTATACACGTGAATAATCTTCTAGTCCTCTCGTTAAAAAAAATCCAACACAAATCTCCTGGGGCTAAAAGCAAGTTGTCAACAAAACCATGGTCCTCTTTGCAAACTACAAGGAAAATCTACATTGCCTTCTTCAGATTCTAGAGGTTATTTGCATATCTTGTTCACTGTCTGCTTTCTCTAACTTCAAGACTGTACCAGTGGATTGAATCTTTTTCATTAATAATGACTCTCTGCAGTCAGGAAATTTTTTTTCTCCATTATTGGAGGACTTGTATGATTGGGTAGATTGCACTACTTAGAAAATTCATCGAGAGACCTGTCAAGTCCTTTTCCCACATATTCAGTTTCCTGGGATTGGGAAGGGACATCTTTGGGATGATTTGGCAAAACTGGCTTTCCCCCACTGGCTTAAAATTGCCCAGGAGCTATGACAGAATCTAGAACTACTATGATAACCTCTTTAGTGTCCTCCTCACCCTTTCTACCTCAGTTTTGAAGCTTTCAGAGATCTAGGTATCTCCTGAAGTATCATATTGAAACTTTCAGCAGCCTAAAGAAGTTATTATTTTCACTGTAAGATCATAGAGGATCTTAGAGGAGATAAAAATAAGCTCAGAGAGATTGAGTAAATTACCACATCCCCAATAAATGCTTTATATTTAATTCAAATGTTGGCAAACTGGCCCAAAGACTAAACAGGGGTCACTATCTCTGTGTAACAAACAAACTGAGAATCATTTTTTAACTGATGAATAGTTGCAATCTATTTGATGACAGGGAACCATAACTTTGAACTCCAATTAATGAAAATGTTATAAGCTATTAAAAATATATTCCTCCCAATGAACTTGTATTATCAATGATAAAGTACTCAAAATTAGTATTTCATCAGTAAAAAAGATTGTGGAGTTTACTTTCCATGTAGCCTTAAAATAAACCCATGTGGCACTAAATATCCATGACAATAATGTAGAACCTTGATGAGTTCAGCTTATAATGAGTGCTCACTCTATTGTATTGGCCCTATCTAGTTTTCTCTGAAAAACTCTTCAGTACCTCTTTATGCCATTGTTGCTTTTACTTTCAGCTTACAAATTGTTTAGAAAAGTTTGGAATGGGGAAAACAGACTGAGATCAAGGGAGCCTGGAAAAATGAAACAGGGCTCCAACAGAAATTTACTACATAATCTTTTTTTATTATTTTATTTCATTGTCAGGGTGATATATAGAGGTTACAGTTACCTTCGTAAGGTAGTGAGTACATTACTTCTTGAACATTGTTACCCCTTCCCATGTTTTTCTCCCACTTTCCCTCTCGCCATCCCCTCCCAAGTTGTAAAGTTCATTTCCAACATATTGTCTTGTGAAAATCACTGTTACCTTGGTTCATCCTTTATCCTTTGTCTTATGAACTTGTTTCTTACACACTCATTGGATAGATATTTTTGACTCCGTTTTCCCATCCATCATAATTGGTTTTCTAGTATTGTTTTGCTGGGTGTGGCAGCTCATGCTTGTAATCCTAGCTACTCAGGAGGCTGAGATCTGAGGATCACAGTTCAAAGCCAGCCTGGGTACTAAAGACCCTGAGAATCTTATCTCCAATTTATCACTAGAAAACTGGAAGTGGTGTTGTGGTTCAAGGGATAGGCAGTAACCTTGAGCTGAAGAGTTCAGTGACAATGCCCAGGCCCAAAATTCAAGCCCCACAACTGACCAAAAATAAAAATAAAAATAAAAAATGATTGCTTTGTTTTTGTTTTGAACCTAATTGCCAATTGTTAATTCCTATAGTCCTAGCTACTCAAAAGGCTAAAAACTGGATGATCTTGGTTCAAAACCATCCCTGGCAGAAAAGTCCACAGGATTCCATTTCCAAAATAATTAGCAACAAACTGGGTTTGAAGCAGAGAGTGCCAGCTGAGCAAGCAAACCAAGCAAATTCAAGGCCTTAAGTCGAAAACACTGGTAACAGGGAGAAAAGTTTATTTGGAATGAGGGTGGCTCACATGGTAAAGTACTTGCCTAGGAATCACAAAGCTAACAAGAGGAGTGATTGATTGTAATCTTAGCTATTCAAGAGGCTGAGATCCTTCTGAAGATATTGTTTCAAGGCCCTGAATTCAAACCTCAACACACAATAAATAAATGAATAAATCCAAAAACAAAGTTTTGAAAGATACAAATATAGTATTACTGATACTCCACAGAGTTGACCTGAGGCTCTATAACAAGTCAGTGTAAGTTTAAATGAGGTCATAATTGAGTATATCAATAACTACCAGATACTAATTTTGCATAATAGAACAAAATGCAATTTTCAAGGTAAACAAAATAATCAACCAGCAAAGAATAATGGTAAGTCAAATACAAAAAAAAGTGACATTCTTATATCTTAGGTTTTAACATAGACTAGATTTCCTCATTCAATAGCCTGAGTGCTCAGTGAAGACTGTATTATGAATTACAGGGAATACAATTCTTGGCTGTAGGTTTCATGATGCTAAGAAAAAGAAATATAGGGGCTGGGAGTTTGGCCTAGTGGTTAAAGTGCTTGCCTAGCATGCATGAAGACCTGGGTTCAATTCCTCGGCACCACATACATAGAAAAAAGCCGGAAGTGGTGCTGAGGCTCAAGTGGTAGAGCTCTAGCCTTGAGAAAGTCCAAGGACACTGCTCAGGCCCTGGGCTCAAGCCCAAAACTGGCAAAAAAAAAAAAAGAAAAAGAAATATAAAAAGAAACTATCTATTGGCTGAAGTGCAAGGTACTCTGATGCATAGTATGTTATTTATTTCTCCACATGCTGGTGATACATATTTTTACTCATTATATACAAGAAGACATTTGGAGGGATGAAGTAACTTTCCCAAAGTTCTACATCTTGCAAGTGCAAGAATCACAACTCAAATCTGGATTTCTCTATACACCTAAAATTCTTGAAGATGTCAGAAAGATAAGCTTTCTCCAGCTACAATTACATCTTTTTCATAATTTCATAGATCAACACACTTGTAAAACAGAAACTATTCAAAGAAACTTGAGGCCAAGTATGGTGGTGCAGGCTAATGCCAGCTATCTGGGACACAAAGCTTGAAAGGATCAGAGTCTAGATAAGCCTTATCAAAAAGGCAGTGAAATCAGTTTTTCATTAAATAATCTTGATGTGGTGGTGTCTTTTGGGATCCCACCTTTGTCTCAGGTATTGGGTAGGTCTGAGACCACCCCCAGGCAGAAACATAAGATGTTATCTAAAAAAGGAAGCAAAAACAGACTGGGGACATGACTCAAGTAGTAGAATGCCTACAGCAGGTGGAAGCTCCTGAGTCCAAACCCTAGTTTCACTTAAACAAAAGAAAGGGTTAGGAACAGATCCATAGACTTTAGCAGGCAAAAGCAAGTACTAAGCTGCTTGTTCCTTAAGACCAACAACAAAAATGTATGCATACCTAAAAGAGCTATCAAATGCTATCATAAACATAAAGGTTGTAATACAAGAAATATTCATGATGTGTGCTTTAGCCACTCCATCCCACCTCTGCTCTTACACTACACTGATTAATTTGTTTGTTGAAATGCTGGGGACTAAGGACAGGGTCTCAGGCATGCTAGGTATAAGCGCTCTATCACTGTTCTACACTCCAGCCACCATAGTACAGTCTGCTTCAACCGCTCAGTGGTGTGTGTCTACATATCTATGTTCTGATTGTTTTTCCTTTAGCATTCACATTAAAGGCACCCATGTTCTGAGTCACTGGATACTGATGGTCTCTGTTTTGACTTCTCCTTTGTAAAACAAAAGCTTTGAGTACACAGAGAATATATGCAGCCTATCCCTAGATCCTAGCTTATGGCTTTCTCCAGCTAAGCTGGATATGAATGACCTTATATGGTATATCAGTTATTTGAGGCCTAGTGTAGAAAAAACAAACACTAATGAGATTTTATACTTCTTGTCAAAGACAAGATTCCAAAACTCATATAGAATTTCCAGTACTGACATGGCATTAATTAATATTTCACCTATGACCTGAGAGCTTGGGTAATATATGGATATCAGTTACCAAAGCAAAAAGCTGAGGCCATTTTTTTGAAACAAGAACAAGAAACTGCTTTTCCATCTTATCCCACTCTTATCACACAGTCAAAGGCAATGTTCAAGCACTGAAGATGGAGGTGTGCCACTTCTATACCTCATACTTTTGCACAAATAGGAAACTGCATGTATAAGTGGTTCTTCCCATGATACCTCTCAAAGAGGCATAAAGATCTATTTCTGGTCTTGACACTGGTCAGTCCTCATTTTCTGTGATGAGAGTAGCAGTGATGAGATTCAAGAATGGAAGAAAAGCCGAGCGTGGTGGCTCATGCCTGTAATCCTAGCTACTGAAGAGGCTGAGATCTGAGGATTGAGGTTCAGAGCCATCCCAGGTAGTAAAGTTCATGAGACTCATCTCCAATTAACCACTAGAAAATCGGACGTAGGGCTATGGCTGAAGAGCTCAGGTATAGCACCCAGGCCCAAAAGTTCAAGCCCCATAGCTAACAAAAAAAATGTAAAAAGAATGTAAGAAAAATCTGTCAGAGATCACAAATTGACCGTGGAGCAGCAATGAAAATACCACCATTGAGAGGAAGTAAGGAAGCTCATCATGGAGGAAGAAATGAAAGTTGGATTAAAATGATTTGGGGATACTTGCAACTGAAGGTAGTATTTTACAACAAAAATATTCAGCAAAGAATAGAGCAATGAAGCTACCAGTTGGCTTTTCGCCTCAGCATAGAATGTAAGGATTGCACTATGACCTTCATTTCCTTCTGCCCCCACATAATGAGTGTCCTGTAAATGTTAATTGAATGACTGATGCCATTTGGATGCAGCTTCATTGAGACAGGTCACCCCTTATTCTTCCACGTGGTCTCTTCTACAAGAGACTATGAATATTACCTCGGATGTTAAATGAGGATAATCTAGTTCAAATAGAATCCAGGCATGGTGATGCCAACCTCTAATCCTGGATACTAGGAAGGTAGAGATTGGGAGTATTATAGCTCAAGGCTAGCCTCAGCAAAAAGTTAATAAGTGCTATCTCAATAAATAAGTCAGGCATGGTGATATATATATTTGTGACTCCAGCTATTTTATGAGAGACATAAATAGAAGGATTTCTATGTCCCCCGACAGACCTTTAGCTAAAGCAGCACAAGATGCTACCTGAGAAATAAAAGCAAAAAAAAAAAAAAAAGCAGATGAGGAGAAGACGGCTAAAGCAGTATAATGGCTCTAAGAAATGTAAGTCCCTGAGTTTAAGCAGATGAACCTTTGAGAGAGACAGGAAGGCAGAATGACTTAAGCAAGCTCACAAAGTATTTAGCATCAGAGATTTACCTGAACACAGGTCCTCTAGTCCAGACCCCTAATTTTATCCTAGAGAAAGCTAAGATAAGAAACCCAGTTTTTCTCTCCTTATCTCTCTCTCTTTCATTTCTGGGGGATCAGTGGCCACTGAACATGAGGAAAGGTCCAGATCATTAGTAATTGTCACTAATAATGAGTTTAATAAGTGTTACCTTTGTGTTCAGATTCATCATCTCTAGGGTGGGATATTGACTACTTACCTACTATCTTATATGGTTTAAATTGAGATTTAAATAAAGAGTTGCTTTTAGGAAAGCAGCTGACACATATCTAATATTAGCGATAAAATCATCACTGCCTGCCATGTCTCTAATCCTATAACTAAAGCCCACCTACCCATAGGTAAATGTTTCCCCTGCTCTTTATACAGAACAATGAAGTAACTTGAAGGTGTTTTGGCTCTGTGGTTATTGAGAGTCCCCATGAGTTTATGTTTAGGTATTGAAGGGCTTCCTGTCTTTTGATAGACATTAAGTTTTACTATTTTCCCTATGTATACTTTTTACTACTGAAATTGCATTTTGGTGAGAATACAGAGAAAAATAAACCCATCCACTGTTGATGAGAATGTAAATCTAAATATAGATCTCTTACACAATTTAACTATACCACTCCTGGCTATATGTCTGAAGGGAATAAAGACAATATATAAAACAAATTCATATTTATCAATGTTCTACTCACGATAGCTAAGCTATAAATCTATCAAAGATGAAAGGATAAAGAAAATGTGGAAGTTTTATTTAGACATAAAGAATGAAATGATGTCATTTGGTAGAACCAGAGATCATCATGTTAAGCAAAACTAGCACAGAAAGAAAAGTATCAAGTATTTTGTCTCATATTTGGAAATTGAAAATAAAAAACTATATGGTTTGGAAAAAAGAGAACAGCGATCTAAGAAAGGAAACAAAGAGTGAAAGAGAAAGAAGAGAATAAGAATATTAGGGAGGGTAGATATGACCAAAGCAAAACATATACATGTATAGATATATCACAGTGATGATATAGATATATCAACTCTATTATTATATAATTGTAATTTACATAATATTATTGAAATATGAAATATTTTATTATTAATAAACTATTTTGCCTACTACCTACATTTATTTTTTAATAATTTTATTGTGATTAATAGAAGGGATACATTATATTCACCAGATAGAAGGTACATAACTTCACAAACATTGATACCCTTTCTCATGACATGGTCCCCATTTCCCTCCCACCCTCCTCCCGCTTATCTTGATTTCCCCCCTTCCCTATCCAATTTCAAATAACCAATTAGGCACATATAAAATATATCAGATGGGGTGTGGGGGGGGAGGGAAATGGGTACCAAGACATGTGAAAGGGTATCAATGTATGTGAATTAATGCACCTTCTATCTGGCAAATATCATGTAACCCTTTTACTAATTACAACAAAAAATGCAAAAAAAATATATCAGATAACAAGGTGAAAAATGTTAACAATATAAGATAACCAAGGGATGACAAAAGAGATGAGCGATAACATAGTACATTAAGGACCACAGTCACTCATTATATGGCTTTTGTTTCTATATCCTGGAGGTCAGTCATGCGGCTTGAACTCAAGTCCTGGGCACTGTCCCTGAGCTTTTCCTCTTAAGGCTAGCACTCCAGCACTTTGAACCACAGCACCACATCCAGTCCAGTTTTCTGGGAGTTAACTGGAGATAAGAATCTCATGGACAACAAAAACATGAGAAGGGGTATCAATGAATGAGAAGTAATACACCTTCTATCTGGCAAATATAACTAACCCCTCTATACATTAAAATAAAATAAAGGACACACTGGCACCAAATCACACAAAAACAGCTCACGGACAGCTGGTGCCAGTGGTTCATGCATATAATTCTAGTTACTCAAGGAGATTCTTACCTACAATAAACTACTCAGAAAAAAAGCTGAAAGTGGCCCTGTGGCTCAAGTGATAGAGAATTAGCCTTGAGCACAAAGTGGCTCATGGACAATATCCAGGCACTGAGTTCAGGCTCCAAGACCAGAAAAAAAAAATAGGCTAATGGACATTTTTGCCCAGGCTGGCTTTGAACCTCAATCCTCATATCTCAGTCTCCTGAGTAAGACAGGATCACAGGCATAAGCCTCTGGCACATGATTACATTTATTTATTTATTTATTGCCAGTTGTGGGGCTTGAACTCAGGGCCTCACAGGCATAAGCCTCTGGCACATGATTACATTTATTTATTTATTTATTTATTTATTTATTTATTTATTTATTGCCAGTTGTGGGGCTTGAACTCAAGGCCTCAGCACTGTCCTTGGACTTTTCTCAACACTAGTGCTCTACCACTTTAGCCATAACACCACTTCCAGCTTTTTTCTATGTATGTGGTACTGAGGAATTGACCCCGGCTCTTTGTGCATGCTAGGCAAACACTCTACCACTAGGCCAGACTCCCGGCCCCTATTTTATTTTTTAAAGTTTATGAATGACTTGAAAATTCCCAACCTTCCATTACTCCCTGAAGAAAAGAGATTGAGAATCAAACTAATTTACCAGCCCCCTCCCCATTTCCAGGCTGAGAAATAAAAGACTCGAGATGTTAGAGGACTGGCTTGATGTCACACAGCTACTTTTAGAGCCATAGCATGAGCCAGGACCTGAACCTTTTGACTCAACTAAGGACCTGACAACTTTCTTGTTCTAAACAGATGTATTTAGAGTGTGTAGAAATTTCTTTCATATGCCTCATTCCCTTTAGGCATACAGATAAGAGTACAGTTGCATTATGTATACACACACATACACACACACACACACACACACACACACACACACACACTGATCTATTTTTCTACTCAGTCAGACCAGCATCCATTGCTTCCTATATTCTATATTCCTATATTCTAGATTTCTTTAACAAAAAAAAAACAGTATTAGCTCTTAATTTTAAAGGAATCTATATCCACCATCTCCAAATCTCCAGTACAGAACAAATGTCTCACAACCAGTCAAACTGATGAAAATACATCTGCCTAATATGGTTTTATCCCAAGATATAGATCTTGATTTTCAATTTGCTTACATTTGGGTGGGGGGTCTTTTAAAACCCTCACACCATTCCACTCATGATCGGAAGTTTGATAGTTTTCCTAGTATTACCTGTAATCACTCTTCTAAATTCTCATTGTTTTCAGTCACTCATTTTCTTTTTCTTTCTTACTCAGCTTAAGACAAGCTCTCTAAGAGCCACTTACCTGTTTTCACTGGAAAATTGAATAAGAAGATTCCTATTCCATCAGCCCAGGAACTAAAGAAATGCTGAACAGAACTGGACTAAGGCTGTCTAGTGTCATCTATCCAATATTCCCATTGGCTGACAGTGAACTGATGATATAATATTAATCTACATCTTTCCAATAATCTACAAAAAACAAAACTCTAAAACTGCAAAGTTATCTTGCTATATTTTTAGAAAACATAACTTTAAGAGGAAAAATTTTACCCAAAGTGGGCATGGTAGTCCCCAAACACTGTATGTCTCTCCCTAAAAGAATTTATACCTGAAGACTGGGGGGAAGGGGGAAGGAGAAGAGAGAGGAGAAGGAGGAAGGAAAACACAGAGAAGAGGAAAAGAAGGCAGAAAAGAAAGAAGAGGAGGGAGAAAAGAAAAAGAATACACATCTGAAATAGTAGAAATTTAGACCACCCTCTGCTGCCTCAAGGACACATTTTTCTCAGCATCCCCAGCTGCTTTCTCCAGCATCCAAAGTCACAAAGCATTTTTCAGGCAGCCTGTGGTTTTCCACATTTATCAACCAAGACTCACTAAACTAACTCTACCATCTCATCTCTAGTATGGGCTGTAGGGCTTCCCTCTCTCCAGAGGTACAGGCTGCCACCTTTAATGAATACACTATAATTCTTCCAGCCAGGAAGAATGGGCTCTTATTCCAGTATTGCTCTTGTTTAGACATTTTTTGGACCCCCAAACTGATAATCTATCATTGAACAGTGAGCATAAAGACACTCTTAATCTACTATCACCAGACAATTTGGTAAAAGAGCCATTTCCCTTTTCTCACAATTTTCTACTGGCAGAAACAAGAACCCAATGGAATCCAAACCTGAGCACATGGCATTTCTGGCTATGATACAAACGTCTACAACGTCCTCCTGCATACACGATGACCCCTGGGACACTGCTGTGTAGCACTGCTGTGGGAACATCTGAAGCTGCCAACAAGCACAGCTGTTTTTGCCTTCCCAGGCTCCAGGAAAGATGACAAGGCGGGCAGTGGAGGAGGGGGAAGATGGAAATAGATGGTGGAAATAGATTGGGGAGAATGTTAATGAAATGAGAAATGCTCACTGAGGCCCACAAAGCAAAGCCAGCCTGCCTGAGTTCTGAATTGCTGATCTCTGTTCCCATGGCTTGCCCATCTATACCCTCGCTTCCTCATCATTCCTCATCATTCCAAAAGCTCTATGTCACATTCCAGAAGAGTGTCATAGGGAGGAGCTACTGGTCTGCCACTTTTTATCCAGGAGTGGTCAAAGTTCCTAGGGATGTTGGAAGAATAGGCTCCACGTAAGTGTTTTCAGGTGGCTCAGGAGGGGAGCAGTGGCATCTGCCAAAGAAGAACCTGCAGTTGCCTCCGTAATAAGAAACTCGGTTCTATTCCCATTTTTTGTAAAAATAAAGTAATATCTGCAAATCTTCCTACCTCCCAGACATGGCTTGGGACAAGAAATGGAACTTGGCCCTTTTTCAGCTATGTAAGGCTCTTTCCATTGAATAAGTAGAAAGTGTGCCAAGACAAGTGCCCTCATGTTCGCCCTCCTCTGTTGTATTCTTTTTTTCTCATCCCCTTCTCTTTCCTCTTTTCTCCTCTTCCATTTTTACTTCTCCAGGAAAAATAAAACTAACTGCTAAAAATCAGACACCAGTGGTTTATATCTGTAATCCTAGCTATTCAGGAGGCTGAGATCTGAGGATCACAGTTTGAAACCAACCCTAGGTTAAAAAAAAAAAGTCAATGAGATTCTCCTATTAACCACTGAAAAGCCAGAAGTAGAGCTGTGGCTGAAGTGGTAGACTGCTAACCTTGAGAAAGAAAACTAAAGGATAGTGCCTAGGATCTAGGATCTGAGTTCCAACCCTAGTACCAGCACCAGCACACACACACACACACACACACACACACACACACACACACACACACACTCTCTAACTCCTAACTACTAACACCTTGTGGCTGACACAAGAATTCAGGAAGAAAACTTGAAAACAATAAAAAAAAATATGAGTAGTGTTTTTATAGCAATAAGACTTTTATTTATATATTTCAAATGATATATAATCAGTTGATTCACTGAATACTGATTAACTGATTATTTGAAGATAGATACCCACTGGAGAGATGAAAAGAAGAAATAGAGTTTCTACCTGGAAGCGTCTCAAAATTCACTGAACTCAGATTTTACTAGCTTACGTGATTAACACTTTTTTGGTTATACAAATTATCTTTTTCCCAAGAAGAGAACTATTTATGAAGAGTCAGGCCTTTTCTGTGGCTGAATAGAAATGCTATCCTCATGCCATTGGCATAACCTGGAATACGAACGCTTCGTTGCTTCAAGAGGACCCCGGGGACTCATATCCACACACAAATTTATCTTTTCCTCCCTATGCCTATAAAATTCTACCATGAAGAAAGCTCTCCAAGTCACTGGGCTTTTCACAACCTGAAAACTCTCTCTCTCTCTGAGGCCTCCTCCCTCACTCCTACCCAGTGTGTAGGCTGTTTCTCATCCCTAAGGCAATATACCTTCTCCATTTTTCTCCCGTTCCTAGCACTGCACTCCCAAACCCCCTTTCCTCTCTTCACTCTGCAATCTCCCTGTGACCCTGAACAATAATCCTATTACATCCCTGAACTCTCTCCAGGACACTCATCTCCATCCA
This sequence comes from Megascapheus bottae, assembly GCF_031878675.1. Taxonomy (NCBI): domain Eukaryota; kingdom Metazoa; phylum Chordata; class Mammalia; order Rodentia; family Geomyidae; genus Megascapheus; species Megascapheus bottae. The sequence goes on along the minus strand of NC_143520.1, from coordinate 7,144,590 downwards.
CCTTTTTAATGGCATTGTTAATGATTTGAGAGGAGTAAATCACCGTCAAGATAATGGCTGCAAAAAATTAATAGACATGATTTTTATGATATAATATACTAGTGTACTAATCGTGAGAACAGTTAATTGAAAAGCACTAAATATTTTATTATCCATTCAGCATTCTGTCTCCTTTTACCATTCAGCATTCTGTTTATTCTTTCCCCATTCTGAACTTTTTACCTATTATTCTTTCATAATTTCCCATAAAGGAAAACTGCAGAGTAAGATAAAGGGGATTCTAATCATGACATCTAATTAGAGCAAGGAGTAAATCACCATTTAACATGTCATAATCTTAAGAAAAAGGGACAAGACACAATTCAAGGAGATTTTCAGGCCCTAAACTTGGGGAGAAATCTAATATAGCCTAAGAATTACTAAAATGCTTGAGAAAAGAGTGTCTTTCCCTTCTAATTCTGAAGAAATGACAATACTGTTCATTAACTAAATTGCTGTTGTTGACTTTATGGTTATTGGCCACACACTGGAAGGGCTGTGTTGTTGTCTCTTTCATCTCTTAGTATTAGCTCAGATACAAGCACCCAGAGTCTGGCACAAGAAATCAAGGGAGTATGCCAGTACCACACACAATCTAAGGACCCACTTGTCTTTGAATTGTATCCTTAGGAATACTGATTTGATGTGCTCAATTATGTCTCTACTTTCTTCCTCATTAAAAAGCACAACGTCACCAATCGGAACCTCCTTTCCACTTTCAAATTACCAAAGTGGCCTCCCTTATGGTATAGCCAGATATTTTCACATACAATAAATTCCAAAAACAAGAGTTCTCAAAAACTGTATTCAGACAGACTATTTAGTTTATATAATAATTGGATTTTGTTTTGTTTCCTAGGGAAGAAAAAAACCACAATACCAGATAAATTCTTGAAAGCTAGCAACCCTCTATTCCACTGGCTATTATCATCTTCATCTCAAAAGGAAGTGAGATAGTAAAGCATACAAGCTGTGTTCACTCAAGCAGAGCTGGCGCTGAACTCATTTGTCAAAAGCATCCAGTTTCTCTTTGATTCTCCCACTCGCCCTATTGCTGGCCAAGTCCTCATTCTTCTGGCCTCACCATCACCATCTCCCACCCCACTCCTACTCCTTATCTCTCTTCTGCTGCACCCACCAGACCCACAGCTTTCTTCTCCAAGATGAAAGGCCTTAAGTATTAACTTATTGAGAATACTTATATTTTTTCAGAGGACTTAAAGCCTGGAGAAAAATTATAGTAGGAATCTCAAGCCCCTGAGACAGGAGATGCATTCTTTCATCATTAATCCCAAACCCAGAAGAGTTTCACAATTGTCTGAGGAGCCTGTTAAAAATACAGATTCTGGGCCTGGAGTTTGGCCTAGTGGTGGAGTGCTTGTCTTGCACACACTAAGACCCAGATTCAATTCCCCAGTAACACATACATAGAAAAAAGCCGGAAGTGGATCTGTGACTCAAGTGGTAGAGCTCTAGCCTTGAGAAAGCCCAAGGACAGTGCTCAGGTCCTGCATTCAAGACCCAGGATTGGCAAAAAAAATAAAAAATAAAAATAAAATAAGGATTCTGGGACCCTTCATGATCTGGAGAATAGCCAGAAACCCGCCCTTGTGATTAAACACAGCCAGATAGAAAGATAGTCAAGTCTACCCTCAGGATCACCCCATGATCCACCACGTAAGCTCCTCCACCAAAACTGCCTTTGGCACACTGGAATGGGAGCTGAAGGGGATTCGTTTATTTAGTAGAATAGGTGGAAGCCATAACAATATGAACAGAATGAAGGAAAGGAATCGGTATATTAATCATGACTATATGTTTTTTTACTAAACAGGATGCTAGTTTCAACTCAATCCACTGAATCCACAAATTGAGATATTTGATCAGCTAATTGTATCAAGAAAGAAATGACAATGGTTCTTTTTTTAATTCCATTAGGCTATTGTTAAAGTCAGGATTTATGAATGTGCATAAAGGCCTTTTCTTTTTTTATCTCAGAAATGAGAATGAACCCTGGCCATCTTCTAAACCCAATCTATTTTTTTTAATCCAGACAGATCATTCTGAGCTTTATTCCCTGTATTAAGTAGAAGCTAATAAAAAAAAAGGCCAAGTAGCAAGACTCTTCAGAGGACATTCTCACCCCTGGACAAGCTTCCCTCTTCTCATTCCCTGTGTTAACCATGTTTAAGTTAATAGATATTTTTGTATAACTAATGGGATTTGAACTCAGGGATTTATTTTTCCCTAGCTTTTTTACTCAAACCCATCCCTCTACTGCTTGAGATATACTTCTACTTCCTGTGTTCAAGTTCTTGCTCTAAGGAGTTCTAACTCCTTTCCTTGTCTTGTGAGGGGAATTTGTCCTTGACATATATAAAATGGACATCCTGAAACCCAAAGTGAGATGTCAGGCACTCCAGTCTGTCAGGCTTTTTCAGAAGTTAGTTCATAATTCATTCATTCTTCAATCCAGCCATGCCTCAATTAAAACTGATGCAAATGAAGACTTATAATTCAAGTTTGATTGATCAAAGTAGTATTTTTATACCACTAGCAAAGTCCTACCTCAATAATAGATCATTATAAAAAAAATTACAATGCAATTAGCCACATTCAATGATAAATTAAGAATATGTTTATCTGAAACATGACAACTATTATTTGTTGAAGAAATGATGTGAACTCCTTAGGTAGCCAAAAGTAAGGCACAACTTGAAAGAGTACAGAAGAGAAGATTCCAGTAACAGAAACTGTACCATATACCCTAAAAGACCCTTCCAACCGGAGTCTATGTAATTATTGCTAATCCTAAATCATAATCATTATGATAAGCATTATTGATGTCAATCTACTGTTTTACTCAAAGCTATACTAGAAAATTATATTCTGGTAAATTAAATCATATTTCATCTTTGAGTAGTGCAGTTCTGCTATATTCTATATTTCACCACTATGAAAAGAATAGTCATTCATATGAATAACCTTATTGACTTGGATTGTTTTTCAAGAAGCACATGTCTAATTTCTTTGTAAATAGAGATTTATGCTATTATGAGAGTATAATTATAAATTGAGAAAGCTGAAGAAAGGAGAACTTTTTTGGTACTGTAATTAACCTCTGGAATTTACTTAATAACTCAACCTCCATGCATCTGGACCTTTGACCTACCCCCCAAAAGTATAGGATCTAAACAACAGTTATTATTGCTAATCTACAATCTTTTACAATTCTGCCTGAATTTAGTTAGCTATCACAGACATCAGTATAACCATAAGGTCACTAAGTCAGTGCAGAATGTCCTCATTACTGACAGGGACATAATTTCCCTTGATGTTAGCAAAGAACATAGCTATATATGGCCAGACACTGTACACTCTTGTGACCTCTTACTTCTTTTTGCCTCATCAGCTCACTCTATCTACACTGATCACAACGTTGAACACACTGAATTAAATTATATGTGGGCCCAGCCAGTAAGTTTTCACATTAAAATGAGAAGGGAAAGAAGAGAAAAATATTTATATTATTGATTACCTTCTAGATAGTCGCTTTACACAGGTTCATGTCTCAGCTGAAGGTCCAGAACTTATAGGGTGGCCCTTTCCCATGACAGTCTCTGTCTTTCTTTGGATTCGAGTTACCATTTTTTGTGCTGCTTCAATAAGCCTAATGATAGCTTGGACTCTGCTGTGACTAGCCTGACAGTGATAAACTAGGCCTTGTTTACTCTGTACTCTTAAAAAGAATCCATTTATTAAACTCTCCTCAAGTATTAATCCTGAATATACCTTCTGCTTCCTGACACAATCCTAAATTACTCACTAATGATACCAACATTTACATCATTGACCAATTTGTGTAGTATGTTGGGTATTCTTTGGAATGCTCAGGTCTATGGGCAACAGCTCAGGCCTAGTAATAAATCCAGGCCTTTACCACAGAAATAATTCAGATGGAAAAGGCCAAGACCACTATCTAGTAGATTGCTTTCAAGACACAGCAAGTCTGTGTCTTGAGAGAGAAAGAGAGAGTTAGGCTAAGAGGGACAATTACCTTGATGGAAGAGTTGTACAACTTCTGAATAAGGGTGGAAAGAGCTATTAGTAGAAGTGCCACATGTTGTTACACTATGAGTCAGAGCACACGAGTAGCTTATGGGCAAATAAAAGGCAGTCAGTGGGACCCAAAAGGAGATGTTTGTTGGAAATAGGTTTCTGATGAGTAACTAAGGGAGAACTTGAGTTCAGAGGCAGGAGTCCATGTAGGAAATAAAACACTGAAAGAAAACATTCTCCTAATATCACTGAAAAAGAAATACACAAGCAGAGACTCAGACATAATAGAAATGGACTGCTAGGCACAGAATGAAACCAGGGACAGAAACCAACCAAACCAGAACATAGGCTCCATGGTTTCCCTCATTTGTAATAATTAGTACACATCTAGAATTCTCCTAGCATAGAATCAGAATAGCTCAAAAGCTATGTACATATGGTCACACATAATGAGACCAAACGAAATGAACTCTGGGATATGGAAACAAGAGGTTTATCTTTGTGATTGTTGTTCTTAATGTACTATGTGAAGTTATTTCTTCTGTCTTTTTCCTCTTATGGTTAATCTCATGTGGTTACTGTATCTGACTTTCTTACCTGGTTTATTGTATACACATTTATTTGTTTATTTGAAATAAGGAAGGGGGAAAGATGATTAGGAGGGGTTGCAGGAAGGGAAAGGGGGGACAAAAACATGAGAAGGGGCATCAAGGTTCAAGAAGTAATGCACCCATTACCTGACGAATGTAACTGTAACCCCTCTATACATTATTACAAAAATAAAATACAATTAAAAAAACTAAACCAAGTTGATGAACACATGTTCTCCAGCTCCTTCAAACCATCTGCCTAGGGTCAGGACTAGAAGTGAAATCTGAGTATTTTAGCATTTTTGAGTTGAGAAGGTAGAGGGTGGTGTATGATAGTTATCTAAACTCATTGCCAGAGTGAAAAAGATTCACTCTGGCAAGAATATATTGGGAGAATAATGTAAAGACTATTTACATCTTCTAATTTCATCTTACATCAGAGATCTCATTTGTAAGGAAATGGCCCCTTCTCAACAAAAACTAGGAAATTAAGAATATAGTTCTATGAACTAGCATTTATTGAATGCTAGGAACTAGCTTAATATACATCTTCTTTTACCCATGTAACAACACCATGAGATTGACACTGCTTTACCTGTATTATTTTTTCTAAGCTCATCAAAAAGTTAGTAGTGGCACTGAGAGTCAACCCAAAAGAGAGTGCCTTCTCATCTGCTAAAGACTCTGTTCAAGATGAGTCGAATGAGGATTGTGAACATCAGTCATCAGTGGAGTGTGTATGAATGGGTGGTGTCTATTTATCTAGACAATAACTGTACAGTTATAAGCCCTTTGGGAATTACACTGTGCTGCATAACACTCTCCTATGTTACTGTTGGGATAGCAATTTCCTTGTTATCTTTCTGTAGAAGAGGAGGTTTGTCTTCCCTTTCACAGTCCCCAGGAAAAGTTGAGCTGGCAATGTTTTGAGTCTGCTTCTAAAATTTAGACCACAGAATTTCTGAGCATATTCACTTCAGATAGAACTTATTCTGAATCTCAACGCTGTGTGTGGTTTTAGATAGGTCATTTAAACTAAACTTCAGAATCTTTAACTTAGAAGTGATAAAATAATAATTGTACATGGACAAAAAGATTTAAAAAATCATGCTATAACCTTCTATCTGGCAAATATCATGTAACTCTTTTATTAACTACAAAAAAATTTTTAAAAATCATGCTATAGATAATGTTTTCAAAAAACAAGTACCAAGAGCAGTGTTAAGTATTGTCCTTCTTTGTTTTCAGTGATCTATCCCCCAAAAAATGTCATGTGCTAGAATTTGCAACAGGAGAAGTAAACAGTGAAGAAAATTGGGTAACTAATTGGGAGGGTAACCTATAATCTATATAACCAGTTTTAAAAGGACAAAAAAACCCACTGAAACAAAAGGAGGGGAGGGAAGAAGGAAACGAGAAGGGAAGATGAGAGGAAGAAAGTGGAGGGGAAGAGCAGCAGGGAGGGAACGAGGAGTGGGTAGAGAAAGGAGGCACAGAGCGAGGATGGGAGGGAACAGCTCAAAATCCTCCTAGCATCTGATGATCCTGAAAGACCTCTGCCCCTGGTAATTTACCAGCCTCTGCATTTTTAACTTTTTTAAATTTAAATCGATTGTTAAACAAAGAGTCCTAAAGCAGAACTGGATCCATACTTCTCTCTAGAAGACAGAACACGTAACCTCTCTGCTGTTTCAAGTAATGATTGCAATTAGTCCTTTCACAGCCACTACCACAACTTGCCTCCACCTAACTCACCTGCAGAGAATGTTACAGAATAGTCAAATGGGGTTCTTTCCTAAGAGATTAATAAAGCTCTGTGCCTTATTCTCTCAGAAACTGTACAAATGGTTCTCAAATATAATAATCAGGCAGGCTGTCATAAATACAAAATGTAACCCCTCCTTTCAGAAATAGCAGGCTTACTGTCCCTATGGAATATGGATGTGACACACCAGTAAAGCAAGGCATTCACTCATGGATATTTGTGGTCCAGGATTATCACCTATCACCCAAACCAATGTAAATTCATTATCCAATCAAAAACAGTATTTGGCAATGAATAAGATTTTATTTAGAATGCAAATAAGCATACTATTGAATATGAATAATGTATGTGAGTGTGTAAACTCTATGGGGTCTTTGAGCTTTATGCAATAGAACTATAAAATGAAACCAAGTTTTAATAAACATCTAGGTCGTATACTTCTCAACTAAAGTTGTCTCCTGTAAAGCATGGCCTTTGAACACCATGCTGATTCCATGCTAATTAAACTACTACTGCATGAGGCATTTTTGTAACTCTTTTTTTAGGTAGTAGGGATGAAAGTCAGACAGGGTTTCACTATATAGCTCAAACGTACCTGGAACTTATAGTTGCCCTGTAGCAACCTCCTGAGTGCTAGAATTACAGGTGTGCAGCATACCCTGCCCAGTTTTGTAACTTCTTTGGAGGAGCTATATTCTGAACTCAGGAACATATTTCTGCCATAATGTTATTGGTTACAGATGTTGAATGATATATTTTATTGCAGAGTCTAAAAGTATGTGAAGCACAGTGTGATGAGCAATATAGATTATCAATGGAAATCATGCACTATGGATTAAACCCAAGACTTAAAGATAAAATCATAAAACTGAGTTCTGGGAAACTTAAAAACTGGCTCACACACAGTTCCAAAACAGGAAATATAAAAGAAAGCTGAATACTTCGTGATCTGATATATTTGGTAAATGCGTATTTGGTTATTTGAAATTGGATAGGGAAGGGTGGAAAACAAGATGAGGGGTGGGGAGAGGGGGGAGGGAAATGGGGACCAAGACATGAGAAAGGGTATCAATGTATGTGGTACCGAGGAATCGAACCCGGGTCTTCATGCATGCTAGACAAGCACTTTAACCACTAGGCCAAACTCCCGGCCCCTCAAAGTGTTTCTTACAAAAGGGAAAACCCTTAATGTGCAAATGATAAGATCTGTCTAAAAAAGAAGCAAAGACATTTCGAGCAATGATTTCTAAATATTTGGCTTCAGATTTCCTTGGTACTTGTGAAATATCAAGGAGTGAAATGAACTTGCAAAGTGCAAGTTATATCTGTTGATATTTGTCATGTTCAATGTTAAAATCAAAACTGTGTAAAATGTTTTAAACAGTAGTAATAAACCTTTATACGTTAATGTGGTTAGTGTATTTATGAAAACTTACCTTTTCCAAAATGAAACAAAACAGAATTTAGCAAGAACGTGGGTATTGTTTTCCAACTTTGCAAATCTCTCTACTGAGTGGTTTAACATAAACCAGTCAAATCTCAAACCCACTCCAACATTCAGTCTATTGACTATCATCTGCCACATAAATGGAAAACTTCACCGCACATCAGGAAAACATGAGAGTGTAAAACACTGACAATGTTTCAACACTGTAATGAAAGCAGTTCAAGCTGAAGGATGCATTTACAAGTCTTGGGGATCCCCAGGGTTTCTGAGACCACATTGGGATAATAAGCATAACTCTGTGTGTGTGTGTGTGTGTGTGTGTGTGTGTGTGTGTGTGTGTGTGTTACAACTGAGAGCCAAAACAAATAAAGAATGGGAGGGATTTGAAGCTCCTTAGTTTTGTTTCAAGGAAAGTACATATGTTTAAATCTTTGTGTTCTCAAGCTCAGTTTTCACCCTAACAGGGCATATTGTGCTAATTTGCCTTGGCAACTCAGGAAAACTAGTTACTTTTGTATATACCCTCCACATCCTTGTCAGCCAATTAACTAGGCCTTTCAGTCTACTGTACTCAAAGTGAGGCAAGTTGTAGCTCAGAAGACCACTGCTGAATGATGGCATTTAGAATGAGGTGAGGACATCCCAGAGGGATTTTTAAATTTCTGATAGCCCAGCATCAATTTGTTCATTGTTCATTGTTCATTTAAATATGCGGATTATTCTCATCCCAAAGTAACCACTGATATTACTTGGCTAACACACCAACCCAGAAGATGGAAACATCCCTCTACAAAACACCAGGAAAAAAATAGGTCGGTAGGCAGTTCAGTGTCCAGTTGCTACGGGCATGTGACATACTCTAAAAATCAGGAAAGTGTTTCTTAGACTTTGCGTTCATATAATGGAAAAACTATTGTACAGGAATATATCTTAGAGTAAACATTCTTAGTTTACAAAACACAGCATTTCAATACATATAAATTGAGCTCTCCCAAGGCTCCAGGCACTGCTGTATGTATTTGCTATCTTCATACAAAATGCACTCAGCTGAAGAATCCACATATCTGGGATCTAGTCCCAGACTGCATCTACCAAATTTTGTGTCCCTAGACAAGTCATCTAACCTCTCCAATCTCAATGGTCTTCCAAGGTAAACCAGGGACATTAAAATAAATGAACTCTAGTCAATGACCATTTAAAAAGCTTCCTAATCTTAAAGCCTGGGGTAACCAGAGGAAGAATACAGGACAGAATTCTCTAACAGGCTCAGGAGCAAAGCCTCTGCACATTCCCACCTCTACCAAGTGTGGCTGATTTCCAGGGATTCTGCCCTTTGCTGTTCAGAATCTCATTATTCCCCAGGCTCTAGGAGAAACACATGAAGCCCCCTGCAATTGTAAACATATGGCCTGGCTCAAGCAGTGATAGTCTTTTTCATGGAGAACAGGATGTGTCACAGAGACACAAACACCTGGCTCTAACCAGATTCTCAACAAAATTATCCTTGTCCTTGAGGCGTGTCAGCACAGCTAATGTTAATGCTCAATGTAAAAATGTGAGCAGTCGAGACTACAATTCCCTGAATGACATCTCCCCCAACCTTCTCAGATCTGTCACATGCTCACATGAAATATCAAATTGCTTGCTGCTTATATTGAATAATGAATATGCCCACTTCGGCCTATCACCAAGCCTTCAGCAGTCTGCCTGAGGAACTGGCAGAGATGTTAGAGGTTTGCAGGCCAAGCACAAAATTGAAGACAAGCTTGAATTAGTAATTTGCTTATTTCTATACTTGTGCTTCAAAATAAAGTGCAAATCGAATAAGGTAATAACAGAGCTTGGGGAAGAAAAAAATAGCCTTTTTTTTACAAACTGCTGACACTTCAATTTCATTATCTCTCGCCATCCTGAATGCGATCTGCAAATGTGCTCTTACATGTTATCATGTAGAAATGTATTCAGGAAGAGCCAACTATGAATGGAAAACAATTCATGGAAAGAAATCAAATGTTTCCTTTTAAGTTGATTACATATTTTTTTTCTTATGCTCCCTGGACCTCCGTACCTGAAACACCTAAGATTTCCTTAGAAATCTCAAGGAAGATTCACATATGGTCTGTTTTAAGCCAATTCCCCATCCTTTTACTTTGACACCGCATCATCATGGCATTCTTGCCAATCACAGCACATATTTGCCTCTACAGTGAATTCTGTAGAGTGTTGTCAAGTACATTTGCTTCTGTGCATTTATGCCTTTTAATGCAGGCACCTTTTCTCTGGATTTGTAGAACCATAAAAATATTGGAAGAAAACATTGAAAAAGAAATAGGATATACACATACACACATACAAAATTAGGCTTGAAAAATGCTATTTGTTTGGTTTTTGAGGCAATATCTCACTATGTAGCTCGAGCTAGCCTCCTGCTGGTAATCCTCCTGCTTCAACTTCACAAATCCCAGGCACTCATAATCATGCCCACTTCTCAATTGTGTGTGTGTGTATGTGTGTGTGTGCACGCGCACACATGCACGCGTGTTCACATGCACACGTGTGTGTGGGTACCAATGTAGATTGTCTTTGCAGGATAGACCCTTTATCTATAAATTAGAAATTGACAAGCTGAAACTGGGTACCACTTTGGAGTGATTTCAAGAAGTAGAAGGGAAAACAATAGAATGTCATAAGAATCATGGTACAAATTACTGGCCAGAGCTAATATCAAGTTCTAAGGAGGAGAAATGAGAAAGAAAAAAACAACTCTACTTGAAAGTAGAGATACTGAAATTTCCCATGTATATGGCTGAATTCTTACTCTTCACTTTCTAAATCTACCTTCCCCATAGTCCTTATTATGTAAGTATTCACTCTACTACCCAAGTAGAAACTAATTCTTTTCTATCACCATCCCTTCTAATCAATCAATAACAGCTACAAATTCTTTTTGAAGCCAGGAGGGAAGAAAGAGAGGTTATGGAATAACAGTGGGGGTTAACTTCTTAAAGTGTTCTGTATATATCTTTGGAATTATCACAGTGGACCCCTGATGCTATTGATGTATGTTAATTTAAAAGAATACAGAAGTATCATCTGTTTATTATTATTAAAAGGACTACTGATGTTACCTGTTAAATATTTGCTTTCATTTTCAGTTTCTATTCCACAATTATTTATGGTCCACATTCTAAATTACTCAGAATCAGTAAGGCCCATTACTTAAACAACTCAACATCTAGGAGATTTAATATAATACTATTTCTCAGACTACTGGGAGCATGGATTAAATGGCAAAGAATATGGAGAAAAAGAGAACTTTTAATTCTATATGCATGTATTTATCCAGAAAAGTTCAGTGACAGTTGGTGGTAGGACTTGTATTGTAGTCCTTTGTATTCAGGGTCCAGGCCTGGTCCAGGTTAAGTCCTCTGAGTCCACAGATTCTCTCCAGGGAAGTGGGAAAATATGGAGACTTGTCCAACATAGGAGCAGTGAACATCACATCACACTCACACTGTTAGCCAAGATCCATCAAGTGAACTTGCCAAATTGTGAGACGGTGGGAAAATTAATCTAACCCAGGGCCAGAAAATGAACAGAAGCCTGGTTGTCCTTGATATTATCATCTACTACCCATAAACCCCCTCACATCTTCTCTTAACCTAACCACCTGCTCCAAACCATTCTAGACAATGCAGATCAAATATGGAAAAGTTCTGATCACATCACCATGCAGTTAACATTCCTTAAATAGCGGCAATTGTTCATTGAAATCCTGTCTTAGTGTGGCTATTAAGGTTTGAACAGGCAAGTAGAACCAAACCACCATGCTGAAAGGTAAATGATTTATTGAAGAATATAAACTATATACAGTTATGATAGAGTTGTTGGTAGCTGCTACTTCTATGGCTCCCTCTAGACCTAAAGTTATTATAAAACAACTAGACTAATGAGCATGAAGAAATCTGGATATGGACACTCAGAAAGATAATTGGAAATGTGAAGATAAGTAAGATCCACAGGACAACTAAACAAACTAGTCCTTGTGCCTCTTACCACCTTCAACCTCAACTTTAGCCCCAGGACCTGAAGAAACTGAGAACCAGTAGGAGCTGGAGTAGCAGCAGATCCAGGTGCGTACTAGAATAATCAGGTGAGCAAATAGCTGTCAGATATACTATGATCTCATGGTAGGTCCATGGTATCTCATGGTATCTCATAGTCTGTCTCTAGCACCTAAAGCAATCATCAACTCTCACATGTTTGCTAAGTATGGCTGTGGCTTCACTTCTGCCTCTAATTCTGCCATAAAATGTTTCTTGTGGCCTCAGGAGCCTAGAACTGAGGAAAATTGGAATTCTTGGAATTATGGCATAGTTTAGTTAAATGGACAATGTCCAAAGCCACCACATGTGGCCTAAAAGGTCTGGAACTACCTGCTTCAGCCATAGCTGGGTGAACTTTATCTTTTCTATATTTTAAACACCACTCCTCCACAAAGAATTCTTTAGCCAAACTGCTTTTAAAATACTGCATCAGGGGCCAGGAGTTTGGCCTAGTGGTAGAGTGCTTGCCTGCATGCATGAAGACCTGGGTTTGATTCCTCGGTGCCACATACAGAGACAAAAGCCAGAAATGATGCTGAGTCTCAAGTGGTAGAGCTGTAGCCTTGAAAAAAATGCAAGGACAGTGCTCAGGCCCTGAGCGTAAGACCAGAACTGGCAATAAATAAATAAATAAATAAATAAATAAATAAATAAATAAATAAAAGCTTTCCCTTAAAAAAAAAAAATGGGGCCGGGAATTTGGCCTAGTGGTAGAGTGTTTGCCCAGCATGCACGAAGACCCAGGTTCAATTCCTCGGTACCACATGTATAGAAAAAAGACAGAAGTGGTGCTGAGGCTCAAGTGGTAGAGCTCTAGCTTTGAGAAAGTCCAAGGATAGGGCTTAGGCCCTGAGCTCAAGCCCAGGACTGGCAAAAAAAAAAAAAAAAAAAAAAAACTGCGTCAGACAGGCACGGTGGCTCATGCCTGTAATCCTAGCTGGGGCACTAAAGTCTGTGAGACTTTTATCTCCAATTAACCACCAGAAAACCAGAAGTGGCACCGTGGCTCAAGGGGTAGGTTAGTAGACTTAAGCTGAAGAGCTCAGGGACAGGGCCCAGGGTTCAAGCCCCATGACCAACAACAACAAAAAAAAAACTTCATCAATTTTTAATTATTCATTCAAATTAAGCACCAAAAAGAAAAGAAAAGGAAAAGATAGCTGTGATGTGTGGTCTAGTAAAGCCTCATCTGGAATGTGGTACTTGGTACCAGAAGGAACACAATAAATATTTGATGGAGAAACATGAATTCAAATAATGTCAATAATCTTTTTCAATAGAATTCTAGTGAAGATATATATATATACACATACATACATCCTAACATATATGTGTATGTATATATGTACATGTGTTTGGAAAGACAGCTGCCTGAATGAAAATTTATTCATCTGACTTTTCATTTACATCATACCTCACCTAAATCTTGAGTATCTTGAAAACCACTCAATGAAGTCCTCACTGGAAAGATATGGGCCACTAAATTATTAGATGTTAGCGGCAACAAAGGATGAAGAATTCTTCCTTTTTGAAATTTATTAGAAATAGTAGGTCTCTTACATCTCCATAATATATTAGAACCACTGACTCCAAAACAGGGAGGGAGATAGTTTCAAAGACCCTTTAGGGAAATTCCAGTCCAATGAGCCTATCAACATTATTTTACTAGCATAGCCATGTAAGATTAATCATCTCTGTGATTTCTTAATTGCTGTGGTCAGAAAACCCCCAGAGAGTAATCACAGAGCATGGTAGAATGCATGCTCCTTTTCGCTCTTCCACAATGAAAGGAGAAGCAGTTGTTCACTACCATTTACTCTTAAATTCTATAGAAAAAAAAAAGAATTTTTTGGAGTTTTCTGCAGAGTAAAGCCTAGAGAGGCAAAGATGGCCAAAGAGCCACTCAATCAAGAAGAGGGAAAGGCATATGATCAGGTATAGTCAATGCAACATTGATACCAGACACTACATTGGAAGAGAACTTTGGAACTTGGGAGGAGGGGTGGGGGGAAAGGAGACCTGGATTGAGGGAGTGGTGAAAATGAGGGAGGGGCTAACACTGTTCAAAAGAAATATACTTATGACCTTACCCATGTAACTATAATTCCTCTATGCATCACCTTTTCAGTAAAATTTAAAGAAATAAAAATAAAGAAAGAAAGAAGCATGCAAAGCCAGGCACTTTCCATTTATAAAAATAAAGATACAACAATCATAGGAAGTAGTAAAAATCATATTGGTGAAGTATCAGGCACTAATGTAACAACTTACATGAAATGACATACTCATTGTTCATAATAACTCAATGAGTGAGATAGGTACATTCATTATTCTTCATGTCCACAGGTGAAAACCTGAGCCAGAGAAATGCTAAGTAACTTGTCCAAGGTCACAAAGCAGGTTTTATGAGCCCATTGCTGAACTACAGTGTCTTCGTGCCTCAGCTGCTTTCCTTTACCCTAAACAGTTATGATCCAAGACATTAGACAGTCAATATTCATTTTTAAAATAAGAATTATTCATAATTTTTATAAACTCCTGAAGCATATTGAATAATCTAATTTGTAAATGTTTTCATTCATTCCTATAAATACCTACATGTTCTCAAAAGATGAATACAAATTATTACCCAGCTTTGAATAAGACCCATTCTTGTTTTCAGTGTTCTTCTTGCTCCCTTTCCTTAGGGCCAAATGGTGGGTTCAATCTCCTACCCCACAGGCTGCCCTACTCTTCAAGGGAAAGGAGCAGTACTAAGAGCACTTATGCTCTGCCCTGTCAGTTTTGGGATCTTTCTAGGGGTGCTCCTAGGAAACAGGCTAATTTGCTCAGCTCCATTCTGTGCAGAAGAAAGAAAGGAGCACTGAGGATGTTCACAAAATTTGGCTCTTGTCATTCTACTAGGAGATAGAAAGGACAATAAAAATCAATTGCTACTTGCATTCATTTCCAGTTGGATGGGGTCCTGTGTGGAATCTGTGGCTCTGTTACACTACTCACTACATACCTTCATGAACCAGCTTCAGTTGACCCACCTTGGGTGTGTGGAAGGCATGAAGAAAAGAATATGGTGACTCCCTGGACAAACTTCCTGTGACTGGAGAGTATAGTAGTGGAGTGAGTGGATGGACTGATCCTAGAGATGAGCCAAAGGCTTCAGCAGAAACCAGACCTCTAAGGGTAAAAGGATTTCACTTTGAGGGTAATGGAAGCCCACTAGAGGACACCAGACAGTGTCCAGTAAATGAAGCAAGATCACTCCAGCAGAGGCAGTACTGTTATGAGGACAAAGAGAATTCCACTTCCTTGCACCTTCGTAGTGGCTCCACTCAGGTAACTCGCCCTGCCTACTTGTTAATTCCTCTCCCTCAGTCCTAGGTGCAAAGGTAACTGAGCAGTAAGACGATGCCCTATGATCCCTAATTGTAATTGGTCAAAATAAAGAAGAGAGGAAGAGGGTCTTTTCATCCTCTTTAGCTATGATCATAGAACACACACTAACCCAAGTCAGCTTCAAATGTTGGCAGCGAAACTCAGTGAATCTTAAGATTTCCAAAGAGAAAATTGATAAGAAGATGGGACCAGGGCAGGAAAAAACAAATAGAAGTCTTTCTTAACATAGAAAGCCTCCAATGACCTATACTGGGGAGTGACATTAAGATACAAGGACCCTCAAGGTCTTTGTCCTTTCTTCATAGTGGCCTGCCCACAGTTACCACAGGAGCAGAATATGTGGATTAAGAGCAGTTTATGATCCTGTGTCTCATAACCTTTGATCAGAAGAGAAGTTTTTATGATACTTTACAGTACATAGTAGTTAAATTGAACAAATATTATGGCCACAATAAAACACATTCTTATCACTGGAACATAAATCAGTAATTGCTACATTGTAAGGGAGTTTCCCCCACAAGTCCAGGGACTTTTCTAGCATCAATTGAGAGAGAAGTTTAAAGGAAGAACCACAGCATCACCTCTCATTTAAAATCAAAACACCACAAAATTAAAACAGCTTCCCCCCAGGGCTCCCATGCTGGCTTTTCAAGTCATTTAGAAAAAGCTTTACTCTCTCTAGTCCAATACTAAAATGCCACCTAACTAAAACCCATTAATAAGGACTCCAGTAGAGATACTGACTTGCCATAAACTCTGGAATGCTTTGGAGCTCAGCGGAGACTCACTCCTGCCACACACAGCTTGGCAGCAACAACTCCACTCAACCCAGTACACATGTTTCCAATTACAGACTGAAGATTCTATCAGGGTTGAGGAGGGTTGTTTCATACTGCTAGCGTAGGAGAAACTCTTTGAGAGGAAAAGTGTCCATGGCTCTTGTTGGACTTCTCTGGAAGAAACATAGACCACTCCCATCAGAATAAGGGGAAATGGTAAAGAGACAAGTAAAAGAACATCAGCTTTGTTCTTTGGTTTGAAATCCTTGGGTTTAACAGTTTCTTGAAAGCATGAAATTAACATTGCATGGCCTAACAATCTTGTGAGTGCTTCTTGTTTATAGTCTCTTTGGAACCTAGCAAGCTCTGGATATTTAAGGCTACACTGAATAGCACCTTATGCTTTTTCTAAGGTTCATGATGATAAATAAAGCATTTCTGAAGAACTTTTAAGAAATGTAGCCTCAGAAAGTATTAGTCTTATCGTTGTCTTGGAGCCATAGAAGCTTACGCACTCAAAGGTTGCTCTCATTCCTGTGTGGTGGTGCATACCTATTAATCCTTAGAAGGCTGAAGAGGATCAGGAGCTCCAGACCAGCCTGGACATCAAAGAGAAGTCTTATCTCAAAACAACAAAAACAGTTATTTCTTTTAAAATCTTGCTTTTGTAGGATTATCCAAGACTAGAGCAATTTTGAAGACAAATTTTAAACTGCAAGGCAACCCATTCTCCACAAACAAGAAAGGTGGTGAGTCAATTTATTATTTTTTAAGCTAGCATATGTTGAACACTTAGCATGTGCTATACATTGTGTTAAGAGATCATGCAATCCTCATAGTTTATAATAAGGCAAATGTTCCTATCCTCCAACTTATAGGTAAACAACTGAAGCTCAAATGGTTTAATAAAGTTGCCCTAGTGACTTCATTTTCTTGCTACTACTGAGACAAGATCAAACCACTACTTCATTCAACACAAAAGTACTTTCATGCTCCTACTTCTTTTAAACCAAGCTCAATTATATGAAGTGTGTATGTGTAGTCTAAAACACATATGACACAAGAGCTTTCACCCTTAGCAATGAAACTCATTATGCATTGGCACCAACTATTGCCCTACTAATTTTTTTAAGTTTTTTGCCAGTCCTGGGGCTTGAACTCAGGGCCTGAGCACTACCCTTGGGCTTTCTCAGGACTAGAGCTCTATCATTTGAGCCATAGCACCACTTCTGACATTTTTCCTCGGTATGTGGTACGGAGGAATGAAACCTAGGTCTTGGTACATACTAGGAAAACACTCTACCACTAGGCTAAACTCCTGACCCATGCCCTAATTTTAACTAATGAGTAGAATAACTGTTGCGCCCAAATTTCGGGGTCCGCAAAGACCACCAAGGAGCCGAATCTGATGTAAGAGCACCAGTCTTTATTGTAAGCTCGAGCCTGGACTCACAACTGACACTGGCGCAGCGGGTCTGAGTTGAGACCCTCAGGGTTTTTATAGAGTCAGGTCTTGGGGGCTTCCAGCTGAATTGCTACATGATTGGTTAACATTTAAGCTAATCAAATGACAATCTTATTGACTATGGGCACAAGTTTAAACAATAAAGGAGTGAAAAATAGAAAACATTCACAATGCTGTCATGTCCAGGGCCCTGGTGTTTGTTACCTGGTGACTAGTTGTTGGTGAGACAGTTTCAGGAAAAGCATTATTAAGACACTCCATGGTTTTTCCAGGCACTTATATCTCTGGTAAACAGGTCTTTTAGTAAAGTGGAGTCTGAATTCAAAATGGCTTCACTATGATTAGGGCTCTACATAACTAGTTATCCAATTCTTCTAAAAATGCAGACATGCACTTTCACAAAAGACCCATAACTGACAATCCAGAAGAAAGTTGTTCATTTGTGATTTTTCAGAAGTTGCAACTGTTTTTTGGTGTCTCCTACATCTGTGTGCTCCAAACAACCACGTATGTTGTCTGTGTCCTCCAGACAACTACTGCACTGATGATGGGCACGAGGAAGGACACTAACTTCAGTTTCCACTTGTGAGCTTCTATATCCCTATCCTTTCCCATAAATGAAAACAAAGGCATTGGGCCAGGAGCATGGCCTACTGGTAGAGTGCTTGCCTAGCATACACGAAGCCCTGGGTTCGATTACTCAATACTACATACACAGAAAAGGCTGAAAGTGATGGCTCAAGTGGTAGGCCACTAGCCTTGTGAGAGCCCAAGGACAGTGCTCAGGCCCTGTATTCAAGCTCCAGGACTGGCCAAAAGAAAAAAAAAAAAAAAGGATGGGGAGGGGAGGAAAGGCATTGCTCCTAATATGCACAAATAGAATAAACAGAAACACAAATCAACTTTCAAGCTCTTACTAATTTCAATTCTCTTACTAATTTTCATCAGTACTAATCAATTTAGTGTCACACAAGTGAAGGGATCAAAACTCCCAATTGGAAGTTGCTGGCAGCTTGCCTTCTATATAAATGAAAGTAGAAAAAAGCCCTTATTCAGTAGCAACTGCCTTGTTCTGTTTCTCAGGCTTCCACTTACAATGCTTTCCCACTAAACACAGAGTTAACAATATAAAACACATTTTCTTTGCCCCAATTAGTACAGAAAAAAAATAAGGTAAATCAACTTGCAATAGGAACTCAAATCAACCTTGGAAGGAGTGCCTGTCTGTGGTTTTATACTAATTGCCATGTAAATTAACAAAAAGCACAGCCCACCAGCAAGGGAAAGGAAGGCTTCTTCACAGTCCATCAGCAAAGTCACCCCAGAAGCCTAAATAACATCATGCTTGTTTCTTTAGACAATAAAATGCCAAAGTTGTTCTTGTGCTGTCAGCAAATGATGAATACGTGTGGTGCTGATTATTTAATACCACGAGACCACCAGGGAAGAAGATTTAGGTGAACTGCAGCAGAACTGTGCCATTTATTTTTATTACCATGCATTAAAAATTACGTTTACAGATAATTGTTTTTCTCCTTCCAATAAAGCATTTTTTTTAAAAAACTAGAGGAATATTTAATAATACTGGACCACCAGGGAAGAATTTTAAAAGTTGATTTTTATTGAAAAATTAGATTTGCTTTTTAAAAAAATTTCCCAATTATTTTTAGGAGTAATTTGTGAGAAGATTATTTTAAACCAGGGCAGTAGGATGAGAGTCTGCTGGGGGAGTATCTCACAGATTAAGTTACTCCTTTACAAGAGTGATCACCTAGTCGAAGTGTCCCCTCAAAGCCCAACTTTTAAAAAGACTTGTGTTATTGTCTGTATGTTTGACAGTTCTGCTCTACTACTCATTCTCATGAGGTCTTATGAGACACTGAGTTTTTAAAATCCCCAGATAATATGACCCCTTGGTTTTTTTCTAGTACCTTTATAGTAGAGTAAGAATAAATTGCATTTACCAGATTTTTTAAGGCAAATGTATCCAGATGTAGTGATGTATGCCTGCAATCTCAGGATTCAGAAGACTGAGACAGGAGGACAGAGTTCAAGGCCAGTCTTGAGTGAGGTCCTAACCTAAATAAACAAATGAACAAACAAGTGAAATGAGAAGCAAAAATAGGAACCATAGCAACAGAAGGGAAGAATAAAAGGACAAAAAAAGCAAAAACTCAAAAGATGAAATGCTGATCTTACTAAATTTCACTAGTATATTTGTAAAGAGGGAGAATAATTCTGCCTGTTTTTCTTACTCCCATTCCTCTTCCTATTTTGTACTCTCCTCTCCCTCCTTCCTCTAGAATGCAATCTTGAAATTATCTAAGTTAATATTCCATTGATATAAAAACACTCTCTCATATACCAGGCCCATCTAGTCAGAGCACTCACCCCAAGGTCAGGCTACTCCATTGTGTTTGTGGGGGGGGGGGGGGAGGGGAGAGAAAGAGAGAGAGAGAGAGAGAGCTGATGAAAGCTGCTTGTCTCACTGTAACTGTCATTTGGGGTCCCCCTGATGCTCTCTGAAACAAAATAAACAGGAGCAATTCTCATGATGGTATTGGCAATGAAAGAATTAGCCAACCCCAAACCACCCCTACAGAACACTAATTTTGTATGACAAAGGCAGTGTCTGTAATCTGGGGCTGAAATCAGAAAAGATACAGGGGTGGGAGGGCAAAAGACATATCTCAGGGTCTCAAGTCTGGTTTTCCCTTCTTCCTCACTAGTTCTCAGAGTAAAAGGAGAGTTCAGAGCCAGATTCAGAAAAATCTAGGAAATCATTGTTAAATTTTGACACTTCCTACTTTCTATCCAATTTGTAGATGAAAGTTTTAATTCCACTGCCACAATTTCTGATGAAATGTCCTAATTTTATTAAATGGTTTTCCAATGACCCTATTTTTGGTAGAGTGTGTCTGAGGGTGTCCCCTATGAATTAAGCCTGTCATAGGAACCAGTGGGCCCTCTTGTAAACCAGAAAATGGTTTCACTGCCAAAAGCTGTGTTTGCATTGAGAGACTAAGAATATTCCCACCTCATAGAATTCCTCCCGGTCACAGTCACCTCTGCAGGAGATATGCTTTGGATACAGGTTCCTTTTATTTCAGTGCTAGCTTCTATATAATGAAAAGGTTGCTTGCTGTGCTCAGTTCCTTCCAAAGCATAAAAAAAGAAGTACAAGCTATCAAGATGAATCAGGTCAAGGCTGCACAGCATTGAGCTTGTCTTTGCAATGTCCAGGTCCCAGTCTTTGAAGCAGCATGTGACTCTGGGAAGACCTCTGAATGTAGCATTCACACTAGGACCAGACAATGAAGACCTTCTCCTGACTTCAAAATGCATAGCCTTCTCAGCTTCTGTCAAGACAAAAACAATCTGCCTGTCATGTTTGCTGGGTGAGAAAATCACTAGCCCTTCTCTGCTATCTAAGCTACTTTGGAACATGCCTTTAGACCTCACTTCCCTGAAATCCACCAGCAGAGATCCAGGGATAATGAAAATTAGAATGGTCAGATGCAAATACGTTCTTGCCATTCTCTGACTTAAAGCATTTCTGTGGTCCACCAGCAACATCTAGAGACCCCTTCCTTTCACTGGTTCACAAGACCAGGCAGGTCCCTTAGCCCTCCTCTGGCTTTAGCATTTCACCCAATGAATCTCTCAAGTAGTGAAACTTCTGAGAATTTGATAATATTCACTCTTTTGCCAAGCCTCTACTAAGAATTTCTCCCTATTTCATCAGCAAATTTAACAAACTTTGATGAAGGTAGGTAGTGCACTAAGAAGTTCAGTCACTGTTCATGACACCAATTTAAATCTGAAATAGATGGTACACGGTTTTTGGCTTTATGGGACCTTACCACTACCACCACCACCACCCAAAAACAGGGAGAAATAAGGAGGAAGAAGAGAAAAGACTCAATTCTCAGTGTGGGGAGTGCTGCAGAAGAAGCTCAAGTGTGAAGTGCTTGTTCAGCAAAAAGGGGAGTGATGTTTCTCACTATCAATGTCATGCATTTTTAGAGGACGGGGAGGTCCTTGTGACTGTTCAGTGAATCTCCTTGGCCATCTTACCATGAGGATTTGGATATAGGAAGATGAAAAAGTTGAACTCAAGATTAAAGAGGAATACTATGGTCAAAGATGGCTCGTTTCTCCTAGTTCCCAGTTCATTGAATTGAGAGTTCGAAGAGGTTCTAGACCCCATCACCTTCACTAAGCAAGAAACCAGGGCTAAGTCTGACACTTGCCAGGACTTCAATTCCCCATCTGTCAAGGTTGCTGGGCTATACTATGTGAAATGCTTACAGCTTCATGTTTGTGATTTGAGTATACATCCCCAGAGAAACTCCTTCCTGGTCCATGAACTAAAACTAATGATTGCTTCAGGCAAACAGATCTGCAAAACTCTACCAGAAAAGAAACTATGCAATCACCAAAACAAATAAGGCTCAACTTCAGGATTCAAGCCACACTGAATAATGGCATATGGCAGTACCCAACGACCACATGCCCCCAAAAGACCATTTTGTTTTACACAATATACTGGATCATTATGAATTTTCATCAACACTTGTGCCCAGAAACTTCCAGACATTCTTTGGAAACAAACACTGCAGATATAGATGTCTCAATATCATCCCCAGGTTGTGAGCTGCTCCAATGACTGCATTCTATATGGGATCCAACAGGGGGGAGTGGGCGTTGAGAATTCTTTTTAATTTGCTCAAGGATGCCGATCAAACCTAGAGGCTTCCCCTCTGGAGCATTTGTGCTGTTTTAAATTAGAATGACCACTTCGTGTAAGACTGAACCTAGTCTTTAAATCCTCTTTTGTTCTGTGTGTTCTGCCAACAATCTTATCTTACAAATCAAATAGAAAAAGAACGACATGTTAAGAATGGGTCTTTGTAAGCTGTGACCAAATATCTAGTCAAATGCCCTTTCCTACGAGATACAAGCTCCATGAAACAGAAGCCATAGCTATTTTTCTCATTAATATTTTTTCATTGCTTAGCAGATGTTATCTTCCAGTCTCGCTTACAGCTTTATATGGCTATATGAGCAGAAATAGTGTGTGCCACTTCTACTTCACTTTTATGAGGTGGGAATCTTCACTCTTCTTTCTGTCTCCCTTCAAATGGGCTGGGATGCCAACAAAATGTCAGCTTAGCCAAATAGACATTGGCAATGCTCTTCAGATGGTCAGAGCAACAGGAGAGAAAGACTACATTCCTGGATGATTCTGGACCCCTGCTTTCCATGAGGCTATTAGGTAAAGGAAGGCATACATCTATGTTGACCATGCCACTCTATTTTGTTATAGCAGTTTAATAAATATTTTAACATAGAAATTTTAATTTTTATAAATTTATACTATATAGACCATTTCCTCACAGAAAAATACTACTTTTCCATGTATGTACTTATGTTACTGTACTCATGGTCACAAAAACAAGCATTTTTATATATATAATTATGCATATCGGGTAGCTATTTAGTATTTAGTTAATAGGGTATTTAGTATTTTAGTATTTGGTAGTATTTCATTTTCTTCTTTTCTTTTTTATTATCAGGATAATATATGGAGTGGTTACAGTTACATTCATAAAGTGGTAGTGAGTACATTACTTCTTGGACATTGTTACCTCTTCCCATGTTTTTCTCCCACCCCCTCCCAAGTTGTAAAATTCATTCATTTCCAACATTTTTCTTGTGAATATCACTGTTACACTGGTTCATCCTTTTTCCTTTGTCTCATAATCTTGTTTCCCCCTTTCCTTCCCTGATTCAAATAAACAAACAAATATATATATGTATGCATATGTGTGCATAGATATGTATGTATATATATAATATATATACATTACACTGGGTACCAAAGTCAGATACAGCAATGACAGAGAATAAGGGAAAGAAAAAAGAAAAAAATAATGAAATAACTAAAGGTTATGAGGTCAGATTCCAGGACTCAAATATTGTCACTGCTACTTACTGAGTTTTATATGACCTAGGGGAATTTACTTGCCTTCATTTCATCCTGTGCAAATGTCATCATGACAATAACCATTTCATAGAATATGGCAAAAATGAAATGACAATGCATATTGAAGACCTAAGTTCACAGTAGGTATTAGCAAGTGTTAAAATAACAGTAACATTTTGCTATGCCTGACAAACTTAGGTAGCTACACATGATATAATGGAGAAATATAAGTTCATTTCATTCAAA
The DNA here is from genome assembly GCF_031878675.1 of Megascapheus bottae. Lineage (NCBI taxonomy): Eukaryota > Metazoa > Chordata > Mammalia > Rodentia > Geomyidae > Megascapheus > Megascapheus bottae. The sequence goes on along the minus strand of NC_143520.1, from coordinate 7,120,712 downwards.
CTCTGGTAAAGATAAGCTGAGGCAAATTATTAGTCATGAAAAGTTTTAAACCCCCATTTCTTAACTGCCTTCTTTTACCTTCATGCCTCCCCCCCTCAACAGAGCATCTTTCATTTTATTTGGCAGAATTGACACAAGTTCAGGGCCTGACACTTGTTAGGCTGGTGTGGTGTCACTAAACTCCAGGCCTTTATTTTACTGATTATTTCTAGGATAAACTCTCACTTCTGATGCAGGCATATGCCTGAGCTTCTGTCATCACCAGAATCACAGGACATGCTACCACATCCAACTTCTTTCTGCACAGCTGTCCTGGCACCATGACCCTCCTGTCTCAAACTTTCGAATAGCTTGATGTGTCAGGAGTGTGCCATTACATCTAGCCGTGGGTTAAGAAGGGGCCTCACAGACTTTTTTGCCCGAGGTTGGCTTGAATCACAATCCTTTTGTTGTCATTCTTCCAAGTAGCTATGATTATAGCTGTGAATCACTGGCACTCAGCTTTTTTATTTCCCTAAATTTACATCCAGCAAGAATAGGTGTGTTTTCATGTAGTCACATGTATTTTTATTTCAAGGGGAAATGCACTGTCATTTTTACAGGGGACCACAAGCAATATATTTTTTCATATATTTGTATTGTAATTAATAGAAGGGTTACATTATATTTGCCAGATAGGAGGTGCATTAATTCACATACATTGATGTTCTTACTCATGTCTTGGTCCCCATTTCCCTCCCCCCCACACCCACCCCTCATCTTGTTTTCCCCCCTTCCCTATCCTATTTCAAATAAACATATATCCAATATATTAGATAATAAGGTGAAATACTGTAACAATATGAGATAACCAAGGGACAGCAAAAGAGATGAGAGATAACATAGTACATTAAAGACAACAATCACTCATTATTTGGCTTTTGTTTGTATATCCTAGAGGTCCTTTCATTTAGCGTCATACTGTATGGCCTTATGTATCTAAGTTTACAAGCAATGTATCTTACGGTAATAAGGTATTTCATGATACTCTTAAATTAAATTAATTTTTTTTTGAAATTTGATTTGTCCCAGTTTGTCATGGGTCTTTCATTTTGCCCAGCTGCTCAGTGAGTATTTTGCTTTCATACTCTCCAGCCTCTGGGACACTTATCAAGAGTCACAGGGACAATATTAACTGATCAAGAAGTCCAGGTCTACGAAGTAGAGAGTTGGAAAGGGTAACCATACAACTTCAGAATGGATGAACACTGGACATTCTTTTTTTCATATATTTTATTGTAATTAATAGAAGGGTTACATCATATTCACCAGATAGGAGGTGCATAAATTCACATACATTGATACCCTTTCTCATGTCTTGGTCCTATTTCCCTTCCCCCACCCCTGCCCCTCATCTTGTTTCCCCCCTTCCCTATCCTATTTCAAATAAACATATATCCAATATATTAGATAATAAGATGAAATACTGTAACAATATGAGATAACCAAGGGACAGCAAAAGAGATGAGAGATAACATAGTACATTAAGGACAACAATCACTCATTATATGGCTTTTGTTTCCATATCCTGGAGGTCCTTTCATTTAGTGTCATACTATATGGCCTATATATCTAGGTTTTGCTCTATTGTAGATCTCTGCTAGGAGAGCCAAAGGTTTCTACTGATTATGACAAATGAGGGAAACTATTGAGCCTATGTTCCTTTGAGTTTGGCTAACTTCACTTGATAGAACACTGGACATTCTAAACCTAGGGCTTGAGGATAATGGGAAGGGTAAGACAGGAAGAAAGAGCGCTGTGAACAGTGAAGGGTAATGGTCCATTATTAAGCCTAGAACGCTTGTTTCACACATGTGTATGGGCTGATAAAGATGATACAAATAAAAATAAAGGTGATTAAAATGCTAAAGGAAATGTTATTATGAAGTTTAATTAAAGAAGCTAGAGTATCAAGACTGGAAGAAAACCCAGTTTCAGTGTATTATGCACTGTAAAGTTTTCAAGGTAAGATATTAACAAAAGTGATGATGATGATGACAAACTCTATAGGCCCAGCTCATCTTCTTAGTTCAGGTTATCTTGCCCATGTCAGAACAGTGCTCCTAAGTATTATGTAACCCTATTCACTGTGGACAGACATCTAATTCCACAATAGCCAATCAGGATCTTTCTCTAAAAATATTTTTCATTGACTAAAGTGGAATCTACACTTGACAGTAGCATTAAACAAGCCATCTAGGCAAGGACAAGGTGCACTGAAATGAATTTATGTGTATGTGAGTGTGTGTTTGTGTGTGTGTAAGAGAGTCAGACAGCCAGACTACACACACATGCACGCATGCACACACACACACACACACACACACACACACACACACACACACACACCTACCAAAGTAGCAACACCAAGAAATATATCCTAAAGAGAAGAAAAGCATGAAGAAATTAGCCTGACATTTGACAACACCTATAACTCTGAAGCATTTTAAGTAAGATGAAACTTGAAAAGCTCAAAGGAGCTTTGTTCTATTTAGGGAAACAGAGTTCAGGGCCTGGTTGAAATTACTGAAAGACTGGCATTTACCCAAATGCCCAGAAACAAGGACATACTAAATCCACTTGTACAACGATGTTCATTGCAGCACTATTTACCATAGCAAAGATATAGAACCAACCCAGATGCCCCTCAGTTGATGAGTGGATCAACAAGATGTGGTATTTATACACAGTGGAATTCTATGCTGCTGTCAGAAAGAATGACATTGCCCCATTTGTAAGGAAATGGAAAGACTTAGAAAAAATCATATTAAGTGAAATAAGCCAGACTCAAAGGAACATAGGCTCAATGGTTTCCCTCATTTGTCATAATCAGTAGAAGCCTTGGGCTCTCCTAGCAGAGATCTACAATAGAGCAAAACCTAGATACATAGGCCATATAGTATGACACTAAATGAAAGGACCTACAGGATATAGAAACAAAAGCCATATAATGAGTGATTGTTGTCCTTAATGTACTGTGTTATCTCTCATCTCTTTTGCTGTCCCTTGGTTATCTCATATTGTTACAGTATTTCACCTGGTTATCTGATATATTGGATATATGCATATTTGGTTATTGAAATGGGATAGTGAAGGGGGAAAACAAGATGAGGGGCAGGGGTGGGGGGAAGGGAAATGGGGACCAAGACATGAGAAAGGGTATCAAGGTATGTGAAATAATATACCTTCTATCTGGTGAATATAATGTAACCCTTCTATTAATTACAATAAAAAATACTATTAAAAAAACATTGTGTCTATAGAATATATAGTATAGAATATATCAAGCTGCTTATATAACCATGTTTATTGCTGTCCCATTTACCACAGACATGACATAGACACATCTCAGATTCTTCTCAATGTGTGGAAAAAAATCAAAAATGTATTATGTATACACAATGGAAGCTAGAAATAATTTATACATAGAGAAGTAAACACAATGGAGTTGTATGCAAGTGTACACAAATATATTAACCCAAATATGGGATTTGCAAGGGAAAATTCAAATAGTATCATTCCCTAGGAAAACTAACTCATGGTCCAACAAAATGAATGCCAGAAAACTGGTGGGAGAATATCAAGGGGAGGAGAGAAAATGAATAAAGAGGGGAAGGAGAAGAGAATACAGTCATAATATCCAACTCATATTATGGAGAAGAGTTGGAATGAGAGGATTGGGATAAAGGATCAAAACAGAAACATCAATCAAGATGCATTATCTTCATAAAATGATCTTTGAATGTTAACTCCTTTGTACAACCACTTAAAGACAATAAAAATACAATTTTTGAAAAGCCAGAAACAGGTTGTTAGTGATTCAGATTGTGCTGGTTTACATTCACATTGGGGAAAAATACATCTGTTTTTATGAATTGTGCATAGTCCTTGGGTGCATTTCTTCCAAAAAAATGTAATTTCAAAATGAAAATAAAACTTAGAATTTACATATCTGAGAAAATAGTCTAGGAAAAGAGGGTATGCAAAGACAGAGAAAAGACACTCAGGGGCCGTGAGTTTGGCCTAGTGGTAGAGTACTTGCCTAGCATGCACGAAGGCCTGGGTTTGATTCCTCGGTACCACATACATAGAAAAAATGCTGAAAGTGGTGCTGTTGCTCAAGTGGTAGCACTCTAGCCTTGAGAAAGTCCAAAGACCGTGCTCAGGCCCTGAGTTCAAGCCCCACGACTGGCAAAAAAAAAAAAGACACTATTTGAAATAGGGTAGGAAAGGGGGAAAACATGATGAGGGGCAAGGGAAGGGGGAGGGAAATGGGGACCAAAAGAGAAAGGGCATCAATGTTTGTGAAGTAATGCACCTTCTATCTGGTGAATATAATGTACCCCTTCTAATAATTACAATAAAAAAATATATGAAAGAAAAGACACTCAACTCTCAGGAATGAGAAATGTGCAGAAAGATGGGATTGCATTTGGAGTTAAGGAACATAAAAAGCAAACACAATTTAAAAGTAATATACAAAAATAGAGTACATGTGAATCTCAAGGGCCAGACCTTCAGTAACCCTTCTGAGAAAGGACCAAATGCTGGCTGGGAGTTTGGCTTAATGGTAGGGTGCTTGCCTAGCATGCATGAAGACCCGAGTTCAATTCCTACGTACCACACACATAGAAAAATAAGCCGGAAGTGGTGTTGTAGCTCAAGTGGTAGTGGTGCTGTGGCTCAAGTGGTGAGCTATAGCCTGGGGAAAGTCCAAGGACAGTGCTCAGGTCCTGAGTTTAAAGCTCCAGGACTGACAGAAAGAAAGATCTCATTTTTGGCTTGTCTGCAAATGCTCCAGGTTAGGTTTGTTTGCTGGTTTGTGTTCCGTGAACACATATACCCACAAACACATACAGAAATCTATAAAATTTAAATCTTCAGTTAAAAAAAAGCAAATGTCTTCAAATATCTTCTGTTACTACACTCAACATAGCATAGCTTAGGAATCTCTGAAAACAAATCATTCCATTTTTCCTTTACACAATCCATAAAACTAACACAAAAGAAACAAGCTTCATCAAGTAAAATGAGCTAAATTTAGTAAGCAGCAAAAAAATGATGCCAGTTGCCCAGGGCAAAAAATAGTTGATGGATAGAATAATTAGGATTGACAGTAAACTAATCTCTGTTCCTCATTGAAAAAGAAGTCCCTGAATCAATTAGCCTTGTCATGGATACCTTTTGTAAAACAGCTATGACATCCAACCACTTCTCTGTTTAAGTATTTGCCCATATTTCAGTAAATGCAAGGACTGATGTGAAAAGCATGAAAAGAAATCAATGGATAATTTCAATGCATTGGACATTGCAAAATTAGAATTATCATCCTTGCAAAAAAAATATCTAAATGTCACAAAGTAGGCCCAGAAGCCCACACATACTCAAATACATAATAGTCCCAAAGAGTTGCTGCTAAATAAATGCTAAAAATCATCCTTTGAATAGGACAAGCAGGTCTGGGGACATAACTCAAGGGGTATAGTACTTGTTTAGCATGCTGTATGTCTTGGATTAAGTCCTCCTCATCAATGGAGGAAGGCAAGGAAGGAGATTAAAAGGGAGCAAGGCAGTGGGGAGAGGAGAGAAAGGCCTGGGGGAGGGAAGAGATGGAAAATGTTCAGGAGCTAAAGATTTGACTCAACTAGTTGAATGCTACTCTAGCAAGCAGGAGGTCTTGGGTTTAATCCATAGCACAACAAAGACGACGACGATGACAACAACGATGACGACAATGATGATGACAATGATGATGATGATGATGATGATGGATATATAGATAGATAAATACATACATACATGTATACATACATATAGTACATGCATGTGTATGTGCATGCCTACCATACATACATACATACATACATACATACATACATACATACATACACACACACACAGACAGCCAGCCAAGACAGGTACGTAGTTGAGGCAAGCAGTGCCTATTAGAATGAAAATTCATTGGCCTACATTCATAAGTGATTATGTTGAGAATATTAAAGGGATTCCCTCTGATACTCACAGAGTCACTTGTGGTTATGAGACAAAAGAAAAAATAAAAAGAGATGGAAGGAACAGAAAGAGAGAGATGTGGGGAAAAACGCTAATATTCCATGCCAAATCAGGTAGTTCTGCAGCTACTGCAGGCACCACCTTAAAGTCAGGGAATAAATTCAGACTGAGAGATGGACGCTAGGAATTACATTCTGGCTTCCAGTTTTGCCTTCATGACGTGATTAAAAGCAGTGGTTACTGTAAGTATGTAAGAATCTGAGGGAGTACTATAGTTAATCAAAAGAATTGGGACAAAGGATTATGTTTAAACACAAACCATAATTATCTATTTTATAGATAATCTTCCTTAGTTTGTCTACTTTTATGGTCACATACATTCTCACAATGCTTAAGAAGTAGTGCTTCTGAAGATCCTGGCTGGATATGGGTGGTGATTAGTGGTTTACTAGCATCAAAGAGTTTCTTTGCTGTCCTGATGCTCTGATAGAAGCATGTGCCTTGAGAGCAGAATTGGAACAGGTGTTGTCGGTAGCTTCTCCAAAATACTTTTAACCCAAAACAGTTTCTTCACAAACATATTATTGAACAACTATTCCACAAAAAATGTATTTTTAGAGTTTTGATTTTAGAACATAAATACAGGTGTAAACGATGCATGGGAGGAGACTAAACTAATATAACCCAGAAAGAAATCCAATAAAGTGCCATTAAAAACTTCCACACCAGTTTTTCTAAAAGGGAGGAGACTGAAATTATTTAATAAAGAAGTTTGCCTTTTGGATCTAAAAAAGTACAATACCAAGAATAAAACCTAAACAGGTTTGATTACTTAATTATTATTTTGCCTTTTAAGCAAAAGCTTGTGATAAAGCAATAACATTGGGAAAGTTCTATATATGAATATAGTCATTTGTTGTACCTAGATATCTTATATTAAGTCCAGGAACATCAAGGCTAAAAGTGGTCTTGAACTGAATCCAAAACTTGTCATCTGTCACAAGAGTACTAACCCAGCTCATAAGTAATATATTTTTAAGGGATAAAATACACATCAGCTCCAAGAGGAGGGTAGAGAATGCAATGACTATTACCTACCTACAGAGAATGACAAAAGGGAACTATAATGTTCTGCTTCATGTTCCAAGCCCTTTAAAATAATTACTGATGTAGGTCATGCTTTATTTCCTAAAATAAATATTTATTGGGTGCATTTTTAAAAAGTATTTGTGTTTACTATAGGAAATCACAAGACTTTATTAGTAGACACAAGACTAAAAAAGTTCTGTTTGCCACCCACTATTGGCATTTGGGGAGACTCTCTCTCTCTCTCTCTCTCTCTCTCTCTCTCTCTCTCTCTCTCTCTCTCTCTCTCTCTCTCTCCCTCCCTCCCTCCCTCCCTCCCTCCCTCCCTCCCTCTATACCTACTGTTATACAGAGTTAATATCATACTGTATATATTTCACATCTTACTTACTAATGATCTGAAGCATTTCCCATGTCATAAAAATTCTTCGAAAACATTTGAAATGCCTGCCTGTGGTTTCCAAGCCATTTGCATGCCCATTACAGAGAGCATTTAGCAACATGTGGCTCTGTTTTCTTCCCCTAGTGAGACCTGGACTTGGTGAAACCTTCCTGGCCCCACAGAATCCTGCTGTGGACTGAAAGGCTTTGGATATAGGGCTATGGAATATTCATACAGAGAAGCCAGCATTGTCTTCTACATGGTCCATTTCAAGAATCAGAGCCACATTCTTCTCTCAAATCGAAATGTAAAAGGTACCCTGAGGCCTAAAACACTATTTTCTTTAGCCAGACTCACCAAATGCAGGAATCATCTGTCCAGTGGCACAAGCAGATAGGCCGAACCTCCCTCTGAGCGCTGTGATATTACACAGCCTCAAAGATGCAGGAAGCCAGCGCAGCATCAGTGAATCACAGGGTGGAGTTTTATTGCCCGTGAGTGTATGTGCCTCTGGTCATTTAGAGTCCCTCTTTGTAAATAAATACATCCAGTGGTGAAAAGAAAATGAGTCTTCTTATTTTTTTTCATGTGATTATGGATCCCAAGAGAAGCAATACAAAAATTCTATTATCAGGATAGGCAGTGGTAGGAGCTTCCACCAACCATTCAAAACACCATCCTTAGCTAGGATGGGGCCATCTGTTGGAGAGAGAGGGCAGTTCAAGTTGAATAGGTATCCCTCCTTCATGGTGGGCCCCCGCTAGAGAAAGACCTCCAAATGCTTTTTCCTGGGGTCAGAACAAGCTATCAATAGGAAATAACTTTGAATAACTACTCATGTGGGCTGGATATGAAGCAGCCCCCTACAAAGACTGATCTGGACAGAAGAGCACTAAACTCCAGGTCCTGCTAGCCACCCCCAAGCCATACTGTTGACACTTTTATTTGCTGGCGTTTACAATGTTGCAGCAGTTCAGTCCTGCTGCTTCCAGCACAGCACTTAGGCAAGGACTTGTTTAAGAGGAAGGTAAAAAGGAGGTGAAGCTTCCACCAGTCCTCCTCATGTCAAACGGAGCTGCACTGTCTCAAAAGCAAAGCAAAAGTTGACAACTGACTAGTTCCCCATAGTTTTCTGCTTCACAAAGAATGTGGTGTTTTTCGCAAGTACCAATACTGTTTAGATGTTTATCATAACTATTTTTTTCCATTTTACTTGTAATGAAGAAAGGAAATGTGCTGAATGAAGTGGTGCTGAGGCTCAAGTGCTAGAGCTCTAGCCTTGAGAAAGTCCAAGGACAGTGCTCAGGCCTGAGATTCAGCCTGGGATGGGGAAAGAAAGCAAGCGATTGAGCAAGGGAAAGAGAAAGACAGACAGACAGACAGACAGACAGACAGACAGACAGACAGACAGACAGACAGAAAGAAAGAATGAAAGGGAGGGAGGGAGGGAGGGAGGGAGGGAGGGAGGGAGGGAAGGGAGGGAGGGAGGGAGGGAAGGGAGGGAGGGAGGAGGGAGGGAGGGAGGGAAGGAAGGAAGGAAGGAAGGAGAGGGAGGGAGGGAGGGAGGGAAGGAAGGAAGGAAGGAAGGAAGGAGAGGGAGGGAGGGAGGGAGGGAGGGAAGGAAGGAAGGAAGGAAGGAAGGAAGGAAGGAAGGAAGGAAGGAACAAAGTGATTTATGGAGAATGTTAGAAAATAACTAGATTTTAAAAGAGAAAAAGCAGAGTGGTAAAGTGGATTGGATTGGGAGTGAACATGGGTGAGGAGAGCATACAGATGTGATCTCAGAGTTGGTAGGAGCAAGCTTTATGCAGAAGATAATATAAAGACTTGAAGGATCTTATAGTTGATCACTTGAAATTAGCAATCAGCATATGCAAATGAATGCTTAGATATTTTCAAAGTGAAAACTTTCTGACATCTTCTGTATACCCACGAAGTCTTGTTTATCTAACTTAGAGCCATACTTCTATTTAATTTAGAAGCATCAAAAATGCTATACATTTTAGATTACAAAAAATAATCAAAGCCAGAAATAAACTTTAGTTATAATGTTATGTTCATAAGCAACTAACATTACTAATACCCATTACATGCATTTAAACTTATAGTCTTTTACCTTTATGTCCATTTCTTTGAATAAGTAAGTAGCTAAAAATAATTGATTTGCATATTTCCCCCTGTGGCCATCGCTAAAGAGTTGCTTTACACTGAAAGACAAAAGCAACCATATTTGGTCAATTTCTTTTCTTTCTCCCTCCCCCTCCTTTCCTTCCCCCTTTCTGTGTTCATAATTGTCAGAAACAGCAGCATGCATTTGCCAATACTTTCCTCAAAACTCACAGGGCTCTAACATACAAAACATCTATTCTGCTTCTAAATTTGTTTTTAATTATATTACAAGATGGAAAAAGAAATGCCTTAGCTGTTAACACTGGCTCAGCTGGGCCAACAGTAGACATAGAGCAGACACAAGGAAATACTTCAAAAAATTTTTTTTGGTTTACCATGATTTAATAGCAGATATTCCTGGCTTTGAGTGAACTCTGCAATATCCCTGTGTGACAGGATAAATGATTGTCTACCACTATTAATTTTAGGTCATAATGTCTGAAATGCCGCTTCAAAAATAAATGCAGTATTTTCACTTTATTTGGTCAGGTAAATACTAAACTATTTTGTCATAATAAACTTTACAACACTGTGTTTCACCTTGTCTTGCCTTGACTGCTGAAGGTAATAGAGGTCGTTTTATTATGTCCATAAATTGAGTCAATTGACTTATCCTTATATCCTGTTTCCTGAACTTAACGAGAGATTCTGCATCATTAGGAAAACACACCATCCTGCAGCAGGATCAAAAGCAAAGGAAGTCTGAGAATAAGTCATTTTGATTTCAGAGAATGTTCACCAGGCAAACTTTCAATATTCTGGCTGAACTAAAACAAATAACTGGCTTTGGAAAGCATCGTGTGCTCAGAGCTTTGCTTATGCTGGAGATATCCCAGAAGGTTCCACACACACTTTTTAAAAAAAAATCACTCTTTCTGAACAGAGGACACTTGTAATGAATCAGAAGATTAGATGGCTTACTCTACCTATCAAAAAGTATGAGCCAAATTACTTAATACTTTTGCAAGAAATATTTAAAAATATGTGTGGCAATAGTTTTTCAAATTCAGACTTAAGAATTCAAATCATTTTTAAATTAGATTTTAATATAAGAAATAACTGCTCCTAAAAAGAGAAACAAATGCTATGGTAAGTTCAAGATATGTAAAAGCTATGGAAGTTTTTTTTTTTTAGTTTTAGTTCATTATGGGTTTGTTTGGTTTTTTTGCAGGGGGATTAATTTTCTTTCTTAAAGTCCTTGACCTTAGTGCAATGCCTAGTACATGTCTCAGTAACTAGCTGTAGGTGGCACTATATTAACCATGACAATGGCAACAGTGGCAAGTTCTTCTCTGTACAGAGGGAGATCAGGACCCAATCCACAAATACTGATGTCAGTGATGATAGATAGTAATTTTAAATACTAGCTATCATGAATTTGCCATCTGCACTCTCCTGAACACTCATCATGGATCACTTCATTTGGTCCTTACAACATTTCACCACTTATTATTGTTTCCATCTTACCAATGAGAAAAAAGAAATATAATTTAGAGAGGTTAAATAGCATGCTCAAGTTCACGTAGCTGCTAAGTAGTGTCTGCTTCCAAAGTCTGAGCTCCTAAAAACTGTGCTCCCTTGGGAAGCCAGGGTCCAAGTCTTACAGGCAATTATCCAGAATAAGCTCCACTGCCAGAAGACATATAGAGTCGAGAAGGAAGCTGGTAAGGAATGAGCAAAGGCCCTACACATGCCAAAATGCTAATAACAAGGAACAAAGTTGAAGTAAGCGGGTAGGTCTCCTGTTGAACTTAATTTATACTCTTAGAAACCAATTACCCAGCCACTGTATTTTGGACCCATTATTCCACTAACCTCTCCTAGCTCCCAGGATCATTGAATCACCTCCAAAACAGCCATTCAATTTTTTTCATATATTTTATTGTAATTAATAGAAGGGTTACATTATATTCACCAGATAGAAGTTGCATTACTTCACAAACATTGACACTCTTTCTCATGTCTTGGTCTCCATTTCCCTCCTCCCACCCCTGCCCCTCATCTTGTTTGAGCCATTCAATTTTTATCCTCATTACTTATTAGAAGTTTTAGATTCTCTCTCAGATCCTTAGACTATATATATATATATATATATATTATATTATATAGAGAGAAGATCTCAAGCTTCATTATGGCAAACTCAATTGGCCTAAACACCCTCTGAGTGAAAGCTTCAACTGGTTAAGTGCTGACAAATCAATTCAATTGCTATATTAAGATGAAGGGGTCCTCAGACTACTGGACAGAAAGCCTAGAAGCAACAATACTGACATCGACAACATAAAAACAAGCTGTAGCTACAGAAGCCAAGTAAATTAAGAACTGAATAGTTATTAATGAATTTAGTTCATGCCGTAAATCACCAAAACACATAACTATCCCTATTCTTAACAATGTAGAAGTAAAAGTAAGAATTACTTTGAACCAGGAGTTTGGCCTAGTGGTAGAGTGTTTTCCTAGCATGCACCGAAACCCAGGTTCAATTCCTTACTACCACATACATAGGAAAAGCCAGAAGTGGTGCTGAGGCTCAAGTAGTATAGAGCTCTAGCCTTGAGAAAGTCCAAGGACCATGCTCAGGCCCTGAGTTCAAGCCCAGGATAGGCAAAAAAACCCAGAATTACCTGACACTGTTTTGAAGCTCCCCAAAACAAATAAAAGTTATAGGCTAAATGTGTCTGTCAAAACCCAAATATAAATATTAGGTAATGTCCAAAAATGACAGAATCTGACCCCTGACAATCCTGCTTTCTTTTTTTATTGTAATAAATAGAAGGGTTACATTATATTTGCCAGATCGAAGGTGCATTTCTTCACAATCCTGCTTTCTTGTCTTCCTCTTTCCTCCACCTCCTAAGTACTGTCCAAGTACTGGAGAGTGCCATATTCCCACTGCATAGTCCTTCCGACTCACTCTCATCTACATACTCTTATTGTATTTGAATGTGCAAATAACAGAAATCCAAACTTTACATAATGAATAGCCTATCTAAAACTTGAAAGCAAGAGATACTCCACAGTTGCAGTAGACAGTGAAAGAATCCACCCCGATCCTAGATTCTTTTCATCCTTCTGCTTTGCCTTCAGTGAATAGGATCTGCCCTCAAGTGAGCACAAAGCAAGATCCTAAACCAAGACAACATTCAAAGGGTAAAGGGGTCACTTCTTCCATGAAAGGAATGTGAATCTTTTCCAAAATCTTTCTAGCAGGCTTCTTTTATTTATGAACCAAAATTGTACCACACACCCTAAGCCATCACATATTATAACCTAGCACTTGCCTGCACAACCAATGACAGGGGACTGAGATCACTGTGATTGATCCTGAACAATCAGAACTCAACTCCCAAGGCTAGATAAAGAAAGGTAGATACCCAAAAATCAGAAGGGGAAGTGCTCATCTAAAGAAGAAGGGTGAGATGGTTAGTGAGCAATCTGTACAGTCTGTTACAAACTAATGGTCGAGTTTGTTATGTCACCTTCGCAGGAGAGCTCTTCCCACACATAGTTTCAGTTAGGACTTCCTCACTTACTTTTAAAGATTGTTCTCTTTCATCATTTAATTACAACTATAATTAAAATATGTGCACTGATATTTACATAATGTTCTCCCTACCCTACTATACGTTATAGGCATAATGCCAGCCCCCAGCATGGGGATACTAGCCAGAAAAGGTTTCTATCTACCACTGACGCTTCATTGCTGTCATAACCTCCAGTATATCCTCTTTCTTCAACATGTACAGTTTTAATTATGTCTGCCCCATGGACTCAAGATGATACAGTAGTCAATTTAGCTAGGAGTCTGTCTGTCTCCTTGCCTGCTTGCCAGCAGCACTGCTGGCTAGAGACATCCTCTCCTCTGTGTCCCTTATCCATGATCTCAGCCCTTGCCAACAGAGCCAATAGCCATGTGTCCAGCTTAATCTCCTACTGAGGTAGATTTCCTTTTGTAGCTCACAGCTTCCAAGAACAAGGGACCTAAATGTTAGAGATTGAGTATCGGCCTATCCAAATTCTCTGAATAGTTTCTTCAGTGGTATTAGGGTAAGATGCACACACTGTATTATTCCTTCTCTTTGAGAAAATAACTGGGATAGAAACATTGAGTTCTTTGACATCAGACAAACCATGAAAAACTATTACTGGTTTTTGCATCTTAGTTTGCTCATCTCTAAAATAGGAAAAGCAATCATTCCTTCACGGTACCATGACATATGGGTATAAAATGTAGTAAATGATAGTGTTCATCAATCTTTTTTTTTGTGTGTGTGTGTGTGTGTGTGTGTGTGTGTGTGTTCATCAATCTTATTGCAAAGATCTCTATATATCCTTTCATACTAAAAATCTCTGAGGACACCAGCTAGTGGTGAAACTTGGTATGGCATCTTTAGAACTGCAGATAACTAGAAACATGATGACAGCCATAATTCAGCAGAAGCTAACTGGGGATGGAGGGTACTTCCCAGAGAAGACTTTTTAAAAATGCTTTCCATATTTAGAATGCTTCAGAAGTTTAAATGGAGAAGAATCCAGAGAGACATACAATTGCTGTACCCATAAACAGCAGTATCTATCCCAGGAAGCTGCAAGGACTGTAACAATAACTGTAAGAACTTACTCACTTTTTTTTTTTTGGAAACTTCCCCTACTTTGCCTGCCTTGTAATTATGTCCATGTAAATAATGAGACTGGATGCTTATCCTCAAAAGCAGCTAAGAGTCAGAAGGTTGAGGATATCATGTCTCACCTACAGGAATCGTCTGAAGAAATACTTGCTTAAACAAGTAAAGGAAAACAGCTTGCATCTCTGAGCCTAAACCAAGGAGGACCAAGACAACCCATACGACAGGCATATGGCCTCTGAGGGCTTCAGAGACCAAGATCCCCAGTGGTAACAGCATTTCCACAGGCTAGTACTTCTCCTCTAGATATAGTAATACCTATTCTCATGTTAGCCTTTCTTTATCTGGAAAGACATTCTATAGGCATATGACTTCGCCTATGAGTCCCTTCATCCCTGCACTCTAGATAAGTGCAAACAACATGGTAAGAGATAATATTCTGCAAATACAATCTTCTTGAAAAATTCAAGAAGAAATACATTTAGAAGCTGTTCTATCTATGTGTCATAAATTTAAGACTAGGAAATTTAAGCCCAAAAGAAAATGATCAAAGATGCACTGTACTTATAAACTGATTTGTTGAGTGCTTACAGAAGAAAAAAGAAAGAGCCATGCACAAATGACTCCTGCCTATAATCCTAGCAACTCAGAAGGCTGAGATCAGAGGTTTGCAGTTCAAAGGCAGCCTGGGAACAAAAGTCCATGAGACTTCGCTCCAATTAACCACTGGAAAACCAGAAGTGACACTGTGGCTCAAAGTGATAAAGTGCTAGCCTTGAGCAAAGAGCTCAGGGACAGTGCCCAGGCTCAGAGTTCGAGCCCCACAAGTGAAGAATGAAAGAAAAAAAGAAAGAAAGAAAGAAAGGAAGGAAGGAAGAAAGAAAGAAAGAGCCCCACAAGTGAAGAAAGAAAGAAAGAAAGAAAGAAAGAAAGAAAGAAAGAAAGAAAGAGAAGGAAGGAAGGAAGGGAAGGAAGGAAGGAAGGAAGGAAGGAAGGAAGGAAGGAAGGAAGGAAGGGAAAGAAAGAAAGAAAGAAAGAAAGAAAGAAAGAAAGAAAGAAAGAAAGAAAGAAAGGAAGGAAGAAAGAAGAAAAGAAAGAAAGAAAGAAAGAAAGAAAGAAAGAAAGAAAGAAAGAAAGAAAGAAAGGAGAAAGGGGGATAGGGAGGGAAGAAGGGAAGGAGGGAGGGAGGCAGGGAGCGAGAGAAAAAGAAGAAAAAGAAAATAATGGTCATCTGCATTCTTCTGATTACTCAGAGTAAGACTTGCTTTCAGAATCATCACCAAGGTTATCTCATATTGGTATAGTATCTCACTTTGTTATCTGATATATTGAATTTATTTGTATTTGGCTATTTGAAATTTGATAGGGAAGGGGGGAAAACCAAGACGGGTGGGGGGTGTGGGGGGGGAGGGAAACGGGTACCAAGACATGTGAAAGGGTATCAATGTATGTGAATTAATGCACCTTCTATCTGGCAAATATCATGTAACCCTTTTACTAATTACAATAAAAAAAGAAAAAAAAAGAATCATCACCAAGGAAGCAAAATGATCATCTCTGAGTCAATGGAAGCCAGCCATTAGTGGCAAGGTAAAATAAACAATAAATAAAGAAGTATCATGAATAGTGTTATAATCAACTTTAAAGTAAATGTTAATGTATTACAGCATCAAGATCTAGTCTATTACAATACAAAAAGTTCTGAAGAGCTGTATCATCATGAATAACAGCAAGGTTGCTACCTTTTTCTTGCATAAGAGAGAGATAATTCACCAGGAGAAAATGCAATTGATGATAGAAATACAAAAATAGATACTTGGACATATGTGCTGACCTTCCAATAGAAATAGGTTAGCACTTCTTCTCTACCATTATTCTAAGTTTTCATCTCTTTACTTAAGATAGCTCCTCAGATTTTTTTTGCCAGTCTTGGGCCTTGAAGTCAGGGCCTGAGCCCTGACTGTCCTTGGACTTTCTCAAGGCTGGAGCTCTACCACTTAAGCCACAGCACCACATTTGGCTTTTTTCTATGTATGTGGTACCGAAGAGTCAAACCCAGGTCTTTGTACATGCTAGGCCAGCACTCTACCACTGGCCAAATTCCTAGCCCTAGACCTACAGATTTTATAAAACACTTTAATCAGATTGAATAGATAGATATTCCACAGAGACATGTTTGTCCATCTACACACGAACTAGAGAAAGCCAGATGCCTTGTCTCTAGATATCAGTTCTCCTTCTTTACCAAAGAAAGTTTTACTGAAGACAGGGTCATATAACAGTTCTTAGCCTGCCTTGTGAAGTACACCTATACAACATTTCTGCGTTTATTCCCTAAAAAAGAAAGGTACAGGCATTTACTTTTCCCTGTTACTGTTGGATGCAACAAGATGAGAACTGGAACATTTGTTGAACCCAGAAAGGGAACGCAAAAGTTTGGATGATAGTGTCACCTAACCAGTCCTAGTTCACTTATCTTTAGACTCTCATGTTAAACCAGAAATAAAAAACCTCTACTTTACTTCAGCCACTATATTTAAATGCCTTGTGAAAAAAAATTACTAAAGTGAGAGGAGGAGGATAGAGGGGGGAAAAAGCCTGTGAAGAACAAACTCAAGGACTGATTTCATGTTTATTGTTTGAAATGCCTGTGCAATATCCAAATGGCTACATCAAGTGAATAGTTTGATCTACAGTCTCACACTCGTAAGAGAGATCTATATTAAAGACATGAATGTAAGAATTGTCAGCATATGGATTATATTCCATTTATTGAGGTATAATTTACAATAAATGGTATCCATTTAATGTGCCCAGATTCATGAGACTTGAGTAATGTGCATACCTATGAAACCATCCTCACATAAAGATATGGAACATTACTAGCACTCTGAAAGTTTTCCCTCTGCTTCTATGCATTCTTCCCAGCTCTAGACTCAAGCAATACTGAGCATCTTTTTCTCCATACAAGTTAGCTTTCATTTTCTAAATTCCTAAATCAATGAAGCCAAATACTCTTTCATATCATTCTTCCTTCACTTAGCATAATACATTTGAGATTCTCCATGGTGTTGTAGTTTTAGGAATTTTTTTAGTGAAAGTAGCAAGAAATTGTATTATTTAAAAACTGTGTTAGAGAATAAGATTATATGAGCACAGACTTGCTAGAGAAAGATGGCACTTCATCTACAGTATCTTCAACCATTTTCTGGGTACAAATGTGAGCATAAGGTTTAAGTAAAGAGAGAAATAGAGGAAAAGCACAAATGTATACATATATAAATCCTGGTTACAGATGTATCTAATGGGTCATTAACTCAGTTCTGATTTTATTGGATTCTACAGAGTCATCTACATTGTCATCACTTGAAGGGAGCAATTTGGTCCCCCTGAAATGATTTCTTCCCATTTCAGGGTACAGCCTGATCATTATTGGTAATTAATTTCATTCTGGTATTGTTTGCCCATCCTGCAATCTCTGCTGTTCCTTAAGAGGTAGCTTTAGTCTTTGTCAAAAAAAAAAAAAGATAGTATCAGTCAGTCCTGTCTTTCCTAGAACCCAAGATGATTGCAAAATGACATGGAACAAAATAGCTTTGAACAATGACAAGCAGAAAATAGATGCACAGATGTCAGTCTTCTCTCTTGCTTCTAAATTAATTCATGGCAGCAAAAATATTTCTAAGTACCTGTTTCAAATGTATTTTCATTAGACTAAAAGTGGATTGTCTCTATGGTGAGAATCACAACATTCATTTCTAGATTGTACTTAGTGAGGTTTCCTGGAGAAGTTCCTATCTCTAGGTCTAAGGCTGTAACTACTTGTGGGTTAGGAAGTTTAAACACATTTCAGGTTGCCTTTGTCTTTTATGTCTTTGAATGATGATGAGTAGTCCCAGGAAGGAAAATGGGACCCCTATTATGTACCTGGGGGAGTGGGGCACCTATTATAGATCAGGGGGTCCCTTAGGGTTAAACACTGGGATCCCTTCACTGTGGATCAAAGTAATCTTAATTTTTTTAGATGTGATTTTTTAGATGTGTTTATGGTAGATATACAGTCATCTGAAAGACAGTGGAGGCAGAGGTTCCCCTTAGCAGTTTCCCACTCACTACCTGAGCCAAATCAAAGTACTTTCAATTGAATGAACATTCAAGTATTTTGGCTTGTCCTATAGACAATGTGCAAATCAGACCACTGAGGAATAGAGTGCTTGCCATGTAGGTTGCTCACATAGATACAATATGGCCACAGACAAAGACTAGAGTTGGACTAAAGAATGCTAGCTGCGCAAAGATATGGAACCAACCTAGATGTCCCTCAGTTGATGAGTGGATCAACAAGTTGTGGTATTTGTACACAATGGAATTCTATGCTGCTGTCAGAAAGAATGACATCACCCCATTTGTAAGGAAATGGAAAGACTTAGAAAAGATCCTATTAAGTGAAGTAAGCCAGACTCAAGGAACACAGGCTCAATGGTTTCCCTCATTCGTCATAATCAGTAGAAACCTTGGGCTCTCCTAGCAGAGATTCACAATAGAGCAAAACCTAGATACATAAGGCCATATAGTATGACGCTAAATGAAAGGACCTCCAGGATATTGAAACAAAAGCCATATAATGAATGATTGTTGTCCTTAATGTACTATGTTGTCTCTCATCTCCTTTGCTGTCCCTTGGTTATCTCACAATGGCATAGTATCTCACTTTGTTATCTGATATATTGAATTTATTTGTATTTGGTTATTTGAAATTTGATAGGGAAGGGGGGAAAACCAAGACGGGGGGGGTGTGGTGGGTAGGGGGAGGGTAATGGGTACCAAGACATGTGAAAGGGTATCAATGCATGTGAATTAATGCACCTTCTATCTGGCAAATATCATGTAACCCTTTTATCAATTACAATAAAAATATAAAAAAAAGAATGCTAGCTGCTAGAGCAATAATTCATGCCTGTAATGCTAACTACTCAGGAGACTGAGATCTGAGGATCATGGTTCAAAGCCAGCCTAAAGTCCTTGAGATGCTTATCTCCAATTAACCACCAGAAAACGGAAAGTGGTGCTGTGGTTTAAGGACTGGGGCAGTAGCCTTAAGCTGAAGAGCTCAGGGACAGTGCCCAGGCCCAGAGTTTGAGCCCCACGACAGACAAAAAAAATGCTAATACCCAGATTTCTTGATCAAGAAGAACTTAGTCCACAACATAAAAGTTCAGACAGTGGGGCCACTGTATAAGGTTTGGGATTCTGTCTCAGAGTCAAAAGGTGCAGATATCCATGAGGTAGAGATACTAGGGTACTGTGGGAATCTCTTAATTGCTTAGAAAGTTGTTTTGTGGCATTTATATGTTGATAGATTACTAGAGAAAGTCTGTTTCTGCTCTTTCCAGTCAAAGTTATCCATGAAGCCAAAGTACCAGTCCTATGAGAAACGGCCACCATTATTTTATATTTATGACTGTACTTAATCTTTTAAGAAAACAGGATTAACTTTCAGATTAAACACCATGTAAATGTTGCACTGTACTTTAATTAAAATGAATAAGCTAATTAAACCAGAAAAAAGTTCAAATAAACCCATGGGAGTGTAACATTAAAGAATATACCCTTTATTAATGTTTTGTGATGTGCAAAAAGATTATTACGCATTAGAGATAAATATTAGTTGGCTTTTGTTATATTAAAGGTTCCCTAGATCATATATCATACAATTAATGGCTATCTTAAATTATGTCTGCAGACCAAAGCAATATTTGACAACATATGATATAGCATGACTCAATTCTGGATGGCATTGTTAGCGTGGATTTAAACTTTTATTCTGAGTTTAGATTTCCATGGGGTAAATCATTTTGTTTATTTAATGGAAATGAGCATTTAAAATGAGAGAAGTGGTTAAACTAAAGGCAAAAATACATTCATTCTATTCTTATTACTCCAACATCCTAAGTGTGTAAGGATTCCAGTGGAGCTATTACTACCCATTCAGGGGAAGCATTCAAAGACATTCAGTCCACAGCTCATTGCCACTGAACTCAGGCCATGTTCTGTTGTATAAATGTGCAGTATGGGCCTCTTTAATACACAGATTATGGTAACAATAGGTCACTGCTGTTCTTCTCTGCATAAAAAATGTTCTTGGGGAATTTAAAGATGTATACTATTGCTCAAACGCAGTGTGATTTGGGAGATTGCTATGTCACATATCTTTAATGAGGACATTCCCAATTTGCAGATTGGTGTTTTCTCCAGTAAACTGTGGATATAACAGTCCACTGAGATTAATTGCATACAAGCCTATTTCACAGTTTGTTCTTAATGTGAATTAAGCCTCACTAAGTTATTCTTCATGTGGATTCCTGAAAACTCTTACAACAGCCTCTTCAAATTCAATTAGCCACTACCTCTCCTGGGACCATGAAAGATATTTCAAATTGCTTTTTTCTTCTGAGTCCAGGCAAGATTTAGGGTCTATCTCATCTTAGCACCATACTCTCACCAACCCTTACCAATCAAAAACAACTAGTAAGTTAAAAGCTACTTGTGATATTAGAGGCATGGTTGATTTAGTACACCCCTAGCCAATGAGCAAAAACATCAGATAGTGAGTTTAAGTCCAAGTCTGACACACAAAGATTTCATTCAATGTGCCTCCATTGTCTTTTTCTATACTGCTGAGTAATAGTGATTACTGAGGCATTGTAAAATCCAAAAGACCACTTATATGTGTCTTAATCCATTTCTGTTGCTGTAACAAAATACCTGAGACTGGCTGACTTACAATAATAGAAATTTTTATGCCAATAAAAATGTACTGTACCAATAAACTGACATGTTGAATGGTAACTCCTTTGTACAATGACTTAAAGATAATTAAAAATAGTTTTCACGCACTTCAAGAGACTGGGTAGCCTAAGGCTTAAGGAGTCAGTAAGTTCAATATCTAGTGAGGGCTGTTTCTGCTACCAAAATGATACCATGTTGCTATTTCCTCTAGAAGGGACAAATTCTGTGGCCTGATGTGACCTGGTAGAAGAGATGGATGTAGGGGACAAATCTACATCCTAGGACCCTTGATTAGGATTCATTCAAGAGGACATAACATCGTTTCCTAATACTATGGCACATAGTATTTTTCCACATAACTTTGGGAGGAAACACAAATATCCAAGCCATTGCAGCATTTCTGAAGGAAGATCATACATTATACTATGTAACAATATATTTTGCTGTACTGCTATCTAACCCTTTAAAAATGTATAATGTATACATAAATTCCAAGAACAAAGAATACTGGTTCAATTCTCAGTTGCCCAGAATGTGCTACTGACAAGCATCTTGCTTCAGAGTAGAAATGGTTTCTAAACTTTTAGATTGTTTAACTGTTGAGGACTACCAGAGAAGCTGAGAGCACCAGACACCCATGTGCAAGCAAAAAATAGAACTTCCCAGTGATCACTATAGCTCTGCCAAGAGAGAACTATATTTTGGGGAGGACTTCAGGGACAGTAGGACCTCAGTGAAGCTGATAAAGCCAACCAGAGAGATTAATTTCCTGAGTCCTGCCTGAACCATCTGCCTTGCCCAAGAAATCTCTGTTCCCCTAAAAACTAAGGCCAGCCCTCTGTAGAGAAAAACTCTCCAATTCCTCAGAGCTTGCATGAGCTATGAAACTCTGGACAAGTTCAGACACAGTATTAATAAAAAGTAAAGCAAATCAGTTTATTTAGCCATTTCTAACTTAAATTTATGATTTTGAAAATGATGTCCAACATTGCAAATACAAAAGCTGCATTAATACTAAAACACTTGCCTAGGACCATAGAAGAAATTTTCACGAGCAAATTTGTTAAACTTCTAGGCAATGCATAGATAAAATTGTGAAAGTTTGTAAAAATTGGCTACTTTCTACTTATCACATGCTTTAAACATTTTACAGGAATAGAATTTATTTCTGGCTATCTGTAGGTACATACACACACAGAGACATACACACACACAAACACATGTTATGTACTGAAATGCTGTTCCAGGATTTTTTTAAAACCATGTCAATGCTTCTGTAGATAAGGTTACTGAGATGATGTTCTTGATGTCCAACAAAAACTAAGTACCTAGTGGTAGAGTGCTTTCCTAGCATGCACAAAGACCCCAGTTTGATTCTTTGGTATCACATACATAGCAAAAAGCCAGAAATGGTGCTGTGGCTCAAGTGGTCGAGCTCTAGCCTTGAGAAAGCCCAAGGACAGTACCCAGACCCTGAGCTCAAAGCCTGGGACTGGCAAAAAAAAAATTTAAATAAGGGGCCGGGAGTTTGGCCTAGTGGTACAGTGCTTGCCTAGCATGCACCCGGGTTCGATTCCTGGGTACCACATACATAGAAAAAAAAGCCAGAAGTGGTGCAGAGGCTCAGGTGGTAGAGCTCTTTAGCTTTGAGAAAGTCCAAGGACAGAGCTCAGGCCCTGAGCCCAAGCCCAGGACTGGCAATATATATATATATATATTTAAATAAATACCAGTGGTTCATGTCTACAAATCCAGATACTTTGGAGACTGAGATTAGGAGAGCTGAAGTTGAAGCTAACCCAGGCAAAAAAGTTCACAAGATGTCTTCTCAATCCATACATAGCTGAGTACTATGTTGCTGTAATTGTAGTAATTATAGGATGTCCTACAGTAGGTAAATTAGGGCTCAGGCACATATAAGGTGAGAAGTAAGACATTACCTCAAAAATACACTATTCCCCCTGCCCCTCCAAATGAAAGTCTAATCAGCATAAGGATTTATTTCTTTTTACTGTTCTAATTGTGTTTGTGTCAGAGAGAGAAAGAGAGAGAGAGAGAGAGAGAGAGAGAGAGAGAGAGAGAGAGAGAGAGAGAGAGCGAGAGAGCAGGTGGGGGGAGGTTGCAGTAAAGATAGGGGCAGAATGAGAATAAATATGTCAAAGTTTCCATAAAGAAAGTAGCTGTGTAGTATATGAGACATTTACAAAATCCCTGCTGATTTATGAGTGAGCCATTTCAGCTTCTTCCAGCAATGTGCTCAACATCCTGAATTTGGCTAGGTTGAATTGCCTAGTGTTAACATACCGACTTCTGTTTCCCTCACTGCTGGTTCCTTGCTAAGAAAGAAGGCTACATTTGTTGTGGGTTTTTTCCCACAAAAAAAAGGGGAAAGAAAGAGTATTAATTCTATGAATTAAAACTCTCATACTTCCATCTCACGAAGATTATTACAAATCATATTTTTTTCTGAATGAGAAGTACACATTTCCTGAAGTTTTATTTTGTTGAAGCAACCTAAACAAATTTTTTTAAAACACAAGAAAACTTTTCCTAAAATGACAGCTACAAGAAATGAACATTTGCCAATATATACATTCAGTTTCATTTGTTTATTGTGAATAATTATTAATAACATTTGGTTATTGTCTTTTTCCCAAATTTTGGTCCTACAATGACCACTATTACTGATGATCCTTACATACAATATTCTTAGTGATTAACCTCAGTGTGCCACAAAGCTGAAAGATCTCAACAAATCGGGGCTCTAAAGAAGTGGTCTAGGGGCCGGGAGTTTGGCCTAGTAATAGAGTGTTTGTCTAGCACGCACAAAGGCCTGGGTTCGATTCCTCGGTACCACATACATAGAAAAAGAGCCAGAAGTGGTGCTGTGGCTCAAGTGGTAAAGCTCTGGCCTACGGACAGTGCTCAGGCCCTGAGATCAAGCCCAGGACTAGAAAAAAAAAAAAAAGAATTGGTCTACCACCAGTGCTCCAACATGCTCGCTGTTATGATTGGTGAGCTTTTTGCTTTCTTGCACGATGATACTGAGGTTTGAACTGAGGACCTGGTGATTACTTACACAGGTGCTCTACCACTTGAGCATTCCCTAGCCCTATACGTTTTCAGTATTTTTTGAATAGGGTCTCTTTTTTTCCCAGGCTGGTCCACATTGATGAGTAATGGGCCTTTATTGGTTGAGATATTCTTATAATCTTCTCGGTCTTTCCATTCAAAATAGCTAGGGTTACAAGTGTAAGTTATTGTACTCAGTTTCATTGAAACATAACTACATCCATTCATCGATGTATTAAGACTTCCGCTATTCTGGTAAAATGGCAGAGATGAATATATGCAATCATTGGTAATATAGCACACAAAGATAGATAGATAGATAGATAGATAGATAGATAGATAGATAGATAGATAGATAGATAATTCAAAATCAGCATGCTTTTGCCTAGGATTACAGATAGGTGCTAACATATATGGTCAAAGCAATGTGTGCATTCAGTTCTTCTACCAAAAACATCTGGGCAATAAATAAGCTGAATGTGTTTGTTATATCTATTCTTCTATTCATCTGTTTATTTAACAAATACCTATAATTGGCATCACATAGCCACTTTGTGGAAAATCTCTAGTACACATACACTAAAATCAAATGAGAGATCTCTTAGTCACAATAAATAAGAAATTTTGTAATTCCAAAGAGAATTTTTTAGTTTTTTTAGACACTAGTGTTTGTTTCCTGGTCACTTCAGATCTGAATCTAGAATTAATAGATGAGGGCCACAACTCTTTTCTCAGTTAGCAGCATAGACCAGAAGCAAGGCTGTGTTGTACCATGTGGCTCCATCTTCCTCTTGGTCCCCTATCACTTGCCCTCACATATCCCTCACCGGACACAGAATAAAGACCTGTCTATACATCAAATACTCAAATGCAGCCTTATTTAAAGACTTTTAGGAAGAAATAGTCTATAGTTTTCCAAAGCAGCTCATTTGAGTGTCTACCAATTTCTCCAATAAGAAAACCCTCTTCCAGGGTCCCATCTACTAAAGAGGCAGTGATAAGAAGGATTTCATTTCAAGGCCATCCTTGAAAACAGTGTCCAGACCCCAGTTCAACCAACAAAGAAGATGGGAATGGTAACACACAGTTAGCATCCCTCTACCTAGAAAGTATAAATATGAAAATTTTGGTCCAGGCCAGCCCAAGTAAAAATGTAAGAAGAAAAAAGAGAAAGAAAAAAGAAAAAAGGAACCCTTTCCCTGTGT
This sequence comes from Megascapheus bottae, assembly GCF_031878675.1. Lineage (NCBI taxonomy): Eukaryota > Metazoa > Chordata > Mammalia > Rodentia > Geomyidae > Megascapheus > Megascapheus bottae. Next base: position 7,095,333 of record NC_143520.1, on the reverse strand, counting down.
ATTTTCATTTAAACTCATTTACTTCTAGGTATCTCAATGGACCATCATCCAGCATTTCCAAACCTGACTGGAACTTTTGTAGTTAATACACGGGTGGGAAGGGAGAGTTCTCTTGGCTTCTTTGAATATCTTCAAAGATAATCCAGGAAACACTGCTACTTTAAACAAATGTGCTATGAGAATTGTTCTCATGCTGAAGAATTCTACACATTCACCCAAACCAGCTCACCTTAAGATGCCTTGAATGAGTACTTTTAATGCTTTAAAAAAAAAATCAGTTTGGGGGCTTGGAGTTTGGACTAGTGGTAGAGTGCTTGCCTAGCATGCATGAAGACCGAGGTTCAATTCCTTGGTACCACATACATAGGAAAAAATAAAAATAAAACTGTAAGTGGTGCTGAGGAGTTCTAGCCTTGAGAAAAATCCAAGGACAGTGCTCAGAACCTGAGCTCAAGCCCAGGACTGGCAAAAAAAAAAAATCAGTTTGAAGTGGGCTGAAGAGAAAGTTTTCCATACACTTTTTGCTAAATAGACTAGGTGACCATTGGCTTTTTGTTACTTTCTTCCAGATACTCAGTTTGCTAATCCATAGGAAAAACACATACCACAGAGATCTCTACCCTAGAGACACAGGAAATCAGAAATAGTGTGTCTCTTAGTAACCTTCACAGATTAATTGAGCCACCATGCTAAAAAAAAAATACTCAGATGAATTTACACAGTTGAGATATTTATTATACACCACAATGTTATGGCGTATGATACAAGTAGGTCAAGGTAAACTCACTGTTGACACAAAATAAGCACAACACACACTATAATACTAAATAGAACAGCACAGCTTTAAATTTCATTCCTACTTTTCATTTCATCAATAAACAAGGATGACAAAGTTCAGTATGCCACCTATGTTTATAGAGTCAAGTTGCTCATCAGAGAAATAAGAACATTTTTCTTTCCTTCTTTCTTTTTCTTTCTTTCTTTCCAGTCCTGGACTTAACCTCAGGACCTGGGTACTGTCCCTCAGCTTCTATTGCTCAAGGTTAGTACTCTACCACATGAGTCACAGTGCCACTTCTGGCTTTTTCTGTTTATGTGGTACTGAGAAATCAAACCCAAGGCTTCATGCATGTTAGGGACCTACTTCCCCAGCCCCAAGAGAATTTCTTATGATTAGGTTAAACCTAGATATTTGTTCTTCTGCTACAATCACCAAGACTAGGCTGGGGCAAGCTCTGGTGTAAGTAAATCTGAATCGTTACCATTCATGGCAAGTACAAAATTCTTAAAACAGTGCCATTCAACAGAATAAGCCCAAGAACAACAAAGTTGGAATCTACTCAGGAAATACTACTGGGCTAAGAGAAAATAATGCCAAGCCACTGGTCTCCCAGCATATTTTCTATTCCAAGGGACAACATGTTTTAAAGCTATGCATCTCTTTCAATCCATCCATCCATCATCAGTAAAGCTATTTTGACAGGATTGATTTAATACTTAGGAGAGTCCTGAATTTGATGAATGTATGACAGCTGCTTGTTTTGGCCTCTTTTGCAAAACTGTAACCACTATTGTTTGGAAAGCTCTGAATGAAAATTGTCCCTTTGTTTAATTTTTCAGGACATATTCATGGTACCCATCAGAAGGAGCAGGGAAGAAATGGGCTCTTGAAGTCCTTTTAGCACAGAGAGTAAGGATAGTGCTGAAAATGTGCCTGCTAGAGAGTCAGGTAATTAGGATAGAGTCTTTGTAAACTCATTAACAATGATGAACTACACCTAGGCTGTGATCCACAGCCCCTTCTCTGTTCTCATCGACTCCCTTCAAGTCGTGAAGGCCTCCTGCCTCATTTCTTCCAACCACCGCAGCTACTATTCTGGATAATCCTGTAGGCTGCAGAGAAGGAACTCATCAGGTTGTCCTGATGAGACCTTCTACCCATCCCCAAGCAACTGACTGTCCTCCCAATCTGTTCTTTCTCCAGATTTCTTCCAGTCACAATCCTGGGCTTGAGCTCAGGGCCGGAGCACGGTCCTTGGACTTTCTCAAGGCTAGAGCTCTACCACTTGAGCCTCAGCACTACTTCTGGCTTTTTTTCTATGTATGTGGTACCAAGGAATCAAACCTGGGTCATTGTGCATGCTAGGCAAGCACTCTACCACTAGGCCAAACTCCTGGCCTCTACTTTCTTGTATTTCGTTGTGTGTGTGTGTGTGTGTGTGTGTGTGTGTGTGTGTGTGTGTGTGTGTGTGTGTGTGATGGCGCTTGAACTTGGCCTGAGCCCTGTCCCTGAGCTCCTCAGCTCAAGTCTACCACCCTACGCTTGAGCCAAACCCCATTTCCCATTTTCTAGAGCTTAATTGGAAATAAGAGTCTCAGGTTCGTTTGTGCCCAGGCTGGCTTTGAACCTTGATCTTCAGATCTCAGGCTCCTGAGTAGCTAGGATTACAGGTGTGAGCCACCACACCCAGCTTTCTTGTATTTCTTTACAAATAATCCAGAACTATTCCTCAGCTTCAGGTGAGACACAATAAGTTCAAAGTATTCTTTAAGTTTAATGGCAGAAAACAAAGAGCTGCATTGTCCACAAGGGCAAGGTGGAGAGATGGAAGGCCTCACTCAAGCTCCTTAGCTGAACAGGAGCTATCATCATTCTACACTGACCAAGGGATGCAATCACACTTGTAATACGGAGCCAAAATACATTATTTGCTAAAATCAGTTGCTACAGATACATATTTATTTGTTTCATTTTTGTGTCAGTGCCAGGGCCTGAACCCAGAGCCTCTTATTCTCACTTAGCTCTCTTGCTCAGAGATGGCACTCTATCACTTGCACCAAGCCTCTATAACTTATATCTGCATATCTATAAATTGATATATTTAATCTAGTTCTACAGATTTTAGGAAAATATCTCCCAAACAAATAGCGTGCTATATCAGATGATATAAAAGGCAGGAATGCGTGTCCTTTGGAAAAGACTTCTGATTTTCTAAAAAAATCATTTCTCTAACTTCACTTCATAAACCTTCATTCCAAACTCTGAAGGCAGTTTCCAAAGTCAGGTTTTGCCATTTGACAGTTCTTTCTCTGCCCAAGTATTTCAACTTGGGTCAGCTCCCCAACCTAGCTCTGGCTGACATGGGAGATATGGGCAGTGTCACATTGATGACAACTTAAAAAGTAAAGTGGGAGGAAAAGGATAAAAGGCTTGATAGGAAAAACAGGCCAGTGGAAGACATCTGGAGAGGAGCAAAGTCCTCTACATTGGAGGGCAGTGGGAAAGGGCCTGCAAAGAAGCATTTGAGATCTGCTAAAAGACAACTGACACTGGCTAGAAGAACTCCAATAAAATCTCCAGTAAGGGGAAAGTAACTAGAGTAGCAGCCTGGCCACTAGGACAATTTTTCAACGGGAGGAGTAGGGTTCAAGGAAATGAAGACAATGTTTTCTGGGTGCCCTGAAGCTAGGAGCTGGAATAAAGCCTGTAGCCACCTTCTCTTTGGGATTCAGATGAAAGTTATCAACTGTACTTGTAAGGTAGAGCATATCAGTCAGCTTTCTAATTCTACAAAAAAAAGACCTATGTGTATCAACTTAAAAAGAGTAACGGTTTACTTTGGGTTTGGGTTTTTTTTGGTTTGTTTTTTGTTTTGTCTGTAGTGGCACTTGAACTCTGGGCCTGGGCGCTGTCCTTGAGCTCTTCAGCTCAAGACTACTGCTCAACCCTTTGAGCCACACACAGCACCACTTCCAGTTTTCTAGTGGTGAATTGGAGGTAAGAGTCTCACAATCTTCAGTGCCTGGGCTGGCTTTGAACTGCAATCCTCTGACCTCAGCCTCCTGAGTACTTTGGATTACAGGAGTGAGCCATGGTGCCCAGCTTACTTTGGTTTTCAGTTTTGGAGGTTTCATCCCATGATTGGGTCTATGGTATAGTTTTGGAGGTTTTGGCCTGTGGTATGGTTGATCCCCATATCTTAGGGTTGTGATGAAACAGTACTTAAGGGAAGGAGTACTTGATAGAGCAAGCTGCTCACCTTTGGGAGGCCAAAAAGTAGAAGAGAAATAGGACATGGTTGGGCTGACAGTATGACTCAAGTGGTAGAACACAAGCCTGAGGTCCTGAGTTCAATCCCCAGGATAGAAAGGTGAAAGTAGATTGCCACTATCCGTTTTGAGAGCATGTCCTCAATTACTGGAGATCTCACTCTGGGATAGTTGCCACCACCTGCAATATCCTTGGGAAATAGTCCAGGTCCAAACTGCAACAAAGGCTACAAAATCCATGACCTTTCATATAGAGCCCAGAAAAATACCAGCACATTGTAAAGCCATACAAAGAGGGTAAGGAACCCAGCTGATACCAGCCATACAGCATGGCTCCAGAGCACAGCAGAGTGATCCAGTGTGGAATGGGTATGCATGCACTAAGCATGCCTGCCACTTAGAGGGGCAGGCAGAGAAGAATGCAGAACCCTAGAGGTCGTGTTTTAGATGACTGCATCTCAACCTGGAAGGTTGAACCCCGCTCTGCATTTATATATCTCAAATACATATATATATATATATATATATTCCTAATACTTGCACTAGGTATTCAAGGCACCTCAGCAAATGCAGGCAGCCCAATAAGTTGGCACCAACTCTACAACTTTCAAGCACATTGGCCTCTTGAATGTCAAAGAAATTTTATTAAAAAAGTGAACTACTATTAACAAGCAAATCTGTTGCAAGCCTCTGCCAGCTCATATCCCACACATCTCCCTTAGGCTGGACCAGAGCTGCTCTGCTGCTAACCCTATTGAGTGTCTCTGGTGTGGAATCCATATACACCTTTCTGCCCTGCTGGCCAAGGCCATTGCTACGTTCCTAGTTGCCAAGCAGCTCCCTCCTGCAGCTTTCCAGTACTATGTGCTGGCTTATTTGCTCAGTTAGGCTCATTTATTTTCTAGGCTGTTGCAGAAGGTCAAAACATAGTAAGGCATGCAAGCTTTTGTTCCCCATCATAATCAACAGGGATGCAGTATGAAGTCTTAGCATGCTCTTCTACCACCAGGTACATTTCTTCTCCATTGAGCATTCTCTAAGAGGTTGTAAAAAACTTTCTTTTCTTTCCTTCCTTCCTTGTCTACTTATCTCTCTCCTCTTTCCTTTCCCCTTCTTCTCTCCCTCCTTTCCTTCCTTTTTTTTAGTAGAATTATGTTTTATTTTTTTTATTTTTTTTATTTATTTATTTTGCCAGTCCTGGGCTTAAGCTCAGGGCCTGAGCACTGTCCTTTGGATTTTTCTCAAGGCTAGAGCTCTACCACTTGAGCCTCAGCACCACTTCCGGGTTTTTTCTATGTATGTGGTACCAAGGAATTGAACCTGGGTCTTTGTGCATGCTAGGCAAGCACTCTACCACTAGGCCAAACTCCCGGCCCCTTTTCTTCCTTTTTTAAAAAATTTTCTTTGTTTGATATTTTCAAGTTGGCACTAACCATCATTTCAATCTTTCCCTTCCCTCTTTCTTTCCCACTGGGATTCCTCAGTAAACAAGGTTTATGGATGTTTTGTAAAGGTGAGATGTTGTTTTATGAGCCTGCAATGGTGATGCAGAACAACATTTATATATATATATATGTATATATATATACACACATATATGTATCATAAATGTGTATATGTATATATACATGTATTATGTATGTATACAGCAGAAATTCTGCAACATGCCTGTAATATTAGCTTTCTGGAAGCTGAGATGAAGTGTCATCCTATGTTACACAGAAAGATCATGTCTCAAATACAAACAATAACAATGACCAAGTATGGAATTCATAAATCCTTGACTATGAAAATAAACATCTAAGGAAACAATCTTGCTGGCCTGAGTTTCCACCTCATCAAATCTGTGTGTGCTTAGATAATATCTTGAGTGCATTCTTCTCCTAGAACACTACATAATTCACATCAGCTTTTCCTTGTACTTTTCAAACTACTTAAAGTACAGGATAATAGTGCATTTTGCAGCTTCATTAATAAATTTAGCTATTATAAAACCATGCTTCCAGTTCTTTATGCTTATGTTCTTTATGTTGGTATACTCCATTCCCTGAAGCACCACTTCCCATTTTTAATCTAACATGTTCAACAGAGCTTGCAACTGCTGTCTATATGGTCCCTCTATGATAGCATGACTTTTTTAACAGGCCATTACGACATGCAACTTGTCAGGGAGGAAAGGCTGAGGCTTTTATAACATAAAACCAATGATAGAAAAGCAAATTTAATAAGAGTTTGTGACTCAGGAGGCTTCATAAAGAAATAATGACCCACACACACAAGGAAACCTGTAGAGGTTTTGTTTGCTTGCCTGCTTGGTTGTTCAGAGGTTGGGGCAATATTGACTGATGTTTGAACACAGTATTGACTGATGTTGAACACAGCTCCTTGTTCCTACTAGGCAAATATTCTACCACTTGAATCACACCCCAGTACTTTTTTACTTCTTTCAAATGGGTTTCATGCTTTTTGCCTGGGGCTTTCCTTGGACTATGATCCCCTACCTATGTTTCCTGTGTAGCTGGGATTATAAACACACATTACCATGCCCATAAGATGGAGGTCTAACATTTTGCCCAGGACTGGCCTCAAACCATAGGCCTCCCAATCTCCCTTTCCTAAATACACAAATTAGAGTACCACTGTGCTAATCTCTGAAAACTGTATTTTTATGCTTAGGTTTGGTACAAAGTTAACTAGTAATGGAAAAGCGTAATTAGACAAAGGAGATGTGGATTGATGGTAATAAATGGGAAAACACGGTTAAACCTGTTTGTTCAGATTCTTTTCTGTGTCTCTGTAACTTTGGGGACAGAGAGATTACATCTGGAATGAAGGTTTTATGGGCTGTTTTAGGGAAGACCAAAAGGGAAGGTGAGAATGGAATGATCTTCCTGTTTCTGTACTTTCTCAAATGTCAAAGTGCTATAGGAGGAGGTAGTACATCCTGAGCCCCATGAACCCTGAGGAAGTGACCACCTGCAGGTGACCAGAGAAGTCAACAAGAATTCTGGCACAAACCATCAATCCCTACAAGAAACCAACCAGTGAGCCAATTACCCTTGTTCAGGCTCACACAGACTGAGCCCCAAAGCTTACAAACTAAGAGTCCCTACAGATACAGTAGTTATGTCAATGAGCAAGGTAGCTGGGAATGAAGCAGTCAGGGCCACACAAATTGTGGACTTAATGCCCTAATTAAAGGAATATGCCGGCTCTTAATCCAAATATGGCCACTGTTGCTAACTCTCCTGATTTTCCTCAAGAACTCAGAAACCCAGCGATTTTTGTGTGAAATTTCTGTGCTCTTAAATATAAATAAACCGTTTCAATACATCTTACTTTGCAATTCCTGACCTGACCCCAACCCTAAAGTCAGCATCTGAATTTCTCCCTATTAGATTGTACCTTTGCGTTGTGCTCTGTCTCTCCTCTGCCTCTACCCTTGGATATCGTCTGCCTTCTCTTCTGTTATGATCCCCATCGTCCTAATTCCTTTAGTCCACATCCTCACTCCTTCCTCTAATGTCATCCATCCTCTTATCAAAATTCTATTAGAATGATTATATAAAAAGACCCAACCCCCCAAATCAAACAAAGTAATTGATGAAGAAATCAAAATGACTGAAACTTTCAAGGCCTGCGCTAAAAAGCACCAAGTAGACTCTTCTGTCCCCTGTGGGCACTTTATAAGTATTAATATTTCAAAGGCTCATATTTGAATTGAATTTAGTTTTTACTCCTATTCAATATCACTTCATATTTAAGCTCTTGATGTGAAGAACCCTGCCAGCTTTTCTCACTCAACCACTCCACTTTCCTCAGGCTCCAACTCTGCTCTACAAATATGAAACAGCTAACACTTCAAAACTGAATTGTGGATCTTAAGCCGTACTTGACACCTTTCCTGGTGGCTCCAACCTTATCTGAGGAACAATGAGTGACTGGAAGCTCTCCAAGGGAATCATGTGGCTCTTTGTCCAACCCACCAATGACTTATTCTCCACCCACACAAAGGTACTCATACCTTTCATTTCCCGAGTTTCTCCAAGTGGTTTGTCATTTCACTGGACAGAGATGTTTAAAAAAAAAAATAGGACTAAGCTAGGCGAATTGGCTCACGCCTGTAATGAGAGCTACTCAGGAGGCTGAGATATGAGGATCAAGATTCAAAGCCAGCCCAGGCATTAGTCTGTGAGCCTCTAATCTCCAATTAATCACTAGAAAACCGGAAGTGGCACTGTGGCCAAAGGGGTAGGGCAGTAGCCTTGAGCTGAAGAGCTCAGGGATGATGCCCAGGCCCAGGATTCAAGCCCCACAACCAACAACAACAACAACAACAAAAAAAAAAAAATAGGGTTAATCCTTCATTTAAAGATAATCATCATCCATGATGGTGGCTCCCAACCTGTAATAGCTCCTTAAAAGTCTGAGGTCTAAGGATTGCAGTTCAAAGCCTGTTCAGTCAGGATAGTGAGACTCATATTCAATAAACTAGCAAAAAAACCTAAAAAGTGGAGGTGTAGCACAAATGTTAGAGAACAAAAATCTCAAGGACAGCACCTAGGCCCTGAGTTCAAGCCCAGGAACACCACATAAACAGCAAGGTGCCTATATAATGGGTTCTAGTAAAAAGACAATAAAATATAAGCTGAAAACACCCCCACTTGTTTATCCTAGCTGAAACCTGGAGCCATGTTTCTCATATCTTACATTGGCACAGGAGCCTGTGGCCCTAGAAAAGCTCCAGATCCCTTTGGAGTCCACACTGGGTGACCAGTCACTTTAGGCATCTTTAGAAAGAAGAGATGGAGCCCAAATAGGCTGGAGGACCCAAAGGAGTGGGAAGAAGGCTCCAGGATACTGTTCCCCACTTCATCCTTTCCTGGTCCTTCCCCACTGTCTTTCCCCAACCCTGGAACACAGTCAGCATAATGTACCAGTGTGGACTGGGAAAATAAGGTAACTCTTCCTCCTACCTTCAAGACAAAATCAAACCTTTGTCCCATCTTCCCCACCCTCTCAGCAGGGTGAATATTTACACCAACTCTGCGGACAGATAAAATTTACTAGGTTTTTCACAGAAGTAAGTCCCAGACCTGAAGGAAGACTCAGAGGCAAGTCCTTTCTCATGAAGGAATTTCACTCTCTGGTCCAACAGAAATACAGCCCAGAGGCCAAACTCCCACGGAGGATATAATTCTTCAGGTGGAATGTTTAGAATAGTACTGACAACACAAAGCAGCAATTTCCATGTAAATTCATGCCTGTGGGGGGAATGTAATTGTCTCAACAATCTTGTACTGATGGTATACCCCCTTCCCTCTCCAACCGTGTATGAAAATGGGACTGGAAGAAAGATCTATTTGTTCAGCTTTTGTGTTTCAAAAGAAATGCTGGCTCCACAGTGCTGCTCAATAATAAGGACTGCATGGAAATGAGAAGTTGTGGTCCTTTCCTTCTTGATTGAGCTACAGAACAAAGAAAGTGTTGTTGTTTTCTGGATTTTTTTTGTTTTGGATTTTTTTGTGTGTGAAAGGGGAAGGCAAGACAAGACATTGATATTTTATGAAACAATAAAAAGGCTGTTTAACTTTAACATTGTGGGTTACCTGTGAAGTAGATGAAGCTAGAGAGAATCATGTTGAGTGAGACAAGTCAAGACCAAAGGAACAAAAGGTGCATGGTATCCTTAATATGTGGATATTGGGTCCAAACAGTACCAGAGTGATGACTCAATACTTAGGTACCCAATGTTATGGACATGGTCTTGGAGATATATACATAACTACATAGATATAAAAATCTATGATGATGGCTATATACTCTATACACATAATGTTTTATTATATAGATTAATATATATCTATGACATACAAACCCTCAGCTTAATTTTAATTATGCTCTAAAACCTAAGTGCCAGTGTTTGTATATAGAGATTCCCTTCTTGAATACTTATTTGTTAAATATGACATTTGAAATATGATGTAAAAATCAATGTTATTATTTAATAAAGATAAAAATAAAATTTTTAAAAAACATCATGGGTTACCAAGGTAAGTAATAATATAATAATCTACTAAACTCTCCAAGTGATCATAGAGATTTGACCCACAGCCTGGGGCTACCCTTTACCCTGCGCTGGGTGCAGTGCTGGGAACACTTCAGGATTGCTCTGGACTCTGATTTTTAATTGGTCTGAGTTGAATTGAGGCAAATTAACACATTGGAGTCCAACCAGCTCACAAGTCATCACACCTGACACTTCCAGTAGCCATGGGACATGAAAACTCCAAGAAGTACAAGGGCAGGTAGGCCAAATATTCCATTACAGTATGTCCTCTTTCCCAAAATCAATCTGCCTAAAATGTTGCTGCAAAAACTGTTTATGTCTCCAACTATCCTTTTCCTACTTTGCCAGCTATGGGTCTTGAACTCTAGGCCTGGGCACTTTCCTTGAGCTTTCTCAAGGCTAGCACTCTACCACTTGAGCCACAAAACCACTTTCAGCTTTTTCAGTGGATGTGGTACTGAGGAATCAAACACAGGGCTTCATGCATGCTGGGGAGGTACCACTATGTTACACTCCTGGCCCCCATCAAGTTCATTTTTCTGGAATGTGAAAACCTCTAAATACCTCCTCCTAAGTGAGAGTCCCGGCAGGAAATACATAATACATGTGTAAAATATATACTATGTTTTCTGTTTATATTATATGTTTATATTTATATTATGTGTTTATATATTATGTATATATACTTTAAAGCAAAGAAGCTTTTAAAATACTAAAAGGAAAGAAATACTAAAGGCAGACAAAAAATACTAAAAGCAAGCAAAAATGGATTTGCATGGCAGTCCTCTGAGCCCTCTACACTGCCCCTCCCCTTCTTCTACCTCTCACTTCCTTCCTTCAGTCCTCAGCATTACAAATCAGAACAAGAAGACCCTACAGACTGCAGACTAACACATTCAGTTAGATTTATCAAAGGAAATTGACTTTTTTTTTCCTCAGCCAGAAAGGAAATCCAAATTGGAAGACTGGGTTAACAATAAGAACCAACATTGCCAATTAATTTATTTTTTCCATATATTTTTATTGTAATTAATAGAAGGGTTACATTATATTCACCAGATAGAAGGTGCATTACTTCACAAACATTGATACCCTTTCTCATGTCTTGGTCCCCATTTCCCTCTCCCATCCCTGCCCCTCATCTTGTTTTCCCCCTTCCCTATCCAATTTCAAATATCCAAATACACATATACCCAATATATCAGATAGCAAGGTAAAATACTGTAACAATATGAGATAACCAAGGGACAGTAAAAGAGATGAGAGATAGCATAGTACATTAAGGACAACAATCACTCATTATATGGCTTTTGTTTCTATATCCTGGAGGTCCTTTCATTTAGTGTCATACTATATGGCCTTATGTATCTAGGTTTTGCTCTATTGTAAATCTCTGCTAGGAGAGTCCAAGGTTTCTACTGATTATGACAAATGAGGGAAACCATTGAGCCTATGTTCCTTTGAGTCTGGCTTAGAATTCCATTGTGTGTAAATGCCACATCTTCTTGATCCACTCATCAACTGAGGGACATCTGAGTTGGTTCCATATCTTTGCTATGTATGGTAAATAGTGCTGCAATGAACATTGTTGTGCTGGTGGATTTAGTATGTACTTGTTTCTGGACGATTGGGTAAATGCCAAGTAGTGGAATTGCTGGGTCATAGGGGAGCTCTATGTTTAATCATTTGAGGAACTGCCATACTGCTTTCTATAGCAGTTGAATGAGTTTGCACTCTCACCAACAGTGTAGTAGTGATCCTCCTGGCCACATCCCCTCCAGCATCTGTTGTTATTAGATTTCTTGATCATAGCCATTCTAACTGGAGTGAGGTGGAATCTTAGAGTTGTTTTGATTTGCATTTCTTTTATGACCAGAGATGTCAAGCAAATGCTTGACATGTGTCTATAGGCCATTCTTTTTTATCATATATTTTTATTGTAATTAATAGAAGGGTTACATTATATTCACCAGATAGAAGATGTATTACTTCACAAACATTGATACCCTTTCTCATGTCTTGGTCCCCATTTCCCTTCCCCCCACCCCCCCTCATCTTTTTCCCCCCTTCCCTATCCAATTTCAAATAACCAAATATGCATATATCCAATATATCAGATAACAAAGTGAAATACTGTAAAAATATGAGATAACCAAGGGACAGCAAAAGAGATGAGAGATAACATAGTACATTAAGAACAACAATCACTCATTATATGGCTTTTATTTCTATATCCTATAGGCCATTCTTAATTCTTCTTCAGAGAAGACTCTAAGTCTTTGGCCAACCTTTTAAATGGGATGGTTGTTTTTTTGGAGATTAGTTTTGGAGTGATTCAATTTTTTGAGCTGTTGACATATTTTAGATATGAGGCCTTTGTCTGTTGTATGGTTAGTGAAGATCTTGTCCCACTCTGTATTTAACAATTAATTTATATGATGGACATTCTCCATAAATTTAATGAGCTAAAATACAGAGCTCAAACATTTAGATGAAAAGTATATTTTAATCAGAGATAGTATAATCAGTACATCATGCAATATCTGCTGTCAACTATTTAAATTGAGGACAAAAAATAAATGTGTACTCAAAAACAGCTCAAAATTGATTTGTGGAGTACATGAACAAAAAACACAATATGAAGTTATCAGTCTGATCAACACTTTGTAAAAACAAACTATCTGCAAATGGTCTTGGACTCTTCTCTTTCTCATCCTCTCTGAATCCCATCTTCCCCTTAGCTTCCAATCATTTCCTATACTGCTTTCTCAGCCTAGTATTTCAGAGAAGCCATAGTCCCTAGTATTTAGTGTTCTGCTTAAAAGAGCCTCAAAATTAAACATGCTTCAAAGATCCAGAAAACCAGTGGGAGATATTGTGGGGGTACTTTTTGTGAAATTCTCAAAGCAACTCTCAAACATCTTGACCATCTTACAAGTGAGGAAATTCAATATTTTTACTATTATGTGTATAGACATACAGAATAACTCGATTGTTTCAGAGCAAATAATAAGCTGATTTTACTCTCAATTTTCCCAATGGATTAATTTAATATTTTCCTTAAACTTCTGAGAAACAGGTGTTATTAAATGTCAGACAGAATAGCAAGCCTTCTTTTCAACTTTCTCTCCATAGTGCAATTCATTAATACAAAGATTGTTATCAAAAATTGCCACCCCTAGTTCTGAAAAATGGGGAGAGGAAAGCACAGATAGTAGAAAAACTCTCCTCTTCTCTCTGTTTGCTTTATAAAGGAGCAGTGGCCAGAATCTCTATTGTTACCAGTTATTCTCAGAAATTGAGAGAAAGTCCTCACATTGCCCCATGGTTCTTGTGTTTGACAAAAAATGTTGTTTTTAGTCCTGAATGCCCCGCCACACACTCACTTCAGTAGTCTGGTGAAGCCTCAGGACTCCTCAGAATATATAAAACAAACAATAGGATTTCAAAAGGAGCTGATTATATCAAAGTTCTGTTATCAAAGTATTTTAAAGCAAATTTGTGGCATAGTAGCACATATGCTTTTTTATTAACATAATAAAATACCAATGGCAGTAGCAGAAGTACAATCATAATTTTAAAGGAACGCTTGGTATTAGTTACACATCAGACAAGTGTCTCATATCTAAAATATACATAAAGCTTGAAAGTTAAGCCCCCCAAAATAAGCCCTTAAAAACTCAACAACCCAATCAATAAATGGGCTTAAAGAGATACATCACAAAAGAAGAAGTAAAAATGTTCAAAAAGAAAATGTTCAGTAGAAACACAAAATGTTCAACATCTCAGCCCATTAAAGCGATGTAAATCAAAACTATAATGAGATTCCACTTCATCCCAGTTAGAATGCACATAATCAAGAGAACTAACAATAATAAATGCTATTGGAGATGCAGTCAAAAGGGAAATCTACTACATTGTTGGTGGAAATGTAAACTTATTCAACCACTCTGGAAAAACAGTATGAAGGTTCCTCAAAAGACTAACCATAAAGCTTCCCTATGACCCTACAATCCCACTCCTGGGCATCTATCCAAAGAACACAAACAAAGCTGCACTAAAGCAACTAGCACAACCATGTTCACTGCAGCATTGTTTACCATAGCTAAGATATGGAATCAACACAGAGGCCCCTCAGAGGAGGAATTGATCAAGAAAACATGATATATCCGAATTCTACTCATCTATCAGAAAGAATGATATTGGGCCATTCATAAGGAAATGCAAAGACTCAGAAAAAATTATTATATTAAATGACGTAAGCCAGATCCAAAGAAACATAGTTTGCATTGTTTCCCTCATTTATGATACAGTATGCCTATAAATCTACAAGTAAGCACACTCAATGACTAAATACACACACACACACACACACACACACACACACACACGATAAACTTTATATGTCTCTAGATGTCTTCTATGACTCTTCTAGCAGAGGATCACAATAGCTCCAAAGCTATGCACATAGGTCATATATAGGATGAGACTCAATGAAATAATCTCTAGGATATGGAAAGAAGAGGTTTATCTTTGTGATTGTTGTTTTTAATGTTATTTCTCTTCTGTTTTCCCCCTTATGGTTAATCTCATGTGGTTACTCTATCTGACTTTGTTATCTGGTATATCATATATAAGTTTATTTGTTTATTTATTTGAAATAGGGAAGGGAAGGGGGAAAACAAGATGATTAGGGGTGGGGGAAGGGAAACAGAAACAAAAACATGAGAAGGGGTATCAATGTGCTAGAAGTAATACACCTACTACGTAACAAATGTAACTGTAATCCCTCTACACATTAACCTGACAATGAAAAAAAATTAAGAAATAAATACAGTTCTCAAAAAAACAGTACCTAGATGACTACACATTGAGATCAAAGAAGACTATGCATAAGAGCAAATCACATTAATTTTAAGACTTAATAAGGGGCTCATATGAAAAAGTATCTTTTCCCCAGAATTAGCAATTGTCAAGCACTTTTTCATGACTTTGCTTACTGTTCAGTTTAAGATCACCACTTTATATGGGAAAAAATACAGTCCATGTAACCAACCCAGATGCCCCTTAGTTGATGAGTGGATCAACAAGATGTGGTATTTATACACAATGGAATTCTATGCTGCTGTCAGAAAGAATGACATCACCCCATTTGTAAGGAAATGGAAAGACTTAGACAAAATCATATTAAGTGAAGTAAGCCAGACTCAAAGGAACATAGGCTCAATGGTTTCCCTCATTTGTCATAATCAGTAGAAACCTTGGACTCTCCTAGCAGAGATCTACAATAGAGCAAAACCTAGATACATAAGGCCATATAGTATGACACTAAATGAAAGGACCTCCTGGATATAGAAACAAAAGCCATATAATGAGTGATTGTTGTCCTTAATGTACTATGCTATCTCTCATTTCTTTTGCTGTCCTAGGTTATCTCATATTGTTACGGGGGGGCAGGGTCGGGGAAGGAAAATGGGGACCAAGACACAAGAAAGGGTATCAATGTTTGTGAAGTAATGCACCTTCTATCTTGTGAATATAATGTAACCCTTCTATTAATTACAATTAAAAAAATATATGAAAAAAGAGCAAATCACAAAGGCTCAATAGCTATATGGATATGATCATATAAAATAATATTTTATGAACTTAACTTCATAAATAGGAATGAGAGACTTCTAGTTGATATTGTTGATGTTTTTGTTTTCCTTTTATCTTGCTTGTTAGTTTGTCTTAGGGAGGGTAATGGGGACTCAGAGAATGTGGAACAAAGGATGAACAAATACAACCGTGGCACTCACTAGACACTGTATGGAAAAATGAACTGTCCATCTTATGGGTGAGGACAGAAGGTAAAAACTGGGAAAGAGTGAGGGAAGAGGAGACATGCTTCAAAAAGAATTGTACTCATTATCTGATTTATGTAACTAACTCTTCTGTGTGTCATTTCTACAGTAACAATAAAATGAAAAAAAGGTTGATATTAATGAGATTTTAGAACATCCACACCTACTGTAACATGATATGAAAATATCTAGGATTTGGTGATGAATTTAGAGATATTGCTTATATTACTGGTCTTTCTTGAATACACACATAATAAAAAGTTTTGTGAAATCGATGGTTCAATGAAAGTAAAGACTGGAGTGTGTGAGGATTTTATTGTATTTTGGTTTTTGGTTTCTTTTTTCCATCCAATTTCATGGACCTCCCTCCTACATTAGATAAGCTAATACAGGAAATATTTTTAAGGCCTGCCTATCTTCCTCTTCTTTGTACCCTTCTTTACCTTTCCGGTTGGCTCTTCTTTCCCAAACCACCTACCCTACAGAGTCACCTTGGTTCACGGATAAAATGGCACTTAAGGAATAATCACTATTCATTATCATTATTTACCATATTGCACGGTGGGTTTTGGTGTTGTTTTGTTTCGGGGTTTTTTTGTA
Organism: Megascapheus bottae; assembly: GCF_031878675.1. Classification (NCBI taxonomy): domain Eukaryota; kingdom Metazoa; phylum Chordata; class Mammalia; order Rodentia; family Geomyidae; genus Megascapheus; species Megascapheus bottae. The sequence continues at coordinate 7,078,767 of NC_143520.1, read as the reverse complement.
GCCTTTAAAGCAATTCCCCTAAGACATTCTGTAAAGAAAATAAGTAAAGCTTAGAGGGGTTCAACACTTTCCCAGGGCAACAAAGTAGAAAGTGTGAGGTTTAAACTCATGTTTGTATGACTTACAACCTATTCCCATTTCTACTACACTATACTACTACACTACTACTACCAATGCCTTCTGGCATTAGAAATTTTGCATTTTATTTTTTTTTTGTTTGTTTGTTTTTTTGCCAGTCCTGGGTTTGAGCTCAGGGCCTGAACACTGGCCTTGGACTTTCTCAAGGCTAGAGCTCTACCACTTGAGCCTCAGCACCACTTCCGGCTTTTTTCTATGTATGTGGTACCGAGGAATCGAACCCGGGTCTTCATGCATGCTAGGCAAGCACTTTAACCACTAGGCCAAACTCCCGGCCCGAAATTTTGCATTTTAATAAGGAATTTCTAAAAGCCAACTACAATCATCCCTTGGTGTCCAGAGAAGATTGGTTTCACATTGTATATGAACATCCTCCCTTACAGTTTATAGACTGCTTAACATTTGATATAAATACTGTATAAGTTGCTATATTATTTTGCCTAAGAAATAAGGAAAAAGAAAACAAACATAATATATATGTATATATATATATAGATATATAGTACAGACATAGTATTCTTTCTTGAATTATTTTTGATCTGCAGTTAGCTGAATCCACAGATGAAGAACTCACAGATATGGAGGGCAGATGCTAACTCCAAACTGTGTTTTGGTTTTACTTGCTCAACTTTCTTCCTTTCCCTACTCTTTTAGAAAAGGTCCATCACTGGCCTTTTCTCCTGGCCCAGTGTGTGATCTTTATTGTGCCTAAAAGTCTTGCCACTTACTCTAGGACTTAGTTTCCTCCTTCTGAAACTAAACACGTAAAACTTGAAAATACCTGTTAGGTTTCTCACAAGCTATGGTAAAGTAGAACAAAGGAGTAGAATGATTCCAATGTTTTACAAACTAAGTTTGCAAACTAGATGGTGACATCTACCCACGAGACTGTAAACTCCCCAAGGAAAAGGACTTTATCTTTAGCATTTCTAAACTGTACTCCATAATGGAGCTCCGTGGTGGTTATTTAGGGGAACTAAGAGCCTTGACCAATGAGCTTCCTCTGTAATTAATTGAGGCAGCCAAGGCACTTCTCTGAAAGTAGAAGACACTCAATGTTTCTAACAAGTCAATTTTCCAAGTCATAAACCTTCTGGACAATGTTACACATTCATTAATCATTGAAATAATGTGACTCTTATCTCTTCCCTTTCTCTTTCTCTCCTACCAAGCTTCTTTCCACTTTAACACAAAACATGTAAGAATTGTACCAACTGCGACAAATGATGGCAGACCCCCTACCTGGATGTTTTTGGCTTTATGTATTTTTTTATTGTAAAGGTGATATAAAGAGGGGTTACAGTTATATAAGTCAGTTAATGAGTGAATTCTTATTTGAACAGTGTCATCTTTTCCCTCATTTTCTCTCAGTTTTTCCCCTCCAATCACTCTCTCCAAGAAGTTGTATAGTTCATCTGGATTTTTATTGAATTTGTCAGCTTCAAATTATGTCGCATTCTAGTGTATGTGTCAGAAAATTAAGGTGGATGATAATGGATTATTTCTACTATCTTTTCTACTATACATACCATTTTTAAAATAGCCACTAACTTAAATTTTCTCCAGGCTTCTTTAACTTTTAGCTAATATTTACAAAGCATCTACTATGCATTTTGTACTATTCTAGGCATATGGAGTAGGAAAGAGTCATGCATGTATCTAATTAAAATACAATGTGATATGCTAAACCATGGTATAAATATATCTTTAGAAATGAGTAATGAAGTAATACACTTATTTGGTGCCTCATATTTTTTAAATTTTCTCTTACACATTAAGGCACATTTTCTCTGGGTCACATATCCTTCCCTATGTGGAAAGTGGGTCTGGAATTATTACAAAACATTACCAAGATTAAAACACTTGCCTGAGTTCCAATTGTTTGACGGTAAGAGAATTAAATCTCAAGTCCAGACTGCAAAGAGAGAGCTGGTTGTTAGTGACAAGCATGGCTCTCTCTACTGGAGCTGTCAGCACTAAGCTGTTCCTGAGGCATGCTCTGCTTTCTTGCATATTTGTCAGCTTTACTCCACCTGTATCAATTAAAATGAACTTTGAAAAGGGTCCTTACCTGTCTGAATATATATTGTTTGCTTCCAGCAGTATATTTGAGACAAGATTACAAAATGGGTAAGTATATACACCTTAAAATCACACCGATCTAAATTTCTAGTGCTCACTCTATCTCATCTAAACTATCTAAAATCTCTGAACTTTAATGTCTTGGGCTATGGACTAGAGACAAAGCATATACACATACTTCAGAAGATTTTTGGAAGGATTAAAGGTCACTGAAGACAAAGCAATTACCACATTAGTGATATATAATGAATACCTAAATGGTGGCAGTACTAGTAATACTTCTACAAGTAGTACCAGCAGTTAACAATCTACAGGTCTATTCTGGTATAAAGTACTCAGAATGATGGAAATGGCTTTGTGTAGGTCCTCATTCTCTAAATATACAAACTGAGTTCCTTCTGTAGATGTATAAACTAATGGAAGTACAAATGTTGATATGCACATGAGTATATGTCTATGAGCATATGTCTAGTTTATATGCATACCCATATCATGTTGATGTATTTATATTTTCATTTTCATGTTTTCTTTTCTTTCTCCTTTATTTCTTTCGTTCATTTCAATACTTAAGATCAAGCCCAGGGCACTGAGTCCATAAGGCTAGCACATTTTTTTTCTTCTAGTTATGTATACTAGCATTTCAAATCATTTTTACTAAGAGAATCCCAAGTCTTAGAAAAGCATTCATGTGTAATGACTAGGTTTAGCTAATCACAAAAAAATACAGTATGATGAAAATGTCCCAAGAGCATCATAAAGAAACACTTCCATATTTAGGGTGGCTGGATTAACTCCAAAGACTGAGGGACAAACTGCCTATCCCAAGCTTCACTTCAAAAATAAAGTTCTTGGCTCTGGTTTTCAGTTCAATGAATGTGATCAGTACAAGTACAGGGTGAATAAATCTTAAAGATACTGAAATAAGTTATTTCCCAACACAAGGGACAGCACAATCTTGATTAGTCAATGTCAGCACTAATATTTCATCCTGGACTAGATAATGTGAAGCCTAATGTTATTGACTCCCTCTTTGAATCTTCTTGGAGAGAAGCAATATTTTGCTTGGAATTGGTTATTATCCAGCCCCCACTCCATACTTAAAATCTGTCAATATTTCTTCATTTTGGAAGAGTCTTAGGATCTAAGGTTTTACTTGTTCTGACATGAAGTAATCTATATTATAATTCCCATGCAATTTATTTCACTTACACAGTTTAACTCTTCCTCACATGGCTTAGTTGTCCCCGAGTATATTCACATCATTTTCCCCTCCTGTATATGTGTCTCTGTGCCAGATTTTCCTTTTTTTAAATAAGGTTATTAATTAACTGGGATAGGCCCATGTTAGTGACCTCTGTAAACATGCTGTTTCAAAATAAAACCCTATTCTGAGATACTGAGGGTTATGGATTTAGGACATCTTTTCTGGGGAAACACATTCAACCTATAATATAATGGTATATAAAAAGCTTTTGAGGCAAACAGAGCAAGAAATGGTACTGTCATACTACAGCAATATAAGTGGAGGAAAGCAGCAATGCAATACAAATAATTCCCTTAAACCATCTCTCCACTGTCTATTTTTCTATAAGCTAACAATATAATCTCCTAAGCTTTGCAATTTAAAGCAAAGGGAGTAAGTTGCTAACTTTTATTTTCTGGTCTGTTCCAGAAAATCTAGCTCCCAAATAGGCTCTTCCGTTAGGTTCACAATTCATTTGAATTTTCTATTTGTTATTTCTTTAGCAAGAAGGTTTATAATAACGTGGAGAAAACTCCTCTGTTGTATTGAGAGTAAGAGATGTGTGCGGCAATTATCAATAGACATGAGTTAGTCATAAATGGATTGACATCTTCCAAACATTGCAAAACTGACTACATCTTTCTCAAAGAATATTTTTCCTCTCTTCATTCTAGCCTACAATTTCTTGAAACCAACACAATTCAAAAGTGGCTTAAATAAAGAACCTACTGTGTTTGTGGTGTCCCTAGGCCATAAATATTGCCTCTGCCAAGAACTGGGCTTCCAGATATGAACTCTCAAGATTCTCTTAAGGACACTTCAAGAAAGAATACCAGGAATCTGAGACTATCTCCTTTCTTTACTAACAGCTCGTGTTTTATGCTATAAAGCCTAATTTTAAAAAGAAACTATGTTACAATTACTACATAAAAAACGAGAGACACTACACTTGATCTTAGCCAAAAGGCCGAGACATGTGAAAGGGTATTAATGTATGGGAATTACTACACCATCTATCTGGCAAATAGCATGTAACCCTTCTATTAATTATAATAAAAATATATGAAAAAATGAGAGACAAGAGACTAATTAACATAAGACACCTTTGCAACTACTTTTGGATTTACATCAAATTTGAGATGATAGTTCACAGTAGAAACAATAAGGTAGAAGTAAAGCCAAGTAAGAAGTGCATAGGCAAATCTTTGTAACTGCATCTTCACTGATGAGTTTTGTGTATTTCAAAGTCAGTAAAGGAGCTATGGTTCAAGGGATATGAAAGAAAAACTAGCGAAAAATGGTCAGTTTAGAGGTGGCACTCTGGCTCAAAGGGTAGGGAGGTAGCCTTGAGCTGAAGAGCTCAGAGAAAACACCCAGGCCCAGAGTTCAAGCCCCATGACCAACCAAAAAAGAAATATGGCCAGTTGCCAGATCTTATAAGTGATTAATTCTAACAAAACTGAAAGGATTATGCAGCAGCCACTATGTTTTTCTAACAAGCTGAGAGAAGAGAAAATCAAGTTATACAAGGCAAATTTGCAACAATGGAAATCCTAGACTCATACAACCTAGCTATTCTGAGTTTGTCAAAGGTGCTACCAAGTAAAAGAAATATAAGAATCACCTCCTCCAGATCACCACTACACTATTGGTGGGAGTGCAAACTCATTCAACCACTATGGAAGGTAGTATGGCAGTTCCTCAAAAGACTAAACATAGAACTTCCCCATGACCCAGCAATTCCACTACTTGGCATTTACCCAATCGTCCAGAAACAAGAACATACTAAATCCACCAGCACAACGATGTTCATTGTAGCACTATTTACCATAGCAAAGATATGGAACCAACCCAGATGTCCCTCAGTTGATGAGTGGATCAACAAGATGTGGTATTTATACAAAATGGAGTTCTATGCTGCTGTCAGAAAGAATGACATCACCCCATTTGTAAGGAAATGGAAAGACTTAGAAAAAATCATGTTAAGTGATATAAGCCAGACTCAAAGGAACATAGGCTCAATGGTTTCCCTCATTTGTCATAATCGGTAGAAACCTTGGGCTCTCCTAGCAGAGATCTACAATAGAGCAAAACCTAGATACATAAGGCCATATAGAATGATGCTAAATGAAGGGACCTCCAGGATATAGAAACAAAATCCATATAATGAGTGATTGTTGTCCTTAATGTACTATGTAATCTCTCATCTCTTTAGTTGTCCCTTGGTTATATCTTATTGTTACAGTATTTCACCTTGTTATCTGATATATTGGATATATGCATATTTAGTTATTTGAAATCGGATAGGAAAGGGGGGAAAACAAGATGAGGGAAGGGGGTGGGGGAGGGAAATGAGGGCCAAGACATGAGAAAGGGTATCAATGTTTGTGAATATAATGTAACCCTTCTATTAATTACAATAAAAATATATGAAGGCCGGGAATTTGGCCTAGTGGTTAAAGTGCTTGCCTAGCATGCACGAAGACCCAGGTTCGATTCCTTGGTACCACATATATAGAAAAAACCGGAAGTGGTGCTGAGGCTCAAGTTCTAGAGTTCTAGCCTTGAGAAAGTCCAAGGACAGTGCTCAGGCCCTGAGCTCAAGCCCAGGACTGGCAAAAAAAAAAAATATATATATATATATATGTATGTATGTATATGGAAAAAAGAATCACCTCCTCCAAACATATTCTAAAATGCCAGAAGTAATAGCTTAATGGCTGTTTACTTGCTTATGTTATAATAAGGTTTTTATTTCCTTGATCCTTTTTTTTTTCAAACAAAATTGTAACTTTGTCTTGCATGCATTTTTGTGATACTCTATAACCTGTGGTGTTATAATATCAAAACAAGGACAGTCCTCCGTCTTCCTCCCCTACCTGCTGCTGGAGTCTACTAGTAATTCAGTTACTGACTGTCCTTTTTGTCCCACACATTGCTTAGGGCTCAACATACTGACTCAGATGGAGTACCCCTCCTTCTCTGATCAGCTGGGACGCACTGTGATTCCTATCAGTTTAGAACTGCCTACAATGAGCATCCCATGTGAGTCCTGCTCATTCCACCTTTGCCAAGATGAAGCATCATCTCTTCATGTTCCTACTAGTAGGTACTGGCTACTGTTTTTCATGCTCCACTGTTCTCTGACCTCATTTGTAATGACAGTACGTTAGCCAAAATGAATGTTTCTGTATCTCTGCCCTTATAACAAAAATAAAAACCAGAAGATCATTTCATTTTTGCTAGACTAAATACTTAAATACATTTGTTCCTGCACTTGGCCTCGGTGGACTCTCCTGAGTGTAGCTTATGTCATCGCTTTTGAAACATCGTTATGGTCAGTGAAAAGATCAAGCATTACCTCCAATGATGATAAGATCCAAATAGTCAGTTCCAGTAACATTCTTTGATATGAGTCATATATCTGATCAGTTGATTTATAAGTCTTCCTTACATGTATCTTAATAAAGGCAAGACCTTTCAGGATTTTATACTTTACATTTTCTTCTAAAGCTTTTCATACTTTTCAGTCATCAAATTCTATACATTTATGATTGTCCTCATTTTCTATGAATTTGATTAAAGTCACTCCTTTAAAAATTTATCTCCAAGTATAGTTACTTGGCCATAATTTGACACACACACAAACACACACACATACACACACACACACACACACACACACACACACACACATTTTTTTTCATTAAATTTCAAAAGGTTTCATACAGGTCAGCATAGCTGGTATCTCCTTACTTTCATTTCTGTAGCAATCTTCTTTATTATTAATAACAGTGATAACAATAAAAATAGTAATAATGCCTGTATGCCTTCCCAAGAGTGCAAAGGCTTTGGCCCTGAGTACAGACACATACTAAGATATGCAGCAGATGCTAGATATCATTTTCTTTAACTTTGTGAACATCTTAAATTTTTCTTAACCTATTACAAAAGTTCTTAACAAGTCTCATGTTTTTTAAAAAAAAATTCAGTTATTAAAGAGAAAAGAATGGTAAAAGTTTATTAAAAATTGCTTTCTGTAATGGCATTCGCAGGGAAGTGGTTGAATCTAGAGCAAATCATGTTGAGTGAGACAAGTCAAGACCTAAGGAACAAAAGGCGCATGATATCCCTAATATGTGGCTATTAAATCCAAAGAGTACAAGAGCAAGGACTCAATAACTGCATACCCAAAGCTATGGACATGGTAATGGAAATATAAACGGAACTATATAGACAAAAAAACCTATGACTCTATAGACATGTTTTATTTCATAAATTATTATGTTTCTATGCCATACAAACTCTTAGTCTAATTTGGATTAAGTTCTAAAAACTAAGTCCCAGTGATTGTATATAGAGATTCCCTTCTTGAACACTCATTTGTTATACCTGTCATTTAAAATATGATGTAAAAATCAACATTAATAAAGAAAAAAAAGTTTCTACAAAAAAAAAATCAGGGCCAGGAGTTTGGCCTAGTGGTAGACTGCTTGCCTAGCATGCACGAAGGCCTGGGTTCAATTACTCAGTTCAACATACATAGGAAAGAAAATCAATGTTAATAAATTATTTAATAAAAGAAAAAGAAAAAAAATTGCTTTCTTGGGGCCGGGAGTTTGGCCTAGTGGTTAAAGTGCTTGCTTAGCATGCGCGAAGACCCGGGTTCGATTCCTTGGTACCACATACATACAAAAAAGGCGGAAGTGGTGCTGAGGCTCATGTGGTAGAGCTCTAGCCTTGAGAAAGTCCAAGGACAGTGCTCAGGCCCTGAGCTCAAGCTCAGGACTGGCCAAAAAAAAATTGCTTTCTTTCTTTCTTATACTTTTACTAAGCCGCCTTATATTTTCAATTTTTCAAGTATCATATACACACACAAATCTATTGACACTACATAGATATTAGAGAAATAGTTTCATTTTCTTCTCAAGGAAACTAAAGGCCAGAATTTATGCAAGCATTTTTCCTAATTGTGGAGGTATCTAGATGGCTATGAGTTATCTAGAAGATATCTATAAGGAAATAATGGAAAGAAAGAAAGGAAAGAAGGAAGGAAGGAAGGAAGGAAGGAAGGAAGGAAGGAAGGAAGGAAGGAAGGAAGGAAGGAAGGGAGGGAGGGAGGGAGGGAGGAAGGAAAGAAGGAAGGAAGGAAGGAAAGAAGGACGGAAGGAAGGAAGGAAGAAAGGAAGGAAGGAAGGAAGGAAGGAAGGAAGGAAGGAAGGAAAGAAGGATGGAAGGAAGGAAGGAAGAAAGGAAGGAAGGAAGGAAAGGTTTATTGAACCTGTCTCAAAAATTACAACCTCATACCTCCTACTCAGGAGGCTGAGATCTGAGGCTCAAAGTGTGAAGCCAGACTGGGCTGGAAAATCTGTGAAACTCTTATCTATAGTAAAGGGAAGTAGAACTGTGGTACAAGTGGTAGAATATTAGCCTTGAGCACAAAGAGGCTAACTCACAGGACCCTTAGGTTCAAACACCAGAACCAGAAAAAAAAATTTTTTTAATTAGTTGACCAAATTCTCCACTTAATAAAAAATAAATGCATCAGATTCAATCTTTTTCCATATATTTTAATTATAATTAATAGAAGGGTTACATTATATTCACCAGATGGAAGGTGCATTACTTCACAAACATTGATACCCTTTCTCATGTCTTGGCCCTCATTTCCCTTCCCCCACCCCCGCCCCTCATCTAGTTTACCCTCCTTTCCTATCCAATTTCAAATAACCAAAAACACATATATCCAATATATCAGATAACAAGGCCCTCTGACTGTAGACTGACAAGCGGGCAGACCCTAAGACTCAGCACCCCACCAGGGGAGGCAGAGCTGTCCCAGCTCCCACTCGCCCAGCAGACTCCTCTCCCAGGCCACTGGATCTGCAGAGTGGAGGGCGCTGGGACCCTGCCTTACAACAGCGGGTAAGGGGTGCGGGGAAAATAGGAGCCAGCATCTTCCCCCCCTCAATTCTTCAGCGGGGCATCCTCCAGCTGGGAATCCTGAGCAAGACAGCACCAAGGGGCCCCCCCACAGTCACAGACTCTGACAAAGCAGTGGAAACACAGCAGGGATCTGAAGGGCCCACCAGCAATCAAGCTCCCCTTCTGAGAATCAAAAAGGTGCGGCTCCGCCCTTGGAGCCCACTTCCTCAGCTGGGCCCCGCCCCTGGGAACAGAGGGGTCTCCTGCTAGTCCTGCTGAGAGCCCCTGGAAACTCTCAATCCCCAGACCCTAGGCTTGGGGCCACCCCTGGAAGCAGCACAAGAAAACGTCTGCCAACCGCGCTCAGACGGAAGCTTGCAGATCCATCCCATGGTCCACTGTGAGGCCACTGGTTGGGCTAAGAGCTAGTTGTGCAGCAACACATAAGTTTTATTCTAATACTTTCCAAACTTTGTACTCAAATACGCTACCTACTTACCAACTTAGGTCAGTTATCCTTACGCTATACCTTTTCTTCATTACTACACTATTCTTACACTCCTAGGTTGATCCTCTTGTACCTCCCCTGACCTCTCTCATTCTATTTTTCTATCTCTGGACCTCTATTCGTCTTTCAACCCTTATACTGCATGGATCTACACTTGATGGCTGTTGAGCAATACTGTATATCTAGGTGCTTAATTATTCTCTAGGCTCAGAGAAACTTAAAGACAATAGAGATTGGATTGAGAGGCTTATTGTTTGGGGTATAAATCACTTATCAGTGGATGTGCTAGACTGGTCTGTAACTGCACAAAAAGAAAGAGTGATAACACCAATCAAAACTTGTGAACATCTATTGTCTGCCAGCTGCAGAGGTCTAGGTTGGTTATATCTGAAAAACTATAATCGTGTTTAGTATTAATCTTGCTCCCATTTTCAAATGGGCAGAACAAGAAACTCAAGAAAAATGTCAAATCAAGAAACATCATCCCCCACACCCAATGTAAACAGCCAATGGAACAGTCACTGGCAAACCTAGAGGAGAGTCTTCCAAGTGCTTTACAAATGCAATTGATAAACATCATTAATGAAAAATGTGAAAATATAAAGAAAGAGATAAGGGAGGAAACCATAGCTGAACAAGAGGAAACCATAAACAAGGTGATACGTGAAAAAGAAGAAGCCATAAAGGAGACCATAATAAAGGTTTTTCAAAGAAAGATTGATGAATTCATAGAATCCACAAATAAAAAGGTGACTGAACTCCAGCAAATGTTCAAAGAAAATAAAGCTACTGAGCTAACCACTCAAATGGAAATCAAGGAGCTAAAGAAATCCATACATGATCTAAAAGAAGAGATGCAAGGCATCAAAAATGAGCAATTAGAAGCAAGGGAGATGAAAAATAAAGTAGATAGCTTTGATAGCAGGTTAGACAATGCAGAGGAGAGAATTTCCGGGGCTGAAGATAATTTAGTTATTATAGAGAAAGAACAGAAAATGAGTCAATCCAAATCTAGGAAAAATGAGAGAGCGCTTCAGGAGGTCCAAGATACAATTAGGAAACCTAATTTAAGGCTAATTGGTATTGAGGAGGGCGTGGAGAAAGAGGTCAATGGTATTGGAAATATACTTCAGGCAATCATCTCAGAGAATTTCCCAAATATCCAGAAGGGCAGACCCATCCAGATACAAGAAGCTTTTAGAACCCCAAACAGACCTGACCAGAAAAGAACATCCCACCGCCACATCGTAATCCGAACTGGATCAATAGAAACCAAAAAAAGGATCCTAAAGGCAGCCAGGGAAAAGGGTTCAGTAACCTATAAAGGAAAACCAATCAGAATAGCCCCAGACTTCTCACCAGAAACCATGCAAGCAAGAAGTGACTGGAAGCATATATGTCATGCCCTTAAGTCAAATAACTACCAACCAAGAATTCTGTACCCAGCTAAGCTCTCATTCATAACTGAGGGAACAATAAAAACATTCCATTCCAGGAAAAAGCTGCAACAATATGTCGCAACAAAACCCACACTACAGAGAGTTCTCAAAGAGGTTCTATACATAGAAAACCAAAATAAATGCAATATAGGGAAAGAAATGGCACCTAAACAGCATACCATCTAAGGACCACAAGAACTGTCAAGACACAGGCCCAAATAAAAGCTTTTAAAAATGGTAGGACCTAATAAATATCTCTCAATCCTAACTCTCAATATCAATAATCTCCAATTAAACGGCATAGGCTGTCTAGTTGGATCAAAAAGCAAGAGCCATCGTTCTGCTGTCTTCAAGAGACACATCTTACCCAAAAAAACAAGCATCTTTTGAAAGTGAGAGGTTGGAATAAACTCTATCAAGCTAACGGCCCCCATAAACAGGCTAGAGTTGCCATCCTCATATCAGATAAAATAGACTTCAAACCAAAATTAGTAAGAAAAGACAAAGAAGGTTACTGCATACTACTAAAGGGATCTTTCCTCCAGGAAGACATAACGATCCTAAATATTTACACACCCAATCCCGGAGCTCCGAACTTCATCAAGCAAACTTTATTTACACTGAAACCATACATAGATCGAAATACAGTGATTGTCGGTGACTTTAACACACCACTCTCACCTATGGACAGATCAACAAGGCAAAAACTCAACAGAGAAACCTTAGAACTGAACAACTATATAGACCAACTAGATCTAACAGACATCTGCAGAATATTCCACCCAGCAACAACACAATATACGTTTTTCTCAGCAGCACATGGAACATTTTCCAAAATAGATCACATCTTAGGCCATAAAACAAACCTGGTCAGATTCAGAAACACTGAAATTATCCCATGCACACTCTCAGACCACAAAGGCATCAAATTGGAACTGAACACACATCTCCACCAACGAAAACCCTGTAACTCATGGAGACTGAAAAACACATTGTTGAATCACCAATGGGTCATCGAAGAGATCAGAACAGAAATCCAACAGTTTATGAAATTTAACAGTAAGGAGTACACAAAAAACCAACTCCTTTGGGACACAGCAAAGGCAGTACTCAGAGGAAAATTTATAGCGCTGAGTGCCTACAACAACAAGTTGGAAAAATTGCAAACCAACAAGTTAATGTCTCACCTTAAGCTCCTGGAAAAAGAGCAACAAACCAACCCTAATCCCAGTAGAAGAAAGCAAATAATTAAAATCAAAGCAGAATTAAATGATTTGGAATCCAAAAAAACTATAGAAAGAATCAACAAAACAAGGAGTTGGTTCTTTGAAAGAATTAACAAAATTGACAAGCTCTTAGCAATTCTTACCAAAAAAAGAAGAGAGCATATCAAAATAAACAAAATCGCAGATGAAAATGGTAATATCACGACAGAAATTACCAAGATCCAGAATATCATGAGGGAATACTTCTCAAACCTTTACGCCAACAAATTTGAGAATCTAGATGAAATGGATGAATTCCTAGCCAATGTTAACATACCCACACTGAACCAAGAAGAACTAACCCAACTCAACAGGCCTATTTCAAGCTCTGAAATAGAAATGGCAATTAGAGAACTTCCAGCTAAGAAAAGCCCAGGGCCAGATGGATTCACAGGTGAATTCTATAAGGTCTTCAAAGCAGAGCTCACACCAATACTCCTCAAGCTCTTCAACGAAATTGAAAATGAAAGTTCTTTACCAAACTCATTCTATGAAGCCAATATAACCCTCATCCCCAAACCAGACAGAGATTCATCAAAGAAAGAGAACTATAGACCTATCTCTTTGATGAACATCGATGCAAAACTTCTCAACAAAATACTGGCCAACCATCTACAACTCATTCAAAAAATTATACCAGGTGTTTGGCTTAGTGGTAAGATTGCTTGCATAGCATGCATGAAGACCCGGATTTGATTCCTCAGTACCACATGTATAGAAAAAGCCAAAAGTGGTGCTGTGGCTCAGTGGTAGAGCTCTAGCCTTGAGAAAGCCCAAGAAGAGTGCTCAGGCCTTAAGTTCAAGCCCCAGGACTGGCAAAAAAAAAAGATTTGATTTGATTTTCTGACAGACTGGAGAGGAACGAAAAGATGTAAGGTTGAAAACAACAGATAGTAAAAGTCCTTGAAATGAGCACTAGGAGACAGCAAGTCATTCAAGTACAATAAATTATAGACATTAGACGAAAAAAGACTGTCAAAGACTTCAATCTTAACAAATGACTTGGAGTGGGTGGAAGAAGGGAAATAAGGACAAAAACATGAGAATAGGTATCAATGTGCAAGAAGTAATGCAACTACTACCAGACAAATGGAACTGTAACCCCTCTACACATTATCCCAACAATAATTTTTTTGCCATTTTTTCTCAAATATTTTTATTGTAATTAATAGGAGGGTTACATTATATTCACCAGATAGAAGGTGCATTACTTCACATACACTGATACCCTTTCTCATGTCTTGGTCCCCATTTCCCTCCCCCCACCCCCGCCCCTCATCTTGTTTCCCCCCCTTCCCTATCTGATTTCAAATAACCAAATACATATATATACAATATATCAGATAACAAGGTGAAATACTGTAACAATATGAGATAACCAAAGGACAGCAAAAGAGATGAGAGATAACATAGTACCTTAAGAACAACAATCCTTCATTATATGGCTTATGTTTCTATATCCTAGAGATCCTTTCATTTAGTGTCATACTATATGGCCTTTTGTATCAAGGTTTTGCTCTACTGCAAATCTCTGCTAGGAGAGCCCAAGATTTCTATTGATTATGACAAATGAGGGAAACCATTGAGCCTAAGTTCCTTTGAGTCTGGCTTACTTCACTTAATATGATCTTTTCTAAGTCTTTCCATTTCCTAACAAATAGGGCAATGTTGTTCTTTCTGACAGCAGCATAGAATTCCATTGTGTATAAATACCACATCTTGTTGATCCACTCATCAACTGAGGGACATCAAGGTTGGTTCCATATCTTTGCTATGGTAAATAGTGCTGCAATGAACATTGTTGTGCTGGTGGATTTAGTATGTCTTTGTTTCTGGATGATTGGGTAAATACCAAGTAGTGGAATTCCTGGGTCATAGGGGAGGTATATGTTTAGTCTTTTGAGGAACTGCCATACTGCTTTCCATAGTGGTTGAATGAGTTTGCACTCCCACCAACAGTGCAGTAGTGATCCCTCCTGGCCACATCCCCTCCAGCATCTGTTGTTATTAGTTTTCTTGATCCTGGCCATTCTAACTGGAGTGAGGTGGAATCTTAGAGTTGTTTTGATTTGCATTTCTTGAATAGAACTGAAGACCCAGATATTAAACCACAGACCTATGGCCACCTAATCTTCGACAAGGGAGCCAAAAAAATAGAATGGAAGAAAGACAGCCTCTTCAACAAGTGGTGCTGGCAGAACTGGTTAACCACCTGCAGAAAACTAAAGTTGGATCCTTCTTTGTCACCCTGTACTAGAATTAACTCCAAGTGGATCAAAGACCTGGAAGTAAAAGCCGACACTCTGAAAACTTTACAAGAAGGAATAGGAGATACACTAGACCTCCTTGGCACAGGTAGAAACTTTCTTAATAAGGACCAAGAATCACAACAAATCAGAGAAAGGCTGGATAAGTGGGACTGCATTAAACTGCAGAGCTTTTGTATGGCAAAGGACATAGCTAGTAAACTAATTAGGAAGCCTACAGAGAGGGAGAAGATCTTCACCAACCATACCACAGACACAGGCCTCATATCTAAAATATATCAACAGCTCAAAAAATTGAATCAATCCAAAACGAATCTCCAAAGTAACAACCATCCCATTAAAAGATGGGCCAAAAGACTCAAAGGAACTTAGGCTCAATGGTTTCCCTCATTTGTCATAATCAGTAGAAACCTTGGGCTCTACTAGCAGAGATCAGCAATAGAGCAAAACCTTGATACATAAGGCCATATAGTATGAAGCTAATTGAAAGGACCTCCAGGATATTGAAACAAAAGCCATATAACAAATGATTGTTGTACTTAATTTACTATGTTATCTCTCATCTCCTTTGCTGTCCCTTGGGTATCTCATATTGTTATAGTACCTCACTTTGTTATCTGATATATTGAATTTATTTGTATTTGGTTATTTGAAATTTGATAGGGAAGGGGGGAAAACCAAGATGGAGGTGGCGGTGGGGGGGAGGGTAAAGGGTACCAAGACATGTGAAAGGGTATCAATGTATGTGAATTAATGCACCTTCTATATGGCAAATATCATGTAACCCTTCTATTAATTACAATAAAAAACAAATTAAAAAAAAAGATTTAGAAGGTGATAAAGAGGCTATGGGATCCTGAAGGTAAATATCCTCAAAGAAATATGTGATGAAAGATTTAAAGACAAGTATATAAATAAAAAAATAAAAAATATTGAAACATGGAAGTAACCAAAATGTCCACAAAGATTAATAAAAACAAATAAATTAAAATTAAACTATAGTATTTGATATCATTAAAAAATAACGCCTTTGAATGGTTGGAAGAGGTGAGAGGAGGGAAATGGGGACAAAAACCATGAGAAGGGATATCAATGTGTGAGAAGTAATGCACCTACTACCTGGTGAATGTAACTGTAACCCCTCTATACATTACCCCGACCAAAAAATAATAATAATGCCTTTGAAAATTGTTTAGCAACACAAACTGTTGGTGATACAGCTGTATCTGAATCTGAGCTTCTGTATATTGAGAAGATCTTGCTTTAAGAAAGTCACAACAGACATGTTTCAGTTTATAATGCTCTGCATGAAGTCTTTAATGCATCAGCATGACTTGTGTAGAGGAATGTTCTGGCTCTTATTATTGGTTCAGAAATCATTAATAATTAGACTTTGCTCCTCTGGGTGTATGCTAGAAATAAACAAGCCAATGAAAAGAAAGATTCACTTTAAGTCTATTACCACTGGGTGGCTAGACCATCTATAATTCCAAAGACTCAAAACAGAACCAAAATTACCCACCTCCATCTTAAAAGGAAGAAATCAAATCTACAGTCATGAAAGGAAGAGTGAAAGCCTGTCATCTGAGAAACATGGATGGAATTTTATTATTTTTAATAATTATTTTATTTATACTTTTATTATTATTAAGTAAAATAAGCCATAATGGACAGGCAAATATTTCATGCTTATGTAGTATGAGGTGGGAATCTAAGTGTACTCTGGTGCTAAATGTCTCTGGAATTCAGGCTGCTCATGAATTGTCCTGTCTTACTAGGCACTCACTACCTACAGTGAGGAGGATATCACCTAACATCTGCCTAATATTCACTAATTTTAATATTACAACCCATGGTTCATGCCTGTAGTCCTAGCTACTTAGGAGGCTGAGGTCTGAGGACCGCAGTCTAAAGCCAGCACAAACTGGAAAGTCAGTGAGACCCTTATCTTCAATTAACCACCAAAAGACTGCAAGTGAAGGTGTGGCTCAAAGCAGCAGAATGATAGCAAAAAAAGGTTTATGGACAGTACCTAGACTCTTGAGTTCAATTCCATGGCCAACAACAACAACAAAAATGACAACCTATACAAAGATTCACCCAAACACATCCAAAAAGAGTGACATTTGTGTGAGTGTATCCTACAGAATTCTTTTTGATTGTGATTTGTATCAGTATATATTTATTGTACAAAATAATGATACAAATTCTTCTTTTGCCCCACTCCTTCATTCTAGTGCATGTCTGAGCTAGCCAGACATGCACTTGTTGTTAGCCAGAAGGCCCAATTCCATTACAGAGTACAACTCCTCTTTTCTCATCCTCAGATTCTTGCCTCACTTTGTCCAGAACAGTACAATAGGTGAAAACGATCTTCCAGCTACACTCTCAGCTTCCTTACTGTAACGAGTTACTAAAATTCCTTTCCTTTTCTTATTTTCTATCTGTTCTTTTCCCTACCCTTTTCTTTCCTTTTTTCTTTTTGGTATTTTTTAGATAAGGTTCTTTTCTCTAGCCAAAAGCTGGCCTTGAACTCATGATTCTCCTGTCTCAGTTTCCCCAATGATAGGATTATAGGTATGTAATCCTTGTGCAAACTCACTTAAACTCTTAAGTTTTCTCATTAATGTAGGTAATTTTACCTACCATATAGAGTCACTGTTGTTAAGATTAAATTAATAATACTTGTAAAGAAGTTAGAACTAGGTTACTGAAGGCTCAAGGAGGCAAACAAGCATGATTTTAAACAAGGTACAAGACACATTTTACCTGATGGATAAAATCACTGAGCAATAACTGTTCATCTATTCAGAAGTAATTAATTGAAAAAATACATAAACACTGGTTAGCAATTACCTGGCATGCAATAAACACTAATATACGCCATTTTATCATCTGTAAAACTAAAAAAAGACTGCTTCACAGTATTGTAATGAGATAACATAAGTGATATATTAATATAACGACTTAGTATCTATGAAACAAAAGGCTAATTATAGTTTTCCTTTTCCCAAACTTTGCCATATGGTCCATGGACTTCTTTGTGTCTTCCTGAATTGGTTTTGCCTTTCTTCCCTCACTAGCTACACTAGAAGTCCCATAATTGAAAAGACACTGTTCTGCTAACTCTGGCTATCTTCACAAACATAATTGGTAAGCAATCTAAAGTGAAGACTTATGGAAATCAATCTAGTTTAAGAAACAAAGTAACTTTTATTAAAAAGATATTTGAGCTTCTGGACACATAGAAGACAAGGTGCCAGGACCAGATATCTCTACTAATAACTAAATTAAATGTGGCTCAAGTAGTAGAATATCTGCTGAGTGAGCAAGCCTGAAGCCCTGAGTTCAAACTCAGATACTGGCAAAACAACAACAACAGAAATAAAAACACACACAGGGCATCACTCTTCCCTACTAGAATAACTCCAGTTTTTTTAAAACTGAAAATAACAAATGCTCACAAATATATTTAGAAATTTGAACCCTTACATATTTGTTATACAAATATAACAGCCACTCTGAAAATATTTGGCACTATGTTTTCCCTCAAAAGCTAAACAAAGATTTATCATATGACCTAGCAATTCCACTCCTAATTATGTACACAAAGAAACTGAAAACAGGAACTCAAATTATGTTTATATGCTAATGTTGATTGCAACATTATTCATAATACCCTAAGATGGAAAACATCCAAATGTCTATCAATAGATGAATGAATAAACGAAATGTGTTCTGCTCATGTATGTACATATGCAGTAGTATTCAGCCAAAGAAAGAAATGAATTTCTGATACCTGCTACAACCTTAATGAGAATATTATACTAAATGAAATAAGCCAGGCACAGAAAGTTAAAGCCATTCCCACTAACATCAGGAATGAGACAAGGATGTCCTCTCTCTCCACTCCTCTTCAATATAGTATTAGAATTCCTACCTAGAGCAATAAGCAAGTATAAAGGGGATCCAAATAGGGAAAGAGGAAATGAAAACTTTTCCTCTTTGCAGATGACATGATTCTGTATGTGAAGGATCCTATAGACTCCACTCACAAGTTACTTGAGCTGATACAAAACTTTGGCACAGTAGCAGAGTATAAAATCAACTCCCAAAACTCAATGGCTGGCTGGGTGCAGTGGCTCATGCCTGTAACCTTAGCTACCCAGGAGGCTGAGATCTGAGGATTAAGGTTCAAAGCTAGCCTAGGCACAAAAAGACCTGAGACTTCTATCTCCAATTAACCTCTAGAAAGTGGAAAGTGGGACTTGGCTCAAGAATAGGGCAGTAGGAGCCGGGAGTTTGGCCTAGTGGTTAAAGTGCTTGCCTAGCATGCATGAAGACCCAGGTTCTATTCCTCGGTACCACATACATAGAAAAAAGCCAGAAGTGGTGCTGAGGCTCATGTGGTAGAGCTCTAGCCTTGAGAAAGTCCAAGGACAGTGCTCAGGCCCTGAGCTCAAGCCCAGGACTGGCAAAAAAAAAAAAAAAGAATAGGGCAGTAGTCTTGAGCTGAAGAACTCAGGGATAGTGCTCGGGCCTAGTTCAAGCCCCATGACCCACACACACAAAAAAAAAATCAATGGCGTTCCTGTATGCCAACAACGAGAAGAGCGAGGCTAAAATCAGTAAAGCAACTCCTTTGGCAATAGCCTCAAAAAAAAAACTTAGAAATTAACTAAGGAAGTGAAGAACCTCTATGATGAAAACCTAAAAAAAAAAAAAAAAAGGAAATTAAAGCAGAACTAAGAAAGTGGAAAAACCTCCTATACTCCTGGATTGGGAGGATTTACATCATGAAAATGGCAATCCTGCCAAAGGCTATCTACAAATTCAAGGCAATACTCATCAATATTCCAATGTCATTTTTAATGAAATATAGGAAACAATCCAAAAATTCATATGGAATAATAAAAGACCCCATATATAGCAAAGACAATCCATAGCAGAAAGAATAGTGCCAGAGGAATATCAATAACAAACTTTAAACTCTACTACAGAGATATAGTAATAAAAACAGTTTGGTACTGGCACATAAAAAGGCCAGTGAGGACCAATGGAATAGAACTAAATACCCAGAAATTAACCCACAGACCTATGGCCACCTAAGGGAGCAAAAAAAAAGAGAATGGAAGAAAGACAGCTTCTTCAACAAATGGTGCTGGCAGAATTGGTTAACCATGAGAGAGTGGGGGAAAAGAAAGTGGAAGAAAAACATGGGAAGGGGTAACAATGTTCAAGAAGTAATGCACCTATTACCCAATTACCTGATGAATGTAACTGTAACCCCTCTGTACATCACCCTGACAATAAAAAAAAGACTGAAAAAGAAAAGAATTGGTTAAATTCCTGATGGAAACTAAAGTTGGATCCTTATTTGTCATCCTGCACCAGAATCAACTCCAAATGGATCAAACACCTTGAGGTAAAAGCAAATGCCCTAAAATTTTTCACAGGAAGAAATAGGAGATACACTAGGGCTCCTTGTCACAGGTTGAAACTTTCTCAGTAAAGACTCAGAAACACAACAAATCAGAGGAAAGTTGGGCAAATGGGCCTGCACTAAACTGTAGAGCTTCTATATGGCAAAGGATATAACTAGCAAGATAAATAGAAAGCTAACAGTGATCTTCACTAATCATACAACAGATAAGGGCTTCATATCTAAAATATACCTACAGCTCAAGAAATTGACTCTCTCATGTTGGGGCCATTCTAATAACTTTCTGCTGAGTCCTGTAGTAGGGGTAAACAAGTGGACCAAATCCTGCCCACCTATTGTGCTGATAGGCTCCTGCACCCAATATAAGGAGGGGAGTTGTAGAGAGAGATTCCTGCCTTGATGAAGCTGCGTGGCGTTTCTGTTTGTGCTCTGGAGAAGCAAGGCTGAGTGCTGGAGGGCAGTGGGCCCTCTCCTATCGCGGCTTGGACTGGTTGGGGTGTGCTTTTCCCCATCCCTCCTCAAGAGGGACTGGGGATGACGGACCCTGACACTCTCAAAAATATATCCTCAAAGAAACAAATGTTCCATAAAAAGGTGGGCTAAAGACTTAAAGAGAGACTTCTCTGAAGAGAAGTAAGAATGGACAATAGACACATGAAGAAATGCCATCTCCGGCCATAAAAGAAATGCAAATCAAAACAACTTTGAGATTCCACCTCACCCCAGTTAGAATGGCCACTATCAAGAAATCTAATAACAACAGATGCTAGAGGGGATACAGCAAGAAGGGAACAGTACTACACTGTTGGTAGGAGTGTAAACTTGTTCAACCATTCTGGAAAGCAGCCTCTCAAAAGACTAAACATAGAACTCAACCATGTTCATTGCAACATTATTTATATCTAAGATATGGAACCAGCACAGATGCTCCTCAGTAGATTAATCGATCAAGATGTGGTATTTATATACAATGGAATTCTATGTTGCCATCAGAAAGAATGGCATTGCCCCATTCATAAGGAAATGGAATGATTTGAAAAAAAATCACATTAAGTGAAGTAAGCCAAACCCAAAGGAACATAGGCTCCATGATAATAATTAGAATACATCTATGATTTTCCTAGCAGTGGAGCACAAGAGCTCAAAAGCTATGTGCATATAACCACATAGGATGAGGCTAAGTGGAATGAACTCTAAGATAGGGAAACTAGAGATTTATCCTTGTGGTTGTTGTTGTTGTCCAGTCCTGGGGCTTGAACTCAGGGCCTAGGCACTGTCCTTGAGCCTCTCTGTGCTCAAGGCTAGCGCTCTACCATTTGAGCCACAGCAACTTCTGGATTTTTATCTTTGTTTTGTTTTGTTTTTTGTTTTTGCTTTTTTGTGGGTCATAGGGCTTGAACTCTGGGCCTGGGCGCTGTCCCTGAGCTCTTCAGGTCAAAGCTACTGCCCTACTCCTTGAGCCACAGTCCCATTTCCCCTTACTTCTGGCTTTTTCTGTATTTGTGGTACAGAGGAATTCAATCCAGGGCTTTGTGCATGCTAGGCAAGCACTCTACCACTAGGCCACACTCCCTGTGGTGGTTGTTTTTAATGTGCCATGTGAACTTATTTCTTTTTTTTCCTTTTTCTTTTCTCCACCTTATGGTTTATCCTCTGTTGCTGCTGTCTCTGGCTTGGTACCTGGTGTATTGCATACATTTATTTGTTTGAAGGGAAGGGAAAAACAAGATGATGATACAAAGGACAAAGGATGAATCAATGTAACAGCAATATTCACAAGACAATATGCTGGAAATGAACTTTATAACTTGGGAGGGGGTGGAGAGAGGGAAAGTGGGAAAAAAACATGGGAAGGGATAACAATGTTCAAGAAATAATGTACTCACTACCTTACAAATGTAACTAACCCTCTATATATCACCCTGATAATAAAAGTTAAATTTAAAAAAAGAAAAAAACTGCATGATTGTACCTACTTAAGATAACTACAGGAGCTGGTACAGTGGTTCACACCTGTAATCCTAGCTACTCAGGAGGCTGAGATCTGAGGATCAAGGTTCAAAGCCAGCCCGGGCACAAAAGGACCTAAGACTCATGTCTAATCTCTAGAAAATGGGAAGTAGGGCTTGGCTCAAGGGTAGGTTGGTAGCCTTGAACTAAAGAGCTCAGGGACAATGCCCAGGCCCAGGAGTAGGGCAATTGCCTTGAGCTGAAAAGCTAAGGGACAGTGCCCAGGCAGAGTTCAAGCCTTATGACCCACAAAAAAAAAAGATAGCTACAGGAGGCACATTTATAGCAGGAACTGGATTAGAAGTTATCAGGAGCCAGAATGAGAGAAGAATTAAGAGTCATTACAATGTGGCTTCAGAGTTTCTGTTAGAGAAAGTTTTAGAGATAGGTAAGGTGATAATTGCCCAACATTGTAAATGTAATGAATGTCACTATGTCACTAAATTATACACTTAAAATGGCTAATATTTTTATCTTATATATTTTATCATTGTTTTTAAATTAACATATGACAATATTGAACTAATTTCTAATGGGTGAATTATATGCTGTATGATCCATACATGAATAAATCTGTATTGTTAAAAATTGAAAGA
Organism: Megascapheus bottae; assembly: GCF_031878675.1. Classification (NCBI taxonomy): domain Eukaryota; kingdom Metazoa; phylum Chordata; class Mammalia; order Rodentia; family Geomyidae; genus Megascapheus; species Megascapheus bottae. The sequence goes on along the minus strand of NC_143520.1, from coordinate 7,055,851 downwards.
TATGCTAAGATAGTTGGAATGCAGACATAGCAGGACTACAGTTTGAGATTAGCCTAGGCAAAGTAAGCAATATCCTGTCTCAAGAATAAACATGAAGCTAGATATCTCATGCCTGCCTGTAATCCTATCTCCTTGTAACATTAAAATATAGAAATATATCTAAAAAGCTTTAGAACAAGATGAGGCAAAAGACAGTGAACCACTGTAACAGTGATACAAAACAATACATTGGAAATAAACTTTACAACTTGGGAGGTATAAGGGGAGAGAAAGTGAGAGAAAAACATGGGAAGGGGTAACAATGTTCGAGATGTACAAATATAAGTTAGAAATGTAACTGTAACCCCCCTATACATCACCCTGACAATAAAATAAACTTAAAAGAAGACTTTAGGATAAAATGTACAAAACATTACTGAAAAGATATTAAGACTTAATGAAGAGCTATACGATGAGAGCATAAAACCTTAAACTGATGGAACAGTGTGGAGAGCTCAGAGGCCCCACATGCAAATTATCAGTTCACATATGACAAAGGGGTTACTGCAGATCAGTGAGGAGATTATGGGTTTATTATCAATGAATACTGCTGAAACAATTTTCTTCAAAGTGGAACAAATTAGACACCTACTTCGCACAATAAGCAGAAACAGATGTAAGTAAATTTAAAAGTCTAGGAAAAGCAAAAATATAAAAGACTTTTACCACAAAATATAGTGGAACATCTTTATGACATTGTCTGGGGAGGGAGTTCTTAAATCAGACATAAAAGTTTAAATTATAACAGAACATACTGACTACATTAAAAATAATTTCTTCTTGGCCAGGAGTTTGCCCTAATGGTAGAGTACTTGCCTAACATGCACAAAAACCCAGGTTTGATTCCTTGGTACCACATACATAGAAAAAAGGCAGAAGTGGTGCTGAGACTCAAATGGTTTAGAGCTCTAGCCTTGAGAAAATCCAAAGACAGTGCTCTGACCCTGAGCTCAAGCCCAGGACTGACAAAAAAAAATAAAATAAAGTAATAATTTTCTTCTGATCAAAAAGCAGTATAAAAAGTGGGAAAATACACTTTGAACAGATGATTACAGTACAATAATGATGAATTGAATGCGAAATTTATTTTAAATTTCTGCAAATCAGAAGGAATAACAAAGAATCAAGTCTTAAAAAAAAGAGGCATACAGAACCTATAAACAAAAGAGAAGGTATTAGGCTCCTGGCAAATCAAAGAAATCAACATCATGAAAGGCCATCCAAAAACTGCCAGACTTCCAAAATATGATAAAACTATTTTGTGAGCTTGAGGAGGAAGTTTATAATGCCCATAATCTGTTGGTGAGAATGTAAATTTGTATACTTTTGGAAAACAGCTTGACATTACCTAGTAAAATTAAATGTGCATGAACCCTATGATCCAGTATTCCCATTCCTGAAGATATATCCTAGAGAAATCTTGTATATATGCACCAAGAGACTCATAGAAGGATGTGTGTATAGCTTTGTATGTAGCCAATGCTAGACTAGATAAGTAGATTAGAGAAGTTGAAGTATGTTTTCATAATAAAATACCAAAGAGCAACAATAATTAATAAACAACAGTTACAAATATCAACATGGATGAATCTTTTTTTTAATGTTAAAATAAGTCATATGTTTTCATTTAAGTAAAACTCAAAACCTAGTTAAATAATGCAATGCTTAGAGATATACAGAGTGATGACTATAAAGAACAGCAAGGAAAAGATAAAGCCCAGCATTGAGGATACTTTCTGAGGAACAGAACATGCAGGGCCTTTGGAACTTGGCTCTGCCTTATTTCTCAACTGAGTGCTAGATATGAAGGAATTTATTTTAATTTTTCTTTAAACTGAGATGTATACAAAAACAGGGTCAAAAACATGTAATATTTGCTTTGACTATCTGATATTGCAGATTGAAAGTATTTTCTCCTGAGTTAGAATAATTCTTTTAGGACTTTGAGGACTTATAATAAAGGAATTGCAGAGCTCTTTGCTATGATAAAAGAAGTACATTTTTTCCTTTTTTGCAGTGCAAGGGATTGAACTCGAGGCCTTGAGTATGATAGATAAGTTCCCTACCAGTAATCTGTATCCCAATCCTGAAAAAAGCACTTGTATGCACAACTATCAACTACTACAAACTACGGGCTTGTAAGCAACCTATTGCTATTTTCATTCAACTTTCATAATATTCAAGAAATATAACCCTATAGTTATATAGTATATATAGCTATCTAGTAGAAATATATTGTAATACAAACATGAAATATTTTTGTGCTTTCTAGAAGCCACATTTCAATATCTGACCAATACTTTCTTTTTTTATTCTAATGTATAGAGGGGTCACAGTTACGTTTGCCAGACAGAGAGAACATCACTTTCCACACATTGACATCCCCTCTCATGTTTTTGTCCCCATTTCCCTCCCCCACACCCTCCCAATCATCTTATTTTCCACCCTTCCCTTTCCTATTTCAAATAAACAAACGTATACACAATATAAAGTCAGATACTGTAACAATATGAGATTAACCAAAGGGAAACAAAAGAGAAGAGAAATCATATAGTACATTAAGAACAACAATCATATACTATAAAGCTCTTGTTTCCATATCCTGGAGATCCTTTCATTTAGCCTCATCCTATATGGCCTTATGTATCTGACCAATACTTTCTAAGTTATTGATGTGTGTTTGCAAAATCCAGTATTTACATTTACAACACCTCTTACACCTGAACAAACTACATTTCAAGTGCTTAGCAAGCATATGTGATTGGTTTCTACCACTGTGTACAGCATAGCATCCATCCGTAAATGAATAACTCCCCACTAGTTTGAGAAATATAGAGAAAGATGCCCACCAAATTCAGAAATCCATTACACCTCCAGATAGCCAATAGGAAGGGTCCTAGTTTTAGTATCAAGTACAAGCAGGTACCTTACACAGAACAATAAACTGATCTTTTATTTTTCTTTTTTTTCTTTTTTTTTTTTTTTGCCATTCCTGGGCTTGAGCTCAGGGCCTGAGCACTGTCCTTGGATTTTCTCAAGGCTAGCCCTCTACCACTTGAGCCTCAGCACCACTTCTGGCTTTTTTCTATGTATGTGATATCAAGGAATCGAACCCAGGTCATCGTGCATGCTAGGCAAGCACTCCACCACTAGGCCAAACTCCCAGCCCTCTAAACTGGTCATTGTTTATCACATCTTTTCTCTTTATAGCCCCAAATTTCCTCTGAAGTAGACCTAACAGGAACTGCTTGTAAAAGGGAAGTAATAATGTTTTGGAGTTCTTAAGTCCATTTTCCTCAGGAATCTAAAATAATTTAAGACTATTGCAGCCTTGAAACAGACTTGACATGTTCTGCCAACTCAGTTCATGTGTGTTTAGAAAAGGGGAGCAATAGACTAGAATCGCCATCATCACATATAGAAACAGACATTGAACCAGACCATGGGATTCTGAGTTCAGTAGTTCCCTATTGAGCAAACAGATTTACATAACTAGATTTGCTGTAGGTTTTAATGGCCCATTCATTCACGTTTTCTACCTCATATTATTTCATATTGTAACTACTCTACTTCATTTTAAAATTCTTCCACTTTCTCTGCCTCAGTTGGCTACAAATTTAGCAAATTCAGTGTGCTGATTCATGACTTATTAATATTTCTAAAAGGAATGAACAATTGCCATTATTTTTCAAGGACCAAATATTATCACTTCTGTAGAACAACTTGTGTAGCAATAAAATAGTAACTAATTACCAGAGAGCTACAGAAATGAGATCATCAATATTTATGAGAATTTTCTTCTGACTCATTTTTACTATTGTACATAAGCAATTTGAATTTTGTTCATAAGTGTTGTTTGGTAAGTGTATTCATTTTCAGTAGTAATTGCATAAAGGTGCTTCTAATTAGAACCAAGCATTGACTTCCCGAGATTCATTTGTAAGCATACATGCACACTTATTTTCCAGGTCTTTCCCCATTTTAAAAGCCAAATTTTATCCACAGCAACACAAATTATCCTTTAACTAGTTTTAAATACATTGCATTTTCAGGCTTTCAGTTTTCATAAATAAAAATGAATGTTTTAATTCTGAGGCTAGCAAAAATTTTCCAGTTGATTTTTCCAGTAATGTTTACCAAAAATATAAGTCTATCACATATATTCTCACTACCATTTCATTCAGGCATCAGTCAATAAAAGACAAGATGCTTGGCTCCATCTACAGAGTTTCAAACTTAATTCTGAGGTAAGTCCAAGAATTTACATTTCTAGTAATGCACCTTCTATCTGGCAAATATAATGTAACCCTTTTATTAATTACAATAAAATATAAGAATTTACATTTCTAACATGTTCATCTATGTTGCCAACGTTAATGAACTAAGGGAATCACACTCTGAAAAATAACCATACTCATAAAGATACTGTTTCATCAGCAAGGATGAAAATAAGATATTATCTCATACTGAGTAAATTCGGCAACTTCATGTTTCTTATTTCTCCCGGCTAGGAAGAAGTTTCACTGGGGACTGAGAGTTTGGTCTAGTAGTAGAGTACTTACCTAGCATGCATGAAGACCCAGGCATATTTTGTTTGTTTTGGGGTTTTTTGTTGTTTTTTTGTTTTTGTCCATCCTGGGACTTGATCTCTGGGCCTGGGCCCTGTCCCTGAGCTCTTCAACACAAGGCTACTGCCCTACCTCTGAGCCTGGGTGTTGTCCCTAACCTCTTCAGCTCAAGGCTACCCCTGGTGCCACAGTACCACTTCCCATTTTCTAGTGGTTAAATGGAGATAAGAGTCTCATGGACTTTAGTGCCCAGGCTGGCCTCAGATCTCAGCCTCCTGAGTAGCTAGGATTATAGGCGTGAGCCAATGCCCAGCTACCAAGGAAGTTTTTTGTTTTTTTTTAATAATTACATCAACACTAGCATCCTTGTAGTACAATTAATTGCTGAATACTTGGATTTTATTCCCCTGTACCACATGCACAGAATGTGGAAGTGGGTGCTATGGCTCAAGTGGTATATCTCTAGCTTTGAGAAAGCCCAAGGACAGTGCTCAGGTTCTGAATTCAAGCCCCAGGACTGGCAAAAAAAAATGTTTCACTGGAATTCCTTCAACTGATATTTAGAAACAGTGTCTGATTAACAACACTAACCAATCATTTGGCTTTTTGAGCACTTCAAATATGGTTAATCCAAAGGCAGGTGTGGTCAAGTGTAAAGCACAAACTGCATTTTAAAGACTTACTACCAGAAAGGAGAATGTATATAGTAATGTTTATATTGATTAGATGTTAAAATAACACCTTTTACTTTCAAAATGCAGCAATTACAAATGCTTAAATTCATAATTCTACCAGACATCAGGGCACTAGAGTAGTGGCTAGAGCAGAGTATGGTCTCTGGTTCAGCAATATCAGCTTTCCATGAAAACAAGTGAGAAATGCAAGTTATCAGACCCCACACAGCCTTATTCAATCAAAATCTCTAGAGACAAAGCCTAAGAGCTTGCTTGCATTTGAACAAACCCTCCAAGATTTTCTGATCCATGTTGAAATTTACGAGCCCTGCTGGGCAGATTTTAGCTTAGCAAATTTTAATGTGAACACACATTAAAAGATCTTTTAAAATCATAATCAGTAGAAACTTTGGGCTCTCCTAGAAGAGATTTACAATAAAAGAAAACCTAGATACATAAGGCTAAATGAAAGGACCTCCAGGATATAGAAACAAAAGCCATATAATGAGTGATTGTTGTCCTTAATGTACTATGTTATTTCTCATCTCTTTTGCTATCCCTTGGCTATCTCATATTGTTACAGTATTTCACCTTGTTATCTGATATACTGTATATATGCATATTTGGTTATTTGAAATTGGATAGGGAAGGGTGGAAAACAAGATGGGGAGGGAAATGGAGACCAAGACATGAGAAAGGGTATCAATGTATGTGAAGTAATGCACCTTCTGAATATAATGTAATCCTCTATTAATTACAATAAAAGTATATGAAAAAGGATATTTTAAAATTCAACAAGTATGATTCTGCCATTTTAAAAAGCTCACACATGATGCTGAGTGCTGCTGGTCCTGGATTGTTCTTTGTGCTACAAGGCTCTAGAACATTTACTCAGATGAAGCATTCTAACCAATAAACACCCAAAAGAAATAAATCAGTACATATCCCAAGCTTCAAAGGAATAACCACTCAAGATTTCAGTTAGGCTGCTCCGAAGAGAAATGTTCCACTGACAGGAAAGATTTTGTCAAGATCTTTTGAGAGCTATAAATAAATTCTTCCATTTAATTGTTTGCATTATCAGACAACCTGCCATGTTCATCTAATAAGAAAGTGTGTGTTTGTGCTCCAATTTTCTCCAGTAGGTTAATGGTGATTCAATATATTTAGAGCTGGAAGCTACTTCTACCAGGCTGGAACATTTGAATGAAAAATGGGCACTCCAGCTACATCTCCCTTGGCAAAGTGATCCATTTAATCAGCTTTGTAGTTTATATCTGGAAAGCAGGGTTTAATCTAAGTTACTATCTGCTGACTTTAACTGGGCAAAGGAAGGAGGACAGGAAAGGATAAGAAACTCTTGAGCTAAACCAAGTCCATTTTAGATTATCCATCATGACAATAATCATATGACAAGACAGGTTAAATCTCAAAATCTGTTTGATTCCAGGGAGATTCCATGATGCAGTCAAAAAACAACAACAATAACAAAGCGCGCGCATGCATGCACGCGTGCGCACACACACACACACCAACTGTCCCCATTTTTGAATGTACTAGTACTATACTACTTTTCTGATTCTCACTCTGTCTGACTCTGTCAAATTCCCCCCCACACAATTTCTTGAAGTAGAAAAAGAAAAATATCTTTACAGTTGTCTGCAGAAAAAAAAAACCTCATCATGCAACTGAAAAGATAAAGTACTCAGTAATGATTTAGCTTTCATCATGCCATTAAAAAAATAAACTAGAGGCCAGCATTTGTGGCTCATACCTGTAACCCCAACTACTCAGAAGGCTGAGATCTGAGGACTGAGGTTCAAATCCATCCTGGGCAAAAAAGGCTATGAGACTCATTTCCTATTAACACCAGAAAACTGGAAATGAAGTTATGGCTCAAAGTGGTAGAGTGCTAGCCTTGAGCAAAAAGAATTCAGGAACAGCACCCAGACGCTGGCTTTAAGCCCCATGACTAACATACACATACATACATACATATATACATACATACATGTACTAGAACATTGAAATGGGAAATTAGGAAACATTTGCTGTTAAAAAATTATTTGAATTGCATTTCTTTTATGACCAGAGATGTTGAGCATTTCTTCATGTGTCTATAGGCCATTTTTGTTTCTTCTTCAGAGAAGACTCTCTTTAAGTCTTTGGCCCATTTTTTAATGGGATGTTTGTTACTTTGGAGGTTAGTTTTGGAGTGATTCAATTTTTTGAGTTGTTGATATATTTTAGATATGAGGCCTTTGTCCGTTCTTTGGTTGGTGAAGATCTTCTCCCACTCTGTAGGCTTCCTGATTAGTTTACTAGCTATGTCCTTTGCCATACAAAAGCTCTGCAGTTTAATGCAGTCCCACTTATCCAGCCTTTCTCTGATTTGTTATGATTCTTGGTCCTTATTAAGAAAGTTTCGACCTGTGCCAAGGAGGCCTAGTGTATCTCCTATTCCTTCCTGTAGAGTTTTCAGTGTGTCAGCTTTTACCTCCAGGTCTTTGATCCATTTGGAGTTAATTCTAGTGCAAGGTGACAAAGAAGGATCCAGCTTTAGTTTTCTGCAGGTGCTTAACCAGTTCTGCCAGCACAACTTGTTGAAGAGGCTCTCTTTCTTCCATTCTATTTTTTTGGCTCCCTTGTCAAAGATTAGGTGGCCATAGGTCTGTGGTTTAATATCTGGGTCCTCAGTTCTATTCCATTGGTCTTCAGGCCTGTTCCTGTGCCAGTACCAAGCTGTTTTGAGAATTATAGCTCTGTAATAGAGTCTAAAGTTTGGAATTGAAATTCCTCCAACTCTAAGATTCCACCTCACTCCAGCTAGAATGGCCAGGATCAGGAAAATGAATGACAACAGATGCTGGAGAGGATGTGGCCAGGAGGGATCACTACTCCACTGTTGGTGGGAGTGCAAACTCGTTCAACCACTATGGAAAGCAGTGTGGCAGTGCCTCAAAAGGCTAAACATAGAACTCCCCTATGACCCAGCAATTCCACTACTTGGCATTTACCCAACCACCCAGAAACAAGGACATACTAAACCCACTAGCACAACAATGTTCATTGCAGCACTATTCACCATAGCAAAGATATGGAACCAACCTAGATGTCCCTCAGTTGATGAGTGGATTAACAAGTTGTGGTATTTGTACACAATGGAATTCTATGCTGCTGTCAGAAAGAATGACATCGCCCCATTTGTTAGGAAATGGAAAGACTTAGAAAAAATCATATTAAGTGAAGTAAGCCAGACTCAAAGGAACATAGGCTCAATGGTTTCCCTCATTCGTCACAATCAGTAGAAACCTTGGGCTCTACTAGCAGAGATTTGCAATAGAGCAAAATCTTGATACATAAGGACATATAATGTGAAGCTAATTGAAAGGACCTCCAGGATAGTGAAACAAAAGCCATATAATGAAGGATTGTTGTCCTTAATGTACTATGTTATCTCTCATCTCCTTTGCTGTCCCTTGGTTATCTCATATTGGTATAGTATCTCACTTTGTTATCTGATAAATCGGATATATTTGTATTTGGATATTTGAAATTTGATAGGGAAGGGGGGAAAACAAGATGAGGGTGGAGGTGGAGGGAGGGAAATGGAGACCAAGACATGTGAAAGGGTATCAATGTATGGGAATTAATGCACCATCTATCTGGCAAATATCATGTAACCCTTCTATTAATTACAATGAAAATATATGAAAAAGGAATTGTAGAAAGCTTTTATTTTCTAGCCAAAAATCTCTTTTATTGTTTACTATACATATGACATAGATTATTTTTAAAGTAAATGTAATTTGTTTCATTTCTCTAACAGCTTTGACTAAAACCTATAATAAGCAGGTCATTAAGTGGCTGGTGCTTGTAATCCTAACTCCTCAGAAAGCTAAGATCTGAGGATTGCTGTTGAAGTTAGCTTGAGCAGAAAAGTTCCTGAGACTCTACCGCTAGGCCAAAATGTTTTTTTAAAGATAGAGTGCTTGCCTAGCATGCATGAAGACCTGGGTTCGATTCCTCGGTACCACATACATAGCAAAAAGCCAGAAGTGGTGCTGAGGCTCAAGTGGTAGAGTGCTAGCCTCGAGAAAATCCAAGGACAGTGCTCAAGCCCTGAGCCCAAGCCCAAGACTGGCAAAAAAAAAAATTTTTTTTTAATTGTAAAGATGATGTACAAAGGGGTTACAGTTATATATGTCAGGTGATGAGTACATTTCTTTTGAACATTATCACCCCATATCTCTTTCCCCTCTTCATCCCCCTTTCTCTTCCAATTTGTATACTTAATTTCCAATATAATGTCTAGTGAGTTACACTGCTAAATTGACTCTTAAATTCCAAGAGATAGAACTCTAGCCCTGAGCAAAAACAGCTCAAGGACAGTGCCGATGCCCTGAGTTCAAGCCCCAAGACTGGCACAATAAAAAGTTTGATATGTATGTATGCGTGCATGTACTTTTGTTGTTTGTTCAACATTCATGGAGTAAGCTAAAGCGAACAATTAAATTTAATTTATAAAATTCTTATTCATGACAAACTGGCCCATCTTATGCCTAGAGCTCATTGCTTAGGAAGCAGAGCCTGAGTAAACAAAAGAAAAGTTTGCTCATTGAGATCTGTGATGATTGATCTTTATGTTGCCATAAATGTAAACTAACCATTCATTATTTGGGCAGGGAAAGTGAAAAGAAGTTCTATAAATAACTGGATTCGCTACAATATTACAGCATGGTACAAGGTTAAATTCAAATACTCATTGTATTTGAAAGCAGGAAATGTTTGTCTTGTGCATGAGCTTGGATCGACATATGGTCATGGTGGGGCAGGATTTTGTAGCAATTGATTTTTCTAGCAAAGAGCCTTGTGATGTCAGCTGAAGAAAGGATAAAGTTCCATAGTGGGCCTGGACAGTTAAGAGCCGCCCTAGAGATAGGACATACAAGGTTTCTCTAGAACCATAATGAAGTGTGACAAATTGCTCACACAGAGACTTGGATTTGAATGCCAGATGTTCCCAGTTACCATGTTGAAGTTGAGTAAATCCCTTAGCCTTTAAAGCCACACTTTCCTCAATTTAGATTGACCATCAATAAGCAAATATTTCTTATTAATTTCTGGATAAAATGTCTTCTTCCTTGGAATCCACAGCCATGTAATTTTTAGTTCTTTTTGAAACTCAGTATGACAGCACCTTTTCAGGGCTGTTAAACGTCTCCTACTGCTCTGTACAAGCTATTTTAGAGTTTGCAAACATTACCACTGCCCAATAACATCCCTAATGTCCAGCTTTTCCCAATCTTCCCTGCACCCAGCACCCCACTGCACTGGAGTCTCATTTTATACTGAACTGACTGCTCCTCCTAGAGGCCAGTGCTTCACAACTTCACTGTGACTCAGATTTATAGGTCTGGTATGGATCATGGGAATTCCCATGACACAACGTGGAGAGAACTTTGGGAACATTTGCTTTAACCTACCAATATTTTCAGGAAGAGAAGTTTAGTTTAGTTTATATGGTATCCCTGCACCTAACAAAGTCTGATATATGGCAGACCATCAAACTATCCATTGACCAGAAAAATATATGGTCTCAAAGCATAAGAATAACTCCTCCACCCGCATCAAATTTCCTCCAAAAATCAGCACGGGGTAAGGGCTTTTCTGCAGGGCTCTGAATTTCAGTGCACAGATTATTTGATGCCATGGGAAATGCCATCAAAATATCTCTTTGCACAAGGACATACTAAAGCCACTAGCACATCAATGTTCATTGCAGCATTGTTTACCATAGCTAAGATATGGAACCAACCCAGATGCCCCTCAACAGGTGAATGGATCAAGAAGATGTGGGACTTATACACAATGGAATTCTAAGCTGCCATGAGAAAGAATGACATCACCCCATTTGTAAGAAAATGGAAAGACTTGGAAAAAAAATCATTTTAAGTGAAGTAAGCCAGACCCAAAGAACCTAGGCTCAATGGTTTTCCTCATTTGTAGTAGCTAGTACACCTCTAGGACTCTCCTAGAGGATTACAATAGCTCAAAACCTGGGTACATAAGGTCATATAGGATGAGACTAATTGAAATGAACTCTAGGATATAGAAACAAGAACTGTATCTTGGGTGATTGTTATTCTTAATGTACTATGTTATTTCTCTTCTTTGTGCCCTTTGGTTAATCTCATATTGTTACTGTATCTGATTTTGTTACCTGGTATATTTTATATACGTTTAAATTTGTTTATTTGAAAGTGGAAAGGTAAGGGAGTAAAACAAGATGATTGGGAGGGATGGGGAAGGAAAGGGGGACAAAAACATGAGAAGGGGTATCAGTGTGTGAGAAGTAATTCACCTACTATCTCACAAATGTGAGATACATTATCCTGACAATTAAAAATAGAAAGTGGGAAAAAAATAGAAAGTAGAAAAAAATATATCTCTTTTCTTTTTTGCAGTCCTGAGGATTGAACTCAGTGACTTGTACAAGCTAGATAGATGCTTTATCACTGGGCTGTATTCCCAGCCCACAAATTTTATTTTTAATATATGAAATAATTCCTTAGAATCAGCACTTGGTTTAGCTGGAAATAAAAATGATAAAGCTTTTGTTAAATATCTCTTCTTTAATAATGTCCAAATGTGAATACATAAAAGAAGACAAGGCACCAACATTAGATATATGTCTCGAGGACCAGTGAATTCATTTCACAAGCACAACATTAAGCGCACTTCCTCTAGATCAATAACCCTACATCAAAATGACCAAATCTCTCTGATTATTTAGGAGTCTTCTAAAATATAGATGTCCAGGGCCTGCCTCTGATTTTAGTAGGTAAATATTGGGGTCCTCATGAACCAGTGCTTTTAGCAATTTCCAGTGGGCCCTTGAGCAACATGGAAGTTGTTTCAAATCCCCAATTAATAACTGAATTGATTAATACATACTTAGAACTCCTGTAGAAGCCAAAATGATTATTTTCTCATGAAAGTAGTTTTGATTTAGTATTTTTTCACCTGAACCAGGTTAGGTCATGGTGTAAAAGGCCAGGTTCTCAACCAGGAAGGCTGCTTTATTGCCCTTTGGTTTCCTGGAGGGAATAAATGTGGGAGGCATGTCTACCAAAGATCAAGTTTTGCGTCATGGTGCTGTGGGGCATGAACCACTCCAACAATAACAATAGGGCCATTAGTCAATGGACCAGGAAAAAGGGAAACTTGTCACAGGATGACGCCAATTGTTCTGAATTGAAAAACCAAATTTCAACATTGTCTTATAGTATCAAAATGATGGTATGTTCTGCAGAAGTAATTAACACAAATTCCAACATTAGAATTTATACTGGTACTATATCTACATAATCTAAGGTGGACTCTGGGATGGAGAAGGGACAGGGTAGAACTAAGAATAGTACTAATATGGTGATATCAACAATTACCCTCCCATTAAAAACTATTTTTCCTGTTTACATGTATGCTATTGAAGGGAAAATATTCAGATAATATGTTCAGAAAATTATTTTCTTCATACTGACTATAGCAAATTACAGTTTTAATTCAGATAATGAAATTTTCTATCTTCCTTTGGAGCAACAGTTACTTTCTACCTCTCTTCACCTTCCTACTTTCTACCTCTCTTCACCTTCCTACATGCACATTAAGGCCCAAGAATAAAATTCAAGCACTCACCAAAGCACTCTGTATTGGATTTTTCCCAAAGATCTAAGGGAGGCCTTGACAAGCCATCTATGTGAGCTTCGAAGTACTTCATTAAAATGTTTAATATGAGCACTAATTTTTACTACTAGTAATAAAAACATGTTTTCCAAAATAGACAGTAGGCAATGACAGAAAAGAATATAGCCTTCCCGGACATATACATCTGAGGAGGTCATTTTGCTAAACTATAATGTTGCAAAGTGCCATTCACTGTTAGCACAGCATCGGTATACACGTCACCAGAGGAATGTTTGATGGCACTGGCTTTTCACTAGCTGCTCATGTTTTTGATTAAACAATTAGCATGAAAGGAAATGTTTCTTACAAAAGAATGATTATTTCAGGAATGAAAGGCTGAAATGTGCAAGCTAAAATTCGCTGCATCAAGCACAGTAAAGATTTTTATAACCAGATATATCAAAGAAGTAGATATTGATGCTACAAAAAGGGTTATAACATTAGGTTCATTTGCATCTTTTCCCCCCATACTCAAAGTCATTGTCTTCCCTCAAAAGAGGAGCTGGTGGGGGAGAGGGGAAGGGAAATGGGGACCATGACATGTGAAAGGGTATCGATGTGTGGGAATTAAGGCACCATTTATCTGGCAAATATCATGTAACCCTTCTATTAATTACAATAAAAAATATACTAAAAAAAAGAGCTGGTATGACATCCATGTAGCTGTCCTCATTTTTTTATGCCAGCCAATTTTCTGGGTATCGTTTGGTCTCCTGAACCCCACTATTCATCAGGTAAAGGTAGGAACCATCACAGGGTTTACCTAGGTCTATAATCCCCTCTCCCCACCAATACACACACATACACATCACCCTCAGACTGGCCTATCAGGTCTTAACAACTCTTAAATAGGAGGTAAAATAATTATATGCAGCAAAATATGTATCAAAACTGCCATTAAAAATATAGCAATACTAAAGGGGAGAAAACAAGATGATTGGGAGGGGTTGGGGGAAAGAAATGGGGACAAAAACATGAAAGGGGGTATCAAAGTGTGAGAAGTAATGCACCTACTACCTGATGAACTGTAACCCCTCGAGACATTATCCCGATAATAAAAAATTAAAAATATAGATAGATAGATAGGAATACTAGTAATTAGGATTACAGGGCTGGCCATGGAGAGAAAACCCTTTTACATCTGGTCTCAGAGTAACTGAGATTATCAGCATGTACCATCATTCCAGGGGAGTTTGTCTCCCGTATGAATCATCCACACTGGATTAAAACTGTCTAATGATATACATATGTATATACACACATATATAGATACATATACATATATACATGTATGTATATAGGTATGTATATATATGTATGTATCTGTATATATATATGTATGTATCCGTGTATATGTGTACATACTTGTCTACACCCAGTTACTGTATAAACTGTGTCATAGCACTAGGAAAATAAACAGAAACAAGCAATTTCTATAATTCTGTAGTAAAACAACTGGTATGTAGCTAATGGGTATATATGTACATTGAATAAAGTAGAAAGAGTATATATATATATGTATACATATATGTATACATATATATACATATATATGTATATATATGAATAAGAATACCTCCCCTCTTTCAATCATCCAGATTTATATGACTATTTAAATTTTTTCAGAATAAAACAAAATTAACAGTTTAGCCTCTCAGTTTCACTATTGAGTACAGTGCTCAATGGCTGCCAGTTCCTAGTGGCTATAACGTGTAAGAGCACAGACACAGAACCATCTATTGGGCAATGCTTAGTTTCCAGAGAGCAGCTCTACAGAGGGGAATTCATGGTTCCCTTAGATCTTAATGTGAACTGAGTGACTGGGAGAGCATGAGAGAAGGAATGACATTGACACTACCCAGAAATAAATGTACTCTTTACCTGACTAATGTAACAGTAAACCCTCTGTACAGCACCTTTGTAACAACAATATAAAATTTGTTTTTAAAAAACTTAATCTTGGGCTGGGAATTCGGCCTAGTGATAGAGTGCTTGCCTAGCATACACGAAGACCCAGGTTTGATTCCTGGGTACCACATACATAGAAAAAAGCCAGAGGTGGTATTGTTGTTCAAGTAGTAGAGTTCTAGTCTTGAGAAAGCCCAATGACAGTGGTCAGGCCCTGAGCTCAAGGCAAAAAAAAAAATCTGCCGGGCACTGGTGGCTCACACCTATAATCTCCTAGCTACTTGGGAGGCTGAGGATCATGGTTCAAAGCCATCCCAGATAAGAGAGTCTTATCTCTAATTCAACACCGGATAACTGGAAGTGGTGCTGTGGCTCAAGTAGTAGAGCAGTAGCCTTGAGCTGAAGAGCAGGGACAGTGCCCAGGCTCAGAGTTCAAGTCCCATGACCAACAAAACCAACAACAACAACAACAAATCTGTCAACCAAGAAGGAAGGCAAGAAGGAAGAAACAGAGGCAGCTCCTTTCCTTCAAAGATTTTTTTCACTTCCACCAAGTCTACTCCCCAATGGATTCTATCTTTTCTATCTCTTCCATCTTTCCCCCCCTCCACCCCTCACAATAATCTTATTTTTCCCCTTTAGTATTCCTATACTTGAGGGAGAAGGAAAAATGTGGTAGTATGTGAGAGATTCCAAAAATAATTTTAAAAGAAAACACAACTATATCTTGTACTCAAAGTGTGTGCTGTATAGGCATTCATACTACAGAGGCTCAGTAAACCAGCTCATTGAGGTGACTTCCCCATGAAAGTCGTTCTTACAATCCCAAGGTGTTCAGCAATTGAAATTTTTTGTCATAAAATTATCAACCTGGTTGATATTTGAAATTCATATTCATGCTGCCTCAGGTAATAGCCTTGGAAAATTAATTTCAAAGCTTTAAAATAAAAGTTTTAATATTGATGAAGACTGTTCTTGCTACTACTTGTAAATATAAATCTGATTGTCAACAAGTTCAACATATACTAAAATGTACTAAGTATAATAGCTACCAGAAATGAAGTCATCTTTCTGTCATATCTAAAAAGAACTGTTTGCTCTTCTTGTGCTAGAAATCAAAGAAGACTTGATGCAATAGATACTGATAACCTCCTTCATTTAGCTATTTTCCACTTCAGAATACATGAAGTTTATAACTGTCTTTTTCACCAGGAACACAGCCATGGAATTATTTCTAACCAATGAAATAAGTGTAGACAGGAATCACAATGCTTCATTAGCAATTTGAACTCCATTCTTCTCTTCTCCTATCTGATGAGCCTTGAAGTCCTACAGTGGTAGATCATTGTTCAAATGATTAGGCCTCAAGATTCACTATCCTTTAGCCAGCCATATTAAGGCCTACAAAATCTCTTGGTGCAGGATATGTCAGATACAAATACTTCTTGGCTGCTGCCTGTAGCCCTCTACCTATGTGACACTTAGTGTGGCCCTGGAATGCTGCTATAAACATACAAACTGCCCTTGGAAAGAAAAAGTTCCCAACTCTTGGAAGATGACTTCATGCAGCAGAATTTTTCACCCACCTGCAGACCAATCTATAGTAAACATGAAAAAAGATCAAGAAATAAAATCTTTCTTGTTTCAGCCACCTGTACAGTAACCTACATTCAACATAGTCATTCACTGCTGGTATAAGAAACTGTTGTCTCTTAAAGGTATGAAACCTGATGTTTGCTTATGTTTCTTTAGTCTAACAACACATACTATTAATTGTGTCTAATAATATGTACCACTAATGACTTCTTTTACAGTTTCTCCTGAAAGAGGAGTCACCAATGAGACACTATCACAAAGTGCCATAGATCTAATCATACCCAAGCACAGTGTCCTTGGAGCTGTGCCTTCAATATTGCCGAAAGTGCTAGGCTCAATTATGATACCATCATCCTGTGTGCTGGGAATATAGTGGAGTTTCACATCACTTCTTCTCTTTTGTGTTCACTGTAGTGACCTCTTCTGTAGCACAACATTGCACACTATTTATTATGTACATATAGGAAGTGAACTTTTCAAAGGAAGAGTCATATTACTAACTTCTGCTCTTCTAACATCTATTACATTATCGAAGAATAAGTACTGCTTGTATGAAGAACAGACAGATGTATTTGCAGATTTTCTCATATCTGGCATACTCTAGTAATCATAAAGAACCAATAATCTATATAATTAATATTATATTATTGTTGCCATACATTTAAACTCCTAGAATGGCTTCCAATTGACATATTAAACTATGAGTCATATGTTGAAATTCTTGAAATGGTTCAATCAATCTATGGATGAAATCAGCCAAAATGGCATAGACTAGGGAGATGTGCTGCTAACAATCATTAAAATGCTATGTTAGAAAAAAATGTTCCTGTCAGGGGCCAGGAGTTTGGCCTCGTGGAAGAGTGCTTGCCTAGCATGCAGGTTCAATTCCTCAATACCAAACACAGAAAAAGCCAGAAATGGCACTGTGGCTCAAGTGGTAGAGCTCTAGCCTTGAGAAAGCCCTGAGTTCAAGGTCCAGGACTGGCAAAAAAAAAAAAAGTGGCCAGGAAAGGTGGCTCATGCCTGTAATCAGGAGGCTGAGATCTGAAGATCGATGTTCAAAACCAGCCCAGGGAATTAAAGTCCATGAGATTCTTATCTCCAATTAACAACCAGAAAACAGGAAGTGGAGCTGTAGCACAGGGGTAGGTTAGTAGCCCTGAGCTGAAGTGCTCAGAGACAGCACCCAGGCCCAGCATTCAAGCCCCACGACTGGCAAAAGACAAAAATGTTCCTGTCAGTTTTAAGAGTGTCATACTTGCAGGGAGTTTGGCCTAGTGGTAGAGTACTTGCCTAGCATGCACGAAGACCCAGGTTCGAGTCCTCGGTACCACATACTTAGAAAAAAAAAGCTGGAAGTGGTGCTAAGTCTCAAGTGGTAGAGCTCTAGCCTTGAGAAAAATCCAAGGACAGTGCTCAGGCCCAGAGCTTAAGCCCAGGACTGGCAAAAAAAAAAAAAATCATCTATTGGGCCAGGAGTTCGGCCTAGTGGTAGCGTGCTTGCCTAGCATGCACGAAGACCCCGGGTTTGATTCCTCGGTACCACATACATAGAAAAAAGCCGGAAATAGTGCTGCGGCTCAAGTGGTAGAGCTTTAGCCTTGAGAAAGTCCAAGGACAGTGCTCAGGCCCTGAGCTCAAGCCCAGGACTGGCAAAAAAAAAAAAGTGTCATACTTTTTAATTGATAGATTCTATGACACTCCTCAACCTAACTCTACAGTTGTTACACGTATTCCTTCTCAAAAAAAAAAAATCAATGTAAATTATTTTACTCACATATTTCCTGATGTTTCTCCTGCTCAACTTCAAAGTTATAAGACAGCTAATTTTTTCTATGTTATACTCTCCTACCAGGTTCCAACTATATCAAGAGTAATGCTACTAATATATTTGTACTCAGCCTGGCTGTTTATTACAGTCAGTTGTGGAGCTTTACCAAAACAGATGTCTGCACCTCACTTCCAAACAAATCTCACTTAATTAACCTAGAATGTTGTCCAGGTATATTTTAGTCCTATAGTTAATTTTTAAAAACTACTACTTTATCCAGGCACTGATGGATAATCCTAGTTACTCAGAAGGCTGAGATTTGAGGATGACGGTTTGAAGCCAGCCAAGTCAAAAATGTCCATGAGACACTTATCTCCAACTAACCACCTAAAAACCCAGCAAGTGGAGCCATGGCTTAAGTAGTAGGGAACTAGTTTTGCGCATAAAAGGCTCAAGGATGGCACCCAGGCTGCCTGAGTTCAAGCCCCACAACCAACAACAACAAAAAAGAATATAAATATAATACAAACCTTAATTCCCTAAGAGTTAGAAAAATAAAATAAAACTTGCTTCTACAAATTAAATCATGGTTTAGTACCAATTCTAAGTGCAGTGAAAAGTCATTGAAAGAATCCAATCTAGCTGGAAGCAGTGGCTCACACCTATAATCCTAGCTACTCAGGAGGCTGAGATCTGAGGATCCAGATTCAAAGCCAGCTTGGGCACTGAAGTCCATGAGATTCTTATTTCCAATTAACCACCAGAAAACTGAAAGTGGTGCCACCCCTCAAGGACTAGGGTAGTAGCCTTGAGCTGAAGAGCTCAGGGACAAGCCCAGAGTCCAATTCCCATGACAAAAGGAAGGAACGAAGGAAGGAAGGAACGAAGGGAGGGAGGGAGAAAGAGAGAGAGAGAGAGAGAGAGAGAGAGAGAGAGAGAGAGAGAGAGAGAGAGAGAGAGAGAGAAAGAGAAAGAGGAAGAGGAAGAAAGAAGCCAATCTACATTTTTAAGCCATTCTGTGTCTCATGAAGCAAATAAAATGTAAAGAAAAGCATAGCAAGCAGAAAGCCCTAAGAGAATCAACTGTCAGAATACAAGTACAAGTAAGGTAGAAGTGAGTGATAAACAGTAGATGTCAAAAACTGGGCAGATTCAAGGGATATTTGAGAGTCAGAATCAACAGAATCTGATAATGAGTTAGAATTAGTAGGAGCAAGAGGGAAGAATCAAGGATGACTTTTTAGGTCCTATAAAAGACAGAATCTTTTCCATATCTATGAATGTGTGATAATATGCCAGGAAAAGTGGGGGGAAAGGCTGCAAACCACCTGTATGTAGAACTGTAAAGAGACCAAGCGCCTGGAAAGAGCAGAAATCTAGGTTTAACACTTGGAGTTATATCTATTATCATGGAGTTGGTCTCAAAATTTTCCAACCTTTGAGAAACTGGGAGAATCAATCATAAGAAGAATGAAAAAAAGGAATCATGTATAGCAATAGTTGAAGCTTGAGCACAAGCAATGAAACATTTTCTCAGATATCAGAACTCAGGTCTCAAGCCAGATGAGAATAGCTAAGATCCTTTTGTCTGCATTACATTCATTCCATAGTGCCTGCCCATTCTGGGTACTCAAATATTTGTCAATGACTTTACTTATTTAATGAACAGTTATAGTTACAGCATACCAAGCTCTACTGAAAGTCCTTTAAATATATCTACTTGTTTAGTGCTCTGTATAACAAATCCTCTGTACAAATCCTCTGTTCCCTCCAGTGGTGCAACAGATAGAAAATGGACATTCAGAATGCTTCCAACACTTTGCTACCAAGCAACTGCTCAACTAATGAAAGAATGTACTTGGACGCTTAGAGAGGGTCCTAAAGTATTTCAATACTTTATCCAAATACTTACGTATTGCTTTCCACAAAGGCTATACCATTCCTGCCTACTACTAGCTCTTGAGTGTTTCTGTCCTTCGCAATACTTGTTATCACTTACCTTTTCATTGTAAGTGAGTTGGGTATAAAGAGAAAAAGTGTTTACATCTACATTTGCTATTTTCTTGTCACATATAAATTTTAGTATTTTCTTACATATATTTATTAAAGTTTCTAGTACACCCTTGTGAAAATAACGTATTCATATCTTTTGATTACATCTTGGTGATGCTCTGATCTTTTTCTTGTTGATTTTCAGACATTATACATTATTTTAATTCCTTGTTGTTTGTAAGCAAATATTTTACCTCAATCTGTTATCTATCAGTTAAACTTATCTATGACCTTTCTATATTTTCGATGGAAAATACTAAAGACTGCTGAACAAATAACATTCCCTTTCTTTTAAAGGAGCCTAGAAAATGTGAAGGCCTCCACCTCTCATAATTATAAAACCATCCCTTCACCAAAGCATGAGACACAATGATGAAGGAAAGAGACTGAGAAATAAATTTCAAGTCTTAATTTCCAGACCACTAAATTGGTGATTAAGGAATGCTTTGGGTGCATTCTATTAATAAGCAGAGGACATTTTTTATTTACCCCAACTTATTCCCACAAAGGATCTGAGGAAGCTTATAAGAAAACAAGCAATAAAACTAAGAAATATAAATTTTTAAATTAGGAACAAGGAACACACAGCAGAATAGAAGGTCAAACTCAGGAAGAAACTAAAAATTCAGATATGTAGGCCACAGGCTCCTGCAAAGTTATTAATGTTGAGCCAAAAATTTGGCTCTGAGCTTCTTGGCAACCAGAGGGAAAAGGGAAAAAGGAACACAATTGGGCACATTCAACAATATTCTCTTTGTTGATAAGAGAACATACAAGTTCCTCACGGGAAGATTAGCTTTTCCTGCACCTGAGTTCCAAAAGAGTAACTCAGGTGGGTGTCATATTTGGATGGCTTCCTCACCATTTCTGTGGTAGAAACAAAGATTCTTGTTTCTAAACTTAATGGCCACCATACTGTATTTGGAAACCAATGTAGTCTATGATCTCCCATTAAATGTGAGGAGAAGATGGAGCAAAAGAAGGAAGCATACTCAAGTCTACATTGTATTCATAAGCTGCTTTGGTAAAAGGCAATTCCTTTGTACAACTACATAAAGATAATTTTTATTTATCATTCATTCATTCATTCATTTATTGTCAGTCTTGGGGCTTGAGCTTTGGGCCTGGGAGCTGTCCCTGAACTCTTCAGCTCAAGGCTAGTGCTCTACTACTTGAGCCACCATGCCACTTCCAGTTGTCCAGTAGTTAACAGGAGATAAGAGTCTCACATTCATGCCTGTAATCCTAGGTACTCTGGAGGCTGAGATCTGAGGATCAAAGTTCAAGCCAGCCCAGGCACAAAAGGACCTGAGATTCTTATCTCCAATTAACCTCTAGAAAACAGGAAGTGGGGCTTGGCTCAAGAGTAGGGTGGTAGCCTTGAGCTAAAGAGCTTAGAGACAACACCCAGGCCCAGGGACAGGGTGGTAGCCTTGAGCTGAAGAGCTCAGGGACAGGGCCCAGGCCAGGATGAGTTCAAGCCCCATGACCCACAAGAAAAGAAAGAAAGATAGATTGATTGATTTCTTTCTTTCTATCTATCTATCTATCTATCTATCTATCTATCTATCTATCTATCTAACATTCTTTAGTGCCCGGGCTGGCTCTGAACTGGGATCCTCAGATCTCAGCCTCTGGAGTAGTTAGGATTACAGACATGAGCCACCAGCACGCAGGTAAGATACATTTTTTTTTGAGAGGGATGGGAGTTTGGCTTAGTGGTAGAGAGCTTGCCTAGTATGCACAAGGACCCAGGTTCAATTCCTCGTGTACCACATACATACAGAAAAAACTGGAAATGGTGCTGTGGCTCAAGTGGTAGAGATCTAGCCTTGAGAAAATCCAAGGACAGTGCTCAGGCCTTGAGTTCAAGCCCAGGACTGGCAAAATATAAATTAATTAATTAAATAAAATAAAAACAAGTTTACCCAAAAATATAATCTCAGAGTGTCTAATTTAGTATAAGAATAAAATAAAAAATACTTAGAAAAAAAATAACTGAGGATCAAAAATAATTTGAGCTGCTCAGCTATGTTCATCTCTGCACTATTCACAATAGTCAGGCGATGGAAACAATCCAGATGCCCTACTGCAGATGAATGGATACAGAAAATGTGGTATATATACACAATGGAATTCTACATAGCCAACAGACAAGATAAAATAATGGCATTCGCAGGGAAGTGGATGAATCTAGAGCAAATCATGTTGAGTGAGACAAGTCAAGACCTAAGGAACAAAAGGCGCATGGTATCCATAATATGTGGCTATTAAATCCAAAGAGTACAAGAGCGAGGACTCAATAACTGCATACCCAAAGCTATGGACATGGTAATAGAAATACAAACATAAGGCCGGGAATTTGGCCTAGTGGTTAAAGTGTTTGCCTAGCATGCATGAAGACCCGGGTTCGATTCCTTGGTACCACATACATAGAAAAAAGCCGGAAGTGGTGCTGAGGCTCAAGTGGTAGAGCTCTAGCCTTGAGAAAGTCCAAGGACAGTGCTCAGGCCCTGAGCTCAAGCCCAGGACTGGCAAAAAAAAAAAAAAAGAAATACAAACATAACTATATAGACATAAAAACCTATGACTCTACAGACATAATATTTTATTTCATAAATTAATGTTTCTATGACATACAAACCCTTAGCCTAATTTTGATTAAGTTCTAAATACTAAGTCCCAGTGTTTGTAAATAGAGATTCCCTCCTTGAACACTTGTTTGTTAAACTTGTCATTTAAAATATGATGTAAAAATCAACGTTAATAAATTCTTTAATAAAAAAAAACACAGCAGAGAAAAAAAATAATAATTTGAGGATCAAAGTTCAATGCCAGCCCAGGCAATAAAGTCCATGAGACTCTTATCTCCAATTAACCACTAGAAAACTGGAAGTGATGCTATGGCTCAAGGGGTAGAGTGATAGCCTTGAGCTGAAGAGCTCAGGGACAGTATCCAGGCCCAGTGTTCAAGCCCCAGGACCAACAAAAAAAATTCTGAAAATATCTTAACATGAGAGAAATTTTATTTTTTCACTCAGGCACGGTGGAACATGCCTATGATTCTAAGTACTTGGGAGGCAGACAGATGATCCCAGTTCAGTGCCAACATCCTCCAAATCCAAAAGCATAAAATATGCCAATAGTGAAAAATTTTAAAACATTCAGCAGGGCCAGGCATAGTGGCCTCACTCCTGTAATCCTAGCTACTCAGGAAGCTGAAATCTGAGGGTCATGGTTCAAAACTAACCTGGGCAAGAAAGTACTTGAGACTCTTATCTCCAATTAACCACCAGAAAACTGGAAGAGGCACTGTGGCTCAAGACATAGGGAGTTGTTGGCCTTAAGCTGAAGAGCTCAGAGACAGTGCCCAGGCCTAGAGTGCAAGTCCCATGACTGAAAAAAAAAAAATATTCAGCAGGGATTGGAGGAGTGGCTCAGTTACTAGAGTACTGACCAATGATCAAAGTGTCAGGTACTAAGTTCAACCAAAGGTAGTAAGTCTCAGATCAAAACAAAACAACTCTACAAAAATTTCAAACAAAAAAGGAAAACAAACAAAAGAGCCGAGGGTGGGGATCAAATGGTAAGCCCTTGCCTTCCAAATACAAGATCCTGAGTAACAACTTAGTACCACAGGAAAAGGAAAAATAGAACAGAACAGAGCAGAACAACGCTCCTTTCATCTTACTGTCCCACCATGTTTCTACACATTGGGCATGAAAGGCTAGAAAGCAACAACTCATCTCTTCTGCTTACATGACACTGGCTAGGCCAGTCCCACCTATGAGAGAAATGTAGATATTGTCTAAGGCCATGGATCTGGGGAAATACGTGAACTTTTACCACCTTGCCCCAAATTCCTGTCTTTCTAACACTGAGAATACAATTTTCAATCTCCTAAATTAGGGTTCAGGAATCTATGGCTATAGGCTAAAGTTAGCCCGTTGCCTATTGTCACGTGATCCATGAAGCTTTAAAAAATAAATAAAAAGGCTTTTTAAAAAGACAGACTTACTATGTAACCCAGACTGGCCTAAAAACTCACGTCTCCACCTCCCAAGTACTGAAATGCCAGTACACATCACCACACACAGCTCTCCACACACACCATCACCATACATAGCTCTCCATTTTTAATGATTGAAAAAATCAAAAGAACAATAATCTGTGATACATGAAAATTTCATGACATTCAAATTTCAGTCTTCATAAATATTTTCTGAAATATATACATTTACATTCATTTACATAGTATTTGTGGTTGCATTTGTACCACACAACCGAGACTTTATGACTGAAAAAATCAAAAGTATTTACTTTCTAACCATTTATTAAAAAACTGCTTCCCAAATCCTAAACCAATAAAAGTTTATAAAAGTTGAGCAGCAGGTATTTCTGGCTAGTGAGCTGAAGCACAAATGTACCTGACTGGTGGTGGTTGAATGAGCTGATGGCAAACTGATACCCTTTTTGGTTTTGGTTTTGTTTTTTTTAATACAGAACAGATCAGAAGAACCTCCTGATAAATCTTGAATTTTCTATTAAAAACATTTCTCAGTATACACCAGTTCAGAGCAAATGATTAGCCAATCACATTCACACAAACAAGTAAACACACATTGTTCTCCAAATTTCTCAAGCAAGAAAGCATTTCTTCAATTAGGTATTACATGAGTCTGGCTCATTTTAGTCAATAATGTATCCTTGTTATAGAAAGGGTACTATTTTCTGGGACTTGATAATACCTTAACTCCAAAGGTGAGAAGATAAATGATAAAGGTGACAAAGAATCCTATTCCATGAAACCAAATATCACAGAGTTTATTTTAGGTAGTTTCCTGTGACTGTGTTAAAATAACTTTCTTTGTTTCTTGCTAACCTAAGAAACAAATCAAGAGCAAAAGTAACTCCTTTCTATCCAGATACCGTATCAACCTCAAATATTGACTGATAGCATTTCTTTCCATTGAAGTTTGGAAAGATAAATAGGTTCATAGACAATATGTGCTACTAGAACATACAAAAAGTAAAAACAGTTTAACGGGTTAGGAAGGAATAAAATATATTGACAGTTCAACCTAAGCACTTAAAAAAAATCTCAGCTTTAATATATGTAACCTCTTCGTCCCCACACCCACTGTCCTTAAGAATCCCAGTGACGGGCCGGGAGTTTGGCCTAGCGGTTAAAGTGCTTGCCTAGCATGCACAAAGACCCGGGTTCAATTCCTCGGTATCCCACATACACAACCAAGCCGGAAGTGGCAGAGACGAGACAGCGACGGCGACAGAGAGCGAAAGAAGCGAGCTGAGCTGAAGTGAACAGAGCCCAACCGAGTGGTGGCCGGAGCGAGCGGGGCCGGAGCGTGCGGGAGCCAGCCGGAGCGAGCGGGGCCAGAGCGAGAAGGGGCCGGAGCGAGCGGGGCCTGAGCTAGAAAGGGGGGCCTAGCCGGGCCGGAGCGAGCAGGGCGGGAGCGAGAAGGGGCCGGAGCGAGCGGGGCCGGAGCGAGCGGGGCCTGAGCTAGAAAGGGGGGCCTAGCCGGGCCGGAGCGAGCGGGGGCCGGAGCGAGCGGGGCCGGAGCGAGCGGGGGCCGGAGCGAGCGGGGCCGGAGCGAGCGGGGCCTGAGCTGGAGGGGGAGCCTAGCCGGGCCGGAGCGAGCAGGGCCAGAAAGAGAAGGGGGCCAAAAAAAAAAAAAAAAAGAATCCCAGTGACCTAAAGTATAAGCCCCTGTTACTGCAATCATCCAGTGCCAACAAAATCCCCATTCCTGGGGCACTAAACTACCTGAGACCAGACAGCCTGTATTTTAGAATGACCTCAGACATCATTGTTCCAGGGACCATACCACACTCCTTGTTTTATGTTAAGAGGAAACAGCAATGATTAGCTAAGGAACTTGCCGAGATCACACAGCCTGCTCAGTACACTAACGGTAAGGTGCCAGTCAGCCCATTTCCTGTCCTGTGGTTCTTCCTCTATTCCATAATTCATCTTCCTACACATTGGCTCTCTAGAACCATGGCTGACTCAAGTACAGTTAGTATATCCTCTTGTAAGGTAGATTAATTCAAGTCTGATACCACTTACTACATGGATCTCTTCCCAATGAGGCCTATAAAGCAGAGGTCCTGTTGGCTCTACTATGCAAAAAAGATCCCACAATGCCCTTTTGCAAGAACTGGGTTTACCTCTGACAGCTTAGCTAAAGGCTCAGATGTCTTTCACCTTTCTCTTCACATTACACTCATATTAACCACAGCTCTTCTTCCCATCTCCCCTCCCATTTCTTTTCTCTGCACTACCTGTCTTGCACACCATTCTTTTTAGGGCCTTGGGACAGAAATCTGAAGCTCGTGAAAAGAATTCCTAGACAACCTATCATTTGCTAAATTTCTGTGTTATTATAAATCCAAGATGTGTTTGTAGATTTGTTAACACGGTGATATTACAGTAACTAAAACTATCATGATATTTTGTTTCAATTTCTTTTTTTTTCCTTTTTTTTTTGTCATGGGACTTGAACTCAGGGCCTGGGTGCTATCCCTGAGCTCAAAGCTACCACCCTACCTCTGGAGCCACATCACCACTTCCAGTCTTTTAGTGGTTAACTGGAGATAAGAGTCTCATGGTCTTTAGTGCCCAGGCTGGTTTTGAATCACAATGCTCAGTTCTCAGCCTTTTGAGTGGCTAGGATTACAGGGATGAGCCACCATACCAGCCTGTTCAATTTCCTTTTTAAAGTCATTTTCTTATTTAAGGTATAACAATAAAAATACCTTTTCTTCTTCTTGGATTAAAATCTCCAGGGAGAAAATTCTAATCAACCAAATTTAATTAATATTATTTGCTGTTACTGGACAAAACTAAATTGTAATCTCCAATTTCCTTCTATTTTTTAGTAGAACCAGATCTTGATTAACAACATTGATTTATTTAAGTTAAAAATAATGTTATCGCTTTACTCTCTAGCTCCCAATTGCAAAATTCCACACTCTCTAATTAACAGTGATTTACTTTATGCATAAATAGTAACTTTTTTTTTAATTTAATTTTATTGCATAGGTGATGTACAGAGAGGTTACAGTTACATATGTAATGAGTACATTTATTGTTGAACACCGTTACTTCCTCCCTCCTTTTTCTTCCCCTTCCCTCCCAGTTGTAAATAGTAACTTTTTCTTTTTCATCAGTTCCCAAAGTGCATCTTGCCTCAGCTCTGCCTCCATGACAAATTATAGATAGAGAAGGTCTTTTAAAATCTAGCCTAGTAGTCATCATGCTAATAGTGCATGTCTGTTATCCCAGCTACTGGGGAGATGTAAGAGATCAGCATAGACAAAGTTAGCAAGATTTTACTCAAGAACAAAATGTAAAGCTTGTGGCCTGTGGGTGTGGTTCAGGTGATAGAGCATTTAGAATTGCTTTACATGTACAAGGCCCTGGGGTTCAATCCTCATACACACACACACACACACACACACACACACACACACACACACACACAAAATCTAGCATAATAAACGGCATTAAAAGAGGAATAAATACTGTGATCCTGATATTTCCAAAGGGATTACCAAGAGATTAGTATCTTTTTCATTCCAGAAGTCTAATCTTGATGCTTCCAAGTAGAGACCTCAGATACTCAAGATTTCTTTCCCTAGACCTATCTAATATCAGAACAGAATTTCAGCAAAACCACAGAAACTTCAGAAACAAATGAAGGCATCTATATTTAAAAGTTTTAACAGTGAATTGGGTGTTTAAACAAATTACCAAGATCCTAGATCTCTTCATCGAGATATTTAGCTAAATTTAGACTTTTCTATGAGTGTAGATCTTGGTCTTCTTTGAAAAAAAGAGAGAGAGACAGAGAGAGAGAGAGACAGAGAGACAGAGAGAGACAGAGAGAGGAAACATGGCAGAAGTTTAATTTTCATGCTACTAAAGACTAAATCAGAGGCTGGGAGTTTGGCCTAATGGTAGAGTGCTTGCCTACCATACAGGAAGACCTGGGTTCAATTCCTCATATAGAAAAGCCAGAAGTGGTGCTGTGGCTCAAATGGTAGAACACTAGCCTTGAGAAAGCCCCAAGACTGGCAGCAAAAAAAAAAAAAAAAAAAAATAGACCAAATTACTTAGCCCAAAACAAGTATTTTAGAATTACTTGAAGCAGAAAGTAATTTCATTATTATCAAAGTAACATGCTCTTACTTAATAATTATTTAATTTTAAGCCTTCTTATACATTGAATAAGTTCAAATAAGCTATTTTTTTTGTCAGTCCTGAGGCTTGAACTCTGGGCCTGGGCACTGTCCCTGAGCTCTTCAGCTCAAGGCTACAGCTCTACCCCTTGAGCCATAGCACCACTTCTGATTTTCTAGTGCTTAATTGGAGATAAGAGTCTCACAGACTCTAGTGCCCAGGCTGGGAACCACGGTCCTCAGATCTCAGCCTCTTGAGTAGCTAGGATTACAGATGTGAGCCACCACACCAGGCTAAGCTAAAATTTTTAATCTCAGAATTGACTATAAACTTCCCTTACCTTGATAGTAGATAGAAGATAACTTTTCTTAACAAAAATCCAACGATGTGAGCCAAGGCACTCATTAAAATGTTTTTATGTAATGTCTAAAATATAATAAGGATAAAAATAGTTTATAAGTAAAGGATAAATAAATTATAGTGTATTTCTATAAGCTAGGTTCTAGGCAA
This sequence comes from Megascapheus bottae, assembly GCF_031878675.1. Lineage (NCBI taxonomy): Eukaryota > Metazoa > Chordata > Mammalia > Rodentia > Geomyidae > Megascapheus > Megascapheus bottae. Next base: position 7,026,784 of record NC_143520.1, on the reverse strand, counting down.
ACTTTTGATCCTGTCCTGTAATACATTCGGGAAATGTGACCAGGAATAAACTAACTGTTCACTATCTAACTACAATCTTTGGTTACAACTAAAGACTAGGGCTTAGAAGCATGGCTCAAGTGATACAGCATCTGCCTAGAGAGCATGGGCCCTGAGTTCAAATACCAGTACCACCAAATTAAGAACTAAATGTTAAAATTAAAATATTCAAATCTAGGCAGTCACAAGTGGTTATTTTGTGAGAGCAAATTAAACAGATTGGTACAAAAAATGTGTTCCTAACAATTAAGATGGAATTATATTCAAAAATACGAAGCAAAAACAAGATGAGGGGTGGGGGAGGGGGAAGGGAAATGGGGACCATGACATGTGAAAGGGTATCAATGTGTGGGAATTAAGGCACCATTTATCTGGCAAATATCATGTAACCCTTCTATTAATTACAATAAAAATATATTAAAAAATAGGAAGCAAAACAAGATTTCAGCTTAGTATGAAAAGCATGCTCCAGTATACATGAATTGGAAGAGATACAGAATTAGAAATTGTTTGGATAGAAATCTGACAACCCACAAGCATTTCAGTAGCAGTTTAACATACTGTTCTGGCTGTATGACTAATGCAAACTAATAATAATAAAAATAAAACATACAGGATTAGAATGATAACATATAAGTTCATGTACACACACATTAGCAATCATCACATGATATTGCAAATGTTTGTCTACAAGTCTTTTTCTCTCTCAAGGTTGGTTTTGTTTTTTTTTTAAACAAAAAAATCTTGCTAAATTCTCAGAACTAGCAGTATGTGGTGGTGAGGAGATTTTCAAAGCATCCTTTAAAAATGAGATCATCTCCATCTTCCTCAGGTACCACCCCCATCAAAGCACTAAGCTCCCCGAGGACATCTATATTTAAAAAGGGATATGAATAACCTGCTAAACATTCAGGGCAGAACCTAGAAAAGCTAAAGAACACACAAACGAGAATTAGGTTACTCAGCTCATAGAAGAGAATGCTAGGGGTAAATCACCTAAAAGGATCTTTTTTGAAGATCTTACACAAAGGATGTTCTCTTTTCCTATTAGGAAAGCTCAAAGTAATGAAATGGACCTCATTAAATATTATAATAAATAACAGCAAAAGAAAACTCAAGTTTTAGCCAGGCATGGTTGGCACACACCTGTAATCCTAGCTACTCAGGAGGCTGAGATCTGAGGACTAATGTTCAAAGCCAGTCTGTGCACAAAAGGACCTGAGACTCTTATCTCCAGTTAACCTCTAGAAAATGAAAGTGGGACTTGGCTCAAGGGTAGACTGATAGCCTTGAGCTGAAGAGCTCAGGGACAGTGCCCAGGCTGAGTTTAAGCCTCATGACCCACAAAAAAAGAAAAAGAAAGAAAGAAAGAAAGAAAGAAAGAAAGAAAGAAAGAAAGAAAGAAAGAAAGAAAGAAAGAAAGAGAACTCAAGTTTTACAAAAGGCTTTTGAGAATTTAAAAAAAAAAAAAAGCAAATTCCTCAGTCAATGACAAGGCTCATGTATAACCTCTTTAAATTTAGAAGCTGGCTTCTTAAGCAAACAGTTTCCATAACCAAGATGCTACAATTTTATGATAAGTATAAGTAATGAGACATCATGAAAAACTTTGCACAGCTAAACAAAAAATGCAAGACTCAATTTTATTTTTATGATATTTATGTTCCAGGCATAGAAGTCTTTACCAATAGAATATAAATATACTATGGATGTATAGGAAATAGATATCTGGAAAAATTCTATACTTCATCTTCATGTCTATTTGTATAGCTCTCTATTTTTTTTAAATTAACTGGCTTTTTCTTAATTCAGAATGTCCTAAATAAAGCCTGCTATTAAATCCAATATGTCTTTTGGGTCTAAAATGCATTCCATATTTACAATAATAAGAAATGGTAGGAAATCAACCAAATTCTTTGTTTTGTTCTTTTCACCTATCATTCATTTTATTACCCTGTTAATTGGCTCTTGTTTTTATTTGCAATATGTAACTACTCTTATAATTCATTTTTACCATAAAAATCCATTAATTTTTCTTCTTTTCCAAAAAGAAGCAAAAAGATCCCCAAACCTATTGATTTAAAGCAAACTTAAATGAACCCCGAGCCCTGTGGGTTGTCACACTGAATGGAACAAGGTCAGACTGGGCTTCTTCCAAATGTAAAGGCTTAATTGGACTAACTCTTTCATGATAATAATGTATATTTAAGATAGCCACTAAAAATTGTCAATGCTAATTTAGTAGATCAATTCCATTAAATGCTTTGAACTTTTCACCACTTGCTAATCTCATCTATTACAGCTACTGTTTTTGTTGGAAATCTGAAGCTATAACTTAATCTCAAATTAAAATTCTAGCCAAACCAAAATGCCAAACTTCCCAATGTCTGAATTGATCTTAAATTGCGTCCGGTTTTAACATGTTGCCCATAGAATTTTCTACTGCCAAAATGCAGAGAGATTTTATCAGCCTATTGGCAATTGGCATTATACTAAGAAGCATGCAAGGTTTATCTTTTTTTATATGTATCTTTATGTGTCTTGTTTCATAGTGTCCAAAGTTAAGCGTTAGTTTTTGAAATTATTGATCAGAAACTAGCCTTTCTTTACACAATTAAAGGGCTCAAATTTTAATATCAAACATGATGTAATTTAGGAAATCATTCAACTTAGATTAATAAAAAATGTCTTCAAAATTCTGCTCACCATTTAGGTGAGCAATGTAAGCAATATAATTCATTGATGCAAAAATCATACATGTACTAATTAGCTGATGGGGAAATTTGGGAGATTCTGAACCCCTGTTGAATAGCTACCATGTTTTATTTGTTTCAGAGTAGCTTTCTGGGGCTATTTTTGTTCTCTGTGATTTACCACCAGTATCCTCTGGGTGATAGTTGAGGAAACAGATGCTGGGAATCTCTCTGCTCAGTTCCTGAGAGGAGAGTTCTGACTCACAGCTGTGCCAGCTTCTGCTTTGTACTCACACAGGCAGAGGTGGTGGAGTAAAATGAAAATGACTGCCTGATTTCCAGTCTCTAACTGCCAGTTTCCTCAAAGTTTCCACTTACGCATTTGCCTCTCTTACCAACTTTGTTTGAAGTTCCCATTTCAAAATCCTGAACAACGTGTTCCCAGGATACATTTACTTTTTTTTTTAATCATTCTGTGGGGATTTTCCAATTCAACTGAAAACTGAGGACAGAGAATTATTTTTCTTTTCTCTCTTTTTTTTGGTTATCAATTCATTGTCGATTGATTACACTGACATCTGCAGAGAGAAAAAAAAAAGATGCGGATGTGTAGATACAAAGAAGAAATTGTAAAATGTCCCTCTCTAAGCTCTAAGTTTTTTGGTGAACCATGAACCTTTCTAAGTTTCCTACACTTTGTTATTTATTGTAAAGGAATTTCACTAATATACATCTTTTTTATTTGGAGATTACAAGTTGTTAATAAATTAATGCCCTTGAGGTATAAATCTTTGTTTTCTTTTATTTTTCATTTATCAGGATAATGTATAAAGGGGTTACAGTTGGGGCCGGGAGTTTGGCCTAGTGGTTAAAGTGCTTGACTAGCATGCATGAAGACCCGGGTTCGATTCCTCGGTACCACATGTAGAAAAAAGCCAGAAGTGGTTCTGAGGCTCAAGTGGTAGAGCTCTAGCCTTGAGAAAATCCAAGAACAGTGCTCAGGCCCTGAGCTCAAGCCCAGGACTGGCAAAAAAAAGGGGGGGGGTTACAGTTATACTTGTCAGGTAGTAGATGCATTACTTCTAGCACACTGAAACCCCTTCTCATGTTTTTGTCCCCATTTCCATCCCTCTACCCCCTCCCAATCATCTTTTATTTGTTCTTAGTGAATCTAAGTTAACAAGAATAGAAGTGGGTGGGTCTTAAATATATTTTATAATGGATTTAAATGAGAAGCACAGGCCAAATTCAGTCTCTCCAGGCAGCAATTCCTATCAAAATTGTTATGTTACAGATAAACTCAATTCACTGGACTTAAGATTTTAAAATGCTTTCTTAAAGCTACTTTGACTTTTACACAATAGAACTCATATAGGTAATTTTTAACTTTAACATAACTTCCAAGATGTTCTTCTTGAGTGTCATTAAACTTCCTAAATTAAACTATTAATCCTGTTGCTTAATGTGAGTTAGTGATAATCTGAAATCATTGGTTTGGGCTATGTTTACACTAGGAAAATGCAGCAACAACTGTACTACCCTTCACATAAAATGAGTGAAATTGATTTATCAAGTTTTATAATATAATCATACCATCTTCCCATGCCACATCTCTGAAAACAGAGACAAGCTGGTCTTCTAGTTTAATGCAAATCTTTTAGCTTTTGATGGCAAGAAGAAGGGGGTAGAAGCATAAAATAGGTAATCCTTTGTTCGCATGCATCTTAAGCAGTCTACTAAAGAATAAATTATTGCAAATTATTGGTTTTTCTCCATGAAGACATCCAGGAAGTAGCACTGTAGCTCAGATGATACAGCATTAGCCTTGAGCAAAAGAGCTCAGGGACAGCAATAGGCCCTAAATTCAAGCCTCACAACTAACAACAACAAAATCCAACCAGGGAGCTAGGAATGTATCTTAATGGTAGACCTTTTTGTTGGCATCCTTACGGCCCTGAGCCATATGCCAGATACCAAGGATACAAGAAAGACAACTGTGCTTAAAGTGATTACTATCTTGTGCCCTATGAAAGACCTCACTGGTGAATCTGGCCTCCTCATTATCACCAAATCAGATGAGAGGTGTTTTGAATAAGGAAGATTATTACTTCTGTGAAAAGAAAAAAAATAGTTACACTCCATGTGAGCAAAGAACCTTAAAATTCAAGAGTTTTTTCAGTGGATTATGGCCTAGTCCTTAAAATCTATAAACAGGCAAAAAAAAAAATTCAACAAGAAAATTGCTAGGAGTTGCCTAGTGGTAACACATGAGCTTGGCCTATGAAAGGCCCTGTGTTGGAGCTCTAGCCCTGAAAAAAAAATGACATTTAAAACAAAACCATTTCTCAATAATATTCCAGGTATCAAAAGAAAACCACAAACAGAAAAAAGGGGAAATGTAAACTACTCTGGTAGCTGCAAAAAATAACAAATGTTTAACAGCCCTCTTAGGCCCTAAGTGGGCACAAGCATACCACATAACTGACTCAGTTACTGGGCAATCTGAACAACTATTTGACCACCCATGCAAGGAAAATGTACATACACTATCTGCACAGAAATGAAAAAAGACACTGTCAATAATATGGTAATACAGGCTATAGGAAAGGGAGATTTTTGTTGTTGTTCTTACCAGTCCTGGGGCTTAAACTCAGGGCCTGCGCACTGTCCTTGTGATTTCTCAAGGCCCGCACTCTTCCACTTAAGCCACAGCACCTCTTCCAGCCTTTTCTGGAATCGCACCCGGAGTTTTGTGCATGCTAGGCAAGCATTCTACCTCTAGGCCTCACTCCCAGTCTCAAAGATTTTTGTCTTTGTTTGGTTTTTGTTGGTTGTGGGACCTGAACTCTAGCCCTGGGTACTGTCTCTGAGCTCTTCAGCTCAAGGCTACCTCGCTACCCCTTGAGCCACAGCGCTACTTCCAGTTTTCCAGTAGAGATAAGAGTCTCATCGACTTTAGTGCCCCAGGCTGGCATTGAACTGAGATCCTCAGATCTCAACCTCCTGAGTAGTTAGAATTATAGGCGTGAGCCACTGCCCGGCTACCAAGGATGGTTTTTTAAAATGATTACATCAACACTAACATCCTTGTAGTACAATTAATTGCCTAACTTCAAGTCCTATACACTACCCAAAAGGATAAGGCATTTTCTTTTGTTTTAATGTTTCCCTTCTCCTATTTAAATGGCCCAGGAAATATAATAGGGAAGATCAATTTTTCTAGCATCTCAAGGGTTAAGATCTGTGTGGTTAATAATTTTGAAAAAGTATCCCAGTATGCATCAGGCTTAGGCTAGTTCAGCAAGAGGAATGGTTCCATAATGAGGCATGGCCTCACCAATCCCAGTGGAATTAATTTTGTGCAGTAGAACACCTAGATAAATTAGTTTTGCTTTAAATATTGAGTCCTAAAAGAGTAAAAGAAGGAGAATATCAATCAATAATTTTTAGATTAACTACTTTGTATATGACAAAACAAAATTAACTTTGGCATTACATAACCCCTTTCTCTGGCATTTCTGATGAACCACAAGTTTAAAATAAATAATTTGAATATTTTTAAAACCAACCAACATATACATTTATTTCTAGATACAGAAAGCTAACTGATTTCTTAGTTTGTTAAAAAAAATTAAAGAAAGTATGAAAAAAAGATTAGTGATACACCTATAAAATTATAAGTCTAATAATATCAAAATAGTCACTTATGAGAACTAAGGATTCTGAATATATAGACAGACATATAAAGGGGTTTGTTTGTTTGTTTGTTTTTGTCAGTAGTGAGTTGTGAGTCTTGAATTCTGGGCCTTGACACTGTCCCTGAGCTCTTCAGCTCAAGGCTACAGCCCTACCCCTTGAAGCACAATGTCACTTCCAGTTTTCTGGTGGTTAACTGGAGATAGGTGTCTCTTGGTCTTTAGTGCCCAGGCTGGCTTTGAACTGTGATCCTCATATTTCAGCCTCCTTAGTAGCTAGGATTACAGGTGTGAACCACCATGCCTATATTTAATATTTTTAAATATATTTAATATTTTAAAATATTAAAGGAGTTTATCTTTAAACTTAAATGAAAGTAACATATAATTTAACAAATGTTAGGTACTTAATTTAATAATTCTTCCCAATGTCTAGCCATTTTCTTTTCCTTTTATAAAACTGACTTCTACCAGAATATTTTATTTATTTATTTTTTGCCAGTCCTGGGCTTGAGCTCAGGGCCTGAGCACTGTACTTGGACTTTCTCAAGGCTAAAGCTCTAGTCCTGGGCTTGAGCTCAGGGCCTGACCACTGTCCTTGGACTTTCTCAAGGCTAGAGCTCTACCACTTGAGCCTCAGCGCCACTTCTGGCTTTTTGCTATGTATGTGGTACTGAAGAATCGAACCGGGGTCTTCGTGCATGCTAGGCAAGCACTCTACCACTAGGCCAAACTCCCAGCCCTCTACCAGAATATTTTTACAAAATTAAAATCATGTCCACAAATGACAACACATTTAAACCCAAACTCTCTTATGTGTAAGTGGATTTCTCTACTTAATGCCTACCAAAAATGCGAATATAAGACTCTCTTCCATGGGATATAAAAGCAGGCTTTTAACCAGGCCAATTGCCTTATTAATATTATTTGGCCATCATTCAGTAGTTAAAATGGCAAATCATAACCATGCTGAATATATATTCATGTGCCAAAAATTTTTTAGCAGACAACCAGATAGAGGAAATGTCTCTTTAACAGATTCTTTTAAGAATACATGGACAGAAAGCATCCACCTTCAAATGGTTATAAAATGGTTATAAAAACAAGAAGCAGTTAAACAGTGGCACCCAGAGGTGAAAAATATATTACTTCTACAGACTTATATTACTAACCATAATCGATTTTTCAGCCACCCTTCCAGCTATTTCTAGACTTTTCTCTAGTAACATACAAGAAATCATTTTTCCTTCGCTATGTATTAAAATGCCATGATTTCCAATTGAAATTATGTTTTGAAAAAATATACTTCTGTATTAACAGAATGTCGATGCCTCTCCTTCAAAACAATAAACCAACCAGACAAATACCAGGCAAAATATCTTACAGAATTTAATATAATATCCACTCTTCTATTTCTGACATTTGAAAATTATTAGGAAAGAGCATTTTTAAGAAATAGGGAAGGGCTGGGAGTTTGGCCTAGTAGTAGCACAAAACGTAGCAGGCACGAAGACCCCAGTTCAATTCCTAGGTACCACATACATAGAAAAGCTGGAAATGGTGCTGGGGCTCAAGTGGTAGAGCTCTAGCCTTGAGAAAGCCCAAGAACAGTGGTCAAGACCTGAGTTCAAGCCCCAGGACTGACAAGAGGCGGGGAGGAAAGAAAGGAAGGAAGGAAGGGAGGGAGGGAGGAAGGAAGGGAGGAATGAAGGAGAAAAACAAGATGACTGGGAGGGGTGATGGGAGGAAAAGTGGGGGAAAAACATGGGAAATGTTCAAGAAGTAATGTAAGCACTACATAATGAATGTAACTGTAACCCCTCTATACATCACCCCAACAATAAAATACAATTTAAAAAAAGAAATAACTTTGTAACTATGACACAATTTCCAAACACCCCAAATTTGGGGAGCTGGGGAATTATAACCCTAGACAGATCTTTAAAATTCAACAAAGAATCTTCTCACTGATTGACACAATGAAAATAGAAATAAAAATGCTGTACAAGTTGGGGACAAATACATGAGAAGGGATATCAGTGTGTGAGAAGTAATGCACCTTCTATCTGGTGAATATAACTGTAACCCCTCTAGACATTACAATAAAAAAGAATACTAGACAAGTAAAAGGGACAAAGGGTTATATATACATATATAATATACATATTATTTTTCCATGGGAAATTTTTTTCATATATTTTATTGCAATTAATAGAAGGGCTACATTATATTCCCCACATAGAAGGTGCATTACTTCACATACATTGATTCCCTTTCTCATGTCTTGGTTCCCATTTCCTTCCCCCCATCCCCGCCCCTCATCTTGTTTTCCTCCCTTCCCTATCAGACATCAAATAACCAAATACAGTATTTCACCTGGTTATATTGTATATATGCGTAACAATATGAGATAACCAAGGGAAAGCAAAAGAGATGAGAGATAACATAGTACATTAAGGACAACAATCACTCATTATATGGCTTTTATTTCTATATCCTGGAGGTCCTTTCATTCAGTGTCATACTATGTGGCCTTATGTATTTAGGATTTGTTGTATTGTAAATCTCTGCTAGGAGAGCCCAAGGTTTCTACTGATTATGACAAATAAGGGAAACCATTGGGCCTATGTTCTTTTGAGTCTGGCTTACTTCACTTAATATGATTTTTTCTAAGTCTTTTCATTTCCTTACAAATGGGGCAATGTCATTCTTTCTGACAGCAGCATAGAATTCCATTGTGTATAAATACCACATCTTGTTGATCCATTCATCAACTGAGGGTCATCTGGGTCGGTTTCATATCTTTGCTTCCATGGGAAATTTTAAATGGACATAACCTACTTCGACCAAAATCAAAATGAGTCTTCCCTTGAATCTGGTAACAAGCAGCCTTTGTTTGGCCTTGATTTCCTAAGATATAGTGTATTAAAAACACCTCTTTCTGCCTGTAACAACACTCAAGTTGCTGCAAATAATCCTCAGCCTTGGTAACTAGGGGTAGGCTGGGTTTTTCAGAGCTGAGGTAGAACTGATCTTACATTCCTTCCTAAGCAGAAACATGCGCGGCACTCAGCAGAGGGCTTTCTGGGCCAGTTATGCTGGTCTTTCTGGCTTTTCAGCTGTTCTGAAACCTCTTGTCAGACATTCTCTTTAAGATTCTAGCTATTTCTTTTTCATCACCTAAAAAGCAACATTTACATGGACAAGCTCCAAATTAAGGGCGATCTTTCTTTATCTGCATAATTTTCCTGGTGATGACAAATGGGCTGAACTTGAAAAAGGCAGGCAGATGTTGTCAAAAGTTATTCCCTGCAACTTCAGATTGCAAATAAAAAACCTGTCCCTTTTCAGAAGAACAGTAATAAAGTATAAAATAATCATACATATCCTATATGAAAAGGAAATTTTAAATGAAATTGTTACCACTGAAAAGAAAAGGAAAATGCCTTCCTTCTCTAAGTCTCTGAAATCAGAATATACCCTTGATTTAGCATGTCAAGCAGTGCTCAATTGTCTGTCAAAAATGAGAGAAAATTTCATGCCTGAATGAAAGGTGATGTTAAAATAGTCTCTCTTTTTAGGACCTTCCTCTTGCCTCTTTCTCCCTTTCCTATAAATAGCAGTGTTGTGGCCTAAATCGATATTTGGGCAGAAGCTTTCTATGTGGGCCTCTAGGTCTCAAGAGTGCAGTCTGCAGTTGCACAGTTTGCAAACTGCAACTAGAATTCCAGCTGCCTGCTCCTATTTAAATCTCATGCTTCAGGTTTTCTCCTACTCCAAACCACACCATCATCTTCCTTTGTGGGAAACGCAGTACAGTGACAGCCATAGGGAAGCTGTCACATGGATCATACTGAAGTCTCCATCCAGGCTTAGAAAACACAGCCACGTTTGTTCACTGTCTGAATCCCCAGAGACTGCAAGTTGCAGTAGATAAGGGCGCCACCTACTGGATTCTTTTGGCCTGGAGGGGGGGGAAAGAATGGGGACCAAGACATGAGAAAGGGTATCAATGCATGTGAAGTAATGCACCTTCCATCTGGCGAATGTAATGTAACCCTTCTATTAATTACAATAAAAAAATATATGAAAAAAGAGTCTGTGGGCAAACTTGCCTATCTGGTTTTACTCATAATAGAGTGAAAGCAGTGAAGAAGGAGCTTTATATAAAAGTCAAAGAATGACAAAGAGACAATAAATAAGAGGTGAGAGAAGAGGAAGTAAAATGTGAAGAAATGAGGAAGGGAGAAATAAAAACGAGGAACAAAAAGTCACCTCTCACAAAATATTTAAGACTATTATTTCGATATAAATGTTAAGTCTTTGAAATTTGCAAGTAATTCACATTTTAATCTATATTTTAAAATGGAGAATAAGTAAAATCTATTTTGCCAAAAATTTGTCATTTCCTATCATCTTTCAGGCTGGATACTGTAGTATGCCTTGACGGATTTATATTTATTAAATTGAAACTGAATTCTTGTTTTTCCTACCATCTCATAAATATTAGTCTTAAAAGACACTGCTAATAAAACATATGACTCTTCTTCCCTTCTTCACCCCAAAAATTCCCATTCCTCACAAACACTGAAAGAGTCCTACATGTTCCTTCTTACTCCTGACACACATATATGTATGAAAGTAAAGGAAGATGCCAACTCTCTTCTTGGGAAAATTGTAACGATTATTCACTTAAGAACATATTCAAAATGTACCTTCTGGAAAATTATAACTTTGACTGGCCCACAATTACTTTCTACTTTATGTTTGCAAATATTTGAGTTGCCACTTCTTTATGATTTCCTATACGTCTCATCTCCATAAATAGTACTTTTGTCTACCCACTGTCTCTTATTGAAGAAATTAAAGAAATTGAGTAAATAGTGTGACATAAGTGGATGACTCCCTGTCAAGTATTAAATACTCCAGTTTTCTGTCCTTTTGATGAACTAAAAATACCAACAATAACCAACACTGACTGCATTTCAGCTTGCCCTTTGTTCAACACTCGCTGTATGCTCGTGACAGCTTTTTGAAATAAGGAAAGTATTAGTAGTACACATGTCTCATAGTTGAAGAAAGATAAGCACAGGAAGAGAAATTCACCCAGTGATGCAGGGAATAAGAGAATGGAATCACTGGAATATAAACTCAGCCTTTCTGACCCTGACATCTCTTCTCTGAACCAGAATTTTACACTGTGTCTACCTTATGTGCTGTGGTTGATTAAATAAATGACACATTTTCAATCTTACCACTGGTTGAATCATATTTCTATGTTGCATTTTATTAAAATTAATTATCATTTTACCTCCTGAAAAATCAGTTGTCTTAGTAGCTAAAATTATTCAGGTTGTTAATATTTTGTACCATATTTGTCCTTCAAAAGAATGAGCCTACTATAATCAAAAGATTTGTACAGAGGAAGGAAAAGAAATTACTTTCCTGATCAAAGGACTGATGTAGGAAAATATGCAAGCTGACGGTATTTAGCTAAGATTACAACAATGAAGTGGAAGAACAAGGGGAAATGGGAGATGTGGTAATAACTGTTACTTTGTTTTTTCAGTTCACCTGACCTCTTTCAACATTTTAATTTAGAAATGCTCCTAATAATCCTCAGGCTTGGTCTCAGGAGTAAGCAAATTAGCCCACCCCACAGGAACCACCTGTGACTTCAGTACAAGAGGAGTGAAAGGGGCTTCAAATCCACTGAAATATTCAAACATGCCTAAAGCTACAATCATAAGAGCTTCTTGAACTGGAAAGAAGACTTTCCAAAAAAGAGAAATAAGGGAAATGGGTCATGATTGCTCAACACTGTAAAGAGTCCATGAGCTTCTAAAAAATAAATTAGCTAAGTAATATGAAATTCCTGTAATGAAATATTCAGCACTGAAAATACACTAATAAAGTACACTAATGCAGATCAGGAGTGTGGTCTAGTGGTATAGCACTTCCCTAGCATGCACGAAGCCCTGGGTTCAATTCCTTAGGTACTGCATACACAGAAAAAGCCAGAAGTGGTATTGTGGCTCAAGTGGTAAAGGTCTAGCCTTGAGAAAGCTCAAGGACAGTGCCCAGGCCCTGAGGTCAAGCCCCAGGACTGGCAAAAATACACAAATGACACACAAAGGAATCACATATAAAACATAATTTAAGCAAAAAAAAAACAATAACTGAAATATACACTAATTCCTCTTCCACATAGTACTAAAACTGGCAAAACTATGTTTTTTTAGAAAAGTATAACTAGAAAAAACCATAGGGAAATGAAAATTATGTCCCTCCTGTGAGAGGAAAGACAAGGCAGGGGGGAAGACAAGAGGTAATTTCTGAGGGCCTGGTAATGCTTCAGCAGACTGTTCATTCACAGTTTAAAAAAAAAAAAAGATGTTAAGCAAGTACATTCAGTGGTCACTTAAAAATGCATGGGGAAGGAGGACATCCTATTTGTTCATCACTTATGCTTTTGTAAGAACAAGTTTAATAGCTCCAGAATTGCAAATAGGAATAGAAGAGGAAAGAAGGCAAGACTGAAAACTCAGTTCTAAGAGAGGGCAGTGATGAGATGGTGAGCTGTGGAATCAGACTCACTGAAATTAAGCCCAGACACTTACCAACTGTGGGCCATGGGCTGGCTCCCAAATCTTGTGCTCCATACTCATGAAATGAAGAACAGAAGGCTGATGTGACAGGATCACTGTGATGCATACACCATACGCTGATTTTCATTTATTGCCTAGTCACAGGCAGGGGGAAGGTGGTAAGAAGGTCTTTCTCTGGATTGAAAGTAGAGACAGAAATCACAAGATATAGAAAAAAAGTCTCCAAGACTATATTCACTACATTTTCTTTCCATTCATCTCAGGCTCACTCCTCAGCCTCACTGGCTTCTTCATGAACCACTCTCCTATGACTCTTCTAGCAAGGTCACAGAGGACCTTCGGGTCACTAAACCCAAGGAATGTCCTCTCTACATCCTTTGACACAACTGTCTACTCCTCTCGCCTCAAAACTTCTTACCTTCTTTTTGGAATTCTAACTTCTCTCCTTCTCACCATTGCCCACAACAAGACTCTTCATTTTCATAGTCTCCCCTGGGCTGTGACAGCCTTCTAACTGGTCCTCCTCAGGGTTGACCATCCAAATCCTTTCTTCCCACAGCGTTCATGTAAATCTTATCAAGCCTCTTTCTCAATATGAACCTTTATTCCCTTTTGCCCTTGAGGAGCTAGTGGGTTTGTCTTTAAGTATACCTATGTCACCTGAACCTTACCTGTACTTATTTGGACCTCAGAAGGTCTTTCTGCCACTTTCTCTATCTGGAAGATCTCATTTTCTCAAACTCACCTTTCACCATATTGCCTGCCTTGCTAATCAAATTATTCCACCCATGATCTATCCCCATCTAGATTACATATCTTCCTTTTAATGGGTATAATCTGTGATTATTCTTGAATCACTGTATCATATATCTGTTGATGATCTATGGCTTGAAACTCCTTACAGGGACACATTACTTACTTGCCAACAAATACCATACTACCCAATACAGACACCAAGAAAACTAGTTAAGTAACTTTATGGTCTGGTCAAATAAAATTGATACATATTTCACAATTGTACCATATTGCCATGATGTTTTATCCAGCAAAGCATGTTCTTCCTCTCCTACTATTGGAGGAAAAAGAATTGTATATTGCATCCTTGTCTTAACCCCATCTTCTAATATTTCTTGGTTTTGTCATAATTATTCTACTTTACTACTTATCTAACTAGACACAAATCTTACAGGTAAATCAAATATATCTGATCTTATTTGATATATTTGATTTATAATTAGTCAACTATGTGTTCAAATCCTAGCTCTATCACTTGCTGTTCATGAGACCTTGACTTAACCAATCACAAGTTTCATTGTAAAATGAGAGTAGAAATACCTAGCTCATGGCTTTCTTGTGAAGCTCAGTAAACTAAAGTATACTTAACATATTGCTTAACACAAATAAGGACTCAATAATTGCCTAATATTCTTGATGGCAATTAAAACAGTTGCTTTGTAGAATAAATTTTTTTTTTAATTTTCACTAGCATTTTATACTTTTTTTTTTTTTTTGCTTTTTGTTTTTTGCCAGTCCTGGGACTGAGCTCAGGGCCTGAGCACTGTCCTTGGACTTTCTCAAGGCTAGAGCTCTACCACTTGAGCTTCAGCACCATGTCTGGCTTTTTTTCTATGTATGTGGTACCGAGGAATCGAACCCGGGTCTTCGTGCATGCTAGGCAAGCACTCTACCACTAGGCCAAACTCCCGACCAACATTCTATACTTTTTAAGACAGAGTCGAGTCCTGGGGCTTGAACTCAGGGCCTGAGTACTATCTGTGGGCTTTCTCAAGGCTAGAGCTCTACTACTTGAGCCCCAGCACCACTTTCAACTTTTTACATGTATGTGGTACCAAGGAATTGAATCTGGGTCTTTGTGCATGCTAGGCAAGCACTCTACCACTAGGCCAAACTCCCAGTCCTCATCTTGATTTTTAAGAGTAAGATCTCAGTAACTGTACTTTTTTCAGAGAGATAAAGAGTATAATAAAACTACTTTGTACTTTGTAACTAAAAAAATAGTTTGTACACTGAAACTGATGGTTAATCAAAAAAAATAACTAGAATAAGTTAAATGAAAATATGTTTCTACTCAATCAATGGTAGCATTGTCACAATGGAACCACAGCTTCCATTAAGTGCATGCTAATCATATATGTTGTTCATTGGTGGGGGGAAAAGATGCTTAAAGTACAAAAGTGAAAAATTCAACATCACAAAAACTTTTGCTGTTCTTATTTTCTGAGCTTTATATTTCAATTAATTTTAAATGGTAGTTTTGAAAAATGCAATAAAAACAGAGAACTAGAGATGAAGGAAAACAAAATTGGTTAGATGAAACTTTATGATGACTTTACAAAGGCATTAGCCTTTGTAAAAATGCTGAGAAGTTATTCTTAATGCATAATCTATACTGTGGATATCTGCACATTTAAAAATTACAATCTACTTCACTAGCCTAAAAGTGAAGGGCCTGTTGATCTGGAAAACTTACTTACTTTCCCCTCTCTCACTGTTCCTCCTAAAAACAAACATAAACTTGACCTACTTCATTCAGAAATTTAAAAAAAGGAAAATCTCATAACAATAAGATTATTATGACAAACTTTTTCCACACTTTATTCTTCAAGCCCAGAATGACATTGGTAAGATAAGACATTTTAAAAGTCAATAGCACTTATTTTGAAGTCTGAATTATCGTGCTTTTTTAAAAAAAGTCATTTCCTTAAACAGGAAATGTATTAATAATGACACAAAAGACAGTACAAGTCATACTATAGAGTACAACGTTTCCCTTCAAAAAAAATAATATCCTATCCTCAAAGGATAGTAATTCTTTAGCATAGTTGTTTGAAAAAAAAAATACAGGAGAGGAAAATCCTTTGTTTCTCATTCACTGAGATTTTACTGAACTCTGATCATCTGAAAACTTAACGTATTTCTCCCCAAATTTAAGTTGAAGCTATTTGAAAGTTAAAATTGCATCAATAAAATCTAGTTTTCACCAAATAAGTTTATTAAATTTCTATGTACACCACATCTACTATTGTATTTTCACAATTCATTCTGTTAAACATCCCAACCCCAAAAGTACCATAATTGTTACATTAAAATAACCCATTTTACAGACTAACAAAGCTCTAAGATTTATTGATAAAATGGGCATCCAACATGCAGAAATGTTTGTAATTAAAAAAAGAAATATTTGTAATTATTTACTTTGTCTTTTATTTACATTGAGTTTTGGATTACATAGCATACAACTCAGGGCGAGAAAGCTGCTTTACAATTGATGTAATTGTGCCTCATTTCAAAGTCTTAAGGTGCCGGGGTCAACCGGCAGCAAACCAGGGTTCGCAGATTGGGGTTCCTGAAATAGGGGGCAAGGACTAGGAAGAAATAGAAGAGAGACAGACACACCGGGTCCGGGATGTCCACAGTCCAGGTAAAGACTGCCGCGTTTATTTTTCACTCCCGCTTCTTCCCTCCTCCCGACCCTGGGAACCTCCAGGTGTTACATTCATATGGTAAATCTCAGGTCATTTACATAGAATAGGGCCAGAAAACAATAAGACAATAAAGCCATTGTCTGATGCAAGTCAAGGTACAGTTTGATTCCACTCTGGCTCCCAACATTAAGGAGTTATCAACACTATTTCATAGTTTTTTACTAGATAAAACTATACAGCTGTATATTGTCTCGTTCTGCAGCTCAAAAATCAGCAACAGGACTGATTTTTTTCCATGGTTATTCACAAAATGTCATCTCTTTGCTATAATGTAGAACTTCTACTGGATTTTAAGTCTATGTGGAACTTTGACTGGATTTTAGCCTAATGGCTGAGGTGTGTTCTTTTGTTTGGCATTGTCAAATCCATCATAAAATATGTAATAAACTAGATTCTGTCCACTTTATAAAATTTATCCAAAATATGACAACATTGATGATAAAAATAGATTTTCTGAAGCAAATAGATACCTTTATAGATAGGTTTGCATGGATTGACTGAATTGGGATTTTCAGAAGATCAGATCTCATGGAAGATGGTTAACCCAGCAGAAGCTCCTTATTCTCTGTTCAAGATATAAGGAGCTTCTCAGACAAATCGTTCATGATTTGCTAACACCAGCTTTCTAAGGTGGAGCTCTCAAGTTGCTAAATTTTCTGCTTTGTTTTGGAATTGTTAATTCTTGGTATCCATGATGTAGACTTTTTGCTTAAAGATAATTTATTACTAAAAACTGGTTTAAGGAGTGATTTAGAGTTTTTTTAAGTCTCATTTTTATGAGCAAACCAACTTGGTTTGGGTTTCATAGGAAAAAAGAGCAACACTGGAATTTTCTTCTTTTTTCATAAAACTGGAGGTTACATAAATAGATTAGCATGAAAGGGCATGTCTTTTATGTGAATTATCTGATTTGAACCAAAAGCCAGCAAAAGAGAACGTGAGAAACATGAAATTCACCTTTCTAGTGAACCTAGAGTCATTTAGGCTGAGGTGGAAGTTACTCTATTAAGTTGATTTATATAAAAGTCCAAAGCCCCAGAGCTCAAGGTAAGTTTTGAGGGTCACTAGCCCATGCACTGTTAATTGAACTGTTTCCTAGGCATAGGTGCCGATCACTTTGGCATGACTTAAAAGGATGTAAGAATCTAAAAGTTCCTCATCCATACAAAAACACCCCCACGTTTTTTTTTCTGTCCTCAAATACCTTCCTTACTAACATGAAATTCACCATTCTGCTAAAGTAAATAAAGGGCAAATCTATATTTTCCAAGGGGACAGAAGCCATAAATGTCTCATAGTTCTAACCCTGCCTGCATGAAGGCTGATCAATAAATATCTGTTGAGTGAACACACTTCCTGACGTCTTTATGCAAAGGGAGATTTTGAAACATTGATTGTTGCTTTTTTGTTTTTATCGGATCTTTAGTCCATAAATGCAAAAACTCGAAGAATAAAAAGCTAAGAAAGGAAGACCTTCAGGATAATGTGTACTTATTCTGTCAGAATAATATAGACAGAGGTAAATGTATGCTTTGTAACAATATTTTTGGTCTGTGCTGACTACAATGTAATAAATGAAGACGAGAGAATAAATGTTCTCTTCTAATTCATGAATTTGGCTGCTGAATAATGAACTATTATTTATCATCAAAATTTGCAACCCAAAATTCAGTGGGTGGTAGTGTGTCTTTATCTTTGTAAGTTCCTATAAATCCTAACTGTAGCCTTATTTAAACTTAGCAATTGTGGTAGGAGTGGCAGGTTACGTGACAAAAAATAATTTTAGCACATAGATTTTTCAATTGCTCTATTATTGGGACTGAATATTAGTATACCAAAGAAGGACAATGAGTGAATACTAAAATAAATTTTAATCTTCATGATTAAATGGTCTCCACCCACGTAAGAACCTGTGGGCCTGGGTTCATTTACTCAGCTTGTATCCTAAAGTCTGAATAAGGCAATTTGGAATAAGGCAAATGGAGAGCTGTATACTGCAGTATTATAACAACTATTAGATTACTTTTTAAAGAGGAAAGAAACATAGAGTAGAATTGTTTCATTACGACACTTCAAAGACAATGCAATATAGTTATGTTAAATTCAGGAAGGAAAATTGTTTAGTTGCATCTTTGCTAACAATTTGGAAGCATCCATTGTATTACTTCTGTACTGTTATTGAGCTCATTTTATTAAGGCAAATTTATAGCAATGTTAGAAATTAATACCATCCTTATTTCCTCTACTGCCTGACTTTATTGAATGCCATGGGGCATATTAATCAGTAAAGCCAAGTAGTGCATGAAATAAAAGTATAAATTAACCTGTAACATGAATGTAAAAGGAGCTTAATAAAATAGAAATAAATAAAATTTTAATGATAATCAACCTGCCCTGACTGAGCCAAGCAAAAATTGCAAAAGTGCCAAACACAGAATCTAAAGAGCTATATATATACAGAAAGAGAAAGAGAGAGAGAGAGAGAGAGAGAGAGAGAGAAAGAGAAAGAGAGAGAGAGAAGCAACATTGACACAGAAATCGAAGATGACAATTACAGCCACATTGTAGGCCAAAAGTGATATAAGCTCAAGTCACAGTATTATTAGTCAACAGATAAACAGTTACATACAAAGAGTTTGGGCACTGCTAATTATTGCTATTCTTTTTTTTTTTTTTTTACCAGTCCTGGGGACTGAACTCAGGGTCTGAGGACTGTCTACTAGGCTTTCCTCAAGGTTAGTGCTCTACTACTTGAGACACAGCACCACTTTCAGCTTTTCTATGTATGTGGTACTGAGGAATCAAACCTCAGTACCCACAAACCTCTTTACCCACAAAATATTCTGCTGTTTTTAAATATTTTATATATGGCTTTTTAATATTTTGTTTAAGTATCTTTTAAAATTGTCTTCTCTGTGCATAATTTAGGGTCCTTTTTTTCTTCATGATATTGTACATTTTTTCTCTCTGAATGACATTTATTATCAAGCCTGTAATTTAAAACTCTTTTTATAAAAAGACAGCATTGCTGAACAATACCTATATACAACTAAATGGCACTTTAATTTATTTCTCTCCAAAAAAGAAAAAAAGGCTACCATTCTAAAATTGGATTAACTATGGTATTGTAATATAGGACATCTAGAAAATTATATTCAACACTTATTTAAAGCAAGTATCTGCTGAATGATAATGTCAACTCTTCACAGAAACATTGAATAGCCACAAGCTTCCAACCTTCTCTACGTGCCTGTTACATATGCAATCAAAGGGAGATGATTGTGACTGGAAAGAGACTGTGAAGCCCTTTATCATAGGCATCCATTTACCAGGTTGATAGAAAAACAACACAAAATAGTGTTAGCAACTTGAGTGATAAAATATGTTCCTCAAATGTAACGTATTATTAAGTCACAAAAAAATAACCTCATACAGGTCTACTCAAACCAACTCTCTTGCATTGTACCATTCACTATAGTAATCAAAGGGGAAAATAAATATACATATATGTATAAAATTCTAAAATATGTGAATAGTGATTTTTAAATATAATTTCTTTAGTTTGCTTTCTAATGCTAATGCTAAATCAAGTTGATTAAACCTTCAGGGATCCTGTAGCCTCTCACCAAATCAGTTTCCCTGGAGTGTAATTCCTATTATCTCACTTTCTAAAACCTTTTATAGCTCCCATTCTTGTTTCTGGAATAAATCTTAGCGATTCTGCTGCACACTACTCCCTCAAACCCAGGCTCCAGGTCCTGTGTCATATGTTATCTACCCAGCGCCTTTTCCAGCACGTATTCTTTGCTTAGGATCTTTTTGGTACTAAAATCATCTGCCCCTTTCATAAGTATACCAACTATCTACTGTATCCCACCACTTTTCCCATAGTGTTTTAAACCTTCAAGGCTTCCTTAGACACTGATCTTCCCAAAAGCTTTCTGATAACTCTGAGATTGCATAGCTGTCAATATGGAGAGAACCAGAAATGTGAGTCTACAAAATTGGTGATCCATCATAGAACTTGGTCTTACACTCTGCTTCCTAAAAAGAAGGGAAAATAGTATTTTAAATTCTGACCTGTATATTCAGCACCCCTATTCAATATCCTGATTACCATTAACTACGAATACCATTCATATTTCATTTTAATCTATTTCTTATGAAACCTAAAAATTATTCAATAGTGACTGTTTAAATTTATTAATCTCTGAAGTAATGTTGTGGCTCCAGGGGTAGGGAGATAGCCTTGAGCTGAAGAGCTAGGGACAGAGCCCAAGCCCAGAGTTAAAGTCCCATGACTGAAAAAAAGGAAAAAAAGATATATTTATAAATCTCCTTAAATATTTTTTAATAGTCTTGGAGTTTGGACTTGGGTCTTCATACCATTCTACCACTTGAGCCCTGCTTCCAGACCTATGAAACACCTCTTAATATAGATTTAAAAAAATTGTGAGGTGATCTTTTTTCTGACATTACAAATTCTTCAATTCAAGTTTATAATATCTCTCCAGAGTTCCTTCTCTTCCAATGGAATAGAAGAACCTAAGATGAGCCACAGGTGTAAAATGTATGCCCTGGACATTACAATGGTTTAGAGAACACATTCAGACACTGAATTATTGTACAGTAGTAAAACCCTACTGACTTATGGTTCTCATCAAACAGCAGACAACAGTATTAAGATTACTGGACTTCTGCATTTATTAACTTAAAAAGTAAAAACTGGGCAGGGAGTTTGGTCTACTGGTAGAATGCTTGCCTAGCATGCACGAAGACCCAAGTTTGATTTCTCAGTACCATGTACACAGAAAAAGCTGGAAGTGGTACTGTGGCTCAAGTGGTAGAGGTCTGGCCTTCAGGAAAACCCAAGGACAGTGCTCAAGCCCTGAGTTCATGCCCCAGGACTGGCAAAAATTGATTTAATTAATTAGTTAATTAATTAATTAAAAACTGAATCTGGGACATTTTAAAATACAATTACTGCAAGCAGACCTCTTATAAATATCATAATCTGAAAAATGTATCAGATGGTAAATATTCCTCTCTATTTCAGGAAGAAAGGAAGGAAGAAAGGAAAGAAGGAAGGAAAAAAGGAAAGAAGGAAAGAAGGAAGAAAGGAAGGAAAAGGAGGGAAGTGAAAAAAAACACTGATGCTTGAAATATCAGAAAGCAGCTACAGAGATTATATAGATATCTTGACTGGCTTCAATAACAAAATTTGAAAGAGGAATTTTCCTCTGGGTTAAAAAAGAGAAGAAGGGGCCTGGGGATTTGGGCTAGTGGTAGAGTGCTTGCCTAGCATGCACGAAGATCCAGGTTCGATTCCTCGGTACCACATATATAGAAAAAAGCTGGAAGTGGTGCTGAGGCTCAGGCGGTAGAGCTCTAGCCTTGAGAAAGTCTAAGGACAGTGCTCAGGCCCTGAGCTCAAGCCCAGGACTGGCACAAAAAAAAAAATCTTTATTGATAAGGTAATGAGCAGGGGGTTACAGTTAATCTAAGTAAGGTAATAAGTACAATTGCTTTTAAATATTGTAAATACTCTATAGACATACTGTTTTATTACTTACATTAATATGTACCTAGGACATACAAACCCTCAGCTTCATTTTAATTACATCCTAAAACCTAAGTGCCAGTGATTGTATATAGAGATTCCCTTCTTGAATACTTGTTTGTTAAACATGACATTTGAAATATGATGTAAAAATCAGAGTTAATAAATTCTTTAATTAAAAAATCTTTATTGATAAGGTGATGAGCAGGGGGTTACAGTTAATCTAAGTAAGGTAATGAGTACAATTACTTTTAAATATTGTTACACCATTCCTCATTTTCTCCCACTTACCCCTTCCTAGTGCCCTACCCTCAATGCCAGTTCATTTGTAATGTAATGTCAAGTGAGTATCAAT
Source organism: Megascapheus bottae (assembly GCF_031878675.1). Taxonomy (NCBI): domain Eukaryota; kingdom Metazoa; phylum Chordata; class Mammalia; order Rodentia; family Geomyidae; genus Megascapheus; species Megascapheus bottae. Next base: position 7,004,328 of record NC_143520.1, on the reverse strand, counting down.
GTTGCATTAGTTCATCTTTTGTCCTGATGTTTCTGTGATTCTTTTTCCCTTCTACAGTTCAAATAAACTTATATTTTTTTAAAAAGACATGTTACAGAAAACTAGGAGAAATTTTTTTTAAAAAAGAACTACATACAGAACATAATAAGAATATCTTGTTTCCAATTCTTGGAGTTCATGTTAATATGCTTCATTATATATCCTATGTGCTTAGCAATTGGGTTATTGAAATCCCCTGTTAAGAATATCATAGACAGGGGCCGGGAGTTTGGCCTAGTGGTTAAAGTGCTTGCCTAGCATGCATGAAGACCCGGGTTTGATTCCTCGGTACCCCACGTATATAGCTAAAAGCCAGAAGTGGTGCTGAGGCTCAAGTGGTAGAGCTCTAGCCTTGAGAAAGTCCAAGGGCAGTACTCAGGCCCTGAGCTCAAGCCCAGGACTGGCAAAAAAAAAAAAGAATATCATAGACAGTACATAAGGCCATATAGTATGAAGCTAATTGAAAGGATCTCCAGGATATTGAAACAAAAGCCATATAACAAATGATTGTTGTCCTTAATGTACTATGTTATCTCTCATCTCCTTTGCTGTCCCTTGGGTATTTCATATTGTTACAGTATCTCACTTTGATATCTGATATATTGAATTTATTTGTATTTGGTTATTTGAAATTTGATAGGGAAGGGGGGAAAAAAACAAGATGGGAGGTGGGGTGGGGGGAGGATAATGGGTACCAAGACATGTGAAAGGGTATCAATGTATGTGAATTAATGCACCTTCTATCTGGCAAATATCATGTAACCCTTTTATTAATTACAATAAAAATATACATATATATATAAAAAAGAATATTATAGACAGGGCCAGGAACGTAGCCTAGTGGTAGAGTGCCTGCCTGGCATGCACAAAGCCTTGGATTCGATTCCTGTCACATACACAGAAAAAGCCAGAACTAGTGCTGTAGTTCAAATGGTATAGCACTAGCCTTGAGAAAGGTCAAGGACAGTGCCCAGGTCCTGAGTTCAAGACCTAGGACTGGCAAAAATTAATTAATAAATTAAAATTAAAAGTGATTTAGAAAAAGAATGTCATAGTCATATTCTAGTTATTACAAATGAGGGAAGCCATGCAACCTAGTTTTCTTTGGATCTGGCTTCATGTAATTTTTTCCAGGTCTTTCCATTTCCCTACCAATGGTACTGCCAAGTTCTTGCCTGTCATTTGTTCGTAGTGGTTATCCTGGTAACTTTATATAATTAAAGAATAAAAATGTACCCTCTGTGACTTAAAATCGCAGTAGTTTAGCATTGTTATTGCAATCTAAACATCTCCGTTATACATATATACAGTTGTAAACATCTACATTACAAACATAAAGCAACAATAGTAATTATTATAATAGCAATGCAGTCTGAGAAGCTGCAGACCATAAAACTGTATGGGCGCCCCCTGCTGTGTCTGCTGCTAAACTTAACTAATATTTCCGGTTGCCAGGGCTTAGTGCCCTGGTTTTAAGATGGATCCATAAACAAACAGTAAACAAAACAAAATTAAAATACTGGTATATCAATAAATCAGTGGGTCAAAGGGATGAGGAGAAAATAAATCGCTAGCAATTTTAATGCAATCTGTGAATGTTAAACACAAAGGTAAGCATGGTAAGTGGAGTTCCAAAAGCTGCACTCAGGAGTTCTCAGGCAGCATGTTGTCTGCCCTGCTGCTGCATGTAGGTTAAGATGTTTTCCAAGGCTCACTTTCTATGGAACTTTGTCAAGTCTGACAAAGACTTTGGCAACGTGAGCACAGTACTACCCTCTCTAATCTCTGTAAATGCACCATGATCTCAACAGAGCACACTGAGGAGATTATTTTGGAGAAACTGTAATGACACTGAACAGGAGGCTCGCTGAACATCTTGTGCAAGTGAGATCCCAAGCCTCCTCCATGACGGCTGCACAGAGCTCTGTAGGCTAATGAGGGGACCATCTGTAATACTTTGCTGGCAGCTGTGTCCCCTCATTCCGTGCCAACCTGTCCTTCGTGGGATGGTCTATAGAGACCGGTCTCATTCTGTGAGAACATGGTGCTGGTTCACAACCATCTCATCTGCAGACCAAACATTTCAGTATTTGTACTTGTATGTTTTAATAGGCCTTGTCAGATGAATGTGTGTGCATATTTCTAAGTTTGCCTTTATATTGTCACATTTAGGGCCATCCACCGTCCCCACCTCCACACACAAAGAAGAAAACTTATATCCTGTTTTTATTTCTTTTTGTAAAAAAAAAAAAAGAAAAAGTCTCAAATAAGAGGAGGATTTAAATTGAGAGAACTGGTTATGTCCTAATATCATTCATACTTCAAAGTCTCAAAATTAAGAGTTTTTTTCTCCTCTGGAACACACTCAGACACATTTTTCTTCCTTCTTTACAAGGTTTTCATTTGCATGCTTGAGTTCATTTCTGGTTTTAGACTTTCAAAAATTAAGAAAATAAACATAAATGATATATCTTAAAATCTTTATGAGTAAATTTCAAATTACGATGGAGCAGCATTTTGAAGCATTTACTTGGCAGCATGTGGAAAATTATATAAAGATTATAGTAGACATCAAAATATTTTAAAGCAACCATTAAGCAGTTTTAAGGGTAAACCTAGTAACAAATTTGACGTTGAAAATAAGTACTTACATACTGAAAAGTTGCTTTAAAAGGACATAACTTATTTTGTTGTAATTCTCAAAAAAAAAAAATTTTGCCAGTCCTGGGCTTGAGCTCAGGGACTGAGCACCGTCCTTGGATTTTCTCAAGGCTAGAGCTCTACCACTTGAGCCTCAGCCCCACTTCCGGATTTTTTCTATATCTGGTACTGAGGAATCGAACCCGGGTCTTCCTGCATGTTAGGGAAGCACTTTAACCACTAGGCCAAACTCCCGGCCCCAATTCTCAAAATTTTATGACAATTCAGCTCTATCCTTCACTTCCATTTCAATTAATCCACTGCCGTTGATAAAATTACTAAAATCCGTTCACCACACTGAGAAGGTGGCTCCGTGGCAGAGTTCTTGCCTAACATGCAGGAAGCCTTGGCTTTGATTTCTCGATGCTGCATAGTAATAGCCAGAAGTTGTTTTGTGGCTCATATGGTAGAGCACTAGCCTTGAGCAAAAAAGCTCAGGAACAGGGCCAAGGTCCTGAGTTAAAGCCCCAAGACTGGCAAAAAAATCATTTCTCTTTCTCCAAAAATTAATAAAACTTCCTTTCAGATACTATATGATCTTCATTTTCATCTTAAGAAGTAAAAGAACAGGGGCCAGGAGTTTGGCCTAGTGGTAGAGTGCTTGCCTAGCATGCACGAAGACCCAGGTTCAATTCCTCGGTACCACATACATAGAAAAAAGCCAGAAATGGTGCTGAGGCTCAAGTGGTAGAGCTCTAGCCTTGAGAAAGTCCAAGGACAGTGCTCATGCCCTGAGCTCAAGCCCATGACTGGCAAAAAAAAAAAAAAAAGAAGTAAAAGAACAAAGAACCTGCCAACTGAAGAGGTTAGGATTTTTACCCAGGTGAATATTATATGTCAAAAGTAAAAAGACACATATTGAAATCAAGGGGAAGCTGACTACAACAGCTCACACCTGTAATCCTAGCTACTCAGGAGGTGGAGGTGGCAACTGTGAAGGTCTTGATTTGAGGCCAGCCTGGGGAGGAGGGGGGACTCATAGGACCCCATATCTCAACCAACTAGCCCATTAAAACAAAAAACAAAAACACTTGTGATGTTTGGTACCCGCCTCTTACCCCAGCTGCTACACAGTTTTGCAGACCAGAGTAAACTACCAAAACAACAAATAAATAACAAAAGCTGAAAGAGCTAAAGATATGGCTTAAGTGATTGAGTGCTCATCAGGCAAACGCGAGATTCTAAATTCATATTATAATCCGAGAGAGAGGAGGGAGGGGGAGAGAATGCCAACATTTTAACTTGGTTAGTAACAAGATTTTAGCAAGAAGTTTTAAAAAGGCTTAAAATATAAATTCCATGTATCAAAACCAAGACCAGCTATTTTACCATGTAATATCTGAAATTTAAAACATTAGTTGCCTGACAGTAGACACATAAACTGTGAAGACTATAGAAGCTCTTCCTTCCTATAACCTCCCTTTAAACTTGACCTACCTCCAAAAAAATATAAAAAGTTTCCATTTGGATTGTCCTGTTCTCTATAATTGATACATACATGAATAGAATCCAAAAGGAAAGATATTGCACCTTTAGCTTGCTTTCATAATAAATTCCACATCAATTATTAGTATGTTTTAACAGTAAGTAATAGAGTTATACTTCCCGCTACTTAATGGAAGAAATGTCTCAGCTTTGGGTTTTTTATGTTTGTATTTGAAGTACTTCCATAACCCTGGTTAAATCAGGTATGGCTTCATTAAGTGAGAGGAATTTTCTTCCAAAGATTCTTTGTTCTTAGAATAAATGCTATGAAGGTTTTCCTGCAAACTATCACTGCCTATTTAGAATAGTTTGGGCTCCAGGCCTAAATCTGAATCATATATTCCAAATAAAGTATCTTTTGCCTGGATTTTTTACATTTTTTCATAGTGTATAAGCTACAAATATTATCTTTAAAGGTTTCTATGTTTTTAGCAGTGAGGAGGTAGCATGTTTCCAGTACAAATATTTGCTGCTTAAAAATGAACACAAATTTACTTTTATTGTGTTTGTGCTAAAGTTCCACACGTACTGCCTGACCTATTATTATATTCAAATCTATCTGCAAACGTGAAGCAAAAGGCTAAAAATTCATTGATAAAATTAAGCTTCAAGAACAAGACAGGAGGCCGGGAGTTTGGCCTAGTGGTTAAAGTGCTTGCCTAGCATGCATGAAGACCGGGGTTCGATTCCTCAGTACCACATACATAGAAAAAAGCCGGAAGTGGTGCTGAGGCTCAAGTGGTAGAGCTCTAGCCTTGAGAAAGTCCAAGGACAGTGCTCAGGCCCTGAGCTCAAGCCCAGGACTGGCAAAAAAAAAAAAAAAAAAAGAACAAGACAGGAATATTTCAAATAAATAAGCTCTTCCTAAATCCTTTGGGAAAACTATTACATTTGCCTGGCTTTTCCTCTCCCTGCCTCGGCCCACCAATTTTCCCCTCTGTGATCACCCATAATTCCACCGGCTCTTTGCTTGCTACAATGTAATGATTCCCGCTTTATGTTGATGGAAGAAAAATGGGAAGAAAGAGAACCGCCTGATTTGAGACAATGCAGATCCTCTCCGTTACCACTAGCTGGCGCCAAAGCTCTAAACATACAATGATGTAGTGTGTCGTGCGAGCTAATAATTAGTAAGACTGCAAATTGATCGTAGTTCTACAAAGCATGAAATGTTTGCCAATAAATATGTAACACGGCAAAGAGGCTGCCTTTACGATGCAAATAACCACAGTTTTATGTCTGAGCGGTTTTCGTCTTCAAAAGAAAAGAAACGCAATCGTAAAGAATGCTGGGGGCGGAGGAGGGGCGTGGTCAAAATTAACCTAAAGGAAGTCTTTTTTTTTTCTTTCCACAAGCTACTCACTAAACGTGTAAAACTTTTCCGGTTATATAATGCTCTGTTGACCCAAATAAAGTGCCGTTTTTATTGTGCCTTTAGTCTAAGACAGAATCGTGGGACACATCAGGGTCACACGGAAAGTGACTTTACTGCACAGGCTCCTAATTCACTTTACATGCTCCTTCCTCCCCAAGCTTAGGCTTTCCACTTCTTGGCAGAAATATCCATGGCCAGATCCTCCCCTTTCCGCCTCGTATAAACAGAGCGCAACCCTTTCCAGACCTTTTCATGACTAGTGGAAAGAGCTTTGTTCATTTCAGGGAACGACAGTGTCTAAGGAAAACATGGGGGCAAATCATGCCTTTGGTTCAAAACACTAATTGTTGGGCAATTTATGTAATTTTGAGTTTACAATTCTGAGTCTGATTAGGAAAAAAAAGAAGGAAAGAGCACTAAGGGGCCAGGAATTTGGCCTAGTGCTAGAGTGCTTTCCTAGCATGGACAAAGACCCAGGTTCGATTACTCAGTACCACATACATTTAAAAAAAAGCCGGAAGTGGTGCTGTGGCTAAAGTGATAGAGCCCTAGCCTTAAGAAAGTCTAAGGTTCAAGACCCACAACTGGCCAAAAAAAAAAAACAAAACAAAACAACTAAAAATTCAAAATATATACTGCCAAAATTTTTTTTCATGTATTTTTTAATGACACATACTATTTTGGGCAGGAAGTGAATTCAGATAAAACTATAGCAAAGTACCCCGCTTTTGAAAAGAAATACTTTACAGAGTGACTTGTGAACATTTTAAAAGCTGGTAATAGTCATTGGAATAGATTCCTATTACCCAGTCCACTCCATCATTGAGGAACCCTGGAGTCCATAACTTGGAAGAAGAGAGAAAGAGAATGAACTGGTTTCTGAGTTGCCTGTGGCTTTTACAAAAGAATCATCAGGCATTTCTTCCCAATTTCTTACTCTAATTTCTCCCAATTTCTTACTCTAATTTCTCAGAGAAAGGACATGTCTTATTGTAAATGAACTTGCTTTCCCTACACAGCTAAAATATGTTTTATGTGCAATTGCCTCTGAGGATTTGGGGTTGTTAGTTTCAGAAAGCCCTTGTGTAAGTTGTTATGCTACTTTGCATATTAACTGATGCATTTCGTGGTGAATAATTTAAATCATCCCTGGTTTATTTATAATGTCCAATACAATATAAATGCTGTGTACAGAGTTGTAGTATCATATTGTTTAAAGTCTATACATGGTCAGTACAAGAAGAATATTTTAAAACATTTTAATATTTTCTATTTGCCCCTGCATGGATGAGTGCAGACCTGTATAATACTATGGACGAACTCTTCTTAAAAATCCTATCAGCCACCCATACACAAGTGGCTCCTCAAGGGCCATGAGTTCTAAATCCTTTCCTGGGCTGAGTTTTCTCTTAGGATATCAGTGAATCATGGTCATTCCATCTCCATACAATCTCTTGAAAATGAACTAGGGCAGAGGGGCATATAACATAAGGTAATTTTTATAGCCTTTTTATTTTCCAGCTGAAATCACCTATATGAACCCTTCCCAATGACAGTTGGGTGAGTTTGATGTAGGAAAGAACATTCAGGAAGTGAAAATGAAGTTTGAGGAAAGTGTCAAAAAATTTTATAGCAAACACAGTGCAGATGCTCAATTGTCTGCAGTCCTCTGCTATCAGGTATCATTTTGCTGGGCCTTTTCAGGAGATATACTATGGAAACTACATTAACCACAATTTGGAATGTCTGGCCTTCCAACTAACAGCCACATTATTTTTTGCTACTTACTTGCCTTGACCAAACTGCATTAGGTGCTACTGATACCAGCCCAATTCTCTCCAAAGCCTGGTGCAGGTCTAAGTCCTATGCAGTTTAATTCATATTCCACTCAACATACTTGTTTTATTTCCCGTGGAAATTGCTCATTTAATTGCACTGTAAGTTTTATGGGGTATGCCCCAGGCTGCGTTCTTTATGCTAGGCATTTCAGTATTTATGGGAGAACTATACCCAAAACTTCAAACATAAAGTAAAACCAGCAAAATATGCTCTTATCCAGGTCCATAAATACTTTTCACCAGTTTCTCTAATTTTTCCAATGAAATTAACTGAGTATATTAAGCCTGTAACATAGACTATTGCTTGGTATCTCCTGAGCAGGTTTGTCCTTCATATTCAAATCTGATATAGCCCCTCTTTTCAGCTACCACAGACTGCAAAGCAGTAGGCACTGGCCACTCTCTGTGGCGCCCCTCTTCTGCAACTATGACTTTTTTTGACTGTAAACCTAACCTGTAAAATGTGTTCATGAGTCTTGTTTCCTTCTTTTTTTCTTTTTTTTTTTTTTTGCCAGTCCTAGTCTTGAGCTCAGAGCCTGAGCACTGTCCTTGGACTTTCTCAAAGCAAGGGCTCTACCACTTAAGCGTCAGCACCACTTCCAGCTTTTTCTATGTATGTGGTACCAAGGAATTGAACCCGGGTCTTCGTGCATGCTAGGCAAGCACTCTACCACTAGGCTAAACTTCTGGCCTTTCTTTCTTTCTTTGTTTCTTTCTTTCTTTCTTTCTTTTTTTATCAAATGGTGCTTGATTGTAGGTCCCACGTGTACTTGGTAAATAGATACAGAGCTAAGGCATGTGCTGCAGAATATGGCTGCTTAAAAAGGACATATGTCAGCATATGAGGCTATTTCCTGTGTTTAGGGACAGGGACAGACACACAAATTCTAGCTAAAGCAAATCAAGATGCATTCCAGAACTTCTCAAATGTCAATAGGGCTCTATCTGATCTTGCTAAATTTATTGCTAATTTTATATTTTACTGCCATTCTACTATATAAACTACCCGAAAGCCTGTTTTCAGAGAAATACAAAAATTTAGATATATAGGTCCCCATCTCTCAGTACTGGGGATTGAACACAGTAGTTCATATTTGCTAGACAGATGCTCTTCCACTTCAGGCACAATCAGACCTTTCTGCTTCAGTTGTTTTTAGAATAGGGTCTCATATTATGTCCCTGAAACAATATTTTCCTATTTGTGCTTTTTGTATAGCTGGGGTGACAGGCCCAAATGCCCAAGCCCAATTTACTAGTGGATTTAGGGACTTTTGAATTTTTGCCCAGGCTGGTCTTGAACCACAGTCTTCTGAATCTCAGCTTCCCCACATCCAGACTTCCAAATAATTCTTTATTTTTTTTTTTTTTTGGTCAGTCGTGGGGCTTGAACTCTGAGCCTGGGTGCTGTCCCTGAACTCTTCAGCTCAAGGCTACTACCCTACTCCTTGAGCCACAGCACCACTTCTGGTTTTCTAGTGGTTAATTGGAGATAAGAGTCTCACGGACTTTAGTGCCTGGGCTGGCTTTGAACCACAATCCTCAGATCTCAGCCTCCTGAGTAGCTAGGATTACAGACATGAGTCACCACGCCCAGCTACCAAATGATTCTGGATAAAGCTCATAATTGGCTTTTTAAGCAATTTTAGTAGAGAGCTACATAGAAGCCTTGACATGGAAAAGGTTTGTGGGGAAAGAATAAAGACAATAGATATAAAACCTGAGAACCAGTGGCTTGTACTCATATTCCTAACTACTCAGTGTTAGGTCCGCCTGGAAGAAATGACTTCTTCCCTTGGCTCTCTCCCCCTGCACCCTGGAAATCCCCATCCAGCATCTGTAACCCTGGCAACTGGCATGCCTGGGGGTAGTGGGAGGTCCCCACTGAGGTGTTTCCCCATCCTCTCAAGTCACATCCACTTCCGCTGTGTCTATACCCCTCCCCCTATATAATCACTCACTTCCCACCCTAAGCTCTCTTGCTCGCCCGACTCCATCTTGGGTGGCAGGAGTCTGCTCTTTCCTCACGCAATAAACCCTCTTCTCCTGAACTGCATGGTGTTTCCTTTCAGCAGACCTTACACTTAAAGTGGAAATCCAGAGGATAGTGGTTTGAGACTACCTTCGGCAGAAAAGTCAAAAATTCCATCTCCAAAATAAACAGCAAAACACTTAGTTGAAAGAGGTACAGTTCAAATGGTACCCTGCCTGCACAGTAAGCAAGCCTAGCATGCGTAAATAAGGCCCGACAAACCCCAATATTGACCAAAAAAAAAAAAAGATGGCAAGGACTGTCATGTATGTCATCTAGATTCCTGGCTCTTTGAATACCTTCCATGAGTAGAGTTCACCTGCTGACCAACATTGGATATGCCATGTGAATTTAGTTGGATTAAATCCAGAGAATTTATTTCTCACATGAAAGTGGGAGTGGAAGGGACAGTAGGGATACCGGAGTCTGTGGTTGGAGAACTCAGCTCCTTTGACCTGCTATTCAGTGGTGTGTGACCATGTGCTAATTAGCTATGAGCTCACCTGTTAAAACAGCAGGAAACAGGCAGATGACCTGGTGCTTCTTAAAGAAAGTTCTCAGACAATGGCTCCTTTTACATGGATCCCTTTGGCCAGATTTACAGATTTTGCACCTGGTGGCTACATTCAGAACTGCAAAGGATAAAAACAAAATGAATGAAGACAAGGTAAGACTTAACAAAATTTGTGGGCTATTTCATCACCTAAATCTGGGCACAGTGATTCATCCTTGTAATCCCAGAATATAGTAGACAAAACCAGGAGGATTATGAGTTTAGTCCAGCTGGGGCCACGTGGCAAAACCCTATCCCATAACAAAACTAACTACATAAATAAAATTAGAAATAAAAAGCAATCTGTTATCTCCTTTAGAAACAGAGGAAATGGGATGACACTTCCCTCTCATCTTTCTCTTTCTTTCTGTTTCATGCTACTGGGGTTTGATATCAGGGCCGCTGGTTTATTAGACAGGCATTCTACTACTGAGCCATGCCTTCATCTCTGCTTTTCACTGGTTACTTTTTATTTGTATTATAAAGGTTATGTGCAAAAGGGTTACCATTTTGAAAGTCATGAATACATGTCTTTTGGACGATGTCACCTCTTCACTTGCTCGATACCAGTTTTTCCCTCTTTTCCCCCATCCACAAGTGATATAATTCATTTCCAACACAGTTTCTACTGAGAACCACTGCTGCATTTGTTCACCTTTTGTCCCTCCGTTTCTGTGCTCTCCTAATGCTCTCCCCCCCCCCATCCAAGACAGATAAACAAACAAAAAAGAAAAAAACCGGGTGCTGGGAGTTTGGCCTAGTGGTAGAATACTTACCCAGCATACACAAAGACCTGGGTTCAATCCTTTAGTACCACATACATAGAAAAAGGGGAAGTGGTGCTGTGGCTCAAGTGTTGGGTTCTAGCTTTGAGAAAACCCAAGGACAGTGCTCAGGCCCTGCACTCAAGCCCAGGACTGGCAAAAAATGAAAGAAAGAAAGAAAGAAAGAAAGAAAGAAAGAAAGAAAGAAAGAAAGAAAGAAAGAAAGAAAGAAAGAAAGAAAGAGAAAGATCTCTTGCTTCAATTTCCTGGAGTTAATTTCAATCAATATATAGGATCAGATGCACAGAAGCATTGTGCCTTTGTGTTCCTCAGTTAATTCACTTCTTATTTTTTCTATAGGGTTTCACATGGGCCCAGATGCATGTAGGGACCTCAGTTATCTTATTTTGGGCTTCCTGACATTTCTGGGATGACAGACATGTGCCACTATATCCAGTTTTCCTCCCCTTGAGATGGAGAGTTCTTCTGCCCTGGCTGGCCTGGAACAGCAAAATAATCGATTGCAGCCTCCCACATACCTTAGAATGACAGGTGTACACCACTGTACCAGCTATGAGGTGAGAGGGGGGTCTCATGAACACTTTCTTCCCAGGCTGATCTCAAACCACATCCTCCCATTCTCAGGACCCCAAGAAATATGATTATAAGTGTGAGCTACAGAACACCTAGGCTAGTCCCCTTTTTAAAATAAAAGCACAGAGGTAGATAAAATTATATTGATCAACGTGGACAGTAAGAGACTGAGGCCTCATTAATCAATTTTGTTGTAGATGAAGGGCGCTTTTTCCTTTTTTTGGGGGGGGGTGTCATGGGGCTTGAACTCAGCTGGGCACTGTCTCTGAGCTCTTTAGCTCAAGACTACCTCCCTAACCCTGGGCCTAAGCGCTGTTGTTGAGCTCTTCGGCTCAAGGTTACCGCCCTACCCTTGAGCCAAGCCCCACTTCCCTTTTTCTAGAGGTTAATTGGAGATAAGAGTCTCAGGTCCTTTTGTGCTGGGGCTGGCTTTGAACATTGATCCTCAGATCTCAGCCTCCTGAGTAGCTAGGATTATAGGCATGAGCCACCACGCCCCTGGGAAGGGTAGTTTTTCTTTCTAGGTATCTCTGGTGGTAATATTACCAAACCAGGCCTGTTTTATCCACCATACAGTACGTAAATCATTGAAAAGGTGATTTTTTTGTTTTTGTCTTTCACAAAAGACAAATGGTGGTTCCCACCGATTTAAGCTACCTCCAAATTCCTAAGATACATCAGGGACAAGATTGCTGTCATGACTCATACACCACAGTTGCTATCTATAACAGAGATAGTTCGCTGTGTAACCTCTAAAACAGGTGATAATAGCAAGGGAAAGTTCCCAACTCAGGATTTCCCCTATACAACCTTAAATGAAGATGTGAAAAGGCATGTACTCTATGTATTTGTCTATCCAGCTACTGTTAAAAAACAAACAAAACAAAAAAACCTCAAAAATCGAATTTATATCATCTGCTGGGACAATACAACAGGCCTAGAAATACAATTATACAAGGTTAAAAACATGACATCACTAGCGATCATGAGTTTGACTGTGCACTCATTATTTTTTTTGAAGACCAGAATTTAAAAAAAAAAAAATCTGGGGGCCATGAGTTTGGCCTAGAGATAGAGTGCTTGCCTAACTTATATGAAGATCCAGGTTTAATTCCTCGGTACCACATACACAGAAAAAAAACAAAAGTGGTGCTGAGGCTCAAGTGGTAGAGCACTAGCCTTGAGAAGTCCAAGAACAGTGCCCAGGCCTTGAGTTCAAGCCGAAGGAAGGAAGGAAGGAAGGAAGGAAGGAAGGAAGGAAGGAAGGAAGGAAGGAAGGAAGGAAGGAAGGAAGGAAGGAAGGAAGGAAGGAAGAGTCACTAACAGTCACTTCTAAGATTGGGAGCTGTACTTCCCAGGGCTAAGCTACAGGGGGCAGCAGGAATGAATATGGCCACTTGCAGAGAGCAGACCACATTTGATCATGCCAAAGACATTGTTAAGGAGATGTAGAGAAACTGGTCGTGAGGTGGTATTTTTTCTGCAGAAAGAGCCCTCTTGTTTGCGTGTAGTCAGTTTAAAGCAAAATGAGGAGCTTTTTTTTTTTTTTTTGCCAGTCCTGCGCTTGAGCTCAGGGCCTGAGCACTGTCCTTGGACTTTCTCAAGGCTAGAGCTCTACCACTTGAGCCTCAGCACCACTTCTGGCTTTTTTTCTATGTATGTGGTACCGAGGAATCGAGCTTGGGTCTTCGTGCATGCTAGGCAAGCACTCTACCACTAGGCCAAACTCCTGGCCCGATGAGGAGCTTTTTTATTCACTTTCCCCTTTAAATTCATTCTTTTTTAATTTGGTTTGGGTGGTTTTTGTTGTTTGCTTGTTTGTTTTTGGTAAGACAGAGTGTCCCTATGTAGCCCAGTCTGGTTACAATTCTCCTATCTCAGCCTCACCAGTTCTGGGATTATAAACATGTATTAGGATTCTAAATTCATTCTTGGTCCTCATTCCTCATATAGACCTTTTTAATTGTTAAAAATGTTTCTTCAAAAAAAAATGTTTCTTAGCTGGGATCTGAGATCTGAGATCTGAGGATCATGGTTCAGAGCCAGCTGGGGCACTAAAGAACATGAGACTCTTATCTTCAATTAATCACTAGAAAATGGGAAGTGGGGCTGTGGCTCAACGGGTAGGGCAGTAGCCTTGAGCTGAAGAGCTCAGGAACAGCGCCCACGCCCAGAGTTCAAGTCCCATGACCCACCCCCTGTCCAAAAAAATACTTCTTAGTGGGGTGATGGTGGCTCATGCTTCTAATCGTAGCTACTCAGGGGTCTGAGATCTGAGAATCATAATTTAAAGACACCACAGGCACAAAAGCCCAGGAGGTTCTTATCTCCAATTAACCCATCAGATAAAAACCAGAGTGGGTGCTGTGGCTCAAATGATAGAGTGCTAGCCTTGAGAAAAGAGAAGAGTTCAGGGACAACACCCAGGCCCAAAGCTCAAGCCTCATGACCAACCAAAAAAAAAAAGTTTCTTAATTGCTGGAAATGTGGCTTAGTGGTAGAGTGCTTGCCTAGCAGGGATTAATCCCCAGGTTTTATCCCTCAGAACCATATAAACAGAAAAGGCCAGAAATGACACTGTGGCTCAAGTAGTAGAATACTAACCTTGAGTAAAAGAAGCTCAGGGACAGTACCCAGGCTTTGAGTTCAAGCCCCAGGACTGGTCAAAACAAAAAGTTTCTTAAAACAGAATATTGATCAAGATGAATTGTACTCAGAAACTGACATTGAATGGCAACCCCTTTGTACAACTAAAAATAATGAAAACATAATTTTCTCTTTTTTTGGCCCATCATGGGCTTTGAACTCTGGGCCTGGATGCTGTCCCTAGGCTCTTCAGCTCAAAGCTAGTGCTCTACCACTTGAGTCACAGCACCATTTCCAGTTTCCTGGTGGTTTAATTGGAGATAAGAGTCTAATAGACTTTCATGCCCAGGCTGGCTTTGAACCATGATCCTTAGATCTCAGCCTCCTGAGTAGCTAGGATTACAGGCATGAGCCACTAGCACCCAGCAACATAATTTTTTTTACTGTTGTAAGAGAGCAAGGAAAGAGGTGACATTGTTCAATAAGAAATGTACTTTTCCTAACTTAGGCAACTATATATCCCCTCTGTACATCACCTTTATAATAACAATTAAAGGGGGGGGAAACGTGAGAGAAAACATGAGAAGAGGAATCAATGTCCAAGAAGTAATGTACCCACTACTGATGAATGTAACTGTGATCCCTCTATACATTATCCTGACAATAAAATACAATAAAAAGGTTACTTCAGTCAATATTTAAAAATAATAATAATAATTTAAAAGTTTTTAAATATCTTCAGTGAGCACTCCACCTAGACCAGGGAAGAAATGGGGTCTGATCAACAAAAGAGAGGTCATTTTTTTGCAGCAAAAGTAGCCATTGAATGAACAGCAAATGAGGACATGGGGTAGGCATCTACACAGTATTATTCTGTCTTTTCACTCTCTTTTCTCTGACCTCTGCTTTCCTTTTTCCTTACTTAAATATTAAGGAAACCTGCTGGCCCTTGTAGTGGTTGAAGCCTGCCTGAACAGGTTTATCAAACCGGTGGGACAAGCTCTGCTTGAGGGGCACTGGCAATGGATTCAAACTAGGCTTGCTTCTTAAATTCAAACATATCCAGACAAGCTGAGCAAATTAGTCAAGGGTGGAATTGTTTAAGACACGGAAATGCCTCAAAAAATAAAAAAGCTCAGAGAGGGAGGAAGACCTTAATCCCATTAGATGGAGATTGATTTCTTTCCTCTCTCACAATAATTCTAGTTTTCTAATCCTAAGAAATTGAGACACAATCAAAATCCTTGTACCTAATGGATCAGGTTTGAGATCAGGTTAAAAAAAAAAAGCCTACAGTCTGCATTTGAACACATTAGACAAAGATGGCTTGTGTGGAAGCTGACTAAAGGAGAGCCTGTGGAAAGTATGTTCAGTTCAAAACTGACAGCCACTACTGGGAACTGGCAGCTCATGCTTATATCTGCAGATTGTACATCAAAGGTAGCAGGGCAGGAAAAGTCCATGAGACATTTACCTCCAGTTAAACAACAAACAGCCAGGGGGCCGGGAGTTTGGCCTAGTGGTAGAGTGCTTGCCTAGCATGCACGAAAACCCGGGTTCGATTCCTCAGTACCACATACATAGAAAAAAGCTGGAAGTGGTGCTGAGGTTCAAGTGGTAGAGCTCTAACCTTGAGAAAGTCCAAGGATAGTGCTCAGGCCCTGAGCTCAAGCCCAAGACTGGCAGAAAAAAAAAAAAAAAAAAAAAAAAAAACAGCCAGAAGGGGACCATTGAGCTCAAGTGCTGGAGCACCAGCCTTGAGCAAAACAAAACAAAACAAAAAAAAAAGAGCTAAATAAGGGATAGTATCCAGGCCCTGAATTTAAGCCACAGTGCTGGCATGAAAAATAAAAACATAGCCAGGCTGGCCTCAAAGTTATACTCCTCCTTCCAAAGCTTCCCAAACACTGGAATTCTGGCACATACTACTTTGCCTTCAGCAAATGCAAACTCAGTGATCAGGGATAATTATTTCAGCATGTATGCTAAAGAAAGCTCTCAAGTTTAAATATGTGTGTGAGCTGGGAGCCAGTGGCACATGCCTGAAATTCCAGATACTCAGGAGGCTGAAATCCAAGGATTACAGTCAGTTCTAAGCCAGCCCAGGCAAGAAAGTCCGTGAGACTATTATCTCCAGTAAATCAAAAAGGAGCCAAAATGGAGCTCAAGCGGTAGAGCACTAGCCTTGAGTACAAAAGCTCAGGGACAGTACCGAGGCCCAGAGTTGAAGCCCCAGGGCCAACAAAAATAAATAATTAATATATAATAAACAAATGTGCGCTTTTGAACTTGAGTATTTCCAATCACTATCAATTCCTCATTCACTCATACATGAAAAGTTTGCATTGAGAGGCCAGGAGTTTGGCCTAGTGGTAGAGTGCTTGCCTAGCACACATGAAGACCCCGATTTGACCCCTCAGTACCACATACAAGAAAAGCTAGAATAGGTGCTGTGGCTCAAGTGGTAGAGCTCTAGCTTTGAGGAAAGCCCACGGACAGTGCTCAGGTTCTGAGTTCATGCCCCAGAACTGGAAAAAAAACAACAACTTTACATGGAATGTTACTACAGTAACCTTACAACTATTTTAAAATAAAGAAACTTATAACACAGCAAGTAAAATATATTAGCTACTGTCACTAAGCAAGTAAGTGACAGAGATTCATATCTCCACCGCTATGATATGTAATTCTTGTTCCCTTCAAGGCTCTACACGGAAATACAGAAACATCTGTGTTTATTAAGGAGGGAGTGGGATTTGGAAGCAGGGGAATATTGTAGTCAAAGCCTGGTAGTCATAATCATCTACTATTAGATGACAGAAAATAACTTCCTTATGATTTGAATTCCAGCCAGCATGAATTGAAGCCAGCATGGTGGTTCATGACTGTCATCCTAGCTATTCAGGAGGATGAGATCTGAGGATCAAGGCTCAAAGCCAGTCCAGACACAAAAGGACCTGAGACTCTTACCTCCAATTAATCACTAGAAAATGGGAAGTGGGGCTGTGCCTCAAGGTAGGGCAGTAGCCTTGAGCTGAAGAGCTCAGGGTCAGCACCCAGGCCAAGTTCAAGCCCCATGACCCACAAAAAAAAAGAACTGTATACAATACACACATATATATTTGCACACACATAATGTTCTGGCATAATGCACTGGCTTGAGAAGTTATATCCAAGTGTTTAGTGTCCCTAGAAATTCTCTCTCTCTCTCTCCCTCTCTCTCTCTCTCTTTCTCTCTCTCTCTCTCCCTCCCTCCCTCCCTCCCTCCCTCCCATCATTTTCTGATTAAATTTATTCATAGGCATGTTTTCTGTATTTTTCAAATACAGTAAGAAACCCTAGTTTCCTACTTTGTAGCAATGGGAGAAAAGAATAGAAGAAACAGGTCCTAGTTGTTATCTCATGAGTAGAATGAAAGGCAAAGATTTAAATCCCTGGAACGAAGGCAATGAGGAAGAGCCTGAGATTGAAGTGACAGAGAGCAAAGATACACATACCCCCACTGGCCTCACTTTTTCACTAACCATTAAGGTAATACAAAAAACAATACAATAGATGCAGATGCAAGAGAACCCTCCATTCGAGAAACCAGATATGACAAGTTTTCTGGATTATATGGCTATAGAATTGGTAGATGGTACAAAAACTCTCAAATGTCTGTCTCAAGGACAGTCTAAATGGCCTGGATGAAGAAACCTGGGAAATGTGAGAAAGGACATTTCTCTGGTAGGAAATAAAGCTGTATAATAAAACGTGTAATGCTACCATTCACCTAGCCCCTGGAAGCACCAATAGAATCCCCACCATATCCAATAGTAGATCAGCATATCCTTATAGTAGATCATCTTGGGCAAGAGAGATACATGGCCAAGTGAAGGGCACCTGCCAGAGTAGGTACCCCATGGAAAAGCACTGAGAAAGTCTATGGTATTCTGAAACAAGCCGTTTATGCCTGGGTGTTTCAATGATCCACTACAGCTATTTTTGTGGCTTTATTACAGATTGAAAAACTACTACAGAAGCCCCTTGAGAACAGTTCAGATTTTGTCTTTCCTTCTACTCCTTAAGCCAGATTTGTCAGGCAGGATATTTATAATGTGGGTGAGGAGGCTATTGCTAACTGGAAGATATTGAATGCAGTCCAGATAGAAGGTGAATCATGTCAGAAAAACAGACAAGAAAAGGGGCAAATAAAAATGACAGAAAAATGGGTGGAGGAACCTAAGATAATAAGAGAGTAGATATGGCATGATTTACTTTACTCAGGCACCTCCAAAGAAAAACTAGATAAACTAACACAATCTTGCTAGTCTTAAGGGAAGGAACTTAAGCCCAAACAACAGTTAGAATCCTTTCTGGCTGTTCCCTCTATAAAGGAAAGGAGACATTTTGCTTACAATGGGTCCTCTCATTCCCAGAATGAGGGACAACCAGAGGTCTCATATGGAACTC
Organism: Megascapheus bottae; assembly: GCF_031878675.1. NCBI lineage: Eukaryota > Metazoa > Chordata > Mammalia > Rodentia > Geomyidae > Megascapheus > Megascapheus bottae. The sequence goes on along the minus strand of NC_143520.1, from coordinate 6,985,913 downwards.
ATTATATACTGATTCAAGAGTAAGATGAAGGCGAGGAGTTTGGCCTAGTGGTAGAGTGCTTGCCTAGCATGCACAAAGACCTGGGTTTGATTCCTTGGTACCACATACACAGAAAAGGCTGGAAGTGGTGCTGTGGCTCAAGTGGTAGAACTCTAGCCTTGAGAAAGCCCAAGGACAGGGCTCAGGCCCTGAGTACAGTCCCAGGACTGGCAAAAACAAAAAGAGTAAGATGATCATTGCTCTAGTAGATCTGAGTTTTGAGTGTTCACTGATCCATGGCAACCCAGAATGTTTTCTAGAACCCTGGGTAGTTATTGATGAATGTGGGCATGTAACAAAATAAAGTAAGAATTGTTGCATTTATGAATTTTGAAAGTGACTTCCCCCTTATTTAGTCCTAATCTGTCTGCTCCTTAAATTATGGCGATGCATCTTCCAATAAGAAAGCCATTACAGGTCTCCCTGGGGGAAATTCAGTCCATAGCATATGCAATAAATGTGATATTGATGGGGAAGCAGCATAGGGCCCTTAAGCCTTCCTACCTCTAGACAAGTATAAACAGTAGGCAACCTACTAGTAAGACAAGCTGCTGAGATTAGTGAGACTAAAAAGAATTAAACTACTTCAGTAGTCTAATTTCTGGCCTGTGAAAAACACTGGCTAGAATGTGAAGGATGAGTACAGACTCTGCATCACCAGTTTGTCTTCCTTTAAGAAAGGAAGGAATGGACATTCCTCCACTGATATTATCTGGCTTCATTAAAGCAACAATAGCCCTAATTGCTGAAGATTATATATTCTTACAGGACACAGTAAAATGATGGTGCCCTAACTTATGCACAAGGGGGTGAGTTGTTATTATCACTGGTCTAATTGTCTTCTGTCTCTTTTCACATAAAAATTTCTACTGCAGCAGTGACCAGTGATTACAAATCCAACATATGGTCTCACAGCATGCTACCTAAACAGTACTAAAATTTATCAGGCATAGTCATATTGTAGAAGGGCTCGTGCTATTTAGGAGGAAGAAATGTATGGTTTCAACTTGACTGAAGCCATCTTGAATCACAATCACAATGATTGCCCCTGGGTAGCCCTGCTGGGTTTTTCCCATGAAATTCCCTATGAAGCAGACTGAAGCAGTCCATTGCAGTGGTATGATACTGAGCGTTGACTGGACTGGACCCAGTGGCAAACTTTCTGATAATAGATTGAGATAAACCATGTACATTCTTGCTTGAGTGTAATTCCTGTGTCACTTAGTTTTCTTATAACACGTTGTGTTTACCACTTTGCTGACATTTTTCTTTTTTCTTTTTCTTTTTTGCCAGTCTTGGGCTTAAGCTCAGGGCCTGAATATAGTCCTTGGGCTTTCTCAAGGCTAGAGCTCTACCACTTGAGCCACAGCACCACTTCCAGCTTTTTCTATGTATGTGGTACTGAGGAATCAAACCTGGGTCTTCATGCGGCAAGCATACTTATCACTAGGTCACTAGGCCAAACTCTCAGCCATATATATAAATGTATATATATAATATATATATATTATATGATTCTTTTTTGAATTAGATCTTGTTACAGATTCACTTCCTGAGTTAGGGAAATCTTTGACTTTTGTTAATGTTATGAAGGAGTTCATATTCACATAATAATTGTGCCCTTTTCCCTTTTAAAAATTGTATGATTGGGCCAGGAGTGTGGCCTAGTGATAGAGTACTTACCTACAGTGCATGAAATCTTGGGTTCAATTCCACATACACAAAAATAGCCAGAAGTGGTGCTGTGGCTCTGCAGATGTTTCTAGAAACATTAGAAACATTTTTATTCATTGGTAAAGTTTAAAAATAAATCTTGACTTTCAAATAGTATCACTTCACTTTCAAAATGTTACCCACTTTGTAATTAATCTAATTTCCTAAATTTAAATAAGAAGAAAAAACTGTCAATTAGAAACTTAAGAAAAGGATTTGAAAAGAAGAAATTACAAATCAGATCAGCCCTTGACTAAAAAGACAGTGGAATGTAAAGAGAATTGAAAGATGATCATTACTAAAGGTCTATGATTTTAATACCAATCCTGGGTAAAGATCATGAAGGCAATTAAATAGATGATATGTAAGAGGGAAAAATTGATTGTTCACTGGCCCAGCATCCTTATTGTAATGAGCCAGATCCATATACTCACTTTATTAACTCTGAATAGAAACACAATAACTCTGTGTGTGTGTGTGTGTGTGTGTGTGTGTGTGTGTGTTGGTCTTGAAGCTTGAACAAAGGGTATGGGCATTGTCTCTGAGCTTTTCTGCTCAAAACCAGCAATCTACCATTTGAGCCATAGCTCCACTTCTGGCTTTTTGGTGGTTACTTAAAGATAAAATTCTCAAGACTTTCCTGTCCCAGTTGGTTTCAAATCATGATCCTCAGATCTCAGCCTCCTGAGCTGCTTGAATTACAGACATGAGCTACAGGAGCCTGGCTCCAATACACCTTTGCTCCACACTTGTAGGCGATGATTGAAAAAATGTTCTTTATTCCTCAGACCATTTACATTTCTTCCCAAATAGTTTAATTTTTTCACTATTCTGATCATTAAAAAAAAATTTTAATCATCCAGAGAAGTGGCTCGTCTATAACCTCTACTAAATAAGTCATGTCCCTAGGCCATCTTTGCTCTAATTATTTTTCGGATAGGGTTCTTGTTTTTTGACCAGCCTCAGGCCTCAATCTTCCTACCTGTGCTCTCCCAAGTCACAGAAATGACAGACTGCAACCACTGTGTACCCAGCCTACATTCTTTAGTTTTCCTTCTTGACTAACAAAAATTTATAGGAAATATATATAAATACATATATGTATATATTAAATAAGAACTTTGAATGCTTTTTCAATTGTTTAATTCACTTATCTCCAGGATATTCTGTAATTCACTGCTATTCTAAAATGAATTGTTATTCCATGTTTTCACTTTGGTCTTAATCAATTTAGGGTATAATTATTCAACTTAATAAATATTTATTAATTCATAATGAGCAAGAAGTCACCTTCCCATCAGAAATGTTTATTTTTATTAATAAAATTTAGAGTAGAGCCAGGAGCTGGTAGCTAATGTCTATAATCCCAGCTATTCAGGAGGCTGAGATCTGAGAATCATGGTTTAAAGCCAGCCCTGGCAGGAAAGTTAGAAAACTCTTATCTCCAATTAACCACCAGAAAACCAGAAGTGGCACTGTGGCTCAAAGTGGTTCAAAGTAGTGGAGTACTAGCCTTGAGCAAAAGACCTCAAGGACAGCACCCAGTACCTGAGTTCAAGTCCCACAACTGGAAAAAAAAATTAGAGCAGGGCATGATGATACATGCCTCTAATCCCAGTTCAAGCTTAATGCTAGCCTGGGCTACAAAAATAAGACCTTGTTATAGAGATTCCCTTCTTGAACACTTGTTTGTTAAACTTGTGATTTGAAATATGATGTAAAAATCAATGTTAATAAATTATTTAATAAAAAAATAAGACCTTGTCATCAAAACTAAAATAAACAAATAAATGAAAATCTAGAAGGCTCTTTGAGAAATCAAAGAGCCAGATTTTAAGTACTGGATACAACTTTGGTTTGTTTTTTGTTTTTTTTGTTGTTGTTGTTATTGTTTTGCTTTTGTCAGTTGGTCAAGGAGCTTGAACTCTGAGGCTGGGCACTGTCCCTGAGCTCTTCAGATCATGGCTAGTACTCTACCACTTGAGCCACAGTGCCACTTCTGGTTTTCTGGAGGTTAATTTAAAATAAGAGTCTCTGGACTTTGGTGCCCCGGCTGGCTTTGAACTGTGATTTTTACATCTCAGCCTCCTGAGTAGCTAGGATTACAGGCAAGAACCACCAGTGCCTAGCTACAACTTTGTTTTATTACTATTCTTATTGCTTTCAGAAAATTGTCAAGGTATGAATCTTATTATCAAAGCTTTCATAAGATAAATTCTATAAGAAAAATGTAGGATATCTATATTAAGCATCTGGGATGATTACAAGAAGAATTCAGGGGCATACTCAGCACTTGGAAGATAAGCAGACAGATATTGGAGTTCAAGGTCAACTTGGGCTCCATAGTGCAACACAGCAAAAGAAGAAATAGAAAGGATGAGTGGCAAGAAAGAATGAGAAGCAATAGACAGGTATGTTACATGGAAAAGATGCCACGAAGCCATCAGTCAACGCTATTACATCATCCAGAGACTTTGGCAATCATTTGTGAAACTAGAGAGCACACTTTTTGGTGTAGTGTTTCGTCCAAGTCCCAAGGTGGAGAGCCAGGAATTCCAAACACATGACTACTACAACACTTGCCAAGTAAAGCTAACATCTTGAGCATGCAACTGTAGTCAGAATGTATGCTGAGCAGCCAGCCCCAGGCAGGGAATTGTAGGATGTGTTCTGGAAGGAAAACTAAAGAATGTAGACTAGGTACACAGTGGTTGGTGCCTGTCATTTTTGCTACTTGGAAGAGCATAGGTAAGGAGATTGAGGCCTGAGGCTGGTCCAAAAAACAAGAACTCTATCTGAAAAATAATTAGAGCAAAGACAGCCGAGGGACATGGTGCTGTGGTTCAAGAGGTAGGGCTCTAGTTTTGAGAATGCCCAAGGACAGTGCTTAGGCCCCGAGTTCAAGTCCCAGAACTGGCGAGGAGGAGGGGGGGAGGGGAACGAGGAAGACGCCGACGACTACAACGATGACAAACAGAATACAGGATTTGTTGAAAAAACTTGGGTCCAGAAATTGACTGACTGAAAAGTAAAAACACACACTCCAAGTTCCATTTTGCCTCTTTCTCTCTCTCTCCATCGTTCTCTTCCCTACCCCACTTTCTTGCTCTGTCTCTCTCCCCCCCCTTCTTTCATTGGACAGTTCTTTCTGTTCAATAATTTTTGGGGGGAGTCCTGGGGCTTGAACTCGGGGCCTGAGTGCTACCCTTGGGCTTTCTCAAGGCTAGAACTCTACCACTTGAGCCACAGCACCATTTCTGGCTTCTTTTTTTCAATATATGTGGTACCGAGAAATCAAACCCGGGTCCTTGTTCATGCTGGGCAAGCACTCTACCACTAGGCCAAACTCCCAGCCTAGCCAATCTTTCTTGAATAGACATGTGTTTTAGGTTTAAATAGAGGGTGGGGCATGGTGGTTCATGACTGCAATCATAGCTACTCAGGAGGCTGAGATCTGAGGATCATGGTTCAAAGCCAGCCAGGGCACTAAAAAGTCTGTGAGACTCTTACCTCCAGTTAATCACTAGAAAACCAGAAGTGGTTGTGGCTCAAGGGGTAGGGCAGTAGCCTTGAGCTGAAGAGTTCACGGGACAGTGCCCAGGCCCAGAGTTCAAGCCCCAAGACCAACCAGAAAAAAAAAATTGACTAAAATGCTGAAATTCTCCCTGGAGTCGGGATTGCAGCCTTAAGCTATGGTTTCATTAGCTCATACAATCATATATGTATATACATACATATATACATACACATATATGTATATGTGTATCTACACACACACACACACACACACACAAACACACACACACACACACATATATATATATATATGTACATACAAGGAATTGAACCCAGGGCTTTGAGTATGCTAGGCAAGCACTCTACCACTAGGCCACACTCCTGGTCCCCAGAGATTCTTATCTCCTATTAGCCAGCATAAAGTTGGAAGTACAACTATGTTTAAAGTGGTAGAGCACCTATCTTGAGCAAAGAAAGTGAAGGGAAAGTGAAAGGCCCTAAGCTCAAGCCCCTGGACTGTTAAGGAAGGAGCCTACCTTGGCTGACATCAGGCCTAGAAACCTGAAATAAGCCAGGACCCCTTCCTCTTCAGGGAACATTCCCAGTGATAAACAAAACCAGCTACTCTTATAACTAGTTTAGCTATTACGGAGCCTGAACAAGCTTGGTAATTATTAGCTTCTGTAATCACACTTGCTTCCTGAGTTATTTCCTACATGCCTCTCCCCACCTAAATTTGATTACAAATACTCTGTTTAAACCTTTAGTTAGCATTCAGACTTTGGAAGGAGACTCCTCTGGCCCTGCTGATATAAAATAAACCCAATGTGCTCCAAGTGCTCTGAGTATTCCAACTCGTCTCTTGATGCTCTATTCGTCTTTCCATGACAGCACCAGCATAGAAAAACAAATTGGAAGAGTAAAATGTGGTCTAAATTATGAGGGAAGTGGACTACATATTTTCTCTTCCAGATCTAATATTCCAAATCCAAAATTTCATAAATAAAATTGTTAGACGAGGAAAACATCTTCATAATGATAGCAATGAACTGAAATACCAAAACATTAGAATCTTCTGGCAACCCCATTAAGCAAATTTTTATTGGTTTGAATTTACATGGATATTCATTATTATGAAAGGAATTATAGTAACTCAAAGATACATGACAATTTAAATTCATTAAAACTGGGGCTCCGGAATGTGGCTCAAGTGGAAGAGTGCTTGCCCCGAGCAAAAGAAGCTCAGGGACACTGCCCAGGTCTTAAGTTCAAGCCCTAGGACTGGGAAAAAATAAATCATTAAGATATCAGGAGAGAGGAGCTAGGCACTGGTGGTTCAAATTTTAAGGCTGCTATCTATGGATTGAGAATTGAAGCCGGCCCAGGCAGGAAATTTCATAAGCCTTTTATGTCCAGTTAATCAAAATCTGAAAGTAGTGCTGTGGCTTTAAGTGCTAGCCTTGAGCCACAAAACTCAGAGCCCAGGACCAACAACAAAACTGAAAAAGAGATGAGGAAAAAAACTTGCATGGTATGGTGGTAAGCTTGAGGGCAGAAGCAGGAAGACTGAGAGTTTGAAGTCAGTCCAAGAAAAGTTAGAAAAACTGTCTCAAAAGCAAGAGTTGGGGGTTTGGTTTAACTGATAGAATACATGAGGCCTTTGGTTAAATATCCAATACTGAGCAGAAAAACAAAAAATAAAAAAACCCACAAACAAACCAACAGAAATGTTTTAATAATCTTATTAGATTTGATTTGTCCTTTCATTTAACATGCATTATTTGCTAATAGAATTTTTGAGACCTACATGTATTTACAATTCCAATGATAGGAAATAGAATACAGGACCATCTCCAATGAGCTGGGGAACCTTACATCTCTGATTTCCCTTGTCAGTGTTTCTATTATGTTTCTGCAAAACCAGGAGAGGACTCCATAAACTATAAGTCCTTTTCCAGATCTAAAATACTCTGATCATCCTCAATGAGGGTTGCTCCTCTTGAAAATTCCAAATCTTTTCAAAAAATGTCAAAATATCAAATGCCTCTCTAGTATAAGAAACAACTTACTTTTCCTGGGTCTTGTGAAATAACTAAAAGTTCCCCAACCTTGTATCTGTAACCTTTGATCTGAGCTATTTTTAGCAGTAGCCACTTTCTAGCCCCCTTAGGCTCCAGGAAACAGGAGATTTGAAAGAAGTATCTGATAAGTTTATGGTTTGGAAGACAAATTACCCCCAATGTTTTCATCTAATCATCTTAATTACACATATCTTTCTCAGTCTCCCTGCTGTTAGTTCTCCCTGTTTAGCCTGAGGCCAATATCTGTACCTCATAAAATGGATAAAGATGTACTGAATTGGTCTCTTTGTCATGTAAATCTCCTTTTTTCTGTCCTTCACCACATCTCTTTAATATTTCAGGGCAAGTGTCTAGATCTGACACTTTGGATCTCAGTTTGGTTGGTTGTGGGGCTTGAACTCTGGGCCTGGGCATTGTCCCTGAGCTCTTCAGTTCAAGGCTGAAGAGCCTTGAGCTACAGCCCTACCCCTTGAGCCACAAACCACTTCCGGTTTCCTAGTGGTTAACTGGAGATAAGAGTCTCTCAGTCTTTAGTGCCCAGGCTGGCTTTGAACCTCAGTCCTCTGATCTCAGCCTCCTGAGCAGCTAGGGTTGCAGATGTGAGCCACCGTGCCTGGCTAAAATTTAAGCCTTTTTAGGTGTCCATATAAGGCCTATTTGAAAGAAAGTTTAGTCATGAATAGCTCAAGACTCCTAGCAGGAAATCAGCTCCTGGTCCTGTTAATTACCCATCCCTGTGTGTGTGTGTGTGTGTGTGTGTGTGTGTGTGTGTGTGTGTGTGTGTGTGTGTGTGTGTGTGTGTGTGTGTGTGTGTGTGTGTGTGTGTGTTTGTAGTGTTTGGATCCCTGGTGTGTGTGTGTGTGTGTGTGTGTGTGTGTGTTTGTAGTGTTTGTAGTGTTGGTAGGGAGAGTACTGTAACCCATTATCTGAACATATTAATTTGATTTGATCACTACTTTAGCCTCAGAAGAGGAGTCTGGACAATTCCTGGAAAGTTCTTGGGAGTCCACCAACGCAGAGCAGCGAGAAAACAGAGAAACTGCCACACCTCGAGAACAATAGATGATTTCAAAAAATCCCTCAGGAGGTTTCACACTTCAGTGTCACAAAACCTTAGGGTAAATACAGGGAAAAGAAAATGAAAAAAAGAAGAATCCAGAAAGAAGTGGAGTTATCACTGAAGGGGAAATCAATGTGTATAATAAAGACAAAAAGAACATCATGAAGAAAAGTACCTTTTTTTTCCTGTCTGAGACTGGGACTTGAGTGTATGATGCAGTCCCTCACAGACCGGCACTTTGCCACCTGAGCCAGGCCTCTAATTCCCATGAAGAAAAAACGTCAACCTCTGGGTTAAGTAGGGTTGACATTGAGAGTAGGAAAATACACTTTACAATTCAGTAAACATCTCTACTCTTGCAGAAAGAATTACTGTAGCCTAGGGCAGAACTAGATTGCTTAAGAAATGGGTGGCTGAAGTGTGGAGGCAAATCCTTCTCCAAATAGCAAATGAATGAGATGGGGAGGAGGGGGAGGAGATTGACTGAGATCTAGAGCCTGTACTAGACTGAGTGCAATGCTGAAACTCCTGGCTGACTTCATAGGCATAGACTTTCACAATCCAATGTAACACTGCACATAGAAGAGTTCTAGTTTGGCTTAACATTCTTTTTTTTTTTTTTTGTGGGTCATGGGGCTTGAACTCTAAGCCCAGGCCCAGTCCCCGAGCTCTTTAGCTCAAGACTAGCACCCTAGCCCTGGGCCTAGGCAGTATCCCTGAGCTCTTTAGCTCAAGATTAGCACCCTACCCCTGGGCCTGGGCATTATCCCTGAGCTCTTCAGCTCAAGGCTACCACCCTACCTCTTGAGCATCACCACCACTTCCTGTTTTCTAGTGTTTAATTCGAGATAGGAGTCTCAAGGTCTTTAGTGCCTGAGTTGTCTTTGAACCTCGATCTCAGCCTCCTGAGTAGCTAGGATTACAGGTGTGAGCCACCCCACCCGGCTTTGGCTTAATATTCTGATGACAGTTTTAAAACTCTCAAGTTTAATTAAACCATCTGGATTTTCATTTTGCACTAGTCCCCACCCAAAATGTGCAGGAAGTCATCTAGGCTTTGAAAAGATCTTATACGGTTCCTTCACTGTTCATTATTGAATTATAAATAGTCTACTATATAGCCAGGCACTGTAGATGTCTCTGAAAATGACATGTTTTAATAGGACTTTAATTTTGTTTTTCTTTTTTGAGACATCTTACCCATGTAATAAGGCACAGACTTGACCTCTACCCTAATATGGGGATTATTCACCATAACCAGGATGATAGAAACTCCTTTAAGGAAAATTTGTTACTTTTAGCAATATTAAAATATCATGACATTCTATTTCATGCCAACCTTGTTCAATTTACTCATGTTTCCTTTTTCTTTTTTTGCCAATCCTGGGGCTTAAACTCAGGGCCCGAGCACTGCCCTTAGGCTTTTTCAAGGCTAGAGCTCTATCACTTGAGCCACAGTACCACTTCCAGCTCTTTTCTGTGTATTCGGTACTGAAGTACCACTTCCAGCTCTTTTCTGTGTATTCGGTACTGAAGAATCAAACCCGAGTCTTCGTGCATGCTAGGCAAGCACTCTACCACTAGGCCAAACTCCCAGCCCCTTACTCATATTTCTTAAGCTCTAGTTTACTTACCTTAAAAAAAAAAAAAAAAAAAGCCAGATGGCAGGATCTCATTCCTGCATTCCTGTCATCCTCTCTATTCAGAATGCTGAAGTTGAGATCTGGAAGATTGAGGTTTGAAGCCAATCAGGAAGAAAAGTCCATGAGAATCCATCTTTAATTAGCCAGCAAAAATCAAGTCTGAAGATGTGTCTCTAGTGTTAGGGGCTTGTTGCTTGCTCACTGCTATTACTCTTGAGTTCAAACCCCTGTAGAGGGAAAAACAAAACCAAGAAAAACTACTAAAGAGAATAATAGCACTCAAGTAGTAGAGCGCTAGCTTTGAGAAATCTCAGGGATAGTGCTCAGGCCCTTAGTTCAAGTCCCAGGATTGGAAAATTAAAAAAAAAAAAAAAGAAAAGAAAATGCACTTTGTGGTTTGAAATCCATTTGCATTATCACACAAAAGCACATATTTGTCAATAAAAATTTTGTTAGATTCTTTAAATATAACTGTAAAATGTGAATGATTATATAAAATGTTTTCATGGATTTTACTATCTACTTATATGATCAGGGTTTATTAATGAAAATGAGTGTTCAGAATATGAGGAGTTCATCTATAAAGTCTGGATCAAAAGTGCAAAAAAGAGGCTGGGAATGTGGGCTTATTTGTATGCCTAACATGCATAAAACTTAAGATTCAATTTCTTAGCACCACATAAACAGAAAAAATTGGAAGCAGTGTACTGGCTCAATTGGTAGAGCACTAGCCTTGAGCAAGAGAAGTGCAGGGACAGTGACCAGATCCTGAATTCAAGCCCCAAGACTGAAAAAAAAAATGTGCAAAAAAGCCAGGCTCACCTCTATAATCCTAGTTACTCAGAAAGCTGAGATATAAAAATCGAAGTTCAGCACCAGCCCAAGCAGAAAATTCTGACAACTTGTTTTTTTTTTTGGAGGGGGGCGGCATGTCATGGGGGCTTAAATTCTGGGCCTGGGCGCTGTCCCTGAGCTCTTCAGCTCAAGGCTACTGCCCTACCCCTTGAGCCACAACCCTACTTCCCATTTTCTGGAGATTCATTGGAGATAAGAGTCTCATGGCTTTGTAGTGCTGGGCTGGCTTTGAACCCTAATGCTCAAATCTCAGCCTCCTAAGTAGCTAGCATTGCAGGTGTGAGCTACCATGCCCAGCTGACTCTTGTTTTTAAAAAACAAAAAGCTAGAGGTGAAAGGGTAGCTCAAGAGGTAGGATGCCAGCTGTGAATGGAAAGAGCTTCAAGGGATACCCCTGAGTTCAAGCTCCTGTACACCAAGACTTGAAAACAAAAACAAAACCCTGCAAAGACTTCATTTCAAAAATAAAAGATACTTGTGGAGGCTGGAAATGTGGCTTAGTGGTAGAGTGCATGCATGAAGTTCTGGGTTGGATTCCTCAGTACCACGTAAACAATAAAAGCTGGAAGTGGTGCTATGGCTCCAGTGGTAGAGCACTAGCCTTGAGGACACAAGGCTCTGGGTCAGTACCTGGGCCCCGAGTTCAAGAGTTCAAGCCCCAGGACTGGCAAAACTAACTAACTAACTAACTAAATAACGTGTGGGTGGAGACAGAAGGGGAAAACGGAGAGAGAGGGGTGGCATTGCCCAAAAGAAATGTGCTTGTTTCCTTAATTATGTAACTATAACTTCTCTGTACATCACCTTTATAATAACACTTCAAAAATAAAAATAAATAAAATAAAAAATAAATAAAATAAAAGGCAAGTGACAGGATTACAGGGTTACAGGATTAAGGCATACAATGTTAAGAATTGCAAGGATGTTTGTATTTGAGATACCACCAGACCTGGATCTGGAGGGAATGCTTAAACAAAACCAGAGTCTAGAAAACACATATATTCAGCATGAATAACAAATCTGGATAAATTCAAAGGATGAAACAAACCCACATATATTTAAAAGGCATAAAAAATCTGAATGAATGTGCCAATGTACTGTTTCATTAAAATGAAATGTAATTCAAAGAAATAAAAACGTGAGGGAAATGGGGACCATAACATGAGAAAGGGTATCAATGTATGTGAAATAATGCACCTTTTATCTGGTGAGTATAATGTAACCCTTCTATTAATTACAATAAAAATATGGGAAAAAAGAAAGAAAAATGTAAGTTATTGATTAGAAACAAGGGGTTAGAAAATGCCTAAAGTTGACCTACAGTGAAGTCAGGTGATCACTCTTAATGATACAGATCACCCTTGTAGGGTAGGCTCATTTGAAGACTATCTTACTAAAATCCTTCACACTGTTCCCAGAATGGATCAGGTTATCAGATTCCCAAAATGATGGCATTAACTAGATATTAAAACTACATGTTTAAAAATCTCAAGCATGTTGGTGGCTCTGCTAAAATGTAGGTGAAAAATGTAGTGTGATGGAATCAGAGCAGCAAGAAAAGAGTATTTGGAAGGTATCACAGCCAAATTAAAAGGTTAGGTGACCACTGCCCACAACGGAGTATCCTTTGTCCGTTTCCCAAATGTAATGTTTGTCTTTCCTGGACATCCACACATTCTTACCCTTGTCACCCATTTTCCAAACTCCAACTTGTCCACTTCCCATGTGGTAAGCACACATTTCCTTTTCAAAAAATTTACAATGGAACTAATGATATTTCTAATCCTTCTGAGCGAGGCTAGATAACTTTGTAAAAGAATTCGGTTATTTGGATTGCTAAATGAAAACACAAGGCATTTCCTCTCGGGAAAAGGTTTGTCAGTTACCTTTTCTTAAAACCGGTGTCTTTAAATATGGACCTACAATTTGTACCTTGTGCCGGTCGTGAGCCTTGGATTGGGGGCTTTATTTAATTCTTTTTCCATGTTCACTTGAGGAGAACGACGCTGAAGCACAGCAAGGTCAAAATAATTACAACTCCTTTCGATAGGGAAAGTGTTAGATTTTTTGTTTTCAAATTCGTCCAGTTAAATTCAGAAAATTGGGAACAGCCGGCCGCATGGAAGCTAAGAGAAAAAAGCAGCACCTGGCAATCGGCAGCCCAGTGACGAGCGCGCCCGCCCGCATGGAATTTCTCATCCGCTCATTTCTCTAAGTTCTGCGCCTAGAACAGGCGTTTCCGGCGTTTCCCGGAGTGTGCGGGACCTGAGCCGGGCTCCGTGCGCCTGGAGGACGGCCCTGCGTCGGCCCTGCCTCGGGTCGTGAGCGGGCGAGACTCGGCAGGTCGGCCTCGCGGCGAGGCCGGGCCCGGCTCGGGCCCCGGGCTACGTGCAATGTCACGGGCGCGGGGACGAGGGCCGGCCTTCCCCGGGGGCGTCGCAGTCACGCCCGGGAACCTGGCGACTGAAAACGGGGGGCTCTCCGGGGGACACGGAGGCCTGGCTAGCGATTCCCGGCACCGGAAAGTGTTTTCTTTACACCTCAGAAAGGGGCCCGGGAAGGATTCGGAAGAAGGGGGAGAGAGAGAGAGACAGAGAGAGGCCGTGCGGGGGAGGGGCCGGCCGCGGGAGGAGAAAGGGAAAGGCCTTTCTTCCCGGTGACGCGCGGTCAGGAGACGTTCTCCCGACGTGGACGCTCACGATTGGCCGGGCCCGTTTTGACGTACCCACAGCCGCCCAGGCGCGAACGGCGGCCAGGGCGGCTCTTCATTGGCTGTTAGTGAGGCGCGCGCGCTCCCGCAGCCCGCCAGGCCTCCGCCCGCCAACCCGCTGATCCAGTCCCCTTTCGCTCGCGCCTGGCCACGCCCCTTCCCGAGATCGCCCCTCCTCCGGCAGGCCGGCGGCGCGCGGAAAGAGCGTCACGTGACGACTAGCCCCGCCTCTTCCTCTCGGTCCCATATTGAACTCGAGTTGGAAGAGGCGAGTCCGGTCTCAAAATGGAGGTAAAACCGCCGCCCGGTCGCCCCCAGCCCGACTCCGGCCGTCGCCGCCGTCGCCGGGGGGAGGAGGTATTAGGGGGAGAGCGGGGGGTTGATGGGTAGCAACCGGCTTGGGGGGGCCTGGCTGGGAGTGGGGAGGCCGGGGGGACTGGGTCGGCCGTCCCGCGCTCTGCGTTGAGACGGGCGGCGGGTGGGGGAGGGGAGCGGGCTTGTGAGGCCTCCTCGGGGCTCCTCGCCCGCCTCGCCCGCACCATCGGCCTCACGGTCGGCCCGCGGAGACGCAGCGCGGTCGGGGACCCCTTAGGAGGCCGAACGGCCCGCCGGCTGAGCGGCCTAGGATGCGAGGCCGAGCGCGGCATGGCGGGCCTTCCCGGGAGCGGTTGGGAGGAGGCGGTGGGGGAGGGGAGGGAACGAGCAGGCACATCCGGGCGATCGAGCAGGCGGGCGGCGGCCACATTGACTCGGATCCGCCGCCGCGTTACGAAATGGCGCATTGGTCCGCAATGGCCGCCGCCTCGCTGCGTCGCCGGGAAAGAGCGCGGGATTGGCGAGAACTGGCGGGAGGCGGCCCGGCGGAGCCGAAAATGGCCGAGTAGCTCCGGGGCGCGGGCTTTTACTGAAGTTCGGCGGGCGCGATTCTAGGGCTTTACGGAAGTCTCGGCGACCGGAATTCGTTCGCGGTGCCCAGTCAACCCCCCCCCCCCCCGAACGCTCCTGAAATTAGTGGCACTACTCAGATCGCCATGTGGGTGAGATGGCTTTTTATTGTTGGAGAATTTGGAATTTACACGTGTAGAGATGAAGTAGGCACTTAGGTATTTGGGGAAAAAAACGTAGAATTTCCCGTTGTTTCTGCTCCGGTCGTATTTTTTGTGAATTTTAGTTTTTCATGTGTTGGTGAGGATTATATGTCTGTTTTAATTTTCTCTTTTGGTCAGTTTTCTGTCATTACGAAATACTTTTAACCAAGAGGGGAAGTAGATTAACAACAGGCTGGCTGCCGTTTAACATAATACCACTATTTGTAGGGGACATTAGTATGTAAATGTGAACTCGTACGTGATTGAGTGGCAGCTAGTACGTTTAAATTGTTGCTGGACAACAGTTTCAGGCTGCATCTTTTTAATGTGCATGTCTGTTTTGCGCTTCGTTGTGGTACCTGTACTGTACATGATGTAAGTTATATTTGAATTAGTTAACTTTAGATGTAAGTGCACGTAATTTTGTATTTAAAAATTGAAAGCTACATGTGGGCTATCAAAGGTTATTTTTTTTTGGTGGAAGACATGTTGGTTTAGCCTAGGAATGCCTATTTTAATATTGATTTTCTGGAAAATGGTGTTCTGTAGATTTGCCAGTTAACATTTCTTAAGTTGTGCTTTGCAGATTGTCATTTCATGTTAGATGTTTGTAGGGATGTAGACGTAGACTAGGAGTACTTCAAATAGAATGGTTGGACACTGCTGGGCACCCTGGCTTCTTAGAAAATGATTTATCAAAATACCGACTTACTAAAATCTCTTTCTAGAAAGGATATTTTTTATTCTGGAATTGCTTTGACTTAGTAATTCTTGGCACCATTTTAGGTAAATTGTTAACTGGTTAATGTTCAGGAACTTAAAAAGACTCTGTAACTTTTTAATTGCAAGAAATAATAAAACATACTGATTATTTTTCTTAGGGCCATGATCCAAAGGAACCAGAGCAGCTGCGGAAGCTGTTTATTGGTGGTCTGAGCTTTGAAACTACAGATGATAGTTTAAGAGAACATTTTGAGAAATGGGGCACACTCACAGATTGTGTGGTAAGTTAGAAGGGATGAAAAAGTTTATAAGGAAGAGTAAAGGACCTGTGGAAGTGAACTTGAATGTTTAAAATTTTTTATTTTGCAGGTAATGAGAGATCCTCAGACAAAGCGTTCCAGGGGCTTCGGTTTTGTGACTTACTCTTGTGTTGAAGAGGTTGATGCAGCCATGTGTGCTAGACCCCACAAGGTTGATGGGCGTGTTGTAGAACCAAAGAGAGCAGTTTCTAGAGAGGTATTTTAATAAAACCTTGTTGTATTATATGTGAAACAATGAAAGTTTTGTTTTTTGACTTACTATCTCTACTTGTAGGATTCTGTGAAGCCAGGAGCCCATCTAACAGTGAAGAAAATTTTTGTTGGTGGTATTAAAGAAGATACAGAAGAATATAATTTGAGAGACTACTTTGAAAAATATGGCAAGATTGAAACCATAGAAGTTATGGAAGACAGGCAGAGTGGAAAAAAGAGAGGATTTGCTTTTGTAACCTTTGATGATCATGATACGGTTGATAAAATTGTTGGTAAGTACTAGAATTTGAATGAGTTATTATTTTGAACTGAATTGGCTAATCTAAGTTGCTTAGCAAATCTTGTCATGCCTGGTAACCTAAAAAAGGGAATAGATGACTTTCTGTACATGTGCAACCAGCATCTAGATCAAGAAATCAATATTTTGACTTCCCAGAAAGTTCCCTCACCCCCACTTAGACTCCACTATCTTCTTGACAATATGCTAATAAGGTGCATGACAGCTTATCATTTTTGTTCTTTTCCAAACATAAAATAACTTTCTTTTGTTTGGTTAAAAATATTTTAGTTCAGAAATACCACACTATTAATGGGCATAATTGTGAAGTGAAAAAGGCTCTTTCTAAACAAGAGATGCAATCTGCTGGATCACAAAGAGGTAAGTAGATCTGTTACAGGTACATAATAATTCAGTGGTGTTAGTAAGGTTCTCCAAAATCTTAACTTGGCCTGTGTTAAAGGTCGTGGAGGTGGATCTGGCAACTTTATGGGTCGTGGAGGAAACTTTGGAGGTGGAGGAGGTAATTTTGGACGTGGTGGAAACTTTGGTGGAAGAGGTAAGTTATACTTAGCCAATTCTAAATACAAATGTATCTTGAATTGAATAGTCACTTGCATATATAATTCTAATTCACATCTTCCCATAGGAGGCTATGGTGGTGGGGGTGGTGGCAGCAGAGGAAGCTACGGAGGAGGTGATGGTGGATACAATGGATTTGGAGGTGATGGTAAGTTTATGCTTGCCTTGTTTGGCAAGATTAGTGAGATGTAAGTGTGAAACTTAGCTCTCAAGAAGAATGAGCTTTCCTTTGGAGATGGAACATTAGTCCTTTTTGGACAAAAAATATTTTACTGTAGACTAGGTGTATGACATGGTAGAGCCTGGCAAGCTTGAGGGCCCTTCTCTAAAATCATTTGTGTTAGCAGCTGAGTTTACTGGGGCCTTTTCTCTGTGTATGTGTGTGGGGGGGTTGCTAGTATTTAGGCCTATTCAGATTACTTGCTTGCTGCTTGAGGCACACCTCCAGCCCAGCATTTTGCTCGTAAGTTGAAGATGGAGTCTTTCAGAAACATTTCTGCCTGATGTGGCTTCACACCTTGGCTAACATCAGCTAGTATTGCAGACATGAACTACCAGGGCCAAGCTGGCTTTGTTTTTCTTCAGTGAAATGGAGTTAAGATATGATAGAAGATACTCTGTTCTTACTAGCTAGGCATTATCAGGTTTTATAATATCTTTTGCTTACAGTTACTTAAAAGTAATTGCAAACTCAGTATTTTCATCACTTTCCAATGTTTTATATGGCCTATTTTTTAGGTGGCAACTATGGCGGTGGTCCTGGTTATAGTAGTAGAGGAGGCTATGGTGGAGGTGGACCAGGTTATGGAAACCAAGGTGGTGGATATGGTGGTGGAGGAGGAGGATATGATGGTTACAATGAAGGAGGAAATTTTGGTGGTGGTAAGTTTGCTTTCATTCATTTCTTAAATATTTGATACTCACTTTCATTACAAATGTTTTAAAGGAGTTAACATTCATAGATACTAGAAAGTGGAGAGTAGAACAAAAATTTTCTTGGCTATATCATAAATGAGTAAAATTATCTTCAGGTCTTACATATGGTAAAGTGGTATGTAAGTGATTCTGCTTAAGAGTCAGTGTATTTATTGTTAGACTGTCTCAGTTCTTTGAGACTTCCAAACTACCTGATTGTTTGACAACTTCTCGTGAATAAAGTAATGTTTGTGGTTTTAATTAAATTAAAATACTTTTGGATCTTAACTGGGTTAGTCTATGTTAATGCAGAGCTTTGGGGCCCATTCGTTCCCTCCTCAACCCATGTCTTGGTTCTGTTATGAGACCTCTGCTTGTGTAGTAAAGGAAGATTGGTAGTTCTCAGTCGTATCATAAAGTTGCATGTAAGAATTATAGTGTGGTATGTGGTTGTTATAGGTAGAATTTTCAGAGGGAATAAAACTTAATTGTCTAAACTAAGAATGAAATCTTTGCAATTTTAGGTAACTACGGTGGTGGTGGAAACTATAATGACTTTGGAAATTACAGTGGACAACAGCAATCAAATTATGGACCCATGAAGGGGGGCAGTTTTGGTGGAAGAAGCTCTGGCAGTCCATATGGTGGTAAATAACTTTTAGTAAAAACTTTTTAAAAACCATTTTAACTTAAAGTTAGTGCATATTTGAAAATTCTGCATTTGTGTTTCCAGGTGGTTATGGATCTGGTGGTGGAAGTGGTGGATATGGTAGCAGAAGGTTTTAAAAACAACAGAAAAAGGGTAGGTATCTTTACATTTCTAGTATGATGATAATGAATATGTGGAACTGTTCATGTGTAATAATTTTTTTATCCTGTATTATTCAACAGGCTACAGTTCTTAGCAGGAGAGAGAGCGAGGAGTTGTCAGGAAAGCTGCAGGTTACTTTGAGACAGTCGTCCCAAATGCATTAGAGGAACTGTAAAAATCTGCCACAGAAGGAACGATGATCCATAGTCAGAAAAGTTACTGCAGCTTAAACAGGAAACCCTTCTTGTTCAGGACTGTCATAGCCACAGTTTGCAAAAAGTGCAGCTATTGATTAATGCAATGTAGTGTCAATTAGATGTACATTCCTGAGGTCTTTTATCTGTTGTAGCTTTGTCTTTTTCTTTTTCTTTTCATTACATCAGGTATATTGCCCTGTAAATTGTGGTAGTGGTACCAGGAATAAAAAATTAAGGAATTTTTAACTTTTCAATATTTGTGTAGTTCAGTTTTTCTACATTTTAGTACAGAAACTTTAACAAAATGCAGTTTTGAAGGTGTTTCCTTGTGAGTTAACAAGTAAAGATCATTGTTAATTACTATTTTGTATGAATTTTGCTAAAGTTAACTGTAAAGAAACACCTACTGACTTGCAATTTAAGGAGAATCTATTCTCCTCATTTCCAAACCATGATATGAATGGGCGCTGACATGTGGAGAGAATAGATACTTGTATGTATGCATTGTGTGTTTTAGATACATAGGATTGGGTATTTAAATTAGCATATTTGTGAATTTAATAGCATTAAGAATACCTTCAAATGAAAAAAACCCTCAAAATCCCTATTTGGTTTTTGTGCATTTTCTTTCAATGTAATCATGATTTTAGTGTGTTTAACATTTTGCTGAATCTTAGCTGTGTTTAGAACATCTCCATTCTACATTTACCTTAATCACATTGAGACTGACTGCTACCATAGTTTTGAAGTGTAAAGCATGTCTGCTGCCCTCTATTTAAATTTGTAAAGGGTGGTAGATGTTTTCCCCATCCTTTTAGAAACCATTCTTAGTTTTTGATACAGGACCACTAAGTCTGCAATGTCTGAGCGTATTAGTGGCTACCTGATTTTATTGTTTTCCTTTGAAACACCTGAGACCTATACGTTTTATTACTTCCCTTGGTTTAATTTCTCCATGCAAGTTTTCAGAGCAAGAGAATAAAAAGACACTTCATTGTCAAATCCTTAACTGGCTGGCATGCTTTCCTGTTTGTACCCTACACATTTTTGCTGAGTGAATCCAAGGATAGATTTAATTGCCCAAAACAGCAATGCAGCCGATATGTAGCACAGTTGCTTAGTACCAGCTTCTCATGTCCCAGAAACCTGGATTGAAATTTGGATAGTTTTTAAGTTCTTAGTTGAATTCCTATAAAACACACTGTTAATTAATCCTTGTGTATATTTCAACCAAAACCATGTTGGTGTGAGTTAGAAATTCACTTGGAAGACCCTGGTTGAGAAGAGTTTCCAATGATAAGGTCATACATTATATAAAATGCCTACTGTTGGTTGCGCCAGCTAGTGCTTACAATTTCACTCAAACCCTGCTGTGTTGCTCTTTTCTTGGTCGAACTCAAGATTTTTACGTGGTTTTTAAAGTACTAAGCAAAACAAGCAATAAAAAGGGGAATGGGGCGTGCCAGTGTTTGAATATGCTCTCTTTTGTTGCTCTAATTCTGTGCATTATTAATATTTGGATGCATGCAATGCCAGCATGAAAATTGGTCTTCGCAGATACTGAAGTTTTCCAGAAAACACTCAAACCAATAAATGTATCAAGACAACATTCCATTTGTTAATGGGCATATGTGAATAAGCAGTGTAGAAAATAGGCCTATATTAGAAAATGGTTAAGTCTTAACATCAAGTGTGGTTATATAAATGGACACTGTCAATGTTCATAACTTGGGTTCTTGGTCAAAATATTGCTTGGGAAACATTAAAATTGAGCTAAATTGTCTCAAGTTTTTTTATTCGTATAATAAAGGTTGAAGGAATGGGGAAGATTTAACATTTTCTGTTTTTATGTTTGTGAAATTGCTTGACACAACCTTGACAGTATCCTTTAATGGCATATAAGGTTAATTGTATTGTTAACCAACTTTTTATGTTCTGGAACTAGTTTAATAGTTAAAAGTATTTTTCAGTGGGTCAATGTTTACAACCTATAAGCAGGTGGGTTCTGTATGTGACCTGTTTATAAGTTGTAATAGGTTAGCTTTGGTGAACAGTGGAAAAGTAAGCCATGAGGAGGGCGATTTAACCAGCTCTAAAGGACCTAAGTTATGCTTTTTAAAGCACAATGTGGATCAAAGGAAACTCACTAAGACAGGACTTCAGCAGCCTTTTGATTATGGACAAGTCAGCATAAATAAAGAATGAGAAGGCAGCAGCAAGAGCTTCAACTACAGAGGAAGGAGTGAAGGCATAAGATACTATGATGATAGTGAGCAGCTTTCCAAAAGCTAGTTAAATCTGCTTATTACAACTGAAATATCGAAGAAAGTCTAGCAGGAAGGAGTTCTTCGCCTTTTGGAACATCAATGAGATAGTTGCCACAGACACTAGGTCTAGCATTTAGACCTGCGAGGAAGGGCAATAAGCATTAGGTAAGGCTTGAATTTGAATTTTTTCACTAATTAAAGAGTGGTTTTTTGTAAAGCAAGGTAAGAGTAATCTTTTTGATTTGCAGGTTGAATGTGAACCCTACTTGCCTATATGAGGAATGTCTTTCCTACCATCTTAAATACGAAGGTTTCTGGCTGGGTAAGGTTTGTAGCTTACAGTAAAACATATGATACCATTGATTTCCCCACAAATATATTACATATTTAGAATTTCATCCCCTCTGATAGGGCCATGGCAAGATTCTCAAGCTGAATGTTTGGTACCACATTCAAATTTAAAAACTTTCCACATTTTTAAATTACTCTGCAGTGTCCACATTAGTGTTCCTGAGTCAAGACGTGGCATCTTTTTTTCATGTATATAGAGTTCATTATGTCTTTTAGGGTAAAACAATTTCCAGTAACAGTAACAAAAGAACCACAAGCTTTATGGGAACTTTTGTTGTAATAAGCATAACATGACATGATTACGCTGCCAATCCACATGCTTTGGGAAAACACTTCACAATGAATTCACAATTAATGGATAAAACAAGACTTGTCTTCAAGTGTCTTCATAAGTTATTCTGTATATAAAAACATTTGTACCAGTAGGTTAAATTTTGGTAGATTCTAATAACATTTCTTTTTAAAGGGCATCTTTTTCCACATATTTTGGTTACCATTTTAATCAGTTGCCGATTGTCATAAGGGCTATTTTTTTTGCTGCCCTTAAAGGGCTTGCTAAAAGCAGGTTGGATTTAACACTTCAGGGCACAGTCTAAAGTGTCTGAGCTGTAAGTCAATGTCTTTCATCAGCAATATGCAGAGAAAGGTTGGGTCTTAGATCGGGACTGGAATTCTTCACATCATAGAATTAAGGTAATAGTCTTCCCACATGGTTTAGTGAAAAAGCGTGTGGGGACAACTTTTCAAGGTATTTCCATTTCCATCTGAAATAAAGTCATTTTATTTAAGCAGTTCCATTGTCATTTCTGAAAAATCAGTTGTGCCAATAAAGGATGTTACAGGAAATAGGGGAAACAACGCTGACTTGTTAAACCTATAGGCCATTACTTCCAGGACTGCATTTTTTTAAAGGTAAATGTATGCATTTTTCTTGTCCTAAAAAGAACTATGGTAAAAGTCCATTGAATAGAAAAAGGTCTGACTCCATGGTTTTCATTATGTCTCAGTGTGGAATACTCACCTATCAGGTTGGTGTCACAAAGTAGTGCATAAGCATGCTAATGTGTAAAAGTGAAAAGGTTTCTTAGCCTGTCCACAATTTTAAAGCTCCATTGTTTATTGATTTTTTTTAAAGCATAGAGGTGATCTGTAATGAATTTAAATGTTTCATTTGTAGTATTAATGTTTACAGAAAAATGACTTATTAAAATATTTTTTAGAAATTTGTGTCTTGTTTTGACTTCAGTGTTCATGCAATAGGTAAATAAAACGTAACGAAATTTTTTTAGAGATAGGGAGTCTATTGAAGGAGAAGTAGGTTGGTATAAAAGGTATTTTCAAAATGCTCATTATAAAGGACAGGTCTTGGACATCATTTTGGTGATGTGAGGAATAGGCAATTGAATGGATGAGAATGACGATGGGAAAGAGTGTTGGGGTTAGAAGTGGCTTTTTACAACTGGATAGAGATAGAAGGGACATTTTTTGACTAGGGAAACTTGGTATCTATATTAATAAGGTTGAACCTGAGTAAAAGTACAAGAATATGCTCAGTCATTCTAGATTTGAATGTGGTTTGGATTAATGTTTTAAAACTGCAGCATTGCATATTTGTATTTCTAGCTTTAATAGCCTTATTTTTCCAATGTATTTTAGTTGAAATACTCTAGTCAGATAAGGATTTTGTGGTTTGCTTCTAACAGGATTTTAAATGCTGGTTTTATATATACATATTTTGTGTTGTGTACAGTTAAATGCTCAAGTAGTTGTGTACCTTCAAATTACATTTACTGCCTGAGTCCTGAAGTTAGAGCAGGAGTGATTGTTTCCAGAAAGCATACATAATGCCACAGCTATTAAATTGGAAATGCAATATTTCATTGCAAATGTGGGACCCTTGTTATGTATTATATTGGTTTAAGAATGCCAATATTTGAGCCAATTAACAAAATAGGCTGTTTTTCTTTAGAGATGACCATGTAAAAATAGCAAGGGGTGTGTTGAACTGCTTGAATATGTTAATGTAAGTTAAATAGGCACAGTTCTGAAAACTCAACCTGTTTGCACAGACAGACTAATTCCATTGGTGTAGTAATGGGTCAAGTTAGAGGGGTTGATGCCTTTCAACTATTCAAAGTACAACTGGTTAAAGTTAAGTTTCAGGAAAGGGTTCTGCTAGATGTTAACAGGCTTTTCTTAATCATAAACATTCTTTAGAGGTATGGCTAAATTGATGAAAGTACTTATTACCTAGCAAGCAGAAATCCCCCAGTTTAAACTCCATACCACCAAAACAACTGTCACTTAAATTGGGTTGTCAATTTTTAGTCACATTGCTAGCTGTCATGCTTTTAGTAGGTATTAAAATGTAATTAAGATTTTGTTACTCTTTAATTCTTAAATTTTGTTAATCATAATTAAGCAACAATTTTGTTATGATCACTGTCATTTGGAAGTTTTTGTGTTCATTTCTAGCTGTTTGATAATACCAACAGACCCTCTTAAATGGTTACTTTATGTGCATAAATGTGATTTAGATATTTCAGTGACTAATAAAGTATTTTGTGACTTAGTGATGTGTGCTTTATAATACATTAAAGAAGGTCTTAGTGAATCTGACACGAATTTACAGTTCTCAACAGTGATTTCTACCAATTTAAGTCATAAGCACTGGATTGCCATTGTGGTTTGTTCCTAATATTGTTAAAGGAAATAATGTGAAATAGTGAACTTATTAAAATTGTGAGAAATTTCAAGTTCTGTCCATATTAAGAACTTAAATTTCTTATGTACAAGGTTGAGGTAATGCCAGTCCCTAAATAAGGAATTTTAATGCTTGAGTAGGTAATTGGGCGAAGACTTTTATGAGTACTGTGGACACATTTGAACAGCTCTTCAAAAATGGGTTACAGAAATTTCAGCAAGAATGTTCTGGGTAAATATGAAAATAAGCTACTTGTTTACCTCATGATATAAGTGAATTACAAAATTGAACTTGGAATTAAAAGTGTAGTTTTAGTATTTTGAGAGGTTTTTTTTTTTTTTCAATATGAATAGAAAAGATCTGGGTATAGGTGGTTCATGCCTGGGATGATCCTAGCTACTCAGAAGGTTAAGATGAAGGAAGTGCCTAGAAGCCAGCCCAGGCAGTTTTTGGCCACTCAAAAGCGGGAAGTGGTTTTGTGGTAGTGTCAGGCTCGAGCACAGAGGCTCAGGGACAGAGCCTTCTGAGGCCCTGACTTCAAGCTCTGCAAACAGATCATGAAGAGTTTTGAAGGATTTGCTCTACTTGAGAAACTTGACCAATTATGTTGTTTGCTGCAGAGCCTTGAAAGTTAACTAAGCCAGCTATACTGCATAACATAGCAAAATTTATATAAAATGGTAGATGGATCGAGATCTATTTTCATATGCTCCAGATAAGGCTACCCCTAAGACATTCCTCCAACCCACTGCAATTTTAGGGATACCTATGTTTTGCCTGTCCTGTCCTGGGTCTTGAACTCAGGGCCTGGGATTGCCCTTGCCCTTGCTAGTGATCTGCCACTTGAACTAAGCACCACCTTTTTTCTTTAATGTGATCTTGAGGAATCCCAGGGCTTTGTGCCTGCTAGGCAAGCATTTTACCCCTAGGCTATGCTCCTGGCCCCTAGGAGCCTACAGGACCAGAGATTGGAAAAGTGTTCTCCAGAGGTGCTCCTTTGCAACCATCACTTGATGGCACAAGAAAATTACAACACATTTTCTCATGGGTCCCAGATCCATTGGTCCTTACATTTCAAGCCTTTTAGTCATGAGCCCAATTCTGTTACTCAGCTGAGCTCCCTTAGTTTTTGTCATGTAACCTAAAATACCCTATTGCTAATAAATAATTGAAATCTTCACAAGTGAAACAAGCTGAGTGCAAAAGTGAGTTGCTAGAATTCGTCATATGAATTGATGGGCAGCAAGCCCAATTAGTCTACTTCCAAGTCTGGTAGACGTGTACACCATATAGTCCTAGTGGTTGATGAGACCAAGGGAAAGGGAATGATTAGCTATGAGTGCCTATTCTAAATATTTGTATTTTGTATATTGGGGTTTTTTTTTTTTTCCACCAATCCTGGGGACTGAACTCCGGGCCTGAGCACTGTTCTTGGTATTTCTCAAAGGCTAACCACTTGAGCCACAGCACCACTTCCAGTCTTTGCTATGTATGTGGTACCAAGGAATCAAATCTGGGTCTTCATGCATGCCAGGCAAACACTCAACCACTAGGCCAAACTCTCAGTTTCAGATACACACACGCACACCCCGTGTATATAATTTTTTTTTGGCCAATCCTGGGGCTTGAACTCAGGGCCTCAGCAATGGCCCTATGCCTCTTTGTGCTCAAGGCTAGCACTCTAGCGCTTGAGCCACAGCCCTACTTTCGTCTTTGTATATGTGCTACTAAGGAATCAAACTCAAGGCTTTGTTCATGTTAGGTGATCGCTCTACTGCTAGGCCATGCTCCTCGCCTAAATAGAGCTCCCTGCCTACTTTTTTTTTTCAGTCCTGGGTCTTGAACTCAGGGCCTGAGCACTGTGCTTGGACTTTCCCCAAGGCTAGAGCTTTACCACTTGAACCACACAGCACCACTTCTGGCTTTTCCATGAATGTGGTAGTGAGGAATCGAGCCTACATTTTCAAGCATGCTAGGCAAACACTCTACCACTAGGTCAGATTCCCAGCCCTAAATATACTTAACAGCAAAGCACAAGTGGCAGCTCTAGGTGGAAGAGTTGGTGTTGTAAATGGCTGCCACCAGAGCTTGACTTCTTGCTGCCCATGCATGCTTTCCTGGTCACAACTGATGCTGGGAACTTTCGTTCTCAGTCTAGCTTTGAACTTCAATCATACAGGTATTGGCATCTTGAATAGTTAGGATCACAACAGATGAACCACCTGAAGCCATCCTAAGATGTTCATAATCCAAGTCGATAATTACAGCATTCCTGGAAGCAGAGGCTGGCTTGAACTATGTGGTAATACCCTTTCTCAAGGAAAAAATGGGACTTGATATAGGTCCCTGGTCCCTTGGTTGCTCAGTATGTGTAGAGGCTCTAGGTTTGATGTGTTAGGGAGTAGAAATGGTGGCATATATTTTCCAAGTATTTTGAGGGGTCTTGATCTTGGATCCTCTTTGTCCAAACTCACTTAAATGTGAACTTCTTTTCCAACCTACTTCTACTGAGTTCCCTATTCCTGGGCAACTCCAATCTATTAACCAGAAGGCATTCCAAAATATGAAACTAGTTATCTTCTACCCTTTGCTATTATGCTCCTAAACCAAAATCCACCTTTTGCCCTAATGCATGAACTCCCAATTGGTCTCCCTATTCCTACCCTAAACTCCACCAACCAGAGGGACTATCTGATGGTAATCTTGCTTAATCTGGTCAATAGCTCCTGCTTGACTCTAGGCCTCACTTGATTCCAGGCTAAATAGCCTTCAGAAAGGCTTACGAGGCTTTGTGCTGTGCCTGCCTTCCTCCTCCATACTTTCCCTGGTTTATACTTCATCTGTTGCTATTTTCTCAAT
This sequence comes from Megascapheus bottae, assembly GCF_031878675.1. NCBI lineage: Eukaryota > Metazoa > Chordata > Mammalia > Rodentia > Geomyidae > Megascapheus > Megascapheus bottae. The sequence goes on along the minus strand of NC_143520.1, from coordinate 6,958,989 downwards.
TTGGCCTTGGCTGCTGCCTTTGGACTGTTGGCAACCTCAATATGGCTTCCTGTTTACAACCCAATTTTTATTTTCTGTCTTCCCACCCTTTTCTAAAAATGCTTAAGCTTTCATTAAGATGTAAGGTCTAGGAGCTCAGGGATATTGGTTTTATTGGTACTACAAACTATGGAAGCACTCGTTTGATTTAAAAGTTTTCTTGTCAATAGGTAACATTTTCTTGGTTCAAATGTACCTGGTTATTGAAACTATCTTGGTACACTTTCTCTGTACCACACTATTTGTACTCTATCATTCTTTTCATGCATATGTGTGCTGGTTCTGTGGTTTGAACTTGGGGCCTGAGTGCTGTCCCTGAGCTTTCTTTGCTCAAGAGTAGCCCTCTACCACTTGAACCACAGCTCCTCTTACAGCTTTTTTGGTAGCTAATTAGAGGTAAGTCTCATGGGCTTTCCTGCCTCAACTGGCTATGAACTGTAATCCTCAGATGTCAGCCTTCTGAGTAGCTAGAAATGTGAGAGCTACCAGCACCTCACTTAAAACCATCCACAAATAAAATTTCGGCCTGGCACCAGTGGCTTATGCCTTTAATCTTAGCTACTCAGGAGGCTGACATCTGATGATCACGGTTCAAAGCCAGTCAGGACACAAAAGTCCACGTGAGATTCATCTCAAATTAACCACCGGAAAACAGAGCGGTACTGTGGTTCAAGTGGTAGAGCACTAGTCTTGAGCTGAAGAGTCAGGGACAGCACCCAGGCCCAGAGTTCAAGTCCTATAACTGAAAAAAAAATTTCCAGTATGTTAACAAATGGATAGTGATCCTATAGAAAAATATTGTGAATAAAAAAATGAATCCAAAGAAATAACAATCATAATACACCTTTATTAGTGCCAGCTCTTTTAAGTGTTTTGCCTGCGCTAAACAATTTAATATAAAAATGCAATTTTTCATATAATATTTTAAAAAACTATGGTTAGTTTTGCAATAATTTTCTTTTAGTTGGAGGTCTTGTCCTATCATATAAATCTATGAATGTAACAAATGAGATTAAGAACAGTATAAATAAGGCTTGTAGTATTTACACAAAAATTAGCTCAAACTGTGTTCTAAGAAATTAACTTCACTGTTAAAAATGAAACTACTGATTCAACATACTGATGCTTTCATGTTTAGAGTCTCATGTTTTCTACACTAGTTTCAGCTATTTTGCATAGAATTACTTTATAAAGTATGTGTCTGTATTTGACATCACAGGAGGTTTTTGTCTAACAATACAAAACCCCACACACAATTCACTAGCTCAAAAAAGGTCAATCCAAACCTAGTGTTTCTTAACATCTGGCTTCTTACTTTTGGGAACAAGAAATACATTGCCATCTCTTGTTTGCTGTAGGGAATATTCACTTGGAGAGTAAGGTTTTCCATCTTCATCACGTAACATGCTGAAGACTTCAAGATACAAGGTGCTTAGTTGTTTTTTCAGTAAATGGAGGCTTTTATCATTTTCTCCTTTTTCTTTGAGTAATTTTTCTTTTTCGTCCTTTAAATGACCCAAGTCTTGCTCCAGTTCTACTATATTTTCCAGTTTTCTTTTTCTGCAATTTTGAGCAGCCACTTTATTCTTACCCCTCCTACGTATATCTCTAATTAAGGCAAGTTGAGCTTCATTGAATTGCTCTTTGGACATCATTTCATTAAAGTCGTCAACAGGGAGATTAATGATTTTTTCTACAGGGAATGGAATATGAAGAGCTTTTGCTCTAAGCTCATCTCTTGTGAGATGAGCCTCCAAACGGCTTGAATGTTTATCTTTTGTAAATGGAGTTTTTCGATGACCTGGACTTACAGGCAATTCTTTCTTTGGTGTGTTTTCACATTGGGTATCATGCATAGGGGCACTGTGTCCTTGAGTTGGTGACAGAGGTTGCTCTATATTATCTGAATGCACTACTGACTGTGTTTTAGTATTTTGTTTGACCCTTCCAGGGGTACTATCTGGCTCTTCCATATCAGAATCACTGAAGCCTGGTGGTGGGTCTCCATAGATGGAAGATTCTACTGAGTGTTCCGGTGATGCTATGCTGAAAGTTGTGTTCAGTGAAATGCCAGAATCAGAATCATTGAATTCTTTTGTGCTTTCAGAATGCTTTTGGTTGAAAGCTTTACAAAGTGATAAATCAGAGTCATCAATGAGCCCACTGAGAAATTCAGAGAATGACTGGCTTGTAGTAATGGAGGAGGGCAAGCTGTTATGGACAGTGGGTTCTGCTATAAAAACAGAATAACATTCATCAGCCAAATCTGTGTTTAACGTGGCATTTGTATTTAACAAGTTCGCTGTCAACTGGCTGGGATCTTCTGTAGAGAGGATACTGCTGAATGAATCCTCAAAATCATTAATAAAATGTGGACTGCAATTTCCGACTTCCTTTTCCAGTGAGGGGACTGATGAGTACAAATGGTAACTGTTGTCTGTTTCTGTTGGTTTGGCTTCTGGGCTTGGAGCCTCACTTGTATTCTCAACCACCTTCTCATTTTCAATATTAAGACACTGTAGAAAGAAATTTATATTATATGAATCAAGATTATGTTAATCTTACTATATAACTTATTTTTGGTTAGTTGTGGGACTTGAACTCTGAGCCTGGGCGTTGCCCCAAGCTCTTCAGCTCAAGGCTACCACCCTACCCCTTGAGCCACAGTGCCACTTTCCATTTTCTAGTGATAATTGGAGATAAGAGTCTCACGTGCTTTAGTGCCCGTTCTTTAGTGCCCGGGCTGGCTCTGAACCGCCATCCTCAGATCTCAGCCTCCTGAGTAGCTAGGATTACAGGCGTGAGCCACCACGCCTGGCTTTCAAATTCAGAGATAATTTCCATTTTGAGTATACCTAAACTTTAGGCACCATTTTCAGTGCTCCTAAGGCATACTTCAGGTTCAGAATGAATGGTTCTTAAATATTCATCCCATTTAATAAAAGTGCTGTTAAAAGTAAGCCTGTTTTGGGGATAGGACAAAAGGGAGGGAGTCACACAAACGGAAGGATTATGCAGTTAGATAAGTGGTGCATTATATAAATTGTACTATGTAACTTGAGGGTAGGGATGGAAGAGTGACACTGACCGAGAAGTATTATATTCATAATCTGACTTATGGAATTATAGCCCCTCTGTACAACTACTTAATTTAAAAAAAGCCTGGAAAGCTCTCATGACTAATTTAAAAGCACCTTCAAGTCCTTCTTAATTAGGTGGCTTAATTAGGTACTTAATAAACAGTGCCTAATCTAAAGGCATTAAATACACAAATATATGGAATATACTTCAGTACTACACTGGTTTTTTAGTTACCTGTAGCTCTGGAATGGAAAGTAGCTCTTCCCAAACTTGCTCAAAGTCCTGCTGGATGGTGTTTAAATCAGTCATGGTTACTTCAAAAGGGGTTTCAAGAGACTGAGCCTGATTAGAAGCCACAAAGCCTGGACTCTCCATGTGACTGGGAATATCCAGAACAAGTGACTGATGAAACGTAGCTGAAGAAACCTAAAATTGACAAGACATTTACTACTGAGTAAGCTCCAAAGCACTATCATAACACTTTAAAATAGAACCAGCTACCATTATATACTTTACTGACCACCTATGACTCATCTACAATATTTTCCCACTACCCAAATGACTTCAAATTTATAATTTAGTGTCTTGTTTTATCCCAGGCATAAAAACAAAAAAAACCTTCAAAGCCAGACACAGTGGCTCATGCCTATAATCCTAACTACTCAGGAGGCTGAGATGTGAGGATCGTGGTTCAAAGCCAGCCTGGGCACTGAAGTCTGTAAGACTTATCTCCAATTAACCAGCAGAAAATCAGAAGTGGAGCTGTGGCTCAAGGAGTAGGTGGTAACCTTTAACTGAAGAGCTCAGGGACAATGCCCCAGCCTAGAGTTCAAATCCCACAACCGACAAAAAACAAAAAACCCTAGTAGGTAAGAAGAATCTTCAAGACCCAGTTTGCCAGTTTGTAGCTACATCATCTAGTACGAGTCCTCAACAGACTAAATATTTTTTAACCAAAGCGGGGTGCCAGTCTCTCACACCTATAATCCTGAGATCTGATTTAATTCTGAGATCGTACTGAAAGACATTGAATGTGTTAATATGCTGTACTTTACTACTTCTTAGTTGCCTGGAGTTCTGAAATGGAAAGTAGTTCTTCCCAAACTTGCTTGGGTTTGAAGCCAGCCTGGGTAAGAAAGGCTGTGATTTTTTTTTTAACTGTATACATATATATTTTTTTGTCTTTTCCTTTTTGGAACTGGGATCGAACCCAGAATGTTGCACTTGCTAGGCAAGCGCTTTGCCACTGAGCTACATCCCAGCCCAAAAGGCTGTGAGACTCTTTACCTCCAATTAACCACCACGAAAGGAGGTAGAACTGTAACTCGAAGTAGTATAGGACAAAAGCTAAGGGGTAGTGCCTAGACTCCAAGTTCAAGTTCCAGGACTGTCACACACAGAAAAAAAAAATTGTCTTGTATATACCCTGTATATACCTACAATAAATGAGTTGTTTCCATGGTTATACCTATTTATGTTTCTTGGTTATGCAATGGCAAGTGTTTGTGCTTTTGCACTGTGCAAGAGTCTTTTTAGAAACATCTGCTGCTTCCTTGACAAATTATTTCCATGGTAAAAATTTTCATCCTACTGGAGTCACATTAAAGGGATTAAACCAGGATACTTTCAATATAGTCAATTTTACTATTAATCACATGTTTTATACCTCATTGTCATCTACAAATGGGAATGTCTCTGCCATAAGCTGCATGCAGTCATCAAAGTACAAAGCATCTGGTTTGGGAATGTGGGCAACCTAAATGAAAAGGAAAAGACATGAAGGAACAAAAAGTTAAAATTTTGTTATGCTAAGGATTCATGACTTGTATAAGATTCGTGATTCATGTCCATAAAGGTTTACAAGCTAGTACTTATTTCAGCAATCAGTTTGGTGCACAGTCTTAAACCAGACTACATAAATCTTAGTTCTTTCTCTCCCCCCCCCCTTTTTTTTTTTGCCGGTCCCAGGCTTAGCTCAGGGCATGAACCCTGTCCTTGAACTTTCTCAAGGCTAGAGCTCTACCTCTTGAGCCTCAGCCCCATTTCCGGCTTTTTTCTATGTATGTGGTACCAAGGAATCGAACCCGTGTCTTCGTGCATGCTAGGCAAGCACTCTACCACTAGGCCAAACTCCCGGGCCCCTTTTTCCCTTTTTTTAAAAAGAATTTATTAACGTTGATTTTTACATCATATTTTAAATGACAAGTTTTAACTTACAAGTGCTCAAGGAGGGAATCTCTATTTACAATCATTGGGACTTAGTATTTAGAACTTAATTACAATTAGGCTAAGGGTTTGTATGTCATAGAAAGTTCTTTCTTTTTAAAACCTAATTAATACATTGCTGGGAATCAAACCTACCGCCTCATGCGTATTAGGCAAATGCTTTACCACAATTCTTTTGGATAAAAATGAATAATTTTGAGCTTTATTTGCTCATTTACATTGAATAGATTAGTTAATACATGAAATTAGGACAATTCCTGCCATTATACCACAAGCAATGCCTACTTAACTAGCTTTATTACTGCCTGTGGTTTTGTTGCTGATATGTAATTTACAAGGTTATTTCATGTGATTTGTGGCCCAATCCTTAAAGTAACTAAGTACCTCAGATACTGAACTTATCAGGAGGCTGAGGATGGGAACTTGAAAAACTGATGGGGTCACAAAGGGCATAGGAAAAAAAAAAAAACGAAAAAAACAAGTAAAGCTGAAAATTCAAATCCAGAGTGTACATTTCCTGAATACTTCATACCTGGGAGTAGTTGGCAGATCCACTGGTTTCTGACTGGATGTGTTGGGTAGACTGAACTGGGAGGAATTCACCTGTTTCTTCATCTAGTTGTAACTGAGCAAAAAAGGCTTTCTCTTGCTCCTTTTGGAGTTGTTCTTGTCTTTCCTTTTCAAGTTTTTTCTGTTTTTCAAGCTCATACTCCTTCTGTCGCTGACTGAAGTCAAACACTTCTCGACTTACCCCAAGATCTATATCTTGCTTCCAAAGTATGTCAATCAAATCCATGTCCTATATTTAAAATAAAAACGGAAAGGTCATGGTTAAGATGGTCCTCAGAGGTTAATTCACAGTATTCATTGTTTACTATGGGCAAATGCAAGCAAAATAAGAATGAGAACACAGATTGAGTGTTCTGAATAGCCAGTTAATTCCATCAATCTTTTCACTAAAAACCACCACCACATACCCATCCATTCTAATGGATCAAACACTAATAAAACGATTGGATTGTAGATGGGCAAAGTGACAAATATTTCACATATCCTTGAATTAAAACAAATCCCAAGCGGGCACCAGTGGCTCATACCTGTAATCCTAGCTACTCAGACTGAGATCTGAGGATCTCAGTTCAAAGCCACGCAGGGCACAAAAGTCCGCTGCTGCTGCTGCATGCACACACACACACACACACCCCAACAAGTCTTAAGAGCATATAAATTACAGCATAACATAGGATAAGAAAGAGGATTTAAAACGTACCACTAAAAACTCATGGAGTTTTATCTTCCTCAGCATGCATAGTTGACAGAAGTATCCAAGTTAAACTGACAGTTATAAAATATTTTTGTTTTCATCTTTTACTGAGTTATCTTCATTTCCCATTACTCTTGGCTCTGATTCACCTATTAAATAATTTCCTGATGACCTGAGCTTTACTTTCCAGGGCATGAAAAAGTTGGTAAAGAGAAAGACTGCCCATGGCTCAATTTGTAAATTCCTTTTTTGGGCGTGAGGGATGTTTTGGGGACCCATCCCAGGACCCTAGGTATGCTGTAATTAAATGGTCTATCACTGAGGGCTATACCTGTAGCCACTAAATAAACAGAAACCAAACACTGCTCTAAGGAAAGACTGATGGTACAAAATTTTAAGATATTCAAAGACTCTTATAAACAGGGAGTAGTATTTCAGTTTAGTAAGACACAATATAAGGAAGAACATATATATTACATTCTCAACCAAAAATGTGCCAAAGCAGCTTTTGCCAGTTTTCAGAAAATTACAAACAGAAAATTTAGATCCATTTCCATGTAATAATTCATATTGAAAATAAAGTGAAATTGAGGTTGGAAAAATCAAGACGGGAAAATAAACAGTTGAGACGATGATGGATATGATATATAAAAATGTTAGTGCTAGCCAGGCATTGGTGGCTCACACCATAATCCTAATTAATTAGGAGGAGGCTGAGATCTGAGGATCATGGTTCGAAGCCAGCCTAGGCAGGCAACTCCTCTATGAGACTCTTCTTTCCAATTAACTACCCAAATACTAGAAGTGGCTATGGTTCAAAGTGGTAGAGCAAAACTCAGGGATAGTGCCCAGGTACTAAGCTCTAGAGCTCTATACCCATGACTGACAAAACAAAGACAGCCAATCCTTTAGTTCTATGAGGGCTGGCACCATGCAAGACTGACTGCCTGGTAGAGATCTAGAGCTCCTGCTCCTCTCAGCCTCCTACAGATAAAAATAACCACTGTTCCTCCAGTCTGACTATTTTTATCCAACAAACAAAGCATAAGCTGCCTCTGGAGCAGCACAACTAGCTCGACTCCAGCTAGTTGTTGGAATCCTAAGTGGTATGAATCATCCTAATCTGGGCCAATATACAACATTTTAAGGGCTCCTTATATGAAACACATATAAGGAAACATTAAGCTACTACATACAAACTATTACATTTTACACCTAAAGAATATGTTAGTTTGAAAAGTTACTCATTAAAAATGGTTAAGTCGAAGTATAAATCCAGACAGTCTTACTCAGGAGCACACTTTTTTTTTTTTTTTTTAACTAACTGGCTAGTGGTCCCTAAACTCAGACACTCATCAGAAATTTGGAATGCAGAAACAATGGTTATTTTTTATTATGGCTAATGTCATAATGTGTCACTCAGATTGTCATATAGTTTTCAGACTGGAAATGCCTGCAGAGATTTATTATTGTATGAAACATTTGAAGTGTTAAACTGAAAAAGAACAGCAGATATTGGTTAACCTAAAGGCTTTGTTGGGTGGACAAATAGGCTCATTGCTGATCTGTGTTGACCACACAGACAGCATACATTTCCTGTTAGAAGCCCTGTGACTGGGCGCATGACTTACACCACAAACGACCCATCTCTGACCCATTTCTCTGCTAAGCCTGAACATTATCTAAGAGGAAATAATAGCTAGAGTGTAGCCCATAACAAGCAAAAATGTGACATCAGACAGCAGGGAAGGGAAGTGCCGAAGGAAGAACTAAAACTGCTCTTCCACACAGAAATCCCAGGCTTTGAAGAAGTACAGCTGCCTGACCTATGGTGAGTCCATGTGAGACCAAATGTCAGATGAGCAAAACGTGAGAAGGGAGAGGAAGACAGGTCAGTTTGCCCAGCATTTCAACAGGTACTTCCTTATATCCAGTGAAAATGCTAGTGTGAACCTTCTAGTGCTGTCCACCACTTAGTATCTGATTTTTTGTCTGTCCTTTAGTGACCCTTAAATGTGTTCCAGATTATGTTTTAAACTTGGCTTATACAAAATAAGACACTAATAAGAAACAGAAATGTTGGACAATTCATTTGGCCTAATACAAAAATGTTGGGAGCTGAGATCTAAGGATAGCAATGCAAACCAGCCACAGCAGGTAAGTCCATGAAACTCTTATTTCCAATTCACCACCAAAAAGTCAAAAGGAGAGCTGTGGCTCAAATAGTAGAGCACTACTAGCCTTGGGCAAACACAATCAGGGACAGTGTCCAGGCCCTGGGTTCAAGCCCCAGGATGGACACACAAAGAAAGCATACATTTGTCATCTTGCTCATCTGTTACAGACAATATCAAATACTTTTAAACAAAACCTGACAGAGGAATTATATTTTTGCTGTGTACAGAAATATAACCTAAATTAATAGAAATAGAAGCAAAAGGAGGCATCAATGAATTTTGAAGAATTTATTAAACAACAAAAGGATCTCCTAGAAAGTTTACTAATGAGTATTTACTGCCTAAAACTGATTTTATGGAATTGCAGCAAAATATTATTGTTTGATTCAGTTAGTATAATATTTATCTCTCACCAGTTGTTCTTAATTCTTGATGAAGCAAACCCCTGGTACCCTCAAAGTTATGAGACATGAAGGTTTAGTATACTTTCCAGTCATGATCTGGGAAGATATATTCCCTCCTTGTGGCTTGTTTTTGTACTATCTGAAGGTTAAATGCAGAGTTAATGGCAGGTAAATATAGCTTTTTTGGGGGGCGGGGCAGTTCTGGGGCCTGGACTCAGGGCCTGAGCACTGTCCTTGGATACTTTTTGCTCAAGGCTAGTGCTCTGCCACTTGAGCCACAGCACCACTTCTAGCTTTTTCTGAGTATATGGTACCAAGGAATCAAACCCAGGGCTTCATGTATGGTAGGTGAGTACTCTACCACTAGGCTATCCTCCCGGCCCTTTTCAGATCTTTTATTACTGAATTATCACTCTGAAAACCATGCTATGACATAATCTGAGCCTATGCTCAGAAATCATGCTGTTTAAAAATTATTTGCTTTATAATATAATGAGTGATTGTTGTCCTTAATGTACTATGTTATCTCTCATTTCTTTTGCTGTCCTTGGTTATCTCATATTGTTACAGTATTTTACCTGGTTATCTGATATATTGTATATATGCTTATTTGGTTATTTGAAGTCGGATAGGGAAGGGAGGAAAACCAGATGAGGGGCGAGGGTGGAGGGTGGGATATGGGGACCAAGACATGAGAAAGGGTATCAATGTATGTGAAGTAATGCACCTTCTATCTGGTGAATATAATGTAACCCTTCTATTAATTATAATAAAAATACATGAAAAGAATTATTTGCTTATTTTTAGAGATACTTTGATATATAAGATTCTACTTGTAGTCACAATGCTCACTAAAATGACATCAACACTACTCAGGAGGTGAGGTCTGAGGATCATGGTTTAAAGCCAGCCCAGGCATATATCCAATTAATCACTTAAAAATCAGAAATGGAGCAGTGGCTCAAAGTGGTAGAGCACTAGCCTTGAGTAAAAGGGGTCAAGGGAAGCACTAAGGCCCTGTGTTCAAGCCATATCACCAAAAAAAAGTAAAATAAAATGATACCAAGTAGATATGTTTATTTTTTTTTCTTTTTTTTTTTTGCCAGTCCTGGGCTTGAGCTCAGGGCCTGAGCACTGTCCTTGGACTTTCTCAAGGCTAGAGCTCTACCTCTTGAGCCTCAGCACCACTTCTGGCTTTTTATTATCTATGTATGTGGTACCAAGGAATCGAACCCGGGTCTTCATGCATGCTAGGCAGGCACTTTAACCACTAGGCCAAACTCCTGGCCCCCCAAGTAGATATGTTTAAAATACAATACATCATCTTGATGACTGGACAGGTGCCAGTGGCTCACACCTATAATCCTAGCTATTCAGGAAGATGAGATCTGAGGATTGCAGCTAAAGGCCAACTCAGGAAGGAAAGTCCAGAGGACCCTTATTTCTCATTAACCACACACATACATACACACATATGCACACATACATTCATGCACACACACACACACACACACACAATGCAATTCTAATATTTATCTACCATTTTACTTTTCCATGGTTTCTGTCTCATAGTATTATAAGAAAATATACAATAGCAATGTCAACTGTTTTCTCAGAATTCTAGAGAAGGCAGATGAGATATCATTCTTTACAGCCTGCCCATATTCATATATTTTGTGTATATGAATATTCATTTCCTAACTCTTGATTGTGTTGCTACAGTAATTATGAAGTAGCTGTTCAAAATGTTATAGAATGAGTAAAAGTATAGAGAAATAAAATGGAGAATGGTAGGAGACAAAAGGGGGCTTACAGCTATTTAAACAAAATATACCTAGTTTCTAGCTTAATTTCTGATTAAATATAGCACCATTAAAAAAAAAATGAGGGCCAGGGGTTGGGCCTAGTGGTGAAGTGCTTGCCTAGCATGCAGGAAGATCCAGGTTCAATTCCTTGGGACTGCATACGTAGAAAAAGCCGGAAGTGGTGCTGTGGCTCAAGTGGTAGAGCTCTAGCCTTGAGAAAGCCCAAGACAGGGCTCAGGCCCTGAGTTCAAGGCCTAGATCTGGCCAAACAACAACAAAAAACAGATCTAGTAACCCATTGTTTGTATAGCAGATCTACACATTCTCTCCTTAACTCTTTTCTGCACTGGGGGTGAACTCTATGTCTCACACTTGTGAGGGAAATACTTTCCCACTTATGCCTTATCATCAGCCCTTATTAGGTATTAACACTTATCACTAATCCAAGTTTCCCTTCTAGAGAAGTCTTACTATTATTTTCTTCAATCTTAAAACATTGAGAGTTTATGTGTATAAAATTTCCTAAATATATACCAAGAGAACTGACTCAGTAAGTTAAATCACTAATGTACCATTCCCTGGCTGCAGAACCATCCATATGTGTTTCCTCTTTTGTCTTTCAAATAGAAAGTGGTCATTTCCTCACAGTCTTTCAGGGTACTATGTACAGACATTTTCACAGGCTGCTTCCTGTTCACAAACAAGTTTCTCAGCAATGACTCAATCTAAGAAATATGATCTGGCCAGCTTACTGAAACTTTCACCCATTATACTTGTCTGTAAACTGCAAAAGTATGATGCAAAGATGAAGCAAATCCAGAAAGTGAAGGCAGTAGGAACCTGGACTTTCTCAAGAGACACATACGTAGTTTGGGTGAGAATGGAATCAGAACAGTTAATCTCCAAAATAGTAGGTGATTCTCCCCTTTAAAAATTTCAAAGCTCTGACTTTTCCATGAAATACCTCACACCTTGTCCCCAGCAGTTATTTTTTGATTGTATTGGTGCAGAATGCTGCTGCTAGGCTTAATAGGGTTTATAGAAGGGTCGCTGCAGTATTTGGTACAGAGGAATAGAACCCAGGTCTTCCTGCATGTACAAAGGCAAGCACTCTACCACCAGGTCAACGTTCCAGCCCAAGAAGAATTTCTTATTTTGACTAGCAACCTTAAGGATATGGTTTTGTAATCTCTTCCCCATTTTGAATGAGCTAAATTGTATTGAGTTCTAAATGGTTTCCTCAACCCAAGGAAGGTACTTCTTGTGAAGGTTTCCACCACCATCAGAATGATTCTACAGGAAAATAGATACATGCACATCCATTTTACCAAGAGAAACTTCTGGAACACTGGGACTATCTCCCTAACCCACAGGGAAGTTGGGCAAAGACTTAAGCAGGTGGCTCAGATAGTCACTTTGAATGGAGCCTTGCTGTGTATTTCCACTGGATCTTCTACAGAATTCAAGCTGTAAGGACTCTTTACAGAAATTTCTAACACTTCTAAACTCACTCAGGATATCCTTTACCCTCTAAGTTCCAAAAGAAACAGTGTAGGGCCAAGAGTTAGTCTGGAGGTAGAGTGCTTGCCAAGCATGTACAAAGACCCAGGTTCCATTCCTTGAACATACATAGAAAAAATAGGAAGTGGTGCTGTGGCTCAAGTGGTAGAGCGCTAGCCTTGAGAAAGCCCAACAGTGCCCAGGCCCTGGGTTCAAGCCCCAGGACTGGCAAGAAAAAGAAAAAGTGTAGAGTTCACTCTTTTGGGTCCCATTCAGATTTAACAATTAGCTAAAAAATAGTAATAATCTGTAGCAGCTACCTAATTTAGGGGTTGAGTAAGATTAAATCTTTTTGCTGTTACCCAGGGGACCTTGGGTGATGTGGTAGAACATAAATGGTGACAATGAATTGAAGATAAATACATAATAGCCACATTATATAACATAGACTACCTAAAACATTTAGCTTTTTTGTTGTCTATTTTGGAACTTGAATTCAGGGACTTGGCATTATCCCTGAGCTTTTTCACTCAAGGCTAGCACTTCTCAACTTTGAGCCAGATTAGCACTTTCAGTTTTCCGGTAGTTAATTTGAGATAAGAATTCCATGGATTTTATTGAACAGGCTGGCTTCAAACCATCATCCTCAGATCTCAGGCTCCTGAGTAAGATTACAGACATAATCCACCAGTGCCCAGCACATTTAGCTTAAAAAGAAAAAAAAAACTATAGATACCTTTAAAATACTTTCCAAAGGGTATGTTTGCTTGTTTTCCTTCTTGTGGACTTTTCAGAGCATGAACTACTCTCTTAATGTAATAAACTACTAATGGAAAAGCTTCATTTTGCCAAAGTGGTTGCAAGTTACAGAAGTAATAATCAGAGCCACAAGATTATAGTATAGCCTACCCTGCCACTCCTTGCCAGGAAACAACAACAGTTAAGAGACAGTTTGTGACCTTAGTTATGAGGAAACATGATGAAAAACATGAAAGGCTGCACAGTAGAAGTGACATTATATTTACACAGAAAAATAACATACAGGTGACAGCTACCATAAAGTACAGTAGTCATGACTGAATATCCTGCCCACAGACAAGGGTTAAAACTATTTTCCAAGATCTGGCTCAAGTGAACCTTCAAATGAAAAGGAGCTGGGGATAATGACACACACCTGTAATCCCAGGGGCTGAGGTCTGAATTTATGGCCAGTCTGGGATACATAACAAAACCTGTCTCAGAAGAAGGAGGAGGAAGAAGGAGAAGAGGAAGAAGAGGAGGAGGAGGAAAAAAGAAGACAAAGGAGGCTATGAAAATGGCAAGAACAAAAAAATAAACATCTCTCTATTCTTACCTTGCATATGGTCAATTCTCCAGTTCAAGGAAAATCCTCACATGAAAAAAGACTTCCTTCTTGCATATGGACTTTTCATTAACAGTGACTCAATTCAGTTGACATGAGAATATCTGTTTATACCACACAGTCATGGAAGACTACTACTTCAAGGGGCCATCAGAATTACCCAGAAAGCCCTTCCTATTTTGCATAAAAAGAAAGGAGGCTAGACGACGAAATAACTTACACAGGGACAGAAAGTAATACTATCTGTATCTATTCCAATTTTACAACTCCTACCAAGTTTACATGGCAGTAAGAAAAAAATACACATAACCTTTGCTTCACTCACTTTTTTTTTCCTTCCTTTGGTGCTGGTCTGGGAGCTTGAACTCGGAGCACAGTCCCTGAATTTTTTGCTCAAGGCTAGTACTCTACCACTTGAGCCATAGCACCACTTCTGGAGGTTTAACAGTTAACTGGAGATAAAAGAATTTCACAGATTTTCAACTGCCTGAGCTAGCTTCAAATTGTGATCCTCAGATCTCAGCCTCTCGAGCAGCTAAGAACACAGGTGTAAACCATTGGTGTCTGGCTTACTTTCCTTTTTTTTTTTTTTTTTTTTTTAAAGCTAGCAGTATTTCTCATCAGAGCCTCACTACCATAGAATCTTCATTTCTGGATGAGCAGATTAAAGGTTTCTAATCTTGACCTTCTTCTTTTTTTTTTTTTTTTGCCAGTCCTGGGCTTGAGCTCAGGGCCTGAGCACTGTCCTTGGATTTTCTCAAGGCTAGAGCTCTACCATTTGAGCCTCAGCACCACTTCTGGCTTTTTCTATATATGTGGTACCACGGAATAGAACCTGGGTCTTCGTGCAAGCTAGGCAAGCACTTTAACCACTAGGCCAAACTCCCGGCCCAATCTTGACCTTCTTATTTTGAGCCTGGGAGACATTAGTCTCATGTGCTCTATCTCCTTGGGTTCTTAGTATTCACATCCCAACAAACTCTGGAAGGAAACTAAGAAGTCTGGAAGTCTGCCCTCTGGACACTCATGTCTGTTTAATTCAGGCAGATACATTTATCTCTCTCTCTCTCTCTCTCTCTCTCTCTCTCTCTCTCTCTCTCTCTCTCTCTCTCTCTCTCTCCCTTCTTTTCCTTTCCTTTTTTTTTTTTTTCCAGCCCTGGGGCTTGAACTCAGGGCCTGAGCACTGTCCTTGGGCTTTCCTGTTTGGGCTGGCTTCAAACCTCAATTCTCAAATTTCAACTTCCTGACTAACTAGGTCTATGGTTGTGAGCCACTAGTGCCCAGCTTTCCTTCAGGTCTTCAGAAAATTTTTTTCTCCCTTCACTAACTGCTCTACCTCTCTCAGTCCTTAGTTTTTAACTCAGGACCTTAAGCTTAATCAGCAGGCACTCTACTATATGAACCATATTACCACCTTATTTTGCTTTAGTTACTTTTCAAGTAGGATCTCTCATTTCGGTTTTCCTTGTAGTTCAAGACTACAGATATATACTACCATGTCCGATTGTTGGTTTGAGACAGTATTACACTAATGTTTTGCATAAGATTGCCTCAACTGTGAGTTTGAGGATCTCTGCCTCCCCAAGTATCTGTCTTCTTTCCCAAGCTGCTTTGTCTTTAAGTCCAAAGATATTCAGGGATACTACTACTAGATACTACTACTAGCTACTGGAAAAGAATACTTCAAAGCCTTTAAATAAAGGGGTAGAGCCAGAGAGAAGACCAGGAAACCTGTTCAGGGTTCACGTTTGGATTTCTCATTAACTAGTATATTGCTATTTTTTTTTCCTTTTTGCCAGTCCTGGGGCTTGAATTCCGGATCTGGGCACTGTCCCTGAACTTCTTTTGCTCCCGGCTAGCACTCTACCACTTGAGCCACAGCACCATTTCCAGCTTTTTCTGTTTATGTGGTACTGAGGAATTAAACCCAAGGCTTCATGAATGCTAGGCAAGTATTCTACCACTTTTCAAACTCCTGTCCCGACATCTGGAGAGAACACTAGGTTTTTGCCCTGAACTTCATGTTCTGTCACAAATGAAAAAGAGGGTTCTGTAAAATGGCTTAATAATCTATGAAGGACAAGAGATCCAGAAGTCAGGCTAGAAAGTCACAAGAGGAGTCTGGGCAAGGAGTAGAACCCTTGATGAACTGAGCAACATGAAAGGTCTGGCCAGGGGTTGTTTCCTGCCTTAGGAGGCGTAAGTTTCTGCAACATTTAGAAGGACAGAAGTGAGGAGGGAAAATTGTAGGAGAATGAGATGTTTATAGAAAAGTGAAAAACGGAGCATGTTTAAGATTATGCAATAGTAATTCAAGGAAGATTTCTTTTGAGTGAATCAAGGAACTCAGGTCTCCACCAATCCAAATATCCCTGATTAAAAAATATTATGGCAATACTTCTGCCATTTGTTTAGTATGTTCCATGTGCTAGATCCTGTGTCTACTCCTTTATCTAACTGAATTGTCTTACAGACATGATCTACAACCTAACCAAGCTGAAACCCAAACACATCCTTCTGTGAATATAACCTCTTTTAAGAAAACAGGGTGAATGCTCGTTATATCACAGGGTGTAATAGGATGGCACAAGATAAAAGTAGTTTATTAAAGCACTGTCACCAGCTTTGGAGAGAGCCCAGAGCACTGCAGCTGCCGTTAACACTGCTAGATAGCCACATCTGTTTGCTTAGGCGCATAGCCTTGACAGAGTATACTGTTGGTGTTTTCTTTGCTTGTGTGAATACTGATAATCAGGATGACTGAAAGCCAAGGAAAAGACTGTTACAATTGGCTGTAAACTCATCTTAGGGTTTAGAAAGACAAAAAGATATTCTTTTTAAGAATCTATTTTGAAAATCAACTGCCAACTTTTGCCTGGCTTTTTAGTCATCAATGAAATGAAGAGAGGGCAGATGAGGGTTTTTTGTTTTGTTTTGTTTTCTGAAAGGCAGTAATGAGCATGCAAGGTTAAGACAAGTGTTTTCATGGTGAGGCCAACTGGGAAAAAATCCATTCCTCTCTTTTTAAAAAGTTTTGAAAAAATGGCCAGTAAAAGCAAGGTACAGTTGGTTCATGCCTGTAATCCTAGCTACTCAGGAGGCTGAGTTCAAAGGATAGTGTCTGAAGCCAGCCTTAGTAGGAAAGTCTGTGTGACACTTAATTCCACTCACCACCAAAAAGCTACAAGTGGAGCATTAATTAAGTGGTAGAGTGCTAGCCTTGAGAAAAAAAGCTCAGGGACAGTGCCTAGGAGCTGAGCTCAAGCCTCAAGACCAGAACAACAAAGGCTAGCTAAAACATGGTTTAGTTACAATGACTGACTTTCAACCTACCTGTTATTCACAAGCTGACTAAGCCATCCTAAAAATGTTCACACAGCACAACAGGTGCCTTCTCTCTGCCTCCAACTTGTCCATCTTTCTAGTCACCACAAAAACTTCCTGACCACATCCAACTCCAATGCTTTGCCTTTTCCAAAAGGGTCCAGTTTGCAGGTGCCTTGTATAAAACTGAAATGCTGTAACAAATTACTGAAAGGTTCTCTACACACTACCTGCTAAGTTAACCTTTTAGGCCTATGCACATGAGAATGCTACAGTCCAGCTTATGCCTGCTGCATTCTGGGGCTTCAATGGAGCCTCCATGCCAGATTCCAATGAAATACACTGGTTTAAAAAACCCTTATCAAGGGCTGAGAGTTTGGCCTAGTGGTAGGGTGCTTGCCTAGCATGCACGAAGACCTGGGTTCGATTCCTCAGTACCACATACATAGAAAAAAGTCGGAAGTGGTGCTGATGCTCAAGTGGTAGAACTCTAACCTTGAGAAAGTCCAAGGACAGAGCTCAGGCCCTGAGCTCAAGCCCAGGACTGGCAACAAACAAACAAACAAACAAACAAAAAACCCTTATCAAGCCAGGTGCTGGTGGCTCATGCCTATAATCCTACTCAGGAGGCTAAGATCTGAGGATAATAGTGCAAAGCCAGTCCAGGCATGAAAGTCCATGAGACTCTTAGTTCCAATTAACCACCACAAAAACAGAAAATGGCACTGGCACTGTGGCTCAAAGTGGTAGAGCACTAGCCTTGACCTGAAGAGGACAAGGGCCCAGGCCCTGAGTTCAAGCCCCATGACTCACCAAAACAAAAACAAAAACTCTCATCAAAAATGCCGCCTGTGCTAGGATGTCCTCTCTTAAGTAGGGAGGCTGAATCCATCCTGGTGCCTCTTTTGCTGGGTGGAGAATTCTCTCTGGGTGGAGAATTCTTTCCAGTGCTGAAAGGCCTAAGGTGAGAGAGGCCATTCCTTCAATGCAGATGCCTAGCTCAAAGTGAGCTAGGAGGGCTCTGCTTTAGAAAAAATGCAGATGGAATAGCCTTAGGAAAGCTTTGCCCATAGAGAGTGCTCTTATTCTGCCTTAATTAACTCCTAATTAGCTTGAGTACCAGCTTCTGAGTAGCCTCTAAGTATAATCAATATGGAAAGCTGAGGCCTATCTTCCCTACATGGAAATGCTATACTGGTACCTGAGTATGTCCATTTAAAATCTGGCATCTTGTCTTCAAGGTGAGGGAAGGTGAAGCCTTTCCCCCTCCCCCCCACCCCTGTAAATCCTTTGTCATACCTGAATCCTGGGTGAGGTGAGGGGGGTGCAGTGTGCATTTGGCTGATAGGTTATGAAACCTGTCAGTCCTGGGATGGGGAGTTTTCCTGTGACCCTGCCCCCCTGAGCTGACCCTATTTGGGCCTAGACTAATTCAGGTATGAGTGTACCATGATACATGTCTCTGTGTTCCTGTCCTATCTCCGTCTCCTGACTGTTCTGCCACTGTGGCGTCCCATTCAGCTCTCCATTGGAGCTGAATTGGCTTGTTGGTATTATTTCTGTTCTGTCTTTCCTCTCTAGCCTGTTTCCTGTGTTAAGTATAATTTCTGGCTGCTGATCTTTGAGACAGGAGTCCACCCTGTAGTCACTGGCCTTAAAAGACTCCAAGATTTGGTATCTCAAAAATGTGGTTTCTCCTATTTTGTTACCTTACAGCAGTAGACATAATTTTTGTCTTATGACACTGGCCCATGTCATATGACATGGCCCTGCCATCTACCATAGACTATCTTATATTAAACATTAAGTTCCCAAAGGGTAGTTGACACTTACACATTTACTGAGCAATCATTAAATAGATACCAGGCACAATGCTAGACATTAGTTACCAAAAAGAATATAGTCTTTACCCTAGGTAGGCAGAGACAACAAAGCCATTAACTATTGATATTAATTGTGATATAAAATACACCTTATACTTCAGATCTGAAAACTCTAAGGGACAGATTAATTAGGAGGGACAATTTAAAACACAGATGATCTTGAAGGAGAACACTTGCTGCATTATCTTGGAATATTAAAATAATTTCATGTGCTCAAAGTTTCCTAAGGTGTGTATATACCTAACAAATATTTGCAGAATAAGTATATATTATTTAGGTTCATAATCCAATATTTTGATTTTCATTGTATACCTAAGATATCTGAGGTTAGAGTCCAAATTACTTAAGTAACAAAGGCATATCATTTATGACCTAACTACTTTTCACAAACAAAAAAACCTGCCTAGCGTAATTTCCAGTAACAATACTTCAAATAACTTCAAAATTAATTGAAGCACAGGAATACTCGACTATAAATATAGTATCTCCCCCCCCCATCTTTTTTTTTTTTTTGCCAACTCTTGGGTTAAAACTCAGGGTCTGGGCACTGTCCTTGGGCTCTCACAAGGCTAGAACTCTGCCACTAAGAACCACAACACCACTTCTGGCTTTTTCCATATATGTGGTACCAAGGAATTGAACCCAGGTCTTCATGCATGCTAGGAAAGCACTCTACCACTAGGCCAAACTCCCAGCCCCAAACAAAAGATTTTTTTAAGATTTGGAAAATAGAGGAATATAACTGCTGATATGCAATGTATTTTCTTAGAAGATATTATTTCACTTAGGCTAGTGGTCAAAAAAGGACAAATGGGTAAAACCACTTTGCCTTCATAGACTTTTTCCCTTTTCTTTTTTCTTTCTTCTTTCCCATCCTGAGGCTTGAACTCAGTACATAGGTGCTGTTCCTGGACTTTTAAACTCAAGGTGAGTACTCTACCACCTGAGCCATATCTCCACTACTGGTTAATTGAAGGTAGAAATTTCATGGACTTTTGTGCATAGGCTGGCTTCAAATCAGCATCTTCAGATCTCTGCTAGGATTACCGGTATGATTACCTGATTAAATTGTTTTCTTAAAGCATTAAGCTTGACATTTCAGCCTATTCCCATATTTACAGCTTCCTTTATTCTTACCTCAGTAATCAAAAGTGTTAAAATGGTCCTGTAAAAGTCCACAGGAATATGGCATGCTTGTTCATGTCCTTGAAAACTGAAAGAGTAATGTTTATCTTTTTAGACCCAACTCCTTGGAGCTGTAAGCTTGGGTATCAGTCTAACAACTGCCATATCAAATAACATTGCTGTCTGTGTTAAGGGATCTGGACAAGTCACTCTACCTAACTAAATAGAATGAACCTATTCTACCCGGTCTCTATAGCTTTCTATTTCTATATACTTCCTATGATCTCATTCCATTTACTATCTTTCCCTGAGAATAAAAAATATTGACAGGCTGCCATCTGGGGAGATTGGTGGGGGTGGGGGTAACTAGAGGACGTAAGATTCTGAGCTTTCTTGGCAGTAGGCAGAGACATGCAGGCTGAGTACTCTCCCTGGAAGTTAATATCCTCCAGGATGACACCACCAAGTTGGGAGCATTTGGAATTGTGTGAGGCAGGAGTGGGGTGCTTCCTGGTAACCATATGATGTTAAGAATCACAAAATGGAGACAGCCTTCTACTCTTTTTTTTTTTTTTTTTTTTTGCCAGTCCTGGGCTTGAGCTCAGGGCCTGAGCACTGTCCTTGGACTTTCTCAAGGCTAGAGCTCTATCCCTTGAGCATCAGCACCACTTCCAGCTTTTTTTTTTCCTATGCACGTGGTACTGAGGAATCGAACCCAGGTCTTCGTGCATGCTAGGCAAGCACTTTACCACTAGGCCAAACTCCCGGCCCATGACAGCCTTCTACTCTAAAAGAAGTTGGGCCCATGTACCAACATAACTCCATTTTTCTTTTTTTTTCCTTTTTTTGCCAGTCCTGGGCCTTGCACTCAGGGCCTGAGCACTGTCCTTGTGGTTTCTCAAGGCTAGAACTCACTTGAGCCAAACTACCACTTCCAGCTTTTTCTCCTATGTATATAGTACCGAAGAATCAAACCCAGGTTTTTGTGCATGCTAGGCAAGCAATCAACCACTAGGCTAAACTCCTGGCCCCCAGAACTCCATTTTGAATGAGCTCCTGAAGGATGAAATTGTTATTTCTGTAAAAGAGTCCTTTTTTTTTAAGCATCAAACAAAATGCCCATCACCTACAGAAAAGGACAGAGAAGAGGAGGGAAAGAGTAAAACAAAAGGATAGGCATTTGGGGCATTAAAAATCCTTATTCTACCACAGCAAGCAATGTGGCCCTGAATAAGTGACTTACCTGCTTAACCTCTGAAAATGGAGAGCCTACGAAATAAATACTTAATGTCAAGATTGAGTAAAAGAAAATGCATATGGCTATACACATAGGTACATTCCATATATTACTACTAGCAAAGTTTCAATACATATTCATTTTGTTTTCCTTTTCTCATGAAATTATTATAGTCAGTCCTCCCTGTCTATGGGTTTTCCCTTTACAGATTCAAGCAACCCCAAATTGAAAATATTTTTAAAAATCTCTAGCTGGTTGTAGTGGCTCATGCCTGTAATACTAGCTACTCAGGAGGCTGAGATCTGAAGATCTCGTTGCAAAGCCAGACTGGGCACTAAAGTCCATGAGACTCTTTTCTCCAATTAACCACTAGAAAACCAGGGGTGGCACTGTTGCTCAAGGGGTAGGGTGGTAGCCTTGAGCTGAAGAGCTCAGAGACAGTGCGTAGGCTCAGAGTTGAAGTGCCACAACTGACAAAAAAAAATCTCTATGCTGAATGCACCACATTTCTCTTTTTAACATTCCCTAAACAATACAGTAACAACAATTTATATTGAACTAGTTTATTATAAGTAATCTGGAGATGATTTTAAATTTAAGGGAATATTTGCATAGTTTATATGCCAATATTGTACTATTTTAAACAAGGAACTTGAGCATCTATGGATTTTGATATCTACAGGGTATTAAGGACCAAAGGGCCTCAGAAACTGAGGGGTGGAAAAATTAGATGTCTTACAACCTCAAAGGTTGGCCCTCTTTACAATACAGGAAGTGAGTTGATAACATGAGGTAAGAGTAATTGTTTCCTCTAGCACACACAATCACTGAAGATTGATTGCTCAATTGTTATCAAGTGAACTTTGATAACCTAAAGCACAGAGCCCAAGCACCTCCTGCTAGGACAGAACCAAGAAGATAAGGAATTTTTACTCAGGGAGTCATTTCTGCTCACATCTTTCAGGGAAGACTTCCAAGTCAATACAGGAGTCAGGTGGTTACCCCGTTCCTAGGATATCCCCTTCACTGCTACATAGTAGGGGTGGCTATTGGATCAGTTTAGAAGCCATTGCCCCAATAATTTCCCCAAACATGAAAAGACATTTCCAGTGAAGTGTGAGGTTCTGTCTCTGGAGCAAAAGAAAGACCCACAAGCCTGATCTCTGCCCTGAGAACCAATGAGAAACAACATATGGGCTTGTGTCATTTAGAACCCCCACCCCCCCCAATAAACTAAAATGACCCAGTTCTAGTCTCTTGGGGTTAGTTTGTCAATATGATAAAAATAATTTCCTTATGTTTTACTGAAAATTACCAAGAATAAAAGCAATTTTTTCAAATAGTGACAGTTTTTCCCTACTAAAAGTTAAAATAGGTGCCGGGAGTTTTGCCTAGTGGTAGAGTGCTTGCCTAGCATGCACGAAGACCAGGGTTTGATTCCTCGGTCCCACATAGAAAAAAGCCAGAAATGGTGCTGAGGCTCAAGTGGTAGAGCTCTAGCCTTGAGAACGTCCAAAGACAGTGCTGAGGCCCTGAGCTCAAGCCCAGGATTGGCAAAACAACAACAACAACAACAACAACAAAAGAAATAATAAAACCTTTAAAAAAAAAAGTTAACTGTAATTTATTTTTGGAGAGTGGTTTTCATCACCAAGATTTATTTTTGTGTCCAAGACCAGGACCTGGTCTCAGTATCTGACACTTTGACTCACTGACTGGACCAATTGAGCCATACCTCCAATCCTTCATTAACAGGATTTTAAAAGTTAAGAAAAAAAAAATCCTGTAGGGGAGAGGTAGTTAAGTGAAAGACAAAACCAAAACCAAACTTCATTCTTCAACACTAACCACCATAAGGCTCTGTGGATCAGTATAAGAAAAGGAATCAAGAAAAGAGTACAGGTCTTGGGTCAGCCCTCAAGCAATCTGTAATGGCAGTATAATGCATCCTTACCCTATCAATCTACCTTTGTTCCTGCTCCCCTCACAAAAGGCAACAATGACAAAAATTATTCCCACTTTAGTTCTAATACTTTAGGCTCGGTTTCCTCTGAAATAACATGTTTATACTGAAGCAGAGCAGAAAAGAGAATATCAGCCTGGAAACAAAGGAAATCTCCTAACCCCCTTTTTAGTGGGATGGTCTTTGACAGTCAAAATAACCCCCAATTCAAGTCATTTACCACATATATATCACCCTGAATATCTACATGCCTGGCAGGAAGGAAAGGACATGTGATCAAAGAATTCATTCAAGGGGCTGGGAGTTTGGCCTAGTAGAGTGCTTGCTTAGCATGCACAAATACCTGGGTTTAATGCCTCAGTACCACATACATAGAAAAAGCTAGAAATGGTGGTGTGGTTCAAAGTAGCAGAGCTCTAGTCTTGAGAAAGCCCAAAGACATTGCTTAAGCTCTGAGTTCAAGTCCCAGGACTAGCAAAAAAAAAATTATTCAAGAAAATACATGCATACAGCTTAAATGTAACACTGACATTTTCCTGTTAGAAAGATTTTAAACACATATGTACACCACTAGTATAAAACTTGTAAGAAAAAAAATAAGAGTATAATGCCATATTCAAAATCTTAAAGCAGCCAGCTGCTAGTGGCTCACGCCTGGAATCCTAGCTACTGAAAAGGCTGAACTCTGAGGATCGTGGTTCAAAGTCCGTCTGAGCACTACAGTCCCTGAGACTCTTATCTCCAACTAAACAGTCAGAAAACTGGAAGCGGTGCTGTGGCTCAAGTGGTAGTGCACTAGCCTTGAGCTGAAGAGCTCAGGGACAACTTCCAGGCCTAGACTTCAAGCCCCACAACCTACCAAAAAAAATCTTAAAGCGATAGGAAGAACATGAATTTCAAATTCCTGCCAACTAAAATGAAAGCACACAATTCCCTGAGAAGTTACTACACACACAGTACATACTCCCCTAGAGAAGCCCTGAACATCATTGGTGTTAGCTCTGCCTGGCAACGCTGGGCAAGTGAGGAGGGTGGCTTTGAGTACAGAGGGTTAGGAACTGGAGTAGCCTTAGAGACTTCCACAGCACACCAAGGCCTCTCAAGTTGGAATACTCTGCTACCTTACCTTGTTCCCCCAACTTACAGTTTGGAATTTAGGTCTCAGTTTTGAGTATATGAGCCAGAAAACCATTCTGAAAAGTACAAGTGGTAATCACTGTAGTCAGGGTATAAACTTGGAGTTTATCAGAAGGCTTTGAACAAAAAATAAAGCTGATGAACATTACTGTTGAAACTTGAAGGTTCTTTGCAAAGATAATGAAGTCCAGGAATACAGAACATGCAGGAGTAGAGTTTTGCCCTGGCCTTAAGACTCCAACCGACACCTTATCCTAGCTTCTGAGCACTATATTCTCATTGCCTTTCAGTATGCTACCTTCAAATAATCTAGATTGTAGGTTACCCCATATGCCACATTATTAAAACATGGAAAAATTCTGACTCAGGGACAGCCTTTAATAAAAAGGTTATCACCCAAATATTCATAGGATTTTTTTTTTTCCAGTCATGGGCACTGTCCTTGGGCTTTCTCAAGGCTAGCACTCTGTCACTTGGGCCACAGCACCACTTCTGGCTTTTTCTGTCTATGTCGAACTAAGAAATCAAACCCAGGGTTTTGTATATGCTAGGCAAGCACTCTACCACTAGGCCTCATTTCTTGCCCCTTCACAAGAGATTATAGTGTTCCAAGTTGTATTTACTGAATTTCAAACATTTACCAGATACTTTAAAATACAATCCCCAGATTTAGGCATTAATCACCATGATCAAATATAAAAACACTTCATTATTTAAGCAAAATATCTAAACCAGCTTTTCTAAGTTGTTATAAACTACATTCAGTAGGCACAAATCACTTAGGTAGGTATTGTAAGCTCTTAAACTGACAACACAGGAATATGGAATAGCGGTAGCTAAGCCCACTCCTAAATATTCTGATTGAAGTATTTGGCACGGACATTAGTATTGCTTGAGAATCACTGTAAAATATGGAAGTAACTCAAATGTGCACCAACTGATGATGAGTGGATAAATCAAGTGTGGTTTATCCACACATTGAATATTCAGCAATAAAAATGAATGAAGACGTACTGATACATGTTGTAACAAAACTGAATTCTGAAAACATCATGACAAGAAGCCATTCATAAAATGGCAAATATTACACAGTTCAATTTATGTGAATGATCTAGGATAAGCAAATCCATAATAGAAAACAACAATAACTGTGAGCTTGGGGAACATGGACAGTGTCTATAGTAGGTTTGGAACTTCTTTAGTGAGACTGATGAACACTGGTGTTATACAACTATCAGTACAGTAAACTGCCAAATTAAATGGGTGAATTGTATGGAATGTGAATTATATCTCACTTAAAGTGTACATCCAGTTTTCAAGAAGCTTACAGTCTAGCTCCAGAAGAAACAAAAACCATACATGTAAGACAAGTATTTAAAGGCCATTGAAGACAACTGGGTAAGTAATACAAAATACAAAAGCTATACACTCAGGATAGTATACAGTATGAAAGAGTTTTAGGTCTAGAGCTGTAGCTTAGTGGTCAAGTCCTTGCCCAGTATGCACAAAGCTCTGGATTAAATGATCAGTGTTCAACATGCACGTACATACATACACAAAGACTTTTAGGTATGAGGCTTTGCAACACACAGGTAACTATAGCATACTTGCTGTTATGACGTATTAAGAATGGTTCCTATCCTCAGGAGTTCTTAAAATTATTAATACAACTCGTTAAGTTGCTGTGGCAGGGGCCGAGACATGAAAATACTCAATTTTAAGTCTTTTTTTTTTGTATAGGGGCTAATGTAAGAATACAATTTGTACTTTTCCAACACTGTGCAGGAATATGACTATTAGTACATATTAAGATTTCCTCCCCCTTTCCCTCCTTCCACCTTCCCCAGTACAGGGCTTCAACTCAGAGCCCAAGCACTGTCCTTGAGCTTTTTTGTTAAAGGCTGGTGCTCTACCACTTAAACTGGAGCTCCACTTCTGGCTTTTTGCTGGTTAATTGCAGCTAAGAATCACATAGACTTTCCTGCCCAGAGTTGACTTTGAACCATGATCCTCATATGTCAGCCTAGGATTACAGGCAGGAACAGTTGCTTGGCAATTTTTAACTTTTATTTCCAGAAAACCAGTAATAAGTATAGAAGTACTAGCATATAGTTTAAAGTCTTTTCAATGTTTTTTGGCACTTGTTTAAAAGCAGTAGCAATAAAATTCCGTAGTATCTCTCCATCAAAATCTTATAGCACATTTAATTCAGAAAAGTCAGAGAATAATTTCCAAAACAATTTAAAAAATAAACACTATGAAATAATTTTGAAATGTAGTATTCTCAAAGATCAAAGGAGATTTCAACCAGGTAGACTTCAGCCATTTTGCTTGCTCCATTTCAGAAGTGTCAAAACAGACTTAGTATTCAATTTGAGCCAACTGGTTTCTGCTAGCTGTTTTCAACTCAAATCCCCCTCTGTTCTACCCACTTTCCTTCAGATTAATTTAACTCTATCAGCCAGTACCACTGTTCAACATATCCTCACTACCAAATTGTTTTTTCTGTTGTTTGTTTCAGAAGTTCTTACAAAACTTTAATGTTGTCTTCATTTGCTGTATGCCCTTAGGCTACTTCTAAACTGCAAATGGCAGTTGTGGTATTTTATAAATATTAGGGTATGACCATGTATTTTGTAAACCTGCAACCACCACTACAAACCTACTATTGGCCATTTTGATTCTTCCTACCCCAACTGAGAAATCTGAATCACAGCTGGGGAACAAGTCTGAGGAGGACATCCCTCATCTTGGACCTTCATAAGAAATTGCTGACTATCAAACTTTTATTTTTATAGTTTTTATTTTTGAACAGAGAGCCTCATATTTACTCATATTCTACATAGCCAACAGACAAGATAAAATAATGGCATTCACAGGGAAATGGATGAATCTAGAGCAAATCATGTTGAGTGAGACAAGTCAAGACCTAAGGAATAAAAGGCGCATGGTATCCCTAATATGTGGCTATTAAATCCAAAGAATACAAGAGTAAGAATTCAATATCTGCATACCCAATGCTATGGACATGGTAATGGAAATATAAACATAACTATATAGACATAAAAACCTATGACTCTATAGACATAATGTTTTATTTCTTAAATTAATATGTTTCTGTGACATACAAACCCTTAGCCTAATTTTGATTAAGTTCTAAATACTAAGTCCCAGTGATTGTAAATAGAGATTCCCTCCTTGAACACTTGTTTGTTAAATTTGTCATTTAAAATATGATGTAAAAATCAACATTAATAAATTCTTTTTAAAAAAAGCCAGTAGAATTGGAAAATGTATCAACTAACAAGGCAAATAAATGGAAAGGCTCTAGTAGTTAAGAGATTTAATAAAAGAAAATAGTCACTGGAACATGTAAGTCAGAAAACCACCACTGAAATACTGGAATTTTAAAAACGACTCTTGTATTAAGAAATAGTCCTGAGGAAGAGTTATCAATGTGCAAGAAGTAATGCACTCACTACATGACGAATGTAACTGTAGCCTCTCTATACATCACTCCAACAATAAAATCAAAAAAGAAAGAAAGAAAGAGTGCTGAGCCCCAGCACCAATGGCTCATGCTTGTAAACCTAGCTACTTCAGAGACTGAGATCTGAGGATCACAGTTGAAAGCCAGAGCAGGCACTTATCTCCAACTAACCACCAGAAAACTGGAAGTGGTACTGTGGCTCAAATTGGTAGAGCACTAGTCTTGAGTTCAGGGGCAGCACCCAGTCCCATAGTTCAAGCCTTGTGAGCTACAAGTGAAAAAGAACAAGAAGGAAGGAAGGAAGGAAGGAAGGAAGGAAGGAAGGGAGGGAGGGAGGGAGGGAGGGAGGGAGGGAGGGAGGGAGGGAGGGAGGGAGGGAGGGAGGGAGAAATACAGGAGGCAAGGCCATGTGGGTGGTTTTACTCCCTCTCACCATAATTAACCAGGTCTACAACCCCCTCTCTCATGGTTATTATTAATAATGCTAAGTGGTACAGATATTAGTCTATTTCATTCTTGCCTTTCCTCTCAATTTTCCCTCAGCCTATTTACTTGTAAAAGGAGGGCTTTTACACCTGCTTAAAGTTTAACTAGCCTTGAGTTAGTTTAGGTAGTATTCATTTAGAGTCCCTGGAATCAGTCTATGTAGGTTTGAATCCTATTAGCCATTCTACAACTGGATCAAGAAGCTCAAGGATTCTTGGCCTTCTCTTTTCTGTGCCTCCTTTCTAACTTGGAAACCCGAGACAATAGTATTTCCTGTATGGTTATTGTGAAATTATACATGAGACATTGATATTGCCTGGCATGTAGAGAAATACCCAATAACTTACCTATTACCTTGGTGCCAATTTCTTCTTGCCTACTGGAAAGTTAACCTGGGTTCAAGAAAAATTACAGATGAAGTATTGGTGCAAAATCCCCTATAAATGTCTCCAGTCAAGTCAGAGGATATATCTAGGGGAAAAAACCGTGCCTATGGTCCATAAAGGCTCCCTTTCTCAAGCAGCTTCGTTAAAAACCATTCATCTTGAATAAAAATAAATATTACCAAAAACAATGTATTTGGCTTTCAACTCTTCCCTGTAATCTTAAAGGAAAGTAGTATTGTTTGGTAAGTCTGTTTTTAAGGACCCAAGTTAAGAAGAAAAAGACTTCAAAATGGTTCTAGTTATTTGTAAGGTAGAAAGACTGATAAGGATTGTGCATTTACCTCCCACAATGTCTCAAGAGATTTTTCCACATCTAAAATCGTTATTCTTTGCTTAATATTCATTCTGGAGATGAGATTTCTCTTTTTGTCTGACTTAAAAAAATAATCTCATTAGTCTAGTCCAAGATCAGCTTCTTCCTTTAGCTGCAAAAGCCATCTTGGAGAAAATAAGCCAGTTTTCTCTATATAATGGAGATACAAAATTATGAGGTTTCCATACTGTGCTGTTTAACAAAATTCTTTTTTCTTTTTTTTTTTGGCCAGAAGTGGGCTTGAGCTCAGGGCCTGAGCACTGTCCTTGGACTTTCTCAAGGCTAGAGCTCTACCACTTGAGCCTCAGCACCATTTCTGGCTTTTTTCTATGTATGTGGTACCGAGGAATGGAACCTGGGTCTTCGTGCATGCTAGGCAAGCACTCTACCACTAGGCAAAACTCCTGGCCCCACAACATTCTTTTTTCTTAAAAATGTTTTAAAATTAGCATACAAGAAAGGTTTCATTGTAAAAATTTCATAGGTGAGTACTGTGTACTTGACACAGTTCGTCCCACACCATACCTCCTCTCCTCCTACCCTCTCTACAGTGAAAAACTACATACCACTATACAGAGACTATATACACCAGTTTACTTCAGAATTTCTCTGACTTTTAGTTAAAACTTTTAACTCTCTTCAAATATGTATACTGATGTTTTATTTCAAATGTGGAAACACCTTATCAACTGAAAAAGTCACATGTAAGAGAAATCAGTACATATTTTATTCATGTTGGGGGTGGGGGGCCTGAGGTAGGGCTTGAACTCTGGGCTCAAGCCTAGCTCAAGGCTAGTGATCTACAACTTTAAGATACAGTGCCACTTCCTATTTTATGCATTTTTGTAGATGACATACCGTTCCATGAACAGAAAAAAAAAGCCCTCAAAACCGAAGTTCATTTACATCATGTCCCTTCAGTCAAATAAGCATTCCTATAGATTGCTAATGAACAGCAATCAATCAAAAAGTATTAATTTTCTTCATAGTTATGAGAATCAAGGGAATAAAATCCTAATTATTTCTGGGGCCAAGTTTAAGATTAACTCTGAGGAGGAAAAAGGCATACTTAATGAACTGTCAGAAGCTTAAAACCTTACCACACACTAAGGCTTCAGTGGCTCACATCTGCAATCCCAGCTACTCAGGAAGGAGGCTGAGATCTGAGGCTCGTGGTTCAAACCCAGCCCGAGGAAGAAAGTCAGTGAGACTCTTATCTCCAGTTAACCACCAGGAAGCTGGAAGTGGTGCTGGGGATCAAAGTGGTAAAGCGCAAGCCTTGAGCAAAAAAGCTCAGGGCCAGAGTTCAAGCCCGAGATCGGCAAAAAAAAAAAAAAAAAAAAAAAAAAGTTTTTACCACACATCTTTGGGATCTGCCTAAAACGTTACATTTGGGAACATAAACAAATTTATTGTCCTATGAAGTTATATTTTTCCTCGAAGTGAATGTCATTTTACCTAAAAGTCCAATTATCAAAAAAGTACTCCTTTAGAAGTTCCTACCAAGTGCGAACAAAGTTTTTCACTTTTACGACAATGTATACAACTTTGAAGGGCTCTAAAACACAACTGTGTCATCCTCAGGTCTCACAAAAGGAGAAGAACACGCAAAGGAAGAGAGGGGGCACATTCTGAAACAATAGAGAAGAAAAACCCATACAGGACCCTTGGGGGGAATAACACTTGAAATCACAAAAACTGAGCAGCAAAGAGCAGAGACTCATCTGTTCTTACCCAGGACATACAGAACTGAACATCCTTCCTTACACATTCTGGAATCGCAAATCTGTACCGCTCAATCCAAAGACAAAGCCGCGGGGAGGGAGGGTGAGGGCGGCGGATAACAATTGCGCAACAGCTCCCGGCTCCGACTCGTCCCGGGCCCGGCGCCGCCCGCTCGCACGCTACAGGGCAGGGAAGGGCCCACTGAGGGCCGCCGAGACGGCCAACCGAGGCTCCACACAGCGTGGGCCGCCCGGCCGCACCGCGCTCCCAGCAAACCCGACTCCTCAGACCTCGTTCCCCGGGCCTCGCTCGCACTTTCTACCGCAGTGGCGAGGGGGCCACTCTGGGTGGCCGACACCAACCCTCTGCCTGACCCGAGGGAGCTGTGGAGCCCGCCCTGCGGCCGCACGTCGAGGTTTCTGGAGCGCGAGGGGCTCCGTGACTTCCCCCCCGCCCGCGTGGGCTGGGCTTTTCTAGAACACCGCTTCCCGGGCGGGGTCGCACGCAGAGGCGCCCGCAGACGGCCGAGCCGGGGAGCCCCGGCCGCAGGGACCTCAGCTCCCCCGAGAACGGCCCCGTGACTAGGCACATTCCGGCCGGCTCCGCGTCTGGGGAGCTGCGCGGCCCCGGAAAGGGCCGGGCCGCGCCGGCTCAGACCGCTAGCGTCCGCCCCCTCCTGCCCCATCGCCCCGGGAGCCGCTCGGACTCTGGGGGCCCGGGCTGGGCGTCCCGGCTTCGGGGTTCAGGTTGGCGACTGGATACGCTACCGCCCCCTCCACCCAGACCTGCGGCCGCCGCAGCCTCCACCCAGCGGCCCTCGGGGGGTGGCAGGCAAGTGACCGGCCCCGCCGCGTCCCCCAGCCCGGCTCTGGCACACATTCGGAGGCTGCGGGGCCCGGCCGCGACGCTCCCGGCTCAGGCTGTCCCTCACGGGCGCGCGGCCCACGCGCGCTCCGGACCCCGCCCTGTCCCCGTCGCGAGCGCCCAGGGGCCACAGCAGCACCTGCTGGGACTGCAGTCCCGGCGGCGGCAGCTCCAGGTCCATCATGCTGAGCCGAGGCGCGTGTGCTGGCGGCCCCCGACGGCTACCCAGGGCAGACGGCTGAGGCGCGGCGCGGACGGCGACGGCTCCTCCTCAGGGATCCCCAGCACTCGCCGTCCCGCAACTCCACTAGAGGTGCAGGCCCCCACCTTGCCCGCCCCGCCCCCGCCCCGCCCCCGAGGGCGGGGCCTGAGCGGGCGGCCGGCGCCGCCGAGCACCCCCGCCCCCGTCACGACTGACGCACGGGGCTGAGGGCCGCGGCCGCGGCGGGACGGCTTCCCGCGGGCGGGGCGGGGAGGGAGGCGTCTCCGCCGCCGAGGTGAAGAGTTGTTTGCTGGAAGGTCGCTCGGGCCCCCGGCGCTTTGAACAGTTTAAACAGTTACCGAGACGTGCACCGAGCCCCGGCGGGGGCGCCTCGCCCCAAGCTTTATCTCACGGCTGCGGCGGCGAGTGGCGCCTGATCCGGGGTGGGGGAGTCAGGGCCTGGGCCCCGGCCGCGCGCTGCCCGCGGGCCCCCGGCCTGGAGGTGCGTGCGGCCACGCTGGGAGCTCGTGGCGCCGTCACCCGGGCCCCCGCGGCTCACTCCCATGCGCCCGACACGGACGGGAGGAGGAGGCCGTGGGCCCGCTGGTGCCGCTCGCGGGGAGCCGGGCAGGACGGGAACGCGAAGGGCTTTGCCCACCCAGACAGGGTAGAGTACAAGATGCTGTCGCCTTCTCCAGTTTCTTCCCGGGACTGGCTCTGTAGTGTGATTGCTGCAGGGAGTTCGGAGTGAACGCTCCGGGACCCGCGGGCCCGAGCCCCACCAGCGCCAGTCCTTCCAGACTGCGTCCCTGCTGTGTCCACCCGCAGCCCTCGGCCTCCGCCGCGCTCTCAAGCCAGCTTCTTACAAGAGGTGTGTTCTCCAGCACCCAGACGGCGTCCCGCACAGGAAGAACATAAAGTGCTGTGGTGTGGTACGGGCTGATTTTGTAGAAACGTGCGGGGCCCGGGAAGGATGCTCGCTGACCTGCCAATAGGTGTAAAACCGAGATTAAAAAAAATGTGTATTTAAGTGTATTTTATTTTTCCCACAATCAGATATGCAAGTGGTTTCACTCTGACATGTCCATTTATGAATGCGGTGCCTCCTAATCAGATTCACTCCCCTTAAGTATGTCTTAAATTTACAATGCGTATTTTATATGGCTTATTACATTCAAAACATTATTTAAAATTATTGCCCGCCACAAATTTTAGGAAATAGAAAACAAATATCGCCAACTTTCAAAAGTTTTTAAAGAGAAAAGGAAAGGGAGTTTAGCCTAGTGGTTAAAGTGCTTGCCTAGCATGCATAAAGACCCAGGTTCAATTCCTCGGTCCCACATACATAGAAAAAAGCCGGAAGTGGTGCTGAGGCTCAAGTGGTAGAGCTCTAGCCTGGAGAAAGTCCAAGGACAGTGCTCAGGCCCTGAACTCAAGCCCAGGACTGGAAAAAAAAAAAAAGAAAGAAAAAAAGAAAAGAAAAGGGAAATGATTTTGAGACTTTTTTTTCTTCCAATGCATTAACCTGAAGTTTAAAAATCTGACTTGCAGTTTCTAATTCCTTGGTGTTCAAAAGCAATGGAAGACATAGAAGGTGGGAAGGGAGGGAGGGAGGGAGGAAAGTCTTACTTTCACTTGGTTGCACAATTTGACACACCCAGGATTTGCTTGTAAATGTATATGTACACATATTCCTTGAGATAAGTGGAGCCTAAATTAATTACTTGCTTTTTTAACTAGAATTAAATCTTGGCAAACTACAAAATGATATGTACCCTAAAAAGAAGCTCGGGAGAACTTATTTACAAAAAGCTTGACACAGAAAAGACAGAAACATAATGAAATGATTTTTCTGCATTAGAGAAAAGACTTAGAAGTATGGCATTAACAATTCAGGTCACTTATTAAAACTGCAACATCAGCCAGGTATTGGTGGTTTGCACCTGTGTAATTCTAGCTACTCAAGAGGCTGAAATCTGAAGATAGAGGTTCAGAGTTTCCCTTTACTGTGTCCCCTTCCTCCCCCCCCCAACTCCAGGATACACTTATTTTAAAAGCCAGAAGTGGACAGGGTTCTTAAGGTGTTTGTTTAGTACCTGATGCTTTCTTGTTAGAAGACAAAAATTTCCATTGAATGAAATAACCATTACCTTTATAAATCTGCAATTTGCTGGGAGTATATTATTTCATGCACCCAAAGAGTACATATTTTCAAAGGGAGGAGAGCAATATGATAATAATCTGAACATGTTAATGAATAGTGGTTCAGCATTCAGAAAAGGGAATCTCAGTCTCAGACCACCCCTTTCAAGGAGACTTTGTCTTTATAGACTGATAGTTGTCCTTCCTGTGAGAGGCCCAACCCATGTATTGTCAGCTGTACTTGCAACTAGTGCTGTCTGATCAAATGTGCTGCTGCTGTACATTGAGAAGTCTCAGGAAAACAGACTGGAGGAGAGGATGATTTTTTTTTCCCCTCTCCTGTACTGAAGCTAGGGAAGCCCATTTACTGCTAGGCTTTCACAGGTTTGTTGTTGTTGGTTGGTTAGTTTGGTCATGCTGGTATCCAACCTAGGACTTCACAGGTGCTAGCTAAGCAAGTACTTTACCACTGAGCTTCTTACCTCCCACCCTACAGTTGTATTTGCTTCTCAATTTATTGGATTTTTTTTTTTACTGTCTTTGTAAAGACAGCCCTCCATGCATGCTTGAGAACTGTTTAATCCATGATTCCTTGATCTAAAACCACAAAGAACCATCATCAAAGAAGGCTTCTGAGGGCCTTTGGATGAAAATAGTTACATGGATTCATTGTTCCACCATCTTTTGCTATAATCTGCCAAATTGCAAGGCCCAAGAAAGTACCAACTATTTAAAAATCTGCCATTAGTTCAGAGCTTCACCTTCTGACGTACACTTTCCTCAGTTATACACCATATGGGAGTCAGAAAATATTCATAGTCTTTTGGAATTATAGTGGAAATTCTACTTTGTTAAGCATATTCAAGTAGCAAGTTTCCAAAGATAGTGCTCATCTAATACAAAGCTCTGTGTGTGGTTCAAGGCTGGCCTTGAGACTTGCTTCAGCTTCCATAAGTAGCCAGCTAGTGCCATTATTCTAGTCTCAGTCTACGCCTTTTTATAAAAGGCGTGTCAGCTTTCAATCTTATAACTTTGAGAGTAAGCCATTATGTTAGAAGTCTGACTACTGTGTGGAAAAGGAAGCCATGCAGGATGCATCTGAGGGAAGAGCCTGTATGAACATTAGACATAGAAACTTTCTAGCCCATCTACACTGCAGCCACATCTGAGAAACTGCAAGCAAGACAGCAGAAGTCTGCCAGGCAGTCAAAACAGAACTGTGAGTGATCATAATACACTGTTTTTAGCCACTTATTTGGGAATGGTTTGTTTCATGGCAGCAGATATCAAACATAGCATATATTGACTATCAGAAGTGGTAATGTCTCTTGGATGCTTTTGTTTGTTTAGCATCACTGGGAGCATGTAGGACAGTATTTAGTGATGAGATAGTCTCAGACCCTCAGAAGAGAACTGATTTCTCTGGGAAGGAGTAAGTTATCTTTCCCATAATATACATTATTTGCTACATACAAAATAAATAACATTATCCCACCATTCATCTATTTTATACCATTACGATGGTGAGGTAATCTCCTTATTAAATTACACTTAGAGAATACAGACATTTCATCAATGAAGTACACAGTGATACAAATTCCAACAGAGGTTCTGACCCTGATATGACCTGTTTACTGGTTGTATAAGATGTGTGTTGAATATCTATCTTATCTGCTGAGGGAATTTGAACTTGAGGAGCAACATGCCCAGTGAATAAACTAAACTCCAGCACAGCAGTGTCCAAATAATTGGTGTGTTCATTTCAAAACACACCCATAACCTTGGTTGCCTAGTTTGCTCACTTCACTATGCAAACTCCAAGTACAAAGAGCTACATGCCTACACAAAAGCAGTTTTAACTCAGGCAGCTTTACTTGCTCCTTAAAGAAACAGTGTTCTATAAGAATAGCAATGTAGGGAGGAAAGGAAACAAAACAAAACAAAAATCACCACCACCAAAACAAACAAAAACCCCAGAGGCTTCAAAGTAATTCTTTTGAATGATATGTCTTTGATATCCACATAATTATGTGCACATAAGGAAAAAAAGACTGAGTGGGTTTACTCCAAAATATTAACCAATATTCATATAATTACTTGGTGAATTATGCTTTTATTTTTCTCATTGTTTCTGATTTGTATTTCCTAAGGAAACGTGCATTACTTTCCAATAGGAATGGAGAAAAAGGTGGATGTTTAGCAGTGAGGTGCAGCACTTGCTTGCTTTTGAGGCCAGAAGATCTATTTTCTTTTCTTTTTTTTTTTTTGCCAGTCCTGGGCTTGAGCTTAGGGCCTGAGCACTGTCCTTGGACTTTCTCAAGGCTAGAGCTCTACCACTTGAGCCTCAGCACCACTTCTGGCTTTTTTCTATGTATGTGGTACCGAGGAATCGAACCCGGGTCTTCATGCATGCTAGGCAAGCACTTTAACCACTAGGCCAAACTCCCGGCCCCGATCTATTTTATTTTCAAATGGAATTTTAACTACAAGTTTAGCAAATCTTACTACTGTTCTGTATTGACTTGATTAAAGATTGGAGAACTCAAACTACATCTGTAAATAAGCCTGTAGCAAGGATCTGAGGAATTGTGGTAGAGTGGATCATGGCCTTAGGCCTTGGCTTAGTGCCCCAGTAAGAAGGAAAACCCTAAAGATTCTTTTTTCTTTCAATTTATTGCTTTGCTGGAAAATTCAGTATAACAGGAGTTCCCAGACAAAGATGGAGTTTTTTTTTATTGTAATTAGTAAAAGGGTTACATGATATTTGCCAGATAGAAGGTGCATTAATTCACATACATTGATACCCTTTCACATCAAAGATGGAGTTTTGAACAGAGATTAAAAGTTGCAGCTTTAGAGGGGTAAACAAAGCTGCCCACATGTAATATTTTCAAGTGGGGAAAATCAACAAAATATAGGAAAACATTTAGGCCTGTAACTCTCTGCCTGCAATGATGATTTGCAGTTAATGATTATGAGGTTAGTCTAGGAGCAAATGCCTCACACCTGTAATGCTAGCTACCCAGAGAATGAGATCTGAGGAGCAAGGTTTGAAACCAGCCAAGGCAGACAAAGCCTGCT
This sequence comes from Megascapheus bottae, assembly GCF_031878675.1. Taxonomy (NCBI): domain Eukaryota; kingdom Metazoa; phylum Chordata; class Mammalia; order Rodentia; family Geomyidae; genus Megascapheus; species Megascapheus bottae. Next base: position 6,921,712 of record NC_143520.1, on the reverse strand, counting down.
CTCTTATCTCCAATTAATTAGCAACAGAACTGTGTGACTCAAGCCTTTAGAGAGCCAGCTGAGAGCTGAAATAGCCTAAACAAGAGCTTCAGGCCCCTGAATTTAAGCTCCCATACTGGTACACATATGCATATGTGTGTGCACACACACAATAATAATGATAGCAATGATGATAATAATAGTAAAACCTGGGGTAAAGCATAAAATAATTTTAATTTCCATCTTTGTACTTTTCTGTATTCAAATCTTGACAGAAAGTATTTTTAGAATTAGGAAAAAAATAAGCACGACTTTTCATTTTTGACAAAAAGTCAAAAGTAATGAATAGAAGAGTATAGTATCCTCAAAAATAGTCTTTTCAAAGAAAATATATAGCATTCTTAAAGGCTGAAAAGTGACAAAAGCAAGTAATATTTGCTAAGTTAGTTCCTTTTGCTTTTTACTCTCATTTTGTCCTTTGTTTTTAGAATTAAAAGAAATGTTAAGCAGGAGTGCCAGTGGCTCATGATAATCTTAACTACTTGAGAGAATGAGAACAGAAAGAACAAGGTTCAAGTCTAACCCCAGGCAGAAAGGTTCTCTACACTTTCTCAACTCATCGCTGGGCACAGTGGCATATGTTCTGTCATCCCAAACTGCATAATAGACTAAGTTTGTGATGATCACAGTGCCAGGCCAGCCAAGCAGAAAAGTCTGAAAGACAATAGAAGGCCTAACACAGGTAGGCCATAGCTCAGGCTCAAGAATCAATCCTAAAAATATATAACAAAAGATAGATCTGGAAGTATAGCTCAGAAGTATCCACTTAGCTTAATAAGCTCAAATTTAAAATTCCAGAGGCCCTGAGTTCAAACCCTCCATACACTAAAACAAACAGCAGTAAAAATAAACAAACAAAAAACCCCACAAAAACTTGACTGGTGCCAATCACCCACACTTACAATCCTAGTTACTCAGGAGGTTAAGCACTCTAAGGATCACAATTCAAAGCCAGTGTGGCAAAAAGTCCTTAAGACTCTCTCATCTCCAAATAACTACCAAAGACTGGAAGTAAAGCTGTGGCTCAAGTGGTAGAAGCACCATCTTTGAATGAAAAAGCTAAGGGACAGCACCTAAGTTCAAACCCTATTACAACACAAAAACAAGAAAAAGCCTTAGCCACCCCTGTCTCAGAGATGACATTTCATTTTGATTGACAGCTCTGATCTGTACACAATTTGCTTCTGCCTGCCCACCATCTTATAAGGCTTAGAAATATTCACAAACAGCTCCTCAACTCTCTTTTTTTTTCTATATTATCAAACCCAGAGACTCATACACATTAGGCAAGCACTGTAGCCCTAAGTTGTATTATAAGTCCCATTTTCCCATTTTATTAGAAAAACTCAGTGTCTGTTTTGGGCATAGAATTACAAAAGCACTGGCACTTATTAGTAATTTTCTTTGATAATCCAGTTCAGCCTCTGCCTTTACATTTAAAGTTGTCTTCTAATCACAGAGCTAGCTAATGATAGAATCCAAACCAGAAAAAACATTTCCTGACTTTTGGCATTATGTTTTCCCCAGACAACAAACTGAGTTGAATTTTTGAATGCGAGTCTTACACTGAACCACACTTAAACAACAGCAGAGTAAAATTTTTATTTACATATTAGTATGTTGTCTTTGAATTAGATTAATAACCTAATTTATTAATATTATTATTAATAATAAATGCATATATTTTATAAATATTCACTACAAGTCAAGAAAATGTGACTGGATCCAATATTATAAATCAGGTGACAAAACAATTTTAAATGATTTGCTGAAAGCTCAAGAAAATATCTGGAAACGGCTGGTTCCAAAGCCCAGGCCTTTCATGTCCTCGTAGGGCAGTTCTCTGTAGTCTCTTCACTTATGGTCTATTTACTGACAGTATTCACAGCAAAGCTCCGTGAAGATGACATTTTTCCACATTCTGTTTAATTAATTCCCCATGGACAGACTGATGAAGTATTTTTTCACTAGAGAGAAAACTTGCAAACAAATATGAGAACAGGGTTTCTACATTGAAGAACTTCAGAAGTTCATTTAATTTTTTCAGAAAACTAGACATAGAAAAATTATCACCTCTACTTTAAAATTGAGGAAACAGAGGCTTTCAGAGGCTAGATGATTTTACATGGGGTAAAACATTAAGTGCCTAAGCAAGTCACTAACTTCAAAGGTGGGTTGTTTTTTTGTTTGTGTGTGTGTGTGTGTGTGTGTGTGTGTGTGTGTGTGTGTGTGTGCCAGTACTGTGGTTTGACTTATGTTCTTGTTTGGCTTTTTCATTCAAACTGACACTCTACTACTTAAACCATACCTCTTGTAGGGTAATTGGAGATAAGAATCTCTCAGATTTATCTTTCTGGGATGGCTTCAAACTGTTATAATCTGTTCTCAGCTTCTTGAGTAGTTAGACTATGGACCCAGAAACCAGTGTCTGGCCGTTTCCCACCCCCCAACAACAACAGAAAATCTAGGTTATTTATTATTCACTTAAACATCAACAGTTGAATATTTAGTGAGAGATTTCATGCTGAGAGTTTGAGGGAAAACAGTGTGGAGTTAAGTATGGTTTCTATCTTCAAGGTCTAGATAGTCCAGTAATAAAATATCACAATGGAAACTGGCTCTGTGGCTCCAGGAGTAGGGTAGTAGCCTTGAGCTGAAGAGCCAAGAGCTGAAGGGACAAAGCCAAGGCCCAGAGTTCAAGTCCCACGACCAACAAAAATGTCTATAAAATATCACAATGGCCCACAGCTAGGAAGTAGTAAAGAAGCAGGCAGTTAGTTAATCTATCCTACACAATGACATGGGGCTTAGAGTTTCTCTTTTCACTTTATGCAAGATTAATACAATTTTATTTTTTCTCACCTTTATCTTTCTCTTCCCTCTTTCTCAAGGGAGTGATGAAGATTAACCAAGGGCTATCCGTATGCTAAGAAATATTTTTTAAGGAAAAAAGACTGCCTTATTAAAGTATAACTAACATAATAATACTTGCCATATATTTAAGGTATATAATTTGGCAAGTACACAAACGCAAGCCATTAGTACAATTAAGATAATGAACATATTTTGTTCCATCATCTGAGAAATTTGCTGTTCCTTTCTGGGTTGCTGGGGATTAAATCCAGGCCTCAAAAATGCTAAACAAATGTGTGAGCTTGCTCCTCAGTGAGCTTGCTTTTATCCCAATTTGAGGAGTAGGGCAATCCTAGGGTTTGAACATGGGGCTTCATGCTTGCTAAACAAATCTTCTACCACTTAACCCATTCCACTAATCCCTTTCAGTGTTGGTTATTTTCAAGGTAAGGTAAAGTCTCACTTTATGACAAGCTGGCATGAACTTCAATCATCTTGTTTGTGTTTCCTTTTGTCTCTGGAATAGCAGGCAGATAACACTGTGCCCCGCCACTGGTTAAGATGTAGTCTCAGTTTAGTTTTATAAATATATAAATACCTTTTATAACCGGACTGGCCTCTAATCAAGCTCTCCTATCTCTATTTTTCAAGTAGCCTTGAACCCTCGTGCCCTGATATATTTTTCAATTCTTTTTTCTGCCTTTTCTCCCTAAGAAACCACTGATCTATTTTCTGTAATTATGGAGTAGTTTGATATTATAGAGTATTACAAATGGAATCATTGAATATCTTTTTAATCTGGCTTCTTTTTTTTTTTTTTGATGGGTCATGGGGCTTGAACTGGCCTGGGCTCTGTCCCTGAGCTCTTCAGCTCAAGGCTACCGCACTACCTCTTGGCCTGAGTGTTGTCCCTGAGCTCTTCAGCTCAAGGTTACTATCCTACCCTTGAGACAAGCCCCACTTCCTTTTTCTAGAGGTTAATTGGAGATATGAGTCTCAGGTCCTTTTGTGCATGGGCTGGCTTTGAACCCCTTGATCCTCAGATCTCAGACTCCTGAGTAGCGAGGCTTACAGGTGTGAGCCGCCACACCTGGCTAATCTGGCTTCTTTTATTCCATTCCACATAAATGAAATGGATCTATGCTGCTACTTGTAGCAATTCTTTGAGTATTCTGTTGTATGAATATGTTGAAATTGGTTTATCCATTTACATGTTGCTAGAGATTTGGGTTGTCTTCGTTTTTTAGCTGCTATTGAAAAAAGCTTTTGAATACTTATATACAAGTCTTCGCGTAAATAAACATTTCATTTTTCTTCAGTAAATACCTAGAAGGAAAATGGTTGGGTCCCATTGTAGAAGACATTGGACTTTATAAGAATCTGTCAGAGCTGAGGCCCATGGCTAAGTGGGATAGCACCTGCCTAGCAATGTGAGAGACCATGAGTTCAAATGCCAAAAGAAAATATAAGTGTTTATACCATTTTACATTACTGTTAGCAGTCAGAGTTCATTTCCTCTCACCTTTAACAAGGATAACTAGTCATTTAAATATATTCTAATACCATATATTTTCTAGCTTTGTAAATACATACACATAATTGTGATTTTTGATTCGCATTTCCCAAGATGCTGACTGTCTTTTCATAGCACAGTAACCTTAAAGTATAATATACTGCTTTTATTAACCGAAAGAATATTAGGAACTTGGCTGTTAAATAACCAAAGATGAGTTATGGCAGGAAAATAATTAACTATTGATAAGATAATATAACAATTCCAGGAAATACAAAGATGTGCCTTTAATCAAAGTTGAGTACTTAATAGAAATCATAACTGGCAAACTTTCTGTAGCTAGGGACAACTGAATTGTCAAGTAATATTTAGCATTCACAAAGCCTTAAGTTGAAACCTTAACACCTTAAAGAAAAGAATTCTTCTCTACTAGTGCCCGCTGATGAACTCACTAGTATTTCCTGAGCCGCAGTAAGAAGCAATAACTAGTGCTTATTTCTATTTCCTCCAGACTATTCTCCCTGTTGTTACTGTAAACAACTGTAATCAAATGGGCTAACATTATCTATTCTGAAAAGATCACTGCAGTCTTGTTTTTTAAGCCCTAAACACTGAACAGAAATTTTAATAGAAATTTTTATAATGATATTGACTTACAAGGTAGAAGTTCTCTTATTTATTTTGTACCGCATAGGTGTTTTCATAAAAGCACACAATGAGCCTACTTCTTACTGAAGTTTACTCAGTCCAGCCTTGGGGAGAAGTAAGTACTGTATTAACAGCAGCAGTGAACATATTTTTTCAGTTGCTCATGCTAGCTAGTTGAAAGGTCAGTATTTATCAACATTTGATCTTTTCATAGTTAATCACATTTTAAGTTTTAAAAAGTTGTGTGTGCTATGTGAAATGTCTTATGTGAAACTTGAAAATTTTGAGCACTATGTTTATACAAGCTCTACTTGATACTTTATATTTGTCATTACTAATCTTTGCAATACTTGTTTTACAGGGGATAAAACCTAGTTCAATCTGTATTAGGAATTTGGCCAAGGTCACATAGCTTTTTGATTCAGTAACTTAGCTAAGGATCCACAGCAGAGTTCAAATGAAATCCTATGTGTAACTCATTTAAAAACTTTTGCCGATTTCACTGGTTGAAATTAGGCCACAAAATACTTCCCAATGTTTTATGAATAATTAAACTGTGGAGATTGTGATATGTAAAGAGATACTTTTTCCATCTATCCCTTTGTCATGGTTTAGAGTGTGAATCATAATTTTTTGCCATTGGAATATAATAAAGCCATATATGAGAGGGGCACTGGTGGCTCACACCTGTAATCCTAGCTACTCAGGAGTCTGAGATCTGAGGATCACACTTCAAAGCCAACCCAGGCACAAGAAAGTCCGTGAGACTCTTTATCTCCAATTGATGACCAGAAAACTGGTGGCTCAACTGCGGCTCAAGTGGTAGAGTAAAAGCCTTGAGTTGAAGAACTCAGGGACAGTGCCCAGGCCCAGAGTTCAAGTCCCACAACTGACTGGGAAAAAAAGCCATATATGCTATGATTAAAAAAAAAATATATATATATATATAATTTTTTTTGCCAGTCCTAGGCTTGAGCTCAGGTCCTGAGCACTGTCCTTGGACTTTCTCAAGGCTAGAGCTCTACCACTTGAGCCTCAGCACCATTTCCGGCTTTTTTCTATGTTTGTGGTACTGAGGAATTGAACCCAGGTCTTCGTGCATGCTAGGCAGGCATTCTACCGGTAGGCCAAACTCTCAGCTCTTTAAAAATATTTTTAAGACAAGATCTTCCTGTATAGCCCAGGCTGGCCTGGGATTTGCTCTCCTCCTGCCCCAGCTTCTTCAGTGCTGAGATTACACATATGTCCTACAACATCCAACCATGCTACACATTTTTATGTTAAAATTTCATTTAATTTTTCAATAATTTTTCTTTTTCTTCTTTTCCTGTGTAGGGCATGGTTTTATTTATTTTTTTTACGAGGCTAATTGGTCTCGAGTATAGTAAGGGCAATTCTAACTAGTGACCAGAAGAAACTATATTGAGAGCACTTACAGAATGTGTCCCCACCCTTGATTGCTGTCTAGTAACCATCTACTATTGACCAATCTGTAACTACATACATTGTAAGGGCCCCTAGAAACATGTATATGATTGCAAATGGTTCTTGGGTGAATTTGGAGAGTACACATCCTCTAAGGAACATGATTCAGATTTATGATCTTATTCTACGGTCCAAGGTCTTTAAAGCTAACTGCCAATCTGTGCCAGAGTTAATCGTGGGACTTTACTCCAATTATTTCCTTCACTAGAGATCACTTTCATAATCTGAAATATTTGCACCTTGCCCAGAGAAAGCTGTGCACTGATAACTCACTAAGAGTGAATGGCTTGAAACAAGTGTAGTGACACATGACTATAATCCCAGCACTTGGGAGGCAAAGGCAGGTGGTTTGGCCATTTAGGCCACAGAAAACAACTGTCTTGCTTCTCAGGGGCCTCAATTTCAATTTCTCTGAATACACACACACACACACACACACACACACACACACACACACACACACACACACACACACACATTTTTTTTTGGTTGGTCGTGGGGCTTGGACTCTGGGCCTGGGCGCTGTTCCTGAGCTCTTCCCCTCAAGGCTACCGCCCTACCCCTTGAGCCACAGGCCACTTCCTGCTTTCTAGAGATTAACTGGAGATAAAAGTCTCACCATCTTTAGTGTCTTTAGTGCCTGTGCTCCTGAGTTGCTAGGATTACAGGCATGAGCCACCGGGCCGGGCATCTCTGAATTTTTTCTTTTTTCTTTTTTTGGTGGGTAATGGGGCTTGAATTGGGTCTGGGTGCTGTCCCTGATCTCTTCAGCTCAAGGCTGAATTTTTAAAATTTTTTTAGAATTTATTTTTTTGCCAGTCCTGGGCTTGAGCTCAGGGCCTGAGCACTGTCCTTGGACTTTCTCAAGGCCAGAGCTCTACCACTTGAGCACCAGCACCACTTTTGGCTTTTTTCTATGTATGTGGTGCGGAGGAATCGAACCTGGGTCTTCGTGCATGCTAGGCAAGCACTCTACCACGAGGCCAAATTCCCAGCCCAATCGCTGAATTTTTAAATAGGAGATACACTGTATTGTCAGAAAGAAAGCAAAAAGAAAGATACCTTTTAAAAATTAGTAATGTAATATAAAATAGTAAAGTATCTTTAAAGATAGAATAGACTTGAAATGGATAGTCAAGCGACTGAGATTCCCACTGTCATTACTCTTCAGTGAAAATAAAGCTAAGGGTGAGTAGAATCAACGGGCAAAGGAGAAGAGTATTTCAAACAAAAGATAAGGTTATAGGACAATTTGAAGAGAAAGAAATATAACAGGACAAATAGTAATTGTACTTATCCATTGATCATTTTAATGCAAAGTATCCAGCCTCAATTTATGAACCTCATAGATTGTATTTATATTAATAGTAGTCCTCAATAAAAATCTGTTCAAAGCAGTTGAGGTGTTAACAGTCAAATGGCAATCATGTACCCTTCCTGTATTTACACAAATTGTAATTTCTGTGGCCCACATTTTGACAAATCCTACTGGGTACTATGGTGTAAAAAGTGCAGGCATGAGTTATGTACTAGCTTGTTGGTCCTGGGAAAGTTGTTTGATCTCAACAGTCTCCTATGCTGTGAAATGGGGGCTGTTATGAGGCTCACTGGCATAAAGCATTTAAACTCATCAAGATGAAGTATAGTTAGATCATCTGAAAAGACTGAAAACAGATAACTATGTAAAAATAATTGATTTATTAGACCATTTCCAACTCATAAATGCAAAACATTTAGTTCTTATAGAAATTCATATTTGACATGATGAAAAGCAATACTGGTCTGAACTTGAAATATATAGAGGTCCTTCAAGGTAAAAATAATGAAGCTAACTAAGACTTCAAAATGTCTCAAGAGCTAGATACTGTTTTTCATCTTCTTAGCCCTATCACTTTTTACTTTACCCAATATGGGGACACACGGGATAAATAATAAATGCTAGTTAATGGAATGACTGATTACATGAGTAAATGTGCTGATGTCTAAACTTTATTCTAACGTCAACACATGGCTTTTATAAGATGATGGGAAAGTGTGTTGTATAAACACTGTTCTGTTGTGTTTTAAAATACCAACTGCTGGTTTGGCAAGAGATCTTGGTATTTATATTGAAATGAGGTGGCAATATATTTCATCATGTACATCTTTTTCTTAGCAAATATTTATTATACTAAATTTCTACCCACTGAAGAATTTTCTGAGGCAAAGAAACATGATCTCAAGTAGGACCCCTGGAATTCAAAGTTTGCTTTATTACACCAATGAAATATCAGATTCCACTTAGGAAATACTTTCAATAATTTTTAATAGTAGCAGTGGAAAATAAGGCAGTGAAAAATAGTCTGCAACTCTGTATGTTTGTAATTTAGAAGCCTTTGCTGGCTGACTTCTGTGGTATTACTGCCAAGAAGTTGCATACAGCATAAATATTTTCATTTGTTGAAATCTTAATGTCTTAATTTCAAATCTACAAAATCTTAACCCCTTAGAGCAAATGGCTTCTATCCTCCCCCCTTTAAAAAAATACTACAGCTTGAACTCAGGGCTCTGTGCTTGCTAGGCAAGCATGAATTTAGTGCTTTAATAGCACCAGCAGCCCTTTTTCCCTCTGGCTATTCTTGGCCAGTCTAGATCTTGATTCTCCTATGCATGATTTCTACCATAGTTGGGAAGACAGCCTTTTCTGTTGAAAGAGGGCCCTGAGAATTTTCCCCCCCACACTGCCTCGAATTGCTATATTCTCAATCTGATTTACTTTGTGTGTGTGCGTGCATGTGTGTGTGTGTGTGTGTGTGTGTGTGTGTGTGTGTGTGTGCGCGCATGTAGTGTGCATGCATGCCACTATTGGGGTTAAACTCAGGACTTCAAGCTCTTGCTTGGCTTTTACTCTCCAGGCCAGCACATTACCAATTGAGCCACTGTTTCATGTCTGACTTTTTGGTGGTTAACTGGAGAATGATGAGAAGAAGGAGGAAGAATGAAGTCAATAATTCAGTGTATGTCCTAATTAAGAAAATTAATTAGAATGAGAGAAGGGTGGGTTGGGAGGGATGTGTGAGAAATACTGATCAAAATGCACTGTATTCATAAAATTCTTTGAATGGAAACTCTTCTTGCAACTACTTAAAGATACTTTTTTAGAAAGTAAAGGGTAAAAAAAAATCACACAGAGTGCTGGAAGTGCAACCTGGTAGTAGAGTGTTTGTCTGGTATGCAAGAAACCCTGGGTTCAATTCCTTGGTACCACGTACACAGAAAAAGCCGCAAGTGGCCCTGTGATTCAAATGGCAGAGCACTGTCCTTGAGCAAAAAGTGTCCAAGGACAGTGCCTGGCCCCTGATTTCAAGCCCCAAGACTGGATTAAAAAAAATCATATAGGCCGGGAGTTTGGCCTAGTAGTTAAAGTGCTTGCCTAGCATGGACGAAGACCCGGGTTCGGTTCCTCGGTACCACATACATAGCAAAAAGCTGGAAGTGGTGCTGAGGCTCAAGTGATAGAGCTCTAGCCTTGAGAAAGTCCAAGGACAGTGCTCAGGCCCTGAGCTCAAGCCCAGGACTGGCAAAAAAAAAAATTATATAGACTTTTCAGCCTGGGCTGGTTTTGAACTGGGATCTTCAGATCTTAGCTTCCTGAATAGTAGAATTACAAATGTGAGCCACTGGCCGCCAGCTGTGATTTGCTTTTAAATTACTCCCTAATTAAGGTTTATCTTCTACTTGCCAATTTATGTATAACTGAGTTTATGTAGACTGAGTATGCTATGTAAGCTCTGGAGTGCACTAGAAGCCTACAGAAAAGCATTTACATCAACTTTTTACCTTTAAGCTAACTGAATGTGATTGTAGTAACCTGTCAGGATTAGCTATCTAATTCCGTTTGTTGTTGTTGTTTTTAAAAATGCTTAAACTGCTTGACCACATGTTTGTGACCACCCGGGTGTGGTATTTTCCTGGTGAACAGGAGCACTTGTGTGTGGTGCTCTCCTTTAAAAGCTCAGCCCCACAGAAGCTCGGGGCTGCTCTCAGCCCGAAGGTGGAGAGTAGCCACTGCACTGCTAAACTGACTCCTAGCTCCATTCACTAAGTGCTGATGACTCTGTTGTTGGGGGGCTCAGGGACTTCCAAATGGCCTGGATATTACAGTGACATCAGAAAATGTGCTTTTCTTGCATAATTTTTTAAAGCCTTATATCTGTTTCTCAATGACTAAATTCTCTAAGGTACTGCTGGCTGTTGGTATTAATCTTATTGAATGGTAATTTTTAGGGTTATAGAAATGTTACTTCTTCCTGACGTTATGTGTTTGCTGTTTTATATATTTCCCATTTGATTAAGTAATACTCATGATTCAAGCATTTATAAACTGCAAAACAGCTGGGCACTAGCAGTTCCTGTCTGTAATCCTACTCAGGAGGCTGAGAACTGAGGATCACAACTTGAAGTCAGCAGTAAACATAATGTTCTGGTGTGGCGGCTATCAGACAGCTCAATTGTCAGCACAGGAACTGGACACTGTGTCTTCTGGAAAGGATCCAGCAGTACACACCCACTTCCTTGGCACTTTGGCCAGTGTCCAGGAATGTCCTGCCTCAGATGTCCCCTGGCATCAGCACGCCTGGCCCCGGGAGGAAGACTTTCACCTGACTGTATCATGTGATGCTTGCCCTGACGGGGTGCTGCTTTTTCTGCCAGATATTTGGAAAATTTTCCAGACTGCACCGCATTCCTGGCCCTCTACCACACAAGCTGCATATCTGGAAAACACCATCGGTCACAAATAGGTTTTTCATATAAAATAGGCTACCCAGTTCAATTTGAGTTTCAAATGAACATGGTTATACTTACACCAACAATTTATTGTTTAGGTGAAATTCAAATTCAACTTGTCATCTTGTGCTAAATTTGGCACTCCATCACAGAGCTCTTCCAAAAAATAATTTTCAACTGTTTTTCCTGCCACCACCTCCAAAATCTTTACCCCATAATTAGGTTTATTAAATGTTAAGATAGTCTAGGAATGGTATTGGATCTATGTGTTACAGTGGAGATTCTCTTCTAGGGCCTTTACCTCGAATCCCCATCAGCAGAAATTAATTAATAAGATCAATAAATGTGTTACATAAGCACTTAATAACATTTCACAGGTAGTTGAGAACAGGGGTGAATTTTTGAAACAATAGCTTTGAGCAGGTATGTATAGGAGTCGAGATGGACATAGGAGTATTCAGGGTAGCTTCAACAAATACATTCAGGAAAAAGACTACTGAGGGGAAAAAGAAAACAACCTGATAATATTGCCAGGCTAAGATCTTGGCATTATTTCTCTCTTGCTTCAATCTATAGATGGAGGGTATGAGCTGGAGGCAGGTCCTGAAGCACAGAATGCAGGAGACATTGTGGGAATAGGAAACAACTTATAGCTGGGGGAAAAATAGCATTGGAGAAACAAAACCAAGAAAAAAATTTAAATGGGGTGCTTGACATTTGAGAGAAAAAGTCCAAAATTGGCCAAGGATTCTTGATTCTTGACTCAAAAGTCTGAGTGACAAAACTTCTGTAAAAGGAAGTGAGGGTAGCACGAGGTACCCAGCTGATCTGCAGGCCACTCTCCCACCCAAGCCAGTACTTCTCTATTCTCAGCCTTGAAGCAGCCATATACCCCAGAGACAGCAGTAGCACTCCCTCTGTGAATATACCAGACTACAGCCTCACTTACTTGGATCAGCTTTCCCAAAGGCTGTGGCCCAAGATACTAGAGTTTGGTCAGTCATGTGTCAGGATAAAGTAGCTGCTCCCTTGTGATATCTAAGACCATGCCCCGTAGCTGATCATTCAGGGAACCTGGCCTGGTAAAACCATGTTTGTGGTCCCCAATTGCCACTTTTGAGCTATACACACAGTTTAGGGCCTCCACTGAAAGGGCCTGCTTAAGCTCCACTGGTCTATAAAGGCAGAAAAATTCTGGGCTCCCAACTGAGCTGCATTGGGCCACTTGTTGCCATTTATGTCAGACTTCCTTCGTTTGAACACTGAGAGTCCTTCTACCCTAGAACTCCCTCTCCTCCCAAGTTCCAGAAAATTAGGGTAGTTGGTTACTCTAAAACTGAGGCATCTAGGTTTGGTTTATTTGTTTATTTGAAATAGGAAAGGGAAGGGAGGAAAACAAGATGATTGAGAGAGGGTGAGGGGAGGGAAATGGGGACAAAAACATGAGCAGGGGTATCAATGTGTGAGAAGTAATGCACCTACTACCTGATGAATGTAACTGTAACCCCCCATACGTTATTCTGACAATAAAAAGAGAAAAAAGAAATGTTATTATAATATCATATACAGTGCTTAAAATAAAAATACAAGATCTGTGTTTAAAAAAAAGACATCTAAGTTTAGTAAATCAGTTTCCTAATCTGTAAAATGCTATGATTGGCTAATACAGCTTCTAAAGTTACCACCACATCTGAGAATATGTGATTTAGCCTCATGCTCCTGTAGCCCAACTCCCAAAGAAATTTTACTTGATCCTTCACTCAGTTGTGTAAACTAGCCATCACTGTGTTAACAAGAGAGACTATAAGGTTTACAGCTGAATTTTATCAATGGATCAATGAGGAAGGCATGTGGCTACAGCCAGGGGGCCCTTACAGTGGGGAGTTCTGCTGGACTGGGACTAAGGCTCTGTGCAACCCTGAGAGGAAGCTAATTTTGGCAGGGTAGGTTTGGGCAGCTGGCCCAAGACATCTCGTTTGATGAACTGCCATCGGGCAGGATGAGGCCACAGTCAGGGCAATGTTGTCTGACTTGATCCAACTTTCACTTTAGGACTTGACTAAAAGTCAGCAATTAAAACCAGAGACTGCAGAATAAAGAAAATAGCCTTCTCACAGCATTGCTTATTTTTTTTAATGTATTTGTTGTAAATCTAGGTCTGACATAAAATAAAGACATGCAACTATCCTTCTGGGTAAGGTGAGAGTTCAAACTCTGCAATCAGTGCCTGGTAATATGTAAGCTGTAGGTCCATTCATATGAATATGCTGATATTTGACTTTATTTTTCTTTTCTAACAACAAAAGTAGAATTTGCCAGGCGCAGTGGGCTCACACCTGTCATCCTAGCTACTCAGGAGGCTGAGATCTGAGGATCGTGATTCAAAGCCAGCCTGGGCACTGAAGTTGGTGAGACTCTTATCACCAGAACCAGAAGTGGTGCTGTGGCTCCAGGGTAGCCTTGTGCTGAACAGCTCATGGACAGTGCCCAGGCCCAGAGTTCAAGCACCATGACTAAAGGGGGGAAAAAAGAAATTTTACATGATTCAGTTTAATAGCCTATTAGTTTTTCTTTGTTTCTTCAAGTGAAATACAGATAGGCACCAACTTTTTTAGGACACATGAGAACTCAATGAAAAAAGCATATATAACCACCTCCTGACTCAGAATTGGTTCTCAGCCATGTCAGCTTCATGGTCACCACATCACTACTAATGATTCCATCAGACCAACATGGAGGGCCCAAGATTTTCTTATAAGTGTCATGGACACTTATTCCAGATATGGAATTTTATTCTAATTTCAGGGTGGGAAAAGCACAGGTCATTTGGAGAAGTCCAGGTTTGTTCTTCCTAGCATAATCAGTCACCAAGATAGAAAAAGGATTTTCCTACAGGTTTTTGCTCCAACATTGATTCTCATCTACAGCCTATTTATTTATTTATTTTTGTGCCAGTACTGGGGCTTGAATTCAGGGCCTCATGCTCTCACTTAGCTTGCTTGCGCACAGCTGTAGCTCTACCTTGAGTCATGCCTCCAATCACCCATGTCTGTTTCTAGCAAGCACAGAACATGACTGTCTTATTCAATTTAATTATATATCACATACAATACACGTACATTGTAAAGCACACAAAACAAATGCAATAGCCTTATTACCAGAGTCCATAATATTTCATGCTATTTCTTCTCTCGCCTAACAGGAAGCAATAAAAAGAACAAAAAAGATTTGTTGTATATTCTCATCATAATTAAAATTTATTAACTTAAGCAATTTGCTTAGGATTTTTACAGTTCAAGGACTCTAGGAAATAGTTTTCTTACATGTAATGAGGAAGTACATATTTAGGTTTCTTTATGTTTTTCTTCAAGCAATATATTCATGAAAAAGCAGGAAGCCTTATAGCCCATAAGTCAAATAATGGCTAGGGAACTATCTGAGCCCCCCCCCCCCCGTCCTCCCACCCCAAGCCATTGTGAAGATCCCATAGACATGTCAGAAATCTAATACAGAAAACAAAACAAAACAAACAAACAAAAAACAACCTCTGAATCTGTCTTGGTTTGGACTTGGTCTCAAGTAGGACTCATTCAAACAAGAGGAAGTTGGGGCTGGGAGTTTGGTCTAGTGGTAGAGTGCTTGCCTAGCATGCATGAAGACCTGGGTTCGATTCCTCGATAGCACATACATAGAAAAAAGCTGGAAATGGTGCTGTGGCTCAAGTGGTAGGGCTCTAGCCTTGAGAAGCCCAAGGACAGTGCACAGGTCCTGAGTTCAAGCCCCAGACCTGGCAGAAAAAAAAGAGAAAGTTGAATTCTCAGCATACATTTACAAAAAGTGTTTACAGTAGAATGCTTTGTTGTCCTTAATAATGGCTTTTCTTTTTGAATTAATTTCTTTTTGAATTAATTACTTCCTGATGATAAAGGCTAAGCTTTTAAATTGCTCAGTATGGCTAGGCAAGATATTTTTGCTTGACTTGGTTCTCTTACATAGGTAGAAAAGCTTGGTTGGGCACCCGGTATTTTGTGGCCAATGATTACTATAATTATTATTGTGTATTACTGAAATTTCATTATTTGGTTAGAAGCAAATTGTACTTAAAAAAAAGAATCTCTTGCTTTAATGGGCTTCAGAATGATTTCAAAGTCCATTTTACAAAAAAGGTTTTAGTACACATTTAGGTTTTTGAAGTCGGATTATTTTTTACCTTGTTCTGCCTCTGCGTATCAGTTAAATGGAGTTCCTTCAGCTTTTACAAGGAGTGTGCTCTCTCCCCTGATGCCTTCATGATGCTTCCTCTTCACTACTCCAATGTGGATGTATTGGACATAAGGACACGCTCCCATCTAGAGCCTGTGATGATTGTAACTGAGTGGGAAGGAGGTGATAAACAAAAGGACCAGAGAAATATGTCTTCTTTTCATGTTGAGAAGACCAGTCATGGAGTTGGGATATAGTTAGTGCAAAGCACTTGCCTAGCAAGTGTAATGCCCTGGGTTCAATCCCCAGTACCAAAAAAGAAAAGATACCCCCTCACACATACCAAAAAAAGGAAGGCAAGTAACTTATGGATAGACTTTCATTGCTGAAGTTCTTTTCAAAAGATCATGTCCCCATTTCTTAATTAAAAACTTTATCATCAAGAATGTAGGATCAAGCCATAGAGGTTCGTGTGGAAGGAGATGTTATATTTAAAGTCCCATCAGGTAGTTCTAACTTGCTAGTTTCCAAATAGAGGAATGCTCATTAATGCCTCTTTTCCTTGTTGTTAGCTTCAGAACAATGACACATTCACCTCACAAGGAGCTGATGAAGTTAAATATGATACACTTGTGACTGAGAAATGCTTTTTGTTTTCATGATATTCTTCTACTACCTGACTTCATGCCTTGGAAAATAGGCCCATTGTCACATTGCTTCAAGGTAGGGAAATAACATAATAAAACAAAGAAAACATTTCAAAACAAGAACAACTTAGTTTAGCATGGTGGTAAACACTTAAATCCTAGATATTCAGGGATTGGAGATCATAATGATCATGATTTGAGACCAGCCCAGGCAAAAAGTACTCAAGATCCTATCTTAACAAACAAACTTGAAATCACTGCTACTCTGAAGTCATAAATAAGATTTTGATCTGATGCTGGCCTGGGCAAGAAGTGCAAGAGATCTAATCTGAAAAATAAGTTAAACAAAAAAGGGCTAATGACATGGCTCAAGGGACAAATCACATGCTTAGCAAGAGCAAGACCCTGAGTTCAAACTTTAAAACAACAACAAGGATGCAGCATCTCTGAGTTGTTTTATGTCATAAACACATAATTTTATGTAATCCTTTATGAAATAAATTACTACAAAAGATTTGTAGTAGAGCCAAAGTGTTTGGAAGAAAAAGATATGACAGAATGAGATTTCCCTGGAAACCTAGAAGGATTTCCTTATGTTGGTGGGAGAAAAGAAGAGTGAAAAGTGAGAGGGAAAAAAAAGGAAAAAAGTGAGAGGAATAGATCTCCCTCTTTTGATACCTCAGTCTATCTCAGGAGGCAAAATGTCTAGGGAGAAGAATGACTGTGTGTAGTAGGTCTTCATAATTTTCCAGGATCTAGAATATCTCAATGTTCCAGACATCTAGTGAATGTGACTGGATCGTATGATGTAGGAAGAAGGCACTGAGTTATTAGTAAAGGTAGACCCAACTATCAAATCTGGGTTAGTGTCATCTAAGAGAATTCTTCAAGGAACAAATAGATCTATTAGTACCTACCCACCCACCTCACCTCATCCTATCCCAAACTTGGACACATCCCTAAAGGTGGAGAAATACTGAAATGATAGATGTCATTGATGACATCGTCCAACAAAGAATAAGAGCCTGAAACATAACTGGGTGATTTAAAGAGAAGTAAAGATTGGGCCGGGAGTTTGGCCTAGTGGTAGAGTGCTTGCCTAGCATGCATGAAGACCCAGGTTCGATTCCTCGGTACCACATACATAGATAAAAGCCAGAAGTGGTGCTGAGGCTCAAATGGTAGAGCTCTAGCCTTGAGAAATCCCAAGGGCAGTGCTTGGGCCCTGAGCTCAACCCCAGGACTGGCCAAAAAAAAAAGAGAGAGAGAGAGGGGAGAGAAGTAAAGATATCTTACCTACACACTTGAATTTGCACACACAGAGCAGTGTGGAAGACAGTGTGGTAGAATGGAGAGACCACTAAATAAGAATGAAGCAGCACAAGCCGGGCATGGTGGCTCACACCTGTATTCCTAGCTACTCAGGAGGCTGAGATCCGAGGATCGCAGTTCAAAGCAAGCCCAGGGACTAAAAGACCATGAAACTCTTATCTCCAATTAACCACTAGAAAACCTGAAGTGGTGCTGTGGCTGGGGGTGGGGATAGGGGTGGGCGGTAGCCTTGAGCTGAAGAGCTGAGGGACAATGCCCAGGCCCAGAGTTCAAGACCCCATGACCCACAAAAAATAATAACAATAAAAAAGGAAGCACAGTTCTGTCACTTGCTGTCACTTAGAAGGTGACTTTGGCATAAGGGATGCAGCTACACTCCTCTGAGTGTCCAGATCCTTACCCATACAATGCATGTGACAAATTTGTCCTGACAAGTTGTAGTCCTGTGGTGAGGCATGGGATGCTGCTAGTGTGTCACAAAACACATCTGGAAGAAATGAGGTAACTTGCAGGGTACCAAGTGGAAAGCAAAATCAGAAGATAGGTACTAGATAATTTCAACCTCTAGGAACTTGTACCAAAGACTGATTAAGCACTTACCAATTGCATTTTTGTCTTCCTGGCATTTCTTAGCTTCCTTGTAGTTAGGGACTATGATGGTGCTTTGGGACTGGGTTTTGGATAATGAGATATGGGAGAAGAAATAGATGATGCCTTCTGACCTAGCAAAAAATCCCTCTGTGTGGAGATTATTTACACACACACAAAACCACAGACACATATCAATTTATATACCTACCTAGCAGTATATGTAGTATGCATATACCTATGTTTGTGCCTTTATATACCTATAGATATATACCTATTATACACATATATGAACATTGTTAAAATATTATAATTATTGTTATAATATTCTATATATATTGTATATGTATATGTAACATACATATGCAAGTACCTAGACAAATATATTATATAATAATTATATAGCATTTATATTTAATGATTACAACTATACATATTATATATAAATATTCCTGATATACATATATATACCATATGTATATACACTGAGAAATGTGTGTGTATGGGGGGATAGATGCTCTATCACTTGAGCCAGGTCTCCAGTCCTTTCTTTTATTTTCAGATAAGGGCTCCTATTATTTCCTAGGGTCAGCCTTGGATCACAGTCTTCCTACTTATGGCTCCTGTATGGATAGGAAAATGGTCTGTGCTTTCATGCTCAACTTATTGATGAAAATGGGATTTTGTTAATGTTTTGTTTTGGTTGTTCTCAAATCGTAATCCTCCTGATCTCTGTCTCTATAATAGCAGTGGCAGTAGTGGCAATAGTTGAGGTTAAATGATGAAGACAATGGCATTTAAAATAAAAGTACCCTGAATCCCTAGGTAATAACTTGGAAGAGTCACCTAGGAGAGTTACAGTAATATGAAACATGAAATAAACTTTCATTACATTATCAGAAATATATATGTGTGTATGTGTGTGTCCTGGGGCTTGAACTCAGAGCCTGAGCACTGTCCTTGGGCTTTCTCAAGGCTAGCACTCTACCACTTGAGCCACAGCACCCCTTCTGGCTTTCCCTGTATATTTAGTACCAAGGAATTGAATCTGGAGCTTCATGCATGCTAGGCAAGCACGCTACCACTAGGCCACGCTCCCAGCCCTGTCAGTAATATTTTGAGGTACGTATGTTTTTTCATCCTATGCTGAATAATACTATACTATAAGAGCCTAGTAAATGAGGTTAATATAATAAAAATTATTGTTACTATTATTTTACTTTTTTGCCAGTCCTGGGGCTTGAACTCAGGGCCTGAGCACTGTCCTTGGGCTTTCTCAAGGCCAGTGCTCTATCACTTTAGCCACAGCACCATTTCTGGATTTTTCTATGTATGTGGTACCAAGGAATCAAACCTGGGTCTTTGTGAATGCTAGGTAAACACTCTACCACTAGGCTAAACTCCTGGCCCTAGAATTTATTATTGTAACAGAATATATGTATGTTTTATCTATGTACACATGCACATATAAAGTCTCAAAGCTTGAAGAAATGGATCAGTGAACACAAGCATTTATTCTGTGATGTTCTTGGGTAAAGATATCATAGGCACGTCATGATGACTTTCAAGCCCATGTCTAGCTTTCTCAGTGGCAGCACATTTACATGGAAAGCTGTGGGCAATTTCTCACCTGGAGCTCAAAAACACATTGGTCTCTGTACTATCTCATCTCAGTTGCTGAGTTTTTTTCTTGATGCATCGGAGTCTCAAACTCTCCACAGACACTCAGCATCCTCACAGGGAGAACCCAGGGGATGCAGTGGATCCAGATAATGAAGATCTGTCCTGCAGGGAGCACAGCTGTTACAAAACATCTCAAAGCAGTAGGTTTTGCCTGCTTGCTTATTACTGTGTGTACTCCCCAAGTGGTTCCAACATGCATCTATTTGCTGCCTAATATCTGGTCAGGCCAGCAGAACAATCTGATGCCAGTGATTGCTCAGCAGTATCCTGTAGGCTTCCCAACTGCAGGGCAGCAGGGAAGTAGTGCTTTCTCCAGACAATCTCTTTGTCTAGGCAAGGAAGCTCAGCTATCTTGAAGGCCTTAGGCTTCAAATTACCTCTGCACTAAGCTGAGACATCACCTCTCACTGTACAGGCTTTATTTCAATGCTTTCAGATCAGGGAGAAGATTCCCCAAGAAGAGTTAAGCACTTCATTCCTTCATTAGTAAATGGAGGAATGGAACTACTTTTTGGACCAATTAGCTCATGTTGATCTGTACAGAGAATACCGCCCACTGAATATGCAGGGCCATTGATCAATAGGTTGAATAAAGAACAATATACACAGTGGTAAATCTGACAATACAACTAAAAACAAATCTCAAAGCTCCTATCCTACCAAAGATTGCTAAGCCCAAGTGTCAAATCACCTTCAATGAGAGTATTGGCCTTCAGAAATGGAAACCATTAGTATAATTTCTGTAGGTATTACCATCATTGTGGTGAGAACTGGTTACATATTTGTTGTTGTTGTTGTTTTCTGTGGGTCATGGGGCTTGAACTTGGCCTGAGTGCTGTCCTGAGCTCTTCAGCTCAAGGCTACCACCCTACCCTTGAGCCAAGCCCCACTTCCCATTTTCTAGAGGTTAATTGGAGATAAGAGTCTCAGGTCCTTTTGTGTCCAGGCTGGCTTTGAACCTTGGTCCTCAGATCTCAGCTTGCTGAGTAGCTAGCATTACAGGCATGAGCCACCACACCCAGGTTGGTTGCCCGTTTGTTTGTTTGTTTGTTTTTTTGCCAGTCCTGGGCTTGAGCTCAGGGCCTGAGCACTGTCCTTGGACTTTCTCAAGGCTAGAGCTCTACCACTTGAGCCTCAGCACCACTTCTGGCTTTTTGCTATGTATGTGGGGTACTGAGGAATCGAACCCGGGACTGCGCGCATGCTAGGCAAGCACTCTACTAGTAGGCCAAACTCCCGCACCCCTGGTTACCTGTTTTTAATCATTGCTTTCTAATAGAAGCATTTTTAAAATCATGAAACTGTTATATGATTATTGTAGCATACTTATAAAAAAGTATATAACTGTTTTGATAATGCCTTGCTTTCTGTCTTGTAATGTAGTTAGCAATACACATGCCTGTCTCCCTTTACCTATTCTTCACAGCATGCTAGCAGTGTGGCTCCAAGTTTAAATTCTCGGTACCTCAAAAAAATTTTTTTTTCTGGGCATTGGCGCTCACAGCTGTAACCCCAGCTACTCAGGAGGCTGAAATCTGAGGATCGTGGTTTGAAGCCAGCCTACACAGGAAAGTCTGTGAGACCTTAGTTCCAATTAATCACCAAAAAAACCTGAAGTAGAACAGGCTCAACTAGCAGAGCACTAGCTTCAAGCAAAAAAGTTCATAGACAAAACCCATGCCCTAAGCATCAATATACCTCTGGCTGAAAGCCAATGGCATAAGATCATGGTTTAAAATTTTTGACGTGTAGCTGGGCACTAGTGGCTCACACCTGTAATTCTAGCTAGTCAGGAGGCTGAGATCTGAGGATCACAGTTCAAAACCAACCTGGGCAGGAAAGTCCAGGAGACTCATCTCAGTTAACCACCAGAAAACCAGAAGTGGCAATGTAGCTCAAAGTAGTAGAGTGCTAGTCTTGAGCTGAAGAGTTTAGGGACAGCAGCCAGGCCCAGAGTTCAAGCCCCATGATTAATCAAAAACAATTTTTTTTGGGGGGGGACATTTGTAAAAATCATCTGGGTGGTTTGTAGAAACACAAATTCCTGGAGTTCATCTCCAGAATTTGTCATTCAGTGAAACTGGAATGGAAATCTAAGAATTTGAATTTCTAAGTTCCCAGATGATAATAATGTTGCTGTTGAGAACTCCTCAACAAGAGCTAGCCACAGAGGAAACAGTTAAGGCATATCACCTGAACTTGGGGCCATAAATACCTTCTCCAGAATTCAAACTTAGCAAGGTTTGAAAATCTAGGAATTGACTGGAATTCATTGAGAAGGTCTGATACACCCTCCTCCCATGAGTCTTTCTTCTTTTCTTGTTCCCTCTCTTTAAAAATAATTTTTGAGGAAGGAAGAAAAGGTCAAATGGTACAAAAATAATAATATGTATGATTAACACATCTAGATATGAAATGTAAAGTCTGAGAACTATAGTTAATAAAATTGTGTTAGGGATTTGTGCTAAACAAGTAGATTTTAGCTATTTTTATCATATGAGAAAAAACTGTGTTAGTGGACAGATATGATCATTTGCTTCACTGGCATACCATTTTATGATCTGTACGTATCATATAACTGTTATAACTCCCAAGTACACACGATACATTTTAAGCTGGGTGTGGTATGCATGCCTACAATCATAGCATTCAGGAAGTGGAGGCAGGAGGATGGTAAGTTCCAGGCCAGCCTGAAAAACATAGTGAGAATCTGTCTTTAAAATCCAAATAGGGCTATATGGTATATTTCTTGACAAGCAGGTATAAAACCTTGGCTTGAGCTACAGAACTAAACACAGAAATGTATGTAGGAAAATAAAATACTTGAAAAATCTAAGCTTATATTATTTACAATGTATATATATGAAATGGATCGATGTCAGTTTGCTTCCCTCAATGAATCCCAGTGCTGCAGTTCTGCTTATCAGAGGTAATCACTCAAGTTGCTTGTATATCGCTACAGGAGTGTTAGTTGTACATAACAATTGCAAGTGTGTTTGTACATCTATTTTTTCTTTCCCACTTCTTTTTAAGATTGTTTTCATAATAGCATGCTATATATAGTATTTTTCAGCTTCTTTTTTAGTTATGACTGAGATAAAAATCCAGGATCTTGTGAATGCTAGGCAAATGGATATCTTTGAGCTATACCCTCAGCCTTAAAAACAAATGTTAAGAAAAAGAAGAATTAGTCACATTTGTCAGTCCAGATTAGCCTATTCTTATTAGTCTCTTCTGTCTCTCCTCAAAGACATCACCATGTGGGAGAAAGGAAGATCACATCCCCAGAAAAGAAGCCAGAGAGTAGAGAGAGTATAGTGATAACCTTCCAGCAAGATCCACCATATCAGTACGCCTACCCTGAGGATCTCACTTCCAGTACAGAAATCTTTGGGGAAGAAAACACATCCAAATCATAGCAGAAACATCAAATAAGATTTCGACTAGTGTTTGTTTGTTTGTTTGTTTGTTTGCCAGTCCTGGGGCTTTAACTTAGGGCCTACACACTGTCCTTGAGCTTTCTAATGGCCAGCACTCTACCACTTGAGCCACTGCACCACTTCCAGCTTTTTCTGTGTATTTGGTAGCAAGGAATCAAACCCAGGGCTTTGTGCATGCTAGGCAAGCACTCTACCACTAGGCCAAACTTCCAGCCACTTCACCGATGTTCTTGCTTTCATCCATCCTGATTCATACAGCTAGTCAAGCTAGTTTCTACCTGGATACAACATACTAATATTTCTGCTCTTGTCTGCAGGCTGTTTAGGTGATCATGACATTAGACGAATTGGTTATGTTGCAATGCTATTCCTTCCAATCATAATTTGTACCTCTTGGAGCCTGAGCAATCTAACATCAAATTGAACTTAGTTCAATGTAGTAGCAAGCGAATATAGTTCAATGTGGGAGGCAAACGGGTTTATGATTTGAAATACAAACAACCTAAGTTGAGCGTAGTTATATATGTCTGTGATCCCAGTTACTGGGGAGAATTCCAAGTCTGAGACCATTCAGACGAATTTAGCCACACCCTGTAATACAAAAAATTAAAAAATAAGTAAGGCTAGTGATATAGCTTAGTGGTAGAGTGATTGCCTAGTACAAGTGAGAGCCTAGGTTCAATCCCCAGTATCATAGCAGCACACATACCTTTGCCTGATTGTTTTACTTAAGTTTTTGTTTTGAATTTCTAAAAGCATTAGAAGAGGTTAAGGCATTTTTCTGTGTTTTCTTTTTCCTGAAGAGTATGAAAATAGATCACACTTTCCTTGATCAGTATCATTTGCCAGAGGTTAAATGTAGGAAAAAGGATTTGAATCTAGATCTGCCTTACTCCTTTATGTTCTTCCTTGTTCCATACTAGCTCCTATCTCCTCATTCAGCTAAAATTGCTCTTTGAATGCTCATCAATGACTATTTAGTTGCCAATCTATCTTATTCTTTGTTCTGGTGGCTCTGTAGTCTTTGAAGCTGATGCCTTCCTCTTTCTCCTTGAAATTATCTCCTGTATTTGCTGCTCTGAGTCTTCTCTCTTGGGAAGTTTCTCCTCTGACTTCACTTCCTCCTCTCAGTCCCCAGGGCCATCTTTACCTGGCTCTGTTCTCTCTTGGTCATCTCATCCATTCGCTACTTTGCCATCTATTGGAATAATCTTGCAGGACATCTGAAAGTCTTTCTAGCTCAGATTTTTCTCTCAATGTCCACAACTGTCTCCTGGTTATCACTTCCTGACTGTCTAACTACTTAAACAAATATGTCAAAAAACAAGTTAAGTTCCTCTCCTCCCCTCCTCTTGGAGCTGCTAGATCTTTTATCTTCTTACTGACCAAAGCCACTTTATATCATCTTCTACCTGTAACCTATGTCAGTTCAGCTGATTCTAACTACCCTTTGTCTCAAATATTTTCTCTATCTCAGTTCTCAAAACACTTCCGCTTTCATCACTCTCACTGCACAAATGGGCTTGGTGGGAAGTCAGCAACTGACAGCTATGACAATCATATCCATGTGGCTTCCTTCTGAAGAATGTAAGACATGCTGGGCCAGGAATGAGGCCTAATGGTAGAGTATTTGCCTAGCATTCTCGAAGACCTAGGTTTGATTCCTTGGTAACACATACACAAAAAAAGCTGGAAGTGATGCTGTGGCTCAAGTGGTAGAACACTAGACTTGAGAAAGCTCTAGGAAAGTGTCCAGGCCCTGAGTTCAAGCCCCAGGACTGGAAAAAAATGAGTATAAGACACGTTGCCACCACATTCTGAAAGCATGTTTGTGATAAAAAAAAAAAAAACCTTTAGTGGCCTCTTCCGGCTTAAAGTATAAAATCCAAGGTCCATTTCCTGATAATGGCTAAAATTTTTCACATCTATCTCCTTTCATGTTCCTGTCAAGGCAGTTAAATTGAACTATTTCTACAGCAAATACTCTCCACCTTCACACCACCTTTCCTAACACCAACATCATTGTTTCCTCTAACTCTGCATCCCCAAATTCCACTTACTCTTCAAGCCTCAGCATTCGGGCCACTTTTCTAAAGCCATGAATAACTTTGTCCTGCTCCACTAACTAGAGTCACCTCTTGAATCTCTGAGTTGTCTTAGCTCTTTATCTAAATTTCTTCTTTGAGACTAAATACAGCACTGATGTATTAGTTACTTGTATAAACATAATTGATAAAATCTCTCTCTCTCCCTTCTTTCCTCTCTCCCTCTCTCCCCCCCCCCACCGTCTCATTTACTGGGGAATGAACCCAAGTCCTAATATATGTTGAGCAAGAGTGAGCTTCACCCCATCTCTCCTTTGTTAAAATCAGAACGCACTTTTCTGTTTAAGCCTTCAAATGAAGTTTATCATTATTCCCATTTTGCAAGTCATGAAACTGGACTTGAAGAAGTCCAGTGACTTACCCAAATGGACACAGATGAATAGACTCTGCCTCCGAAGCTCACATTTCTGACACTACTTCACTACTTCAAGAAAAGGAACATTATTCTACATGTTTTAGTAGACTGGAAGTCTTTGGATGTCAAAACTGTGTGTTCCATGTTGGCCCCTCCTCAAATCACTAGTACCATTCTTTACACTTTACAAACAACATCTGGAAAGAGACCAGAAGATTTCTTGGTTAAATGTCAAAAAAAAAAAAAGAGTAAATGGTGTTTGGTGCAGAGATTGTTGTTGTTCCATTTTCCCTTCTCTCTCCTTCCCTTTTTCTTTCTTTTTGTCCCTTTCCTGCCCTCAGCCTGTGGAAATAGACAGTGTTACTAAAAAGAAAGAGGGACCTCAGCTGGGTGTGGTGGCTCACATGTGTAATCCTAGGTACACAGGAGGTTTAGATCTGAGGATTGCGGTCCAGCTGGGGCACGAAAGTCTAAGAGACTCTGATCTACAATGAAATCACCAGAAAACCGAGAGTGGCACTGTGGCTCAAGGTGTAGAGCACTAGCCTTGAGTTCAGGGACAGTGCCCAAGCTCAGAGTTCAAGCCCCACAACCTGACCAAAAAAAAAAAAAAGGAAAGGAAAGGAAAGAAATACAAACCTCTATATACTGCCAGAAGATCCCTCAGGCTTTTGGGGGCAGAAGATTTCTGAGCAGCACTCAAGCAGTAATCCTCTTTAGCTGGCAAGTGCTCTACAGTTTACAATCTCAGGTCACTCTAGAGAATGACCCTTTAAACAAACACAGAGGAATAGGACCTTGTACTCCAGATAGGATTGAGCAGACTTGAAGCTGTGTAAACTCTTCTGCTATGCATTGATCTGCATTGATTCTGTTCATTGAGTCGTAAATTAAATACGAAGCCCCAACTTGTCTTAAATCCTGCTGGCAGACACTGCAAAATACGTTCTGATTTGTTTTTGAGTTTTTAATCTTTCTTCCTCATTTAAGATTCAGTCTTAGGTTGGGTTGGTATAACTATGTTCACAAACATATAAAGTTGTAAAACTAGTTTTGAGGTATATTCCAAGATAGATAGATAGATGTCAATATATTGATATATATCTACAGAAATGAGGTTTCATAATTGAAAGCAAAAATTAATTTGAGATTCAAAATATATGCTCTTTAGGGTATTATTGGAAAAGAAATCATGATGGTCATAGCTGTATAAGTTTTAATTTTACTTTTTGTGGTACTGAATATCATAAATAGGGAGAATTTATGGCTATACAAATATTTTAAATATTATTTACAAATTGATGGTGCTGCCATTGTCAGTGATATAAAATGATAACATGATTTATCTCATGTTTCAGAATCATTTGTTAGTGATTTTCACTGAGATTTAAGGAATGACCAAGAAGCTAGAAGGAAAGCTTGGGCCACAGAGACATGAGTCACTAACATAGGTCATTGTGTTGCTTCTGCTGGGTGTCTATGTGCGTTCAGCAGTTTGGAGAATGGAAGTGAAGTCAGAGCTTCTGACTTTGAGGAGTAACTTACCTAGTTGGCAAGAGACCTCACTACTAAGAACTTCCAACTAATACAACAAAATAGAAATAGCCTGTCATCAAAGTAGATGATGCTCAGTTCATAGATGCTTCGTGGTTGTTTATGTTGCATTGTTTTAAAAAAATCATACACCTAAGCTGCTCACACCTGTAAACCTAGGTATTCGGGAGGGTGAGATCTGGGGAATGGAATTCAAAGCCAGCCTGGGCAGAAAAGTCCATAAGGCCTTTATTTCCAAGTAAACATAAAAACAACTGGTAGTGGAGTGGTGGTCAAGTGGTACAGTACTATCCTTGAGCAGAAAGTTCAGGGACAGCACCAAGACCCTGAATCCAAGCCCCATGACCCAGCAGTGCATGCACATACACACACATACATGTGCACACGCACAATCATACATTTAAAAATCTACTGTCAGTAATGGGACTGTTTTGGTCACCACTTACTCAAACCAACTAACTAATAGTGTCTGGCACTCAGTAGGCAATTTATAAATACTACTGAATAACTGAGTAAGTCAGGTATCATTATGAGATATTCAAGCCATATATTTTAAAATCAACCAGAAAAACAAGGTCTAGTTTAGTGACAAATGCCTTTAATATCAGCTATGTGAGAAGTAGAGATTGGAAGAATCATTATTTGAGTCTAGGCAAGACAAAAAGTTAGGGAGATTCCCCTCTTAGCAAACAAGCCAGACAGACAAGCCAGACAGACAAGCCAGTCTGTCTATAGTTCTAGCTACACAGAAGACACAGGTAGGAAGATCATAGTGAAGGTAGAAAGCAACACTATCCAAAAAATAACTAAAGCAAAAAGGGCTGGAATATGATTCAAGTGGTAGAGCACCTACCTAACCAATTCAAGGCCTGGAGCTGAAACCTCAGCACCACCACAAAACACACAAAACCCAACAAAATAAAATAAAACGAAGTAAAAACAAAAAACAGATCAGAAAATACATGTAAACACAGGAAGTCTTATGGAACAAGTGGCCTTTAGTCTGATCCTGGAAAATTCCTTAAAGGATTTATAACCTAATAACAGATTGAATAGAAGATTAATAACAGATTAAAGCCATCAGTGTTGGATCTCTCTTGTAGTTTGAGATTTTTTGTGTGTGTGGTATGCTGTGTCAATTCTTTCTTTTTCCTCAGGCAAGGACTAGGTTTTTGTTCAAAGTCCAAAAGCAGAGAAACACAGGAAAGCAGATGGTTGGTAAATGCAGGAGTGTAAACAGTAGTAACTCTACTGGCAGCCTTATGAGTAGAACTAAATTCCTCAAGTGCACAGGTGGCCTAGAAAGACTTCAAAGTATTCATGCAGTATTTGGCAATGTATACCAAAGTCTTAAAACCTTTTTTTTTTTTTTTTTTGGCCAGTCCAACTGCACCACTTCTGACTTTTTCTATGTATGTGGTTCCAAGGAATTGAACCCAGGTCTTCCTGCATGCTAGGCAAGCACTCTACCAGTAGGTCAAACTCCTAGTCCTTAAAATCTTTTATCTATGACTTTCCCTGTTCTCATCTAAGTACTAATCAGAGCTTCTGAGATCAAGTTAACTTGCATGTGTTCAAGATGATATGACTGACTGCAGATACCTTCTCTTCTATTACAATATATTAAGGAAATAATCAGAAATTGAACTGAGACTTTTTGGAGCCAATAAAAAAATCTATACTTAATATAAAATAGAGCTAAAAGATTAGTTGTGGGGGTTTTTTTGCCAGTCCTGGGCTTGGGCTCAGGGCTTGAGCACTATTCTTGGACTTTCTCAAGGCTAGAGCTCTACCACTTGAGCAACAGCACCACTCCTGGCTTTTTTCTACATATGTGGTACTAAGGAATTGAACCTTGGTCTTCATACATGCTGGGCAAGCACTTTACCACTAGGCCAAACTCCCCACCCAAACATGGTTTTTTGTTGTTGTTGGTGGTGGTGGTGGTGTTTGTTTTTGCTTTTCTTTTTCTTGCTGCTTTGTCTTGTTCTTTTTTCTGTCTTTGAGCAGGACAAGGAGGGAACAGAAATGGAAGGAGAAAGGATGAATAATGCAGGCCTGGTTCTCAGTAGACACTATGTGGAATATGAACTATACAACTCATGGGCAGGAAACTGAGGGAACAGGAAGAAGGATGTGACATTATCTGAAAAGAAACGCACTCATTAGGTGAATTATGAAATAGTAAGCCCTCTGTATAACACCCTAATAATAAAATTATATTTTAAAAAGTTACAAAAGTCTTGGAGGAGCTGGCGGTGTAGCTTAGTGGTAGAGTGCTTACCTAGAATGATTACCAGGCACTGGTTTCAGCCCCTAGGCCTGCAAAAGAAAATAAATAGTCTTCAACATTTAGTAGATGTCCTAATTAACATTGATCCATGTTACCTCCTGCTTTCATTATCTTTGATTGGTCTTTGGTCAGGGTATTTCACAACTGTAGAGAAAAAGATTAGTATGTAGAAATAGGTAAAGTACATACTTCCTGGCTGTAGGTATGTAGATAATTCCTGTTCATGTCTAGGCAAATGAATTTTGTCTCATAGATAATTTAAATCAAATCTTCATTTGAGTCACTTTTAATATGGTATTTCCTTCATTAATTAGAGCATTAAACAATTTTTTATAATGCTTAGTTAAGTTACATATTTAAAGTTCAGTGTATTTTTACATATATAACATACTCATGTAATTAGCAGCCAGCCCAAGAAACAGAACATTATTACCATCTCAATATTGCTTTTATGCCTATTGTAGGTAAACACCATCCTGACATTCAGCATCATAGATTCACTTTTCGTGATTTTGAATTTTATATAAATGGGATCATAATGTGTTTTCATCTGTATTTAGTTCCCTTTGTTTATCATTATCTTTGTGAAATACATCCATCATATAATTTAGTTTTTCATTGTCCTTCCTCTGTAGTCTTTAGTCTTTTTTTTTTTTTGTGCCAGTCCTGGTGCTTAAATGTGGGGCCTGAGCACGGTCCTTGGCTTTCTCAAGTCTAGAGGTCTACCACTTGAGCCACAGCACCACTTCTGGTTTTTTTCTATATATGTGGTATGTGATACCGAGGAATCAAAGCCAGGTCTTCGTGCATGCTAGGCAAGCACTCTACTACTGGGCCAAACTTCTGGCCCCCTCTGCAATATTCTATTAAGTGATAGATGACAGATTTTTAGCCATTCTATTTTTTTTTTTTGCCAGTCCTGGGCTTGGGCTCAGGGCCTGAGCACTGTTCCTGGATTTTTCTCAAGGCTAGGGCTCTACCACTTGAGCCACAGCACCACTTCTGGCTTTCTG
Organism: Megascapheus bottae; assembly: GCF_031878675.1. NCBI lineage: Eukaryota > Metazoa > Chordata > Mammalia > Rodentia > Geomyidae > Megascapheus > Megascapheus bottae. The sequence continues at coordinate 6,891,194 of NC_143520.1, read as the reverse complement.
CTACGTATGTGGTACCGAGGAATTGAACCCGGGTCTCCGTGCATGCTAGGCAAGCACTCTACCACTAGGCCAAACTCCCGGCCCTACCCATTCTATTTTTGATGGGCAGTAGGTTGTTTCTGTCTTGGGGATCTTATGAATTAATACCCATATTAACACTTTTATACATGTTTTCATTAAAGCGTAAATACATTTCTGCTGTCTATAACAAGTATTCACTTAAATCATTAAAGATTAACCAAAAATAAAAAATAAGGTTCCATTTTCTCTACATATCATTTCATCAATATAAAATTCTTTTGATTAATGAAATCTTTTTTTCATATATTTTTATTGTAATTAATAGAAGGGTTACATGGTATTTGCCAGACAGAAGGTGCATTAATTCACATACATTGATACCTTTTCACATGTCTTGGTCCCCAAGACTAGAGCTCTACCACTTGAGTAACTCTACCACTACGCCAAACTCCTGGCCCAACAGTAATTAGTTTTAAGGAGGTTATCATTGGCAAAGTGCTTTCATACTGGTTACCTCGTTTTTGTTATGCTCTCGACCAGAAGACTGGTATTTACCTTACTATACTTATTTCCATTGCTAACTACTTACATTGGCTATCACGTTTGGACTAGTGGATTAGCCTCAAGTCCTCTCTCTTGAGGCCAGGCTATATGATCTGAGCCCAGTTCATCCTCTCTATTAATTGAATAACTCCCTAGTCATTTTCCCTACTTCTTTCTCTCAGAAGTAGAGAATTAAACAGAAGTCGAGGTACATATGTCCTCATTATCTCTTCTCCTTTATTATCAACTAGTTCAGACTCAAAGGGATCTGTCATATTTCTGCTGTGGGGCCAGGGGTTTGCCCTAGTGGTTGCCTAGCATGCACGAAGATCTGGGTTAGATTCCCTATTACCACATACACAGAAAAAGCCGGAAATGGTGTTGTAGCTCAAGTGGTAGAGTGCTAGCCTTGAGAAAGCCCAAGGACAGCGCTCAGGCCCTGAGTTCAAGCCCCAGGCTCTCCAAAAGAAATTCTGTTGTAGTTGATTAAAGGCCAAAAAAAAGATAATGTGTTGGGATGGGTTGGGGTGGGTGAGGGTGGGTGGACATTTAGGATGGGCCTCACCCAGAAGACCTGGTGAGGGTAGGGTTGGGAACAGAGGGGAGGGGGTACTGGAATTGCTAAGCACAATCCAAATTGGAAGGAAATTTTAGTGTACCCGAGAGATTTAGGCAAAATGGTGCAATGGACACACTGTTCTAGGAAAGTGGTACTGAGTAGTGGAAGTGTGACTTCTAGGGAGGAGCCTATTGGGGGGGTGTGGCTACAAGTTTGAGATCTTGGAGCTGATGTACAAAGAGAGCCAGCTTGGGATGTTGGCAGACATTCCAGGGCATCTGAGGAAAAAGACTATTGTCTGTAGAATTTCCAGAACTCCTACTGGGACTTGTGCTATTTGAGATCCCTGAATTGGTTTCAGCAGAGCTTGCCAGAAAGCACCCTTGGCAGTCCTAACATAATAGAGAAGGTGGCGGTAACCTTCTATGGATGGCCAAGCAGGATGGAGACAACCCCTGACAGGTATTCTCTTGTGTACTTTGCTTCAATGCCTTGAGAAAGGATTAAGACTGATCCATGCCAACTCTGCCAATGGACTTATTCTAAATAGGCAAGCTTATTGTTGTAGCCGGCTTCCAAGTGTGTGTTTTCTTAGAGATGGAGTCCATGCAAGAAAAATGCTATTCTTGTTGCCAAGACTAAGTAAACAAATTGCAAAATGTTAAAGGAGAACAGGAAGGTGGCTTTGGACTTATCCTCTGAGCTAAATGGGAAATATGGTCTGCCCCTTCCACAGTTTTTTTTTAAAAAAGGAACAACAAATATGCTATAGAAATGATATATTATATTCTTTTGCCTTCAATAAATATTTTAAAGCCTGTTCTTACATACCAGGGCCCTAGCACTGTATGCTCATACAGAGCCTTTTACTCAATTTTAAAAGTAAACAGTATTTTGTTTCCATTTCAAACCTAAGACATTAAACAAATCAGTAAGGCTAAAGGTATTAAAATTAAATTGCTTAAACTATGCATCATCCAGTCAAGAATTTGTCTTCCACAGGGAACACACAGTCTTGTCCCTTCACTTTCTACTGATTGGGACCATTAATACTACAATCCAGTTAGGCTCCCAAGTTGGACAGATTCCTACTGGGCTTTGCCGGCCTCATCTGCTTCTTATCCCTTGTCTTCACAAAGATCCATAGGATTTGGCTTCCAAATAGGTCCCTGAGCTAAATGCCCGATTGTTTCTCAGGATTTTAGTATTGTTCTTTGGGGGCAGCCCAACCCTAATTGCTCAATTGGTAGGCAGAAATGCAGATTAATCATCCATATGTGAGTTTCTCTCTGTATTAGCTGAAGTTTCTAGGGTAGCCTTTTTTTTTTTTTTGGTTTTGCCAGTCCTGGGCTTGAGCTCAGGGCCTGAGCACTGTCCTTGGACTTTCTCAAAGCTGGAGCTCTACCACTTGAGCCCCAGCACCACTTCCAGCTTTTTTTCTATGTGTGTGGTACCGAGGAATCGAACCCGGGTCTTCATTAATGCTAGGCAAACACTCTACCACTAGGACAAACTCCCAGCCCTAGGGTAACTTTGTATACAATATAGTGGTAGCTTAACATTTTGGCTACAAATGGCATTTTCTTTCTTTCTTTTTTTTCTCTGTCTCTTTTTTTCTCTTTCTTCTTCAAATGGCAGTCTCTAAGTATATTATGAAAATCTAAAAAAAATTTCTTATACACACACACACACACACATATATATATATATGAAGTTTGAGTTGCAGATAATTTCATAAAACACTACACAAGGACAAAAACAATGGAGAAGCAAACTACGAATTCTATTTGACACCAACAGATTGAGTTTTATACTGGAGAGAACAGTTAATGTAAAATTGTGATACAATTTTCCTATTACAAAATGAATACTTCTCGAACTGGGCATTGGTAAATCACATCTGTAATCCTAGCTACTCAGGAGCCCAGGTAGAAAAGTCACTTACCAATATCTATATTTCAAGTTAACTTCTAAATTAAGAATGGAGTAAGAATTATCCATGAAAATTCCTTAATTATTCATTCAGTGTTGGGACATAATGTTGCTTTGTCATTTGGCAACTAATGAAGTGTTATAGTTATAAGCTATTTTATTTCACTGTTAGCAAATAAAAATAAATACTGTTAACACTAAATTTACTCTTAGCATGACCAGATATTCAAAGTATGAACAACAATGGGACCAGAAATGGAGCAAGTTCCAGTCATCTCTTTCATATTTATTTTGAATTAGTTCATGGTAATTGAAAGAAAAGTCAGGCAAAAATCACGACACCATTTAAAATTCTTTCTCCTGTTTCATTTCTCCCATTTTATTTTATTTTTTTCCCTTTTATTCTTTCTCAGTTCCCTCCAACCTACCCCAGTTCAGGTGAATACTAGTTTATTTAAATGCAAAATGACATGATACTGCTGCCTCTCTCTCTCTCTCTCTCTCTCTCTCTCTCTCTCTCTCTCTCTCTCTCTCTCTCTCTCTCTCTCTCTCTCTCTCTCTCTCTCTCTGTGTGTGTGTCCGTCCGTGTGTCCATGTCCATTCGAGGGTTTGAACTCAGGACCTGAACACTGTCCCTGAATTTTTTTGCTCAAGGCTAACGTTCTATTTGAGCTGCTTTTTGGAGGTTAATTGGAGATAAGAGTCTTAGGGACTTTTCTGCCCAGCTAGCTTTGAACTGTGATACTGTGATCCTTAGATCTCAACTTTCTGAGTAGCTAGGATTACAGGTATGAGCAACATGCAACTTTGCATTCCTACTTTTGTATATGCTTCATTAAATATTGTGGATTTTTTTTTTTTTGCCAGTCCTGGGCTTGAGCTCAGGGCCTGAGCACTGTCCTTGGACTTTCTCAAGGCTAGAGCTCTACCACTTGAGCCTCAACACCACTTCCGGCTTTTTTTTTTCTGTGTATGTGGTACCGAGAATTGAACCTGGGTCTTCGTGCATGCTAGACAAGCACTCTACCACTAGGCCAAACTCCCGGATTTTTTTTCAGTATTGAGGGTCTCAAGATTACTTGTTGAGTCATGCTTTCAAACACCCCATCTTTTTATTGAGGTTACAGCTGAGAACTACCATGTTGGATTATTTATTATTATGTTGTTGTAGTACTGAGATTTTAACTCAGGGCCTTGAGCCTGTCAGTAAGTATTCTACCATCTAAGATACCCTTGTTCTTCAGTAGCTTTAAAGAACTTTGTTCTTTAGTGTCAGACCTAGAACTTGAACTCAGGGCCTGGACACTGTCCATGAACTTTTTTGTTGGCCATGGGGCTTGAACTGTGGGCCTGGGCTCTGTTCCTGAGCTCCTCAGAAGGCTAACACTCTACCATTTGAGCCACAGCTCCACTTTCAGTTTTCTGGTGGTTAATTGGAGATAAGAGTCTCACAGACTTTAGTGCCCAATTGAGCTTCACCATTGCTTCTGCCTTTCGGGTGGTTGAGAATAAAAATCTCTTGGACTGTCCTGCCTGGGCTGGCTTTGAACCCCAATCCTCAGATCTCAGCTTCTTGAATAGCTAGGATTGCAGGTGTGAACCACTGTCACCCAGCTGTCTATGAACTTTTTGTGCTCAAGACTAGTACTCTCAAGTATGTTCATTGCAGTATTGTTTACCATAGCTAAGATATGGAATCAACCAGATATCCCATAGCAGATAAATGGATCAATAAAATGTGTTATATATACAAAATGGAATTCTATGTTGCCATCAGAAAGAATGACATTGCTACATTCATAAGGAAATGGAATGATTTTGAAAAAAATCATATTTAGTGAAGCCAGAACTAAAGAAATATAGACTCCATGTTTTCCCTCATTTGTAATAATTAGTATATGTCTAGAATTCTCCTAGCCAGAGAATCAACTACAATAGTTCAATAGCTATATATATTAGAGCTATATATAATAGCTCTATAATATAATAGCTCTATAATATATATATGTATTATGATCATATAGGATGAGGCTAAGCAAAATGAACTCCAGGATATGGAAACAAGATTTTTTTCCTTTGTGATTGTTGTTATTAGCATACAATGGGAAGCTATTTCTTTTTTATTTTGCTCTTTCCCCTATGGTTTATCCCTTGTCACTGTATCTGATTTTGGTACCTGGTGTATTGCATATACCTTTATTTGAATTAGGGAAGGGAAGGGGAGCAATAACATGGTGAGACAAAGAACAAAGGGAAAACAATGTAACAGCAATACCTACAAGATAGTATGTTGGAAATTAACTTTGTACTTGGTGTGGGAGGGGGTGCTGCTGGAGAAAGGGAAAGTGAGAGAAAAACTTAGGAGGAGGCAACAGTGTTTGAGAAGAAATGTGCTCACTACCTTAAGTAGATAACTGCAAGCCCTCTGTACATCACCCTAACAATAAAACTAAATAAAAAATTTTTAAAGACAAGATACATGAGGCTGCTATATATGTAACACAGCATACTACCACTTGAGCCACAGCCCCACTTCTGGCTCTTTGCTGGGTAGTTGGAGATAAGATCATGGACTTTCCTGCCTGGACTGGTTTCAAGCATCCACATCTCAACCTCCTCAGTAGCTAGGATTACAAAGGTGAACCATGGGCATCAGATTTTAAGAGAGAGAGAGAGAGAGAGAGAGAGAGAGAGAGAGAGAGAGAGAGAGAGAGAGAGAGAGAGAGAGAGAGAGAGAGAGAGAGAGAGAGAGAGAGAGTGTGTGTGTGTGTGTGTGTATCATTCCTGGAGTCTGAATTCAGGGCCTAGGTACTGTCTTTGAGCTTCTTTTGTCCAGAGTTGGTGAGCCACTACGTTAGCCACAGTTCTAGTGATGGCTGTTTTTGGTAGTTTATTGGAAATAAAAGTCTCATGGACTTTTCTGCCTAGGATAGCTTCAAGCCTTGATCTTCCATTTCAGCCTCCTGAGTAGCTAGGATTATTACAGCATGAGCCACCAGCACTGGGCAGTATTCAGTAACTTCTACAGTCACAAAACCTCACAATACTATGAAAAGCATTTAAGTACAGTATCCCCCCCTTATCTCTGGCTTAGCTTTATGAGATTATAGTTACTATAGCCAACCAAGGCCCCCAAATAATTCACTAGTTTTAAATAATTTCAGAGTTGTTATGTTATCATTTATGTCTTACATGTCTAATTTATATACCAAATTATCTTAAGTAGTTAAGTAGAGAAGGCATATATTTGCTTATATATAGAAATAAACATAGTATATAGAGTGTTTGGTACTAGCTGAGGCTTGACATTTCCACTAGGAATCTAGGTCCTCTCTTGATAAGGGGGGATTTCCAAAAATTAAAAGAAAGGTTCATCTCCTTTTCCCATTTTCTTGTTTTACTTCTCAGAGTCTTACCCACTTCTGGAGACAAGACCCAGAAATGGGCAGAGGAAGTGAGGGGGGGGGGGTTCTCTTAGTATTTTTATAAACTGTCGTCTTTGTGACTCTGTGTATGTGTGGATTTTAAACCATTTGAGATGATTTGCAGAGCAAGAGGAGATTAAAAGCTTGAAGTCGATCTGTCATCTTGAACCAGAGACCCTTTCAGGAGCTTTTGGGAAGGGGCGGGACTATGATCCTTAGGCGGCCCATGCTGGCCTTAAATTCAAGGTCTTCCTATCTCTAACTGGGACCACAGGCATGCACCACCACATCCTTCTTTTTAAGTGCTTTGGGAAGCACAGCTACACAGTTATTTGCTTGGCTAAAATAAAATCAATTGGGTATATATTTGTTATTTAAACGTGTGTTTGTCCTTAATACGTTTTAGACATCTTATCACATAAGTAAATATTTATCTATAATAGTACTGGAACCAAGGTTTAGACACTAGGCACAAAGTCCAGGAGTCCCAAATTAGGTCTGGCCACTCACCTCCATATGCCAAATAAAGAGATATGGTGAAGGACAGAGAAAGGACATGGCAGTCATGGGAAGACTGAAGCATTTCAGTAAATCTTCAGCTCAGGTGCAGACACCAACTTTAGGTTAAATAGGAAGAATTGGGGGCAGTGGGTGAGAAGTTATGTATAGTTAAAACAGTACCTGGTAATAGATACAGCTAAGTTGATCATTAGCTTAGTCTTTTTCCTTAGAAGGGATTCCTGAGAAGTTATTTTACTAGTGGAACAGAACAGGAGCCAGATGATCTCAATTTTTATCGGATTGCTTTAAGATGATAAGATGAAGACCTTGCTTATTTGAATGGCAATTTGCCTTCCACACAAGATTGCTTATCTGTGAATCTGGTCTTTATTGGAGCTCATGGTGATTGCCAAGTTGACTTCTCAGATATAGCTCAAATCAAAGGGCACAGATTCAAAGTTGGGGGACTTTTATTTAATGCACAGTAAAAGCCTCTTTGCAGTTGCCTCTTATACTAAATGTAAAAAGCATAATATTATACTGATATATTTAATTTCTTACGTTAGGAACTTAAGTTGTCTTTAGTGTTTCTGCATGATAGGTACAGCTTGAATGATTTGCCTGGTAGCTCAGTATTTTCATATTCTTAATATTTCATATTCTCTTTTTTGCCAGTCCTGGGGCTCAGACTTAGGGCTAGCCTCAAGGCTAGCACTCTATCACTTGAGCCACAGGGTCACTTGTGGCTTTCTCTGTGTACTTGGTATCAAGGAATAGAACCCAGGGCTTCGTGCATGCTAGGCAAGCACTCTATCAGCCACGTTTCCATCCCAATATTTCATCTTCTTAATTACATCAAATGGTAGAGTTATATAAGCAAGTGATATGTTCATGTCTCCCTTCTTTCACATGGACAAGGGGGACCCAATCCCCACACATGTCTTGGAAAGGGCTCTACCACTGAACTACAACTCCCTCAAGACAGGCCTTCTTAAAGGCTTTGAATACACCAAATACTTGTTATTTCTTTTATTTTATTTATTACTTCTAATATTTTACTTTATTTTTATCAACATATATAAACTATGTATTCATGGAAAGTTTACTATGATATTTCAACACATGTATACTTTAATCCTTTATTTACCCTACTTTCATTTTTTTTTTGCCAGTCCTGGGCTTGAGCTCAGGGCCTGAACCCTGTCCTTGAACTTTCTCAAGGCTAGAGCTCTACCACTTGAGCCTCAGCACCACTTCTGGCTTTTTTCTATGTATGTGGTACCGAGGAATCGAACCCGGGTCTTCGTGCATGCTAGGCAAACACTCTACCACTAGGTCAAACTCCCAGCCCCAATTTTCATTTTTTTAAAATCCTCTAGTAATCAATATTCTACATTCTGGCCAACTTCTGAAGCTTCCGCTTATGACAGAAAACATGTGATACGTGTTTTTCTGTGTCTAGTTTAATTCACTTAATCCCCTCCAGGTCCATCTATTTTGTTGCAAACAACAGGATTTCATTACTCTTTATGACTCAATAATATTTCATCATGTACATATGCCACATTTTTCTTACTCATTTTCCATTAATGGGCATCTAGGCTGATTCCATATCTTAGCTATTGTGAACAGTGCCTCAATAAACATGGGCATGTATGCTCTTACATTTTACCTGTGTAATCTAGAAGCTAACAATGAGCATAGGCTTTTTATCTAGATTGGGACACCATAAACTGCTTTCGTGTCAAGATCTGCTTCATCCTCTGAAGTGGGAGTGAACACCACCAGGCTTGTGGGGGTGGAAGCTTAATCCCTTCCAGAAGCTGCAGTGAGTCACTCTGAACTTCCTATCTCCACCCTTCCTGAGTCCATACACATCCCTGCTCTTTTGCTTTTTTTTTTTTTCTTTTCATGAGGTGGAATTCAGCCTACATGGTCCAGTAGAGTGGAATTGGCAAGGGCCATCTATTCTAGATCATTATTATCTAAAATTCTTAGGAGTGAACTCAAGAAATCTTGATCAGTTTCACATATGTAAGTGAAATCTTCAAAAGTCTATGAAAGTCTTAGCTGTGAAAATTCTCTTTTGATGGTGCTAAAGAGATTTGGGAATACAACTCAATGGGCAAATTATTTCCAGCGCTGTAATTGTCTTGATTAGATCCCAGTACTGCCAAAAACAAACATACAAATGAGGTACTGAGGATCAAATCCAGGTATTCACACATGCTGAATACATGCTTTGTCACTGAAAAGTGATTAAATGAACATGGAATGGACAGCTGTTTTGGTGGTAACATGAACATCTGAGTAGATTCTTTATCTGTCTGGTACTTCTTTCTGTTGGAATAATGGAGAATGAAGAAAAACCAGCATATAGACATATACACTTTCCCTATCCTGCACTGAAACTTCTTTATTAAAGAATATATTAACATTGATTTTTACATCGTATTTCAAATGACAAGTTTAACAATCAAGTGTTCAAGAAGGGAATCTCTATACAATCACTGGGACTTAGTTTTTAGAACTTAATCAAAATTAGGCTAAGGGTTTGCATGTCATAGAAACATATTAATTTATGAAATAAAACATTATGTCTATAGAGACATAGGTTTTATGTCTATATAGTTATGTTTATATTTCCATTACCATATCCATATGCACTGATTTTTTGTTTCTCTCTCTATTGCTTTTTATCAAACTACTACCACTGAGAATTAGCAATGGTTTTAGAATGTAATGCTGTTTGGCTGAGCAGAATACTTTCTAGAGTTAAAAAGCAAGGAAAACATAACACATTTTCAAAAGTCTGTAATGTTGTATAGCTTGAAAGCTATAAAACACATTCACCCAATCTTATCTCATATGCTTTTATAGTAGCCCTATTGAGTAGGTAGGTACTGTGACCCCGATTTATAGATAACAAAACTGGTGGATAGAAGTGTAACACTTTTTCAGGTTGGATGTGGTGATTCAAGCCTATGGTATAAGTACTCAAGAGGTGAGGCAGGAAGATGGAGTTTAAGGACATCCTGGGATACATTACTGGGGTCTTGTCTCAAGAAGATAAGGGCTGGGATGCAGATGTGTGCAAGGCCTTGATTTCAACATATTCCCCTCTAGCACAACAAATAAATAATTAAATCTCTCACAAGGTCTCTTTCAATGTAGCACTCTTCCTTTCCTGCATGTGTGGTGCCCATCGATCTCTCATCCTCCTGAAATTTCTCTTAACTTGAAGGGAAAGTAACAAAGCAAATTGACCACTCCGATGGATTGTTGTTGTGTTGTTGTTTCTTTTGCTGCTGTCCATAAGATTATAAACTGTTTGGCCAGACCTACCAGACAGTGGAGAAAATAGTTCAGATTCTCCTTTTTCTAAGACCAAACATAGTCACAGAAATCTCAGATGAAATATTTTCAGCAAAAAAAAGAATAAGCTGGTTGAAATGGTACAGGCTTATAATCTCCACTATTTAGGAGGCATATGTAGGAGGATCACAGTCCAAGTCTGACTCAGGCAATAAGTAGAGCCACATCTGAAAAATAACGAAAACAAAACCTGCTGGAGGTATGGCTCAAGTGATAGAGGATCTAACAAATACAAGGCCCTGAGTTCAAAACCCAGTACAAACATAAAACACTTTACATAAATGTGAGTCTCAAAGGCCAATCAATGGGTTAGTAAATAAAATTTCTCCTTAGATTCTTTCTGTTTAATGGAAGTTCCATTAGAATAATTTCGATAACATCATAAAATGTGTTTTGTGTTTCCTTTGAAAGAAACTCTTGTTCTTTTGTTCCTTCTCCCATTCAATCAATAGAACTGTTGAACACATGAGTCCCTAGAAATACTTGTTTTGTGAATTCAATAAAGAGATTAACTAAGATGATTGGAAAACCTTGAAGTGATGCGTCTTGGCAAAGATGAATGGTTTGAGATAATAATAAGAGGTTTACTACGATCTGAAAGATAGAACAAGGGTGGACCAATCTAATGATAATTCACATAAAGGAGTATACAGTCAATCTATAGCAAAAGCTTCGTCACTAACTAATCACACGTAATGTCTTCAGCTATAAAATGTGGATAATAAGATCAACTATAATATAGGCTCATTATGTGGATTAAGACAATGTACATTGAGTAATTAGTAGGGTTAGTCAAATAAAATTGGCAGACTCCAAGAAGCTATTCAGGGTCAGACCTCTAGAGTAGCCCAGAAATAATAGAAGGCCCTATCTGTAAAGGGGCCACGGATATTCTACAATGTTTTTTCAGTCATGATCATATCACTGTAAAGTAATCCAGAACCAGATAATATGCCTGCACCATTCCAGAAGCCTTGGAATAGTGTAAGATTCTAAAACTGTGTGATATGACTTAAAAATGCATCCCGAAATGACTTTTTTTTGGCCCAAAGATATGGGGGCATGAAACAGAAATTGAAGTGAATAATAAAACAGTAATAGTTCATAACCTCTTAAGCTATTATTATTGTTGTTGTTGTTGAATCAAAAGGCTATATCTAAATGTCAGGGATAGAGCAAGGACTCAGACACAAGTTAGTTAAGAAAAGTCTCCAAATATGTTTTATTGTTCTATTGGCTAACTAGCTATTTCTATAGGATTTTGTGGAGGAAAATCTGCTTGAAGGGAAGCTAGAGAATGTTTCAAAACTTCCTTTGTATAACACCTTGAATAAGATTGAGAAAATACCAATTGTCCCATTTTTTTTTTGTTTTGCTTTGTTTTGTTTTTAGTTGTGGGGCTTGAACTCTGGGCCTGGGTATTGTCCCCAAGCTCTTCAGCTCAAGGCTACCACCCCATCCCTTGAGCATAGCACCACTTCCAGTTTTCTGGTGGTTAATTAGAAATAAGAGTCTCACAGACTTAAGTGCCCAGGCTGGCTTTGAACCTTGATCCTTAGATCTCAGCCACCGAGTAGCTAGGATTACAGGTGTGAGGCACCATGTGTAGCCAACTGTCCCATTTAAAAAAAGAAACCTGCAGGGGGTGATTGTTTGAGCTTAATAAATCTTAAGAAAATCAACATTCCCTCATGCTTTTTAAAAGGATTGTCTTGCACTTATTTTCTTATTAAAGCATTCTTCCTCAAATACTCCCCCTCCACCTTTTTTTTTTGCTAGTCCTGGAGCTTGAACTCAGGGCCCAGGCACTGTCCTTGAGCTTTCTCAAGACTAGTATTCTATCACTTGAGGCACAGCACCACTTCCAGCTTTTTCTATATATATGGTGCCAAGGAATTGAACCTGGGTCTCTGTGCATGCAGGGAAGCCAAACTCCTGGTCTCTTCCTTCCTTTCTTTCCTTTCCCTCTCCTCTGCTCTTCTTTTTGCTCCCTCCTTTGCTCCCATCCCCTTTCCTTCCTCATAGTTGGAAAGCTCTGTAAGTTATCTCACGCCACAGCTACATTCACACTCACTATCACATTGACATTTCTCCACCAGGTCTAACCATGGTCTTCTTTATTTGAGAGCAGATGGATTCTGGCTGTAACTTCTGAACAAGAACAAAGGGCAACAAGATGACATTCCAAGAGGCAGGACAAAAAAGAAGAGGCAGAGCAGCTGCCGGAGGTGGATGTTGTCATCAAGGAAGCATGGAACATGGGAATTGCTGGGAACTGCTTTTATACATCACATTTGAAAAGGAGTTCACAGGCTGGGAGTGTGGCCCAGTGGTAAAGCACTTACCTGGCATGTGCTGAGGCTTTGGATAAGAAACTTCAATTTCCAAGTTTAGAATTAGCTGTCCTTTGTTTGTTTGGGGACTGTTTTGTTGATGTTGTCATTATGGTTGTTGGGTTATTTGTTTTGGCAGTGCTGGAAAAGGAATCCATGACCTTATGTGCTTTAGAACTGAGCTACATCTGTAGCCCAGAGTTACTGGTTTTCTAGTGTAAAACATGATATGCAGGAACTGAAAAGTTAAAAACTTTATTTCCTACTTTTCACTATACATAAACATTAGTATCAGATGAATTGTAAATCTAAATGTGAACAGTTAAACAATAAAGTTTTTTAAAACTTTTTTTATTTAAGAATTTATTAATGTTGATTTTTACATCATATTTTAAATGACAAGTTTAACAAACAAGTGTTCAACAAGGGAATCTCTATTTACAATCACTGAGACTTAATATTTAGAACTTAATCAAAATTAGGCTAAGGGTTTGTATGTCATAGAAACATATTAATTTATGAAATAAAACATTATGTCTATAGAGTCATAGGTTTTTATGTCGATATAGTTATGTTTGTATTTCCATTACCATGTCCATAGCATTGGGTATGCAGTTATTGAGTCCTCGCTCTTGTAGTCTTTGGATTTAATAGCCACATATTAAGGATACCATGCACCTTTTGTTCCTTTGGTCTTGACTTGTCTCACTCAACATGATTCGCTCTAGATTCATCCACTTCCCTGCAAATGCCATTATTTTATCTTAAACAATAAAGTTTTATATAAAAAAATACAGGCAAATACTCTTCTGATCTTGGAATTGGTAAAGATTTCTTAACTTGAGACAAAACAAAAATTAATGAACCATGAAGGAAGATATGTGACAAACTGAGCTATATAAAAGAATGAAAAAAAAGTCACTGAGTGGCAGAAGAAACTTTCAAAAAAAAAAAAACTCCCAATAAAGGACAACAACAAAAAATGTCAGACAAGGCAATAGAAAAATCCAGTGAAAGACTTAACTAAAATCATAATGTAATATCAATACATTGTAATTAGCCTTTCAGAAGAATGGCTAAATTGCTAGGTGTGGCTGCACACAATTGTACCTCCTAGTACCCAGTAGGCTGAGGAAAGAGGACTAAAAGTTTAAGGCCAGCCTGGGCTTACATAAAAAGACAGGAGCTAAAGTTAAAAAAAAAAGAGAAGAAAAGAAAAGGAATAATGAAGAAAAAAAGAGAAAAAGGAAGACAGCAAAGCAACACTTGTATATTAAAAATATGTCAATATATAGACATAAAAACCTATGACTATAGACATGTTTTATTTCATAAATTAATATGTTTCTATGACATACAAACCCTTAGCCTAATTTTGATTAAGTTCTAAATACTAAGTCCCAGTGATTGTAAATAGAGATTCCCTCCTTGAACACTTGTTTGTTAAACTTGTCATTTAAAATATGATGTAAAAATCAACATTAATAAATTCTTTAAAAAAATGTCAAACCACTGCAAGTCAGAGTCCATCTGTACTTGGGAAAACTTTTATAATAATAATGATAATTGAACTTGGAGCCTGAGCATTGTCTCTTAGCTTTTCCACTCAAGGTTATCATTCTTTTTTTTTTTTTTTTGCCAGTCCTGGGCTTGAGCTCAGGGCCTGAGCACTGTCCAGAGCTCTACCACTTGAGCCTCAGCACCACTTCTGGCTTTTTTCTATGTATGTGGTACCAAGGAATCAAACCCAGGTCTTCGTGCATGCTAGGCAAGCACTTTAACCACTAGGCAAAACTCCCGGCCCCTCAAGGTTATCATTCTACCACTTGAATCATAGCACCATTTCTACTTTTTGTAGACTTGGACTTCATTTCCAAGCTTTGAAGTGTGGTCCTCAGATGTTAGCCTTCTGAGCAGTTAGAATTCTTAAGTGCGAGCCACCAGTGCCTGGCAAGAAAACTATTTAATGGTACTTATTCAAGCTGTACATATACATAGCTGAAATTCCAATTTTACACGTCCAAATGAAATGCACATGTGTTCACTAATGTTTATTGTAGCACTATTTGTAATACTCCAAACTGGAAACCACCCAATGCCCATCTGCAATAAAATGTGTCAATTGTGCCATAGTCCTATAATGAAATACTATATAGCAATAAAAATAGGCAACATCAATAGATAAAATCACTACATATAACATGTATGAACCTCATAAATATAGTGTTGGGCAAGAAAATTCAGTCATAAAGGAGTATATGCTGTATCTCCCAATTTTGTTCAAGATTCAAACTAGGCAAAATGGTCTGTGATGTTAGAAGCCAGGACTGTCCATTTTTGTTTGTTTCATTCTGTTTTCAATGCTGAGGTATGAACCCAGGGTCTCAGTTCTGTTACTATACTATGCCCTGAACTGTCATCAATTTGAGGTGAATAATAGAAAAGAACATAAGAATTGTTTGTGATATGCTAATGATTTCTATCTCCTGACTTGGGGTCTGGCTACATGTGGGTGTGTTCAATTTACGAAAAATTTATCAAGCTTTTAAAGTTATGGCTTATGCATTTTCCTGAACATATGTTGTGCTTCAACAAAACTGATTTATGGATCAAACAAGAACAACAAATGCTGTTCTTAGGCTGTCTTGCTCAGAGAATTCTGTATACAACTGAGATTTCACAAACCAGATAATGAATAGATTAAGATGATAAAGGGAAGACGGAAGCTATTTTCCCTGTCTTAGTTTCACTGTCATTTTTCAGATACATGCTACTCTAAATGGGATTGTCAGTACATTTTCTGTGCCTTACCATCTTCATTGGTAAGAAATAGCTGTGACGTAAGCAGAGGTGTCTGGAAGTCAGAGCTTCCTGACTTCTAGATTGTAGCTGTGTGGCCTGAATAGGAAGCCTAAAAGTGGCCCTCCACCTTCTGTTCTCTCTGTCCTTCTAATACTTTCATAAGAATATGATTCCTATTATTCAGTTTCTACAATGGTATGTGGTAGGTTCTCAATTGAGAGATCAACTAATAACACAACTGAAAGGCAACTAACTAATAGAATTGTGATTGATTTTACTTGGTTGGGCGAGAGCAAGAAAGGGGGTGACACTGTCCAAAAAGAAATGTACTCTTTATATGACTTGTATATCTGTAAATCTGTAACCCTTTTGTACATCATCTTTATAGTAACAATTTTAATTTTTAAAAAAGAGTACTTTGAAAAGGAAACCACTATTGGCAATCCTAACACCTAGGATCATCATGAATCATAAACAAGTTCTGCTTTGCTAACTTAAATCTACTGATGCACTGTCAAGCCATTTACTTCATAGGTTTCTGCTGCTGTTTAGTGACAATTCATTTTTATGTGTGTGAGGGGGTCATAGGGCTTAAACTCAGCCTGAGCTCTTCAGCTCAAGGCTACCACCCTACCCTTGAGGCAAGCCCTACCTCCTGTTTTCTTGAGGTTAATTGGAGATAAGAGTTTCAGGTTGTTTTGTGCCAGGGCTGGCTTTGAACCTAGATCCTCAGATCTCAGCCTCCTGAGTAGCTAGGATTACCAGGTGAGCCACCGTGCCCAGCCTATTGACAATTCTTAAGGTATCCTTTTTGCTCTCTTCACAAGTAAATAATGCCAATGCTTTTAGCTCTTCTCTACATCTTCTGCTGTCCTTCCCAGTAGTAGATATTTGAATAAGGAATTCATATAAAGACTCTATTCTGGAAGGATTAGCTGTCCCTTTCTTTTGGTTACTCACCCAAATTTACATTTGCTTATCTTACCAAAAACCCTTCATTGCTGACTCAGGTTTAGCTTATGATCCGAGCTTAGGACTGTTTTATTATTAACCAAGATTTCCCATAGGTTTAGGTAGATTTGTAAATAGGTGAAATATGCTTTCCCAACACAGAACAGTACCTAAAATAACACTGAACTGAAATGATGAGAATCAGAAGCCTAAAGAAATTTACTTGATAAGTAAAGAGGGATTATTGAATCATAGAACTGTGAAATTAGGATGGACCTTCAACATAGTCTACCCAGAGTGGGGGTTAGTCAAAGGGGAGGTGTCACTGATCAATAAATGAATAAAATTGAGACTACTTTGCACAACTACTAGAAGATTAAAAGAAGAAAGAAAAGAGGAAGAAACTGTTTTCTGGGCACCAATGACTCACAATTGTAATCCTAGCTACTCTGGATGCTGAGATCTGAAGATCATGGTTCAAAGCAAGTCAAGTCAGGGAAGTCCAAGAGACTTTTATCCTTAATTAACCACCAGAAAGGCAGAAGCAAAGATGAGGCTCAATTGATAGAGCACTATTCTTGAGCAAAATAGTTCAAGGGAAGCAGTCAAATCCTGAGTTCAAGCCTCAGGACTGATGCAAAAAAAGTAAAAAGAAAAAAAAAGAGAAGAAGAGAAATTGTCTGCATGTACCAGGAGTTAGGCTCCCAGTGAGTTCTGAGTTCTTGCCAGTCTTCCTCCTCAATGTATGACTCAGACCAGCAGCAGGCCCTAAGACTTATCAAATACTATCAGAAGCTATGCGTTAACAAGACCTTTCCAGGTGATTTGAATGCACGTTAAAACTTGAGGACTATTGGCAAAAATCTGATGTCTTTGGAGAAAGACCTGAAATAATAGATTACTTGAATAGCTGGATTAAAGAAAAAAGAAAACACTCCCTAACGATCTCTGGAAAAAGAGGGCATCTCTTGGAGTTGTGCTAGTTTTTAGTGTACCCATTCAGATTTTAACACATCAGTCACATTAATAGACTATTCAGTAGTAGCACGTCCTGCAAAAATAAGTGCAATAAAATTGAAAGTACTTAAATGAGTATTTAAAGTAGGCAGTCATCAGTGATTTAGTTTTCAATTACACAAAGATAATTATACTAGAATCGACATCATTCACCCTTCCGTGAGAAAATGCTGGTGTGTTGTAATAAGCTGATGCGAATTTCAGGCAATGACAGATCTCCACTCCTTTTTGGCCAGGACCTGAATTCATTTGTTTTGTGCACTTTAGGGTGTATGCTAGGAATATAAATGATGGAAACGCCCTTCATGACCCTTCTCACCAATGAAGTCAGGGTGCTTGTGAGGCTACAGGCCCAAGCCCTCAGATTTGGAAGTGCTCACATAGCTTTGAGATTTTGCCTGCGAGGAAAGGCAGGACCCTGGTGAGGAAAGAGGGTTACAACTGGACTCTTCCTGGAATGGTGTTTCTTACCATTAACATGAAGAGGAGGCTTCTTGGTTGCTTGTAATGTTTCTTGATCTAGATGCTGGATTTTAGTGTAGGCTGTTTTGAATGTAGATGTTTGAGGACTTTATAAAAGAGCAAAAATGGACTTTATAGAATTAAAGAGACCATATTGCAAAGGTAACAAGACTCAAGGGCACCTTCTCCCCTTTCCCCCATCAACCAGTCTAGATTTAAACCTTGTCCTTGAGCCACCTAGATATCCATTTGACCCTAGTGCTCAGTGGTAAGAGTACAGAGGTGATTATATGTAGTCAATAACTTCCCTATCTCATCTGTCAAGTAGGATAAATAAGTTGATAGTGTTTTTTTTATTGGAGAGTTAATAACTTACTTCAAGGTAGACTTTAATTATTGGACCTTGTAACAACCAACATATGAATTAGTTACTTTAAATCACTGCCAAGTTTATTCCCCATACAAGTTTGAAGGAGAACCTTATAGTACTCAAAGCTAAAGTAAGCATTAATGACATAAATGAAAAAACACAATTTAAGTTAATGTTCATTCTAGAGCTGGGGAGTAGCTCAGTAGTGAGGCACAAGTGTAACATGCATAAAGTCCTGGAGTCAACACATGAATACGCGCACGCGCACACACACACACACACACACACACACACACACGCACACACACGCACACACACACGCACACACACGCACACACACACACGCACACGCACACACACGCACACACACACGCATGCATGCATGCACACGCATACAGAATGCTTCTCTTTCTGGTAAAAAGAAAAATGGGCATATGAAGCAAAATTAGAACATATACCTTTTGCCTAGCCTTAGATTCCCAATTTATCTTAATTTATGGTTTGTCTGGGTAAAAACATTGCTAAAGAGCTGGGAGTGTGGCCCAGTGGTCGAGTGCTTGCCTAGCATGCAGGAAGCACTATGTTCCTCCGTATAACATACACAGCAAAAGCTGGAAGTGGTACTGTAGCTCACGGGGTAGAGTGCTAGCCTTGAGAAAGCTCAAGAACAGTGCCCAGACCCTGAGTTCTGAGTTCAAGCCCCAGGACTGGCAAAAATCAAACACAAACAAACAACAAAAAAAATTGCTAAAATAAAAGAAAACTAGCTTCAGTGTAGGATTTTCTGTCTGGCTTTGGGGAAACAATTTTTAAAGTAGTTTTGACTCTAAACTTCTTAAACGTCTTGACTTAATAAATGAGCCGAATAGACATTTGAAAAAAGAATAGATACTGTGAACTTTAAAAAGCCCTAGTAGTGTAGCTGGACCTAAATTCAGAAGAAAACCTGGTGGTCGTTTGCTGATTGGAAATCACAAATACTACTATATTTCTAGAAGAACTTCAAACTCAACTCTGAGTGGCTTGCCCAGGCATGTCCCTGTTTCAACAGCCAAAATAAACAGCTTATGAAAAGTCCTAGTTTGCTACCTGGACCTGAC
Source organism: Megascapheus bottae (assembly GCF_031878675.1). Classification (NCBI taxonomy): domain Eukaryota; kingdom Metazoa; phylum Chordata; class Mammalia; order Rodentia; family Geomyidae; genus Megascapheus; species Megascapheus bottae. The sequence continues at coordinate 6,871,803 of NC_143520.1, read as the reverse complement.
CAATGAACTGTAATCTGTAGTTAACTCATTAGGACTTTGTGTTTCCTTCATGCAAGTATTCTTTGTTTATCTAAGTAGGCTGGAATGAGAAACTGGGTGAAACTTTCTCTGTTCATTCTTTGTTCCTTAGATCAATTTTATATTAAAGTATCCATTTTATATTAAAATCTGAACTTTAAAATCTGAATCCTCCAAATTTGCAAAATGTTTGTTTGTTGGTACTGGAATTTAAATCAAGATCTGCATTTGCTAGGCCAGTGCTCCACCATTAAGCCATGCACCAGCCCTCTTTTGCTTTTGTTTGTTTGTTTGTTTGTTTTGGACAGGCCCATGTTTTTGCTTGGGATTCTCTCAGACTATAGTTCTCCCACCTCTGACTCTTATCTCCTTCGTACATTTAACATCAGTAAAAGCTCTAGAATAGAAAAACTTGGTAGGCTTGCCTTGTGTCACTCAACCAACAACCTATTACTTTAGTCAAAAGGTTGAGGGTCGGGAGCATAGCCTAGTGGTACAGTTCTTGCCTAGTATGCATGAAGCCCCAGGTTCTATTCCTCAGTACCACATACACAGAAAAAGCCAGAAGTGGTATGGTGGCTCAAGTGGTAGAGCGCTAGCCTTGAGAAAGCTCAAGGACAGTGCGCAGGCAAAAAAAAAAAAAAGAGCTTCAGGGGCCGGGAGTTTGGCCTAGTGGTAGAGTGCTTGCCTAGCATGCACGAAGACCAGGGTTCGATTCCTCGGTACCACATACATAGAAAAAAGCCGGAAGTGGTGCTGAGGCTCAAGTGGTAGAGCTCTAGCCTTGAGAAAGCCTAAGGACAGTGCTCAGGGCTGGCAAAAAAAAAAAAAAAAAGAGCTTCAGTCTTCTCAAGTTTAGGTAAGTTTTTATGCCTTAGAAATGAAACTGCCTACTTAGTTTGATTCAGCCAAAAAAGACAGAGTTTCTTTCAGATTCTACTGGCAGGATGGTAGCTCAGTTTCTCCTAAGAGGTCCTCTTCCATTTTGAAATTCCTGTGTAGTAAAGGGCTTGATACTCATGTTCTTAATGTATCTGACTTTGTTACCTGGTATATTGTTTATACATCTATTTGTTTATTAGAAAGTGGGAGAAAAACATGAGAAGGGGTAACAATGTTCAAGTAGTAATGTACCTACTACCTGATGAATGTAACTGTAACCCCTCTGTACATTACCCCTACAATAAAAAGAAAAAAGGCTTGTTACTGTGCAAATGAAATGAGAATTATGGATTCTGTAAGATGATCCAGGGCTCATCACTTTACTTTAGTGATGAAACATTTTCATTGCACTTGATTTTACTCCTTTAAGGTCTAATATGAAAAAATGAATATGTAGTACATGCATTTGGAGGGCAAGAGTCAAAGACAACACTGCTAAGAATGAATGGGTCAGAAAGAATTTGTAACTTCTTTTTCTTTAAATGATAAATTACCCTCCAAATCAAAACAAATTTTCTGATGTATATTTACCTGACTGCATTCATATACCAAAGGCTTAACATGTACCTTAGATATCACAAGATAAAAATATTCTTTTAGAAAATGTAGTTTATATTTGAACATGAGTAAAATAGGAAAATATGTTCTATCAAATAATATCAAATGATATAAAAACTGGAGGAAGGGCTTAGACTACCAAATCTTTTAGGAATGCAAACAGGGGTTTTGTTTGTTACCATCTTAGGATACAATTTGTATCTATTATGTCAACTAAATTTAGGATGATAATTTTGTAGGACTATTAGTCACAATAGCTAAATAGTACATTGCAAGAGCCAGGTCTCTCTCTCACATATCTGGAGCCAAGGGAAGAATACTAAATGAAGATCAATATCCCCTGCCTCAGTGTTAAAAAAAAAAAAGGCTACAAATCAAATTACTAAACAAAAAGTTCTATTTTCCTTTTTTGATAACTGTCTTCTTAAAGACCTAAAGAAAAGGTTTGAATATCGTTTTTAGACTCTTTGGGCTTCTACACTAGGAATTTCAGAAATGGGTAAGCTGGACCCCAGTGTGAAGCTCCCCCTTCTCTTCCTGTCCTGACTATGAAAGGCCTCTTGTGCATGAATGTAGATGCTCCAGGCCACACTCCTGCTCCGGGCATTTTTGCCTCTAGGCTCCTCTTGGTCACCTCTCAGGTGGACTGAACATCCTAGTAGCCTTGTCTGCCCTAAGGAAGATAGGTTTGGGGAAGAAGCCTAGACAGGCTCTGGAAGTAGTCTTGCAGCATTTGAGCAAGAATTACTGTGGTAACTCACAATATGGTAGGTATGATCTAGAAGCAAGCAATGTGTTCCAAGTGAGTACACTCTTGTTTTCCCACAGTGTTGTCACTTGTGAAAAAAGATTCAGAGCAGGGCTCTCTATGAGCATAAAGGCAGTACCAGCAGGAACCCCACGTTGTGGAATGTGGTAATTAGTTTAAGACATGCAATCTTGGCACCTACCTCTAGCCTACTTTGGCAGGAGGAGGGAAGCCAGCTTGAGCTTGTCCAGACAGGGAAGGTGGATCATATCTCAACTGCCCCCGAGGGGTCACAGAAGTTTATCACCTCACCAGGGAAAATCTGCCCAGAATTTAATGCCGGTTTAGTTAATGATTTAAAGGGACATTTACCTTGCCACTTTTCAGAGAAAATACCTGGAAGATTCTGATGTCATTTTTATCGGGGTCATTGACCTTCCTGTTTTTCCACTGTTCTCAAAGTACGAGGGACCCATCTGCCTTTGCACACCTTCCTCTCAACTTGTTATCTATGTTGACAATTTCAGTAATTGTTCCCATTCCTCAGGCCCTTCATTGCTCCCTGTCTTCCTAATGGATTGTTTCTGGCTGAGCTCTCGATAAATTTTCTGTTCAAAATTGTTTTCCATAGGCCAGGAGTTTGGCCTAGTGGTAGAGTGCTTGCCTAGCATGCATGAAGACCGGGGTTTGATTCCTCAGTACCACAAACATAGAGAAGCAGGAATGGTACTTTGGCTCAAGTGTCAGAGCACAGCTTTGAGGAAAAAACCCAAGGACAGTGCTCAGGCCCTGAGATCAGGCCCGAGGACTGGCAAAAAAAAAAAAAAAAAAAAAAAAAAAAAGTGTTTTCCTGGGGCCGGGAGTTTGGCCTAGTGGTAGAGTGCTTGCCTAGCATGCACAAAGATCCAGGTTCGATTCCTTGGTACCACATGCATAGAAAAAAAGCTGGAAGTGGTGCTAAGGCTCAAGTGGTAGAGTTCTAGCCTTGAGAAAAATCCAAGGACAGTGCTCAGGCCCTAAGCTTAAGCCCAGGACTGGCAAAAAAAAAATGTTTTCACCACATTCTCCCACTGCTCCTTTTCTAAGTCCTTCCTAATTCCCATCTGCTCCCATACTACTTTTGCATATGACTTTCTTGCTTAATTGAAGAAATAAAAAATTTTCCAACATGGATCTTCTCTTCCTGTGTCCTTGCTGTTGAAAAACATATATTCTCTCTCTCTTTCTTCTTCTAAGTGTTTATGTCCCTCTTAGGTCCTGAATTTCTTTTGTGCTTTCTTTCTTTTTATTGCTGGGATAATGTAGTTATATGTGTCACACATCGATACCCCTTCTCATGTTTTTGTCCCCATTTCCCTCCCACCACCCCCAGGTCCTAGATTTCTTGAACTCCAATTCCCTGTGCACATTGAGTCGTACATGGCCCTCACTCTGTTCTCCATCTTCTGTTTCTAATTATGCAAGTTTTCTTCTTTACTTTTCATTATAGCAAAGCATTTTACTATTCTTTCTTCATTCCTTTTTTCCTTCCTTCCTACCTTCCTTCCTCCCTTACTTCTTTTCTTCCTCTTTCGTCTTTCCTTTCTCTTTTTTTTATTAAAGAATTTATTTTTTCCATATAAAGAATTTATTAACATTGATTTTTACATCATATTTTAAATGACTCTCTTTTTCTTTTTTATAGTGTTGGGAATTGAACCCTGGACCAAGCACTCAACACTGAGCCATACTCTCATCTCAACATTCAGGTTCTTGGTTCTTCTTGTTCTCTCCCTACCCCTTCAATCTATCAGCATCATTGCTATTGACACCATTGACCGCCACTTTGAACCATCTTTGTTATTTTTGTGAGTTCTGGGGCTTGAACTCAGGGCTGGGTACTGTCTCTCCCTTAGCTTTTTTGTTCAAAGCTAGTTCTCTACTACTTGAGCCACAACTCTACTTGTGGCTTTCAGTGTGTGTGTGTGTGTGTGTGTGTGTGTGTGTGTGTGTGTGTGTGTGCGTGTGCATGCATGAGTGCACATACAGAACCAAGGGCTTGAGCTAAGGTTTAGGTGCTATCCCTGATCTGTTTAGCTTAGGGCTTGCACTCTGCCACTTGAGCCAATACTCCACTTCTGTGTTTTTGTTTGTTTGACTGCTTTTTTGTTTTTGTTTTTAGCTTAATTGGTGAGAGTCTCAAAGGACTTTTCTGCCTGGTCTGGCTTTGAATGGTGATGCTCAGATCTCAGTCCCCTGAGTAAGTAGGATTACAGGTATGAGCCATCAGCACCCTTTGGTCCTTTGTTTAATTCTCTCTCATGTCTCCATCAGTAATAATTTGAATCTGGTGACACTCCCAATCTTTTGTCACCATCACCTACCCCCATCTCTATTTCTCTTTGCATTTTCCAAGTCTTGAGATAAACTCTATATTCCTCTTTTCTTTTTTCTGCTACCAAAATCTACTCAGTAATCACATCCTGCTTATCTTCCCTGACGAACATCTTGTAAACACACATTGCTCTTTCACTTTATTATTTTTTTAATTCAGGTAACCACTTCTGACTGGCCTCATTTAGTTTTCTCCTAATGATACTGCCTCAACTCCAATTCCTCCTTCATAGTCCTCTTGCAGTAATACTTGATTAGGAAAGAGAAGTAGAGGCTGAGTTAGATGCTGGTGAACAAGAAGAAAGGAGAACCAAAGGAGGAAAACCCAAAGAGAGTCATTAAGAGTGATAGAAATGTATCCTTTTAAATCTTCTTCTTTGTCTTGTCATGAAATCTTCATTTACATCTGTTTTGCCCACTTCTGCTCTGTAGAGTTTCATTTGCTTTTGGGGAAGCTCTAAAGTTCCAAGTCCTTCTATAAGACAGTAAGAGTGCACACCACATAATGCATGAGTAACATCTTAACACATTAAATTTGTTTTTTCATTTCTTTTTTATTGAACAAGCATTTATTGATCACCTATTAGGTATCAGAGAGTGCTAGAGAGTGAGCTTAGAGGTATTTATAATGTAATGGGATATCAAACAAATAAAATTATAGTGTTATGAGTCAGAAGTTTATGGGAGCCCATCATAGAGGCACATTTTATCAGTAGGGATGAGGTACAGCAGAACTTTCTGGGCAGGTGACATTTAATCTGAGATTAGGAAAGAAAAAGAAAAAAAGCTCTACAAAAAGACAGAAAATTATACCTGAGGCAGGAGAGGTAATTTTTTTAATTTTAATTAATTAATTTATTTATTTATTTATTTTTACCAATCCTGGGTCTTGAACTCAAGGCTTGAGCACTGTCCTTGGTCTTTTTCCTCAAGGCTAGCACTCTGCCACTTGAGCCACAGCACCACTCCTGGCTTTTCTATGTATGTGATACCAAGGAATTGAATCCGGGTCTTTGTGCATGCTAGGCAAGCACTCTACCACTAGGCTAAACTCCTGGCCAGGAGAGGAAATTTTAAGACAGATCATAACTCTATGTCAAGTTGTAAAGTTTAGACTTTGTCCTAAAGATGATGAAAAGCTACAGGGTTCAGGCAGGTGAACGATGAGCTTCTAGGCAATAGGAGGGGCTATTTCTGGGTTACTTGCTGGGATGCAGAGAATGTGGCTGCCCCTCTGGGAGATAAAGCTATTTGTGTACCCAACCAGTTCATCATCCCTTATCAGAGTCGGAAGGATCAAATGTTTTGGAGGATACCCTGGGGCGCGGGGGAGGAGGGCTGCCTCCATCAGGAGACTAGACATGACGACGCATCAGCAGCTCAGATCAGCATGAAGACCATCTCCGTTCACAACAAGCAACCAGGCACATGAAGACCTCCATCCTTTTCCCCACTTCCCTTGGGCAGTGAGCCCTAGAAGTCCCAAGCATATGAAGCAAGAACAGGAGAAAGGAAGGTCCAAAAGTGAATTCTAAAATGTAGTGTTGATGTAGTATTATAGACAAATCACGAAATTCACTTCAGAGAGCTTAGCTTATATTATCTTCCTGGAACCTTAGCGGTTCAGATTCAGAAATCAAATTTATTCCAAGAAAAGTTTTGCAGACAAGAAGCATGGAATCTTGTGTCTATGAGATTCTTGTGCATTGTAACTGCATAGCTACTGTGTGGGCAATGGTTTGAAAGCATGGTGGCAGCAGAGGAGATGAAACAAATGGATATGAGGCAGTTAGAGGACAGAATAAAGAGTTCGTAGTGATGGAGGTGAGAGATGGTGAAGAGAGCAATCAGGGATGATATACCAATATGGCTGTAGCAATAGTCCATAATATTGCTTGCCACTTACAGTTCAGGAGGAGGAATAGGTTTGGACAGAAAATGAGTTGGTTTGTGACAATGCCTGAAGCACAAGTGAAAGGTGAGAGCTAGACAGAGATATTTGGGAGTATGTAGGCTGCATCATAGATGATAGGGTGAAAGAAAAAAGTCAAGAAGGGCAATATGGCAAACATGGCTGTCAAAGATAGAAGTGAACATTGTCCTTTGAATTTAGCAATACAGAGATCACAAGGTTACCTTGGAGAAAGCAATTGTGGAGAGCGATCGAGAGGTGAGGAGGTTGAACTAGTGCAGACAACATTTCTATGAGGTCTAGCTGGCAAGGGAAGAGAAGATGCGAGGGATAAGATTGTTGTTAGTCTGGGAGGGAAAAATTGAGCCAGATCACAAAACTAGAATAGTGTATGGTGCAGTGGTTCTGTAGTTGCAGCTCTTAAAGAGCAGAGAGCTGAAACTTGTAGAAATGTGAGTGTAGAAGACCAGCCAGCTTTACTTATAAGGATGCAGAGAAAGCACCCATTTGTGTGCATGTGTCTCTGTGTTGCAGGGGAGTGAGGGGGGAGGGCTAGGTTTCCTAGGGCTAATAAATAGTGAAGACCTGGAGAGCTGAGAAAGGCAGACAGATGCTACAACAGTAACTAATTTCAACTCCCTCTAATTATTAGAAGTAATCGGAAAGATGTTATATTTATAGTAATTTCCTAGAATGATTGTTTTCATTCTTTCATTAAGATGAGACAGAGCAACTCTCTAATACACTGTAAATCAAAATTTGTTTCTTATTTTGGCCTCAGTTTGGTTTTATTTATTGATTATATTTCTTTTTCTTCCCATGGTGAGTATTTTACTGTGTTGCTTAAAAGGAACAGGTTATATTAGCTTCTGTCCAGTCCACTACCCATGAACAGTTTAGTGTTCTTTGAAGCACTACTGAACCCTTCAGATTCTATCATTGTAGGGGCCAATTTCCTAATATGTTGTATTTCTTTTTTAAATTTCTGTTTACAGATTTTGTTGGGAACATTTATTAGAAGATACCATTTCATTCCTTAATGAAGAGATTCAATGAGCTACTGTAAGGAAACCCTTAAACAAAGAATCTCTAGTGGAGTTGTGATGTTAAGTATAAAAGTCTCTATGAATTTGTTCCACTCCTTTTCCTTTTTCATTATTAACTCAACCATAAATTAAATACTTCTAATGCTGTGTTAACCTTCATGCTAATTTCCTAAGTCCCAAAGTGGCACCTTAACAGACCACTTAACAGGACCACTTAACAGAAGACCGAAAGCATCCATTGACCAAAGGATCAGTAAACAGCAATGTTGGATATCTCAAATGAATCCAATACAGGTGACTTGGGTTTGGGTGTTTCAGAAGCCTAGTGCAATGATGCAAATGATCTTATTTAATGGTATTCTGAATTACTTAGGAATAAAGCTAACATTTTTGCAAATGTAACTAACATGAGATATAGATGCTGACAAAGACATTAGTTTCCTCATCCACTGACATCAGTTTGTCATTAGTTCTTCACATTATTTGTGACTGATTACATCTATTTGTGGGAAACAAGCAAATGTCTGTCATCATACCTTAGGTTCTGTTTCTTGAAAAAGCAGAGGAAGTGTGAATTGGAGAAGGGCTGTGGATAGCAGTTTGTTGCAGCTACAACCAGCCTGTTCACAGGTTCTGAGCCCATCTGCCATTTTTTCATCTGTGCTGCCATCTAGAGAGGAGAATTAGAAATACACAAAAATAGACTGAAAGTTCCTTGATGGAATTAAGGAGAAATATTTGTTTATGCTTTAAGAAGCAATCAAATTAATTTATATATGTATATGTATATATATATATATTGTCCATCATGGGGCTTGAATTCTGGGCCTAGGCACTATCCCTGAGCTCTTCAGCTCAAGGCTTCTGCCCTACTCCTGGAGCCACAGCCCCACTTCCAAGTTTTCTAGTAATTTATGGGAGATAAGAAAGATAAGAGTCTCACGTTCTTTAGTGCCCTGGATGACTTTGAACCTTGATCCTCAGATCTCAGCCTCCTGAGTAGCTAGGATTCGAGGTGTGAGCCACTACACCCAGTTTATTTATTTATACTTTTACATTTTTACTTTTATTGTCAAAGTGATGTACAGAGGGGCTCCAGTTACATATGTAAGCTACTGGGTACATTTCTTGTCAAACACTGTTACCCCTCCCTCATTTTTCTCTCACTTTCCCTCACCCCCAATCTCTCTCCTCCCACAAGTCATAAAGTTCGTTTCCAACATAGTGTCTTGTGAGTATTGCTGTTGCATTGGTTCACCCTTTGTCCTTTGTCTCACCATTTTGTGGTTTCCCTTCTCTAATTCAGATAAATATATATACAAGACATACAATCAAATACAGTGACAGCAGGGGAGAAAGCAAAGAGGAAAATGAAAGAAAAAAGAAGAAAAGCCTCTTGTTTCCATATTTTGGAGTTCACATCACTTACCATCATCTCATATAGTCATATGTACATAACTACTGATCCTCTACTGTGATCCTGGACATATACTAATTATTACAAATGAGGGAAATCATGAGTTCTATGGGTTCTGTGTTTCTTACTTTACTTACTACGTTTTTTTCCAAGTCTTTCCATTTCCTTATGAATGGGGTTATGGCATTCTTCCTCATGGGAGCATAGAATTCCATTGTGTATACATGCCACATTTTCTTGATCCATTCATCTCCTGAGGGGCATGTGGGTTGGTTCCATATCTTAGCTGCAGTGAACATGGTTGTGCTGATACCTTTAGAATGGCCTTGTTTGTGGTCTTTTGGGTAACTGTCCATGGGATGAAATTTAGTAGCTACAATATTATGTTTTTTCTTCCTTGTCTATATTGACCAGTAATCAAACAGGATTTAGATGCCTGGTTTTGATTTATATAACAACATTCTAGGCATTTTGGAGAAGGCATTTGTTGGATTCAAACTAATTTCTCATATACATAAAATTTATTTTGTGACCTTTCTGGAAGTTCAAAATTGTCAGTTTATGGCCTGTCTCACTTTTCTTTAACTGAAGTAGTTCTAGAAAAATGTTCATATTCTTAGCCATTCAGGATTTGAAGATGAATGTAAAATTTATTTTGTGACCTTTCTGGAAGTTCAAAATTGTCAGTCTATGGCCTGTCTCACTTTTCTGAAGTAGTTCTGGAAAAATGTTCATATTCCTAGCCATTTAGGATTTGAAGATGAAATGGATATCTCCTATTATTATTATCATTTTGGTAAATGAAATAGAGAAAAAATCCTCTCAACACAATGAGAAGGTTCCTAATGTCTATATGTTTGACATGACTTATTGGTTCTGTAAGATGTTTATAGGTGAAGCAGGGAAGACATTATTGCAGAGTTTTGTTTATGGCCTCTAAATGACGATTGTGTGCTATGAGCCTGTAAGAGGAAAATGCTGGGCAAGCATTTTTAAATTTTCTTGACCTTGAAATCCAGGATTTTTCATAGAACTGTTGTTATATGGAGCACATTTCAGGAAATACTACAACAGGAAAAGAAAACTGGCCTGTGGTGGTGGCATGCACACGATTCACAAACATACCTTATATTCACAAACATACCACTTCCTGTCACTAAAAGCTGTTGCTAATAAGTACTCATAAGCCATGGCTTATGAGAACATCATCAAGAGTACTTTCACAAGGTTAGATGGTATAGGCCAATTATTCAGACATGGCCTCCTGCATAATTGAGAGGTGGTAAACAGAAAATATATGAGACTGCTCCTGGCTCAACAAGGCAAACTGTATTTATAGTAAGCCTCCTCATCCTCCTTTTCTTCCTCTTCCCCCTCAATTTAATAAACAGAAAGAGACTACTCTCTAGGCTGGACAAAGAGGCTAATGTTTGTTATTTCCAGCTACTCAGGAGGTACATATGAGGAGGATCAAAATTCAAAGACAGCCTTGGCAAAAAAGACCCATCTCAATTAATATACCAGGTATGGCGGTTCTTGTCTGAAGGCCACAGACAAGAGACCTCTGGTTGAAGGTAGCCATGGACAAAAATACACAACAGTATGTAAAAAATAGCAACAACAACAACAACAAGGGCTGGAGGAGTGGCTCAAGTAAGGGTTCCTACGTGCTTACCACACAAGAGGTTCTGAAGCCTCATGACATCAAAAGCAAAAAGGCTACATTCCAATGATAAAAGTTATGGTATAGCAAATAATTATTTATGTGTGTGTTGGTCCTTGAACTCAATGCCCAGACACTGTTCCTAAGTTCTTTTGCTCAAAAGAGTTTTAGGAACTTTCCTGCCTTGGATGACTTGTATCTTATCTCAGTTCCTTGAGCTATAAATGTGACCTATAGGAACGCAGCTGAAAATTTCATTCTTCATGAAACTAAGTGAAATTATTGTTTCTTTCTCAATAACATTTCTGCATTTTAGAAAAAGGAATATATAACTCATTCATTTGTCCCTACTCAGGCATTATTAAGGACAATAAAGACTGGTGCTGGTGGCTCATGCCTGTAACCCTAGCTACACTGGAAGCTGAAGTTTGAGGCTAGTGGTTCCAAGCCTGCTCAGGCAGGAAAGTCTGTGAGATTCTTAGCTCTACTTAATCATCAAAATGCTGGTAGTAGAGCTGTGGCTCAAGTGAGAACGACTTAGCTGTGAGCACAAAACCTCAAGGATAGTGCCCAGGCCCTGAGTTCAAGCCCCAGAATCTCCTCCCTCCCCCCCAAAAAGGGGGACAATGAAAAGACACTATCTATTACAAGGAAAATATATTGTTTTCATTTTTACAAAAGCAACTAGGCCTCAGGAAAGTTAATTTACTTAATAATTTGCAAAGAGGGGGCTGGGAGTTTGGCCTACTGGTAGAGTGCTTGCCTAGAATGCACAAAGACCCGGGTTTGATTCCTTAATACCATATACATAGAAAAAACCCAGAAGTGATGCTGAGGCACAAGAGGCAGAGCTCTAGCCTTAAGAAAGTCCAAGGACAGGGCTCAGGCCCTGAGCTCAAGCCTAGGACTGGCAATAATAATAATAATAATAATAATAATAATAATAATAATAATAATTTGTAAAGGTCAGATAAGAGTTAAAATGTAACCCCAGATTCTTTGATTCTGTTGTTGCTGTTGGAGATCTATGTTGAACATGTTGGCCTAGAACTTGGGATCAAGGAATCTTCATTTCTTAGCCTCCCATGCAGATGGGATTATAGGCATGTACCACCACACCTGGCTTTCCCTAGTTTTTATAACTTAAAGATAAGCTTGCAAAAGCAAAATGTAAAAGGGTTTTACTGGGATTTAGAGAACAATGCATACACATATAAGAGACTTCCTAAGAACAGAAACCATGGGAACGTATCTATTCTCTTTACTATATCCAATGCTTATCACATAGAATGTAGGTCCCCAGTAAATATCTGTTCAATGAAGTACACACAAATGACAATGTTTGAGAATAGATGGTAAGCAGGCATAAAATGCTTCAAATAACTTATTGCCATTGTTTTTTTTTTCTAGTCCAGGGGCTTGAACTCAGGGCCTCAGCACAATGCTTGGGCTTGCCCCAAGACTAGAAGTGTTCTACCACTTGAGCCACAGCACCATTTATGCTTTTTCTATGTATGTGGCACTGAGGAATCTAACTTGGGTCTTAGTGCATGCTAGGCAAGCACTCTACCATTAGGCCAAACTTCCGGCCCTGCCATTTGTTTTTGGAAGATAATTTGCAGTTATGTGTCTGTAAAAGGAAACAAGACAATTTACAGCAGCATGTTTGAAAATGAGTTTTCTCTCTTCAGGAAATAGTCTGAACCTAGTTAGATTAATTAATCACATCGTGAATTAATTTGTCATAACTGAAAGTTTTCCTCTACTGTCTTTTCATTCCTCCACGATTTAATTCTGTAAAGAATTTGGGCAAGGGGTTTGTCCTAATGGTAGAGTGCTTGCCTAGCGTACACAAAGACCCAGGTTTGATTCCTAGATACCACATACATAGAAAAAAGCCAGAAGTGATGCTGTAGCTCAAGTGGCAGAGTGTTAACCTTGAGAAAGCCCAAGGACAGTGCTCAGGCCCTGAGTTCAAGGCCCAGGACTGACAAAAAAAGAATTTCATGGCTCAAAACAGTAGTATGGAAAGAAAATTAGACATTAACATAAAGAATGAAGTTTTAAAATTAGTATTTTAGCATCTTTCTTTATAACATGGCACAATATATACTATAAACGAAGGTATTCCAAAATGACAAGGATTCTGAGAGATATGATGAGGTAGTTAAAAATCTTAGGTTTTAGCCTTGAGTGACATATAAAGTTGAATCAATCATGTCTCCTATTTATACATTAGTACTTTTATCTGGACTTCAGAGATTTTGAACTAGTTAATCACTAAGGTACCTAATAAAATGCCTTAGATTCTGATTCTGGATGAGGCTGAAGCCATTCTTGGCATAAACAAAGCCATGCCTGTTTATGTACACTAGGGGGTACTGTAGTACTAGTGCAGTGACCTTGGTCATTAAATTTAGCCAGATCTACTCACCTTTTCCCCAAATTTATTCCTGTGGAAAACACTCCTTATCTTTAAGCTTCAACTTCAAATGTATAGTACAAAGCCTGATTTAACTGGTAATGGAAGTTGAATAAACTTAGGAAGAAGTTAGGGCAGTGATTTATATGGAGTAACAGGAAAAGTGTAAATAGGACCTTTGCTTGGGCCAAAAGGAGGGTCTTGACATTTTTTTCTTCCTTTCTCCTTCCTTCCTTCCTTCCTTCCTTCCTTCCTTCCTTCCTTCCTTCTTTCCTTCCTTCCTTCCTCCCTCCCTCCCTCCCTTCCTTCCTTTCTTCCTTCCACACTGGGGTTCAAACTCAGGGCTTTGTCTTTTCTGTGGCTGCCAGTAGGCATCTACCAACTGAGACATGCCTCTATCCCTTCCTTTTCCTCCTTCCTCTCCTAATCCTACTCCTCTTTCTTTTCCTGTCACCAAGATTTTAGGTCAGAGCCTTATGCTTTCTTGATTTGCTTGTCCAGCTGGTGGTGTACTACTTGTGTCACTCCTAAAGCCTGGATTTTTGTTGGCTAATTCTGGAGGACATTTCTTCTAGGCTAGCTTTGAACCATGATCCTTTGGATCTCAGGCTCTTGAGTAGCCAGGATTACAGGTGTAAGCCACCAACAGCTGACTCCATCTCTGTTTTTTTCCTCTGGCTAGTTTTCTTTTCTTTATTTTATTTTATTTATTTATTTATTTATTTTATTTTTTTGCCAGTCCTGGACTTGAGCTCAGGGCCTGAGCACTGTCCTTGGACTTTCTCAAGGCTAGAGCTCTACCACTGGAGCCTCAGCACCACTTCCAGCTTTTTTCTATTTATGTGGTACCGAGGAATCGAACCTGGGTCTTCGTGCATGCTAGGCAAGCACTCTACCACTAGGCCAAACTCCCAGCCCCTTCTTTATTTTATTTTATTTTGCTAGTCCTGTGGCTTGAACTCAGGGCCTGGGCACTGTCCTTGGACAATTTTTGCTCAAGGCTAGCTAGCACTCTGCCACATGAGCCACAGCACCACTTCCAGCTTTTTCTGAGTATGTGGTGCGGAGGAATTGAACCTAAGACTTAGAGCATACTAGGCAAACACTCTACCACTAGGCTATGCTCCTGGCCCTCTCTGGTTAGTTTTAAAGATAGGGTCTCACTTTTTACCCATGTTAGCTTGGACCAAGAGCCTTCTCTTTATGCTTTCTATTGCAGCTAGGATCACAAGCTTGTGTCACCATGCCCATATTTTTCTGTTGAAATGGAGTCTTGTGAACTTTGCCCATGTTAGCCTGAAACCATGATCTTGACCGCTGCCTCCAGAGTAGCTAGAAATACTAGTTTGATACAGTGGCTGTTTGCTGGAATCTTCTAAAGAAAGATAAACTAGAACAAATTCCAATTTACATAACACAAAAATGTAACTGAAGTATGCTATACCTGTGTGAAGACAACTGTAAAATTATCCCATAAGAATATTATACCATTTGTAAAGAAATGGAAAACTTGGACCAATTATGTTAAGAAAAGTCTAGAAGACTAAAGAAACAAATGATGTATTTTTTTTCTTTTTTGTGGGTCATGGGGGTTGAACTCTGGGTCTGGGTGCTGTCCATGAGCTCTTCAGCTCAAGGCTACTGCCCTATCCCTTGAGCCACAGTACCACTTCTGGTTTACTGGTGGTTAATCGAGATAAGTCTCATGAACTTTAGTGCCAGGGCTGGCTTTGAACTGAGACCCTCAGATCACAGCCTCCTGAGTAATTAGGATTATAGGCATAAGCCACCATGCCTGGCTATGATGTATGTTTCCCTTCCTATGTGGAAGCTAGATTTAGCTGATAAACTTAAAAGTGTATAGGAATATACACTTTTGTACAAATGTGTTAACTAAAATATGGTTCTCAAGGGAGCACTCAAATAGTGTAACTCTTTAGAAAGGCAAGTCAAAGTTCAACAAAATAAAAAGCAGGGAGTGGATACCTGGAAGGGGTGGGCCAGGGTCAAGGGGAAAATGAAAGGAATGGGAGGATGCAATGAAGAATCAGTGTGTACCCTACAAAATTAGGAAATGTGAGGGAAAAGGTGGGGAGGGAGGAAGTGATGGGATGTTGAAAGGAGTCACATCGATCAAGAGCCAGTGGATTCATAAGCTGCAAGTCTTCTGTGCAACTAAAGATCATTTTAAAAATAAAAAAGGTCTTAAATTCCAAGAGACAAGAATGCTGGAGCAAATTTATGTCTGACACAACTACCCACTTTTACCATCTCCCCAAAGAAGGCATGGTTAAAAGTCTTTGAGAAAACTACAAGAGAAAAGCCAACATATCAAGAAAGAATTCTGAGTAACGTTTGTGTAGACAAAGAACTAGGCTACAGTTGAATCTGGCTTAGTGAAACTTGCTTGTGGATAACTTGGAAAGTAGTAACGTCACTGTAAAGCCAGAGTGCTTTGACTGAGGGATTCTTGGGAGATGATAAGCTGAAACATTAGAGCCCTTAAAGGTATCTATGAAGGTACTGCTTGATTTAAATAATGAGAAAACAAGAACGCTTAGGTCTTGAAAAGACAGACATTATCCTGCTTTAGATATTAACAGGCTGTATCTAATTTTTAGACACAAAAGAAATACGGGAACTTATGAAGAAAGTGCCTATTCAACATTTCCACCAGGCATTTATTAGGATAGTTGTGAACAAAGATGAGGTAAAAACAGTTTTGCTTAGTAAGGCTGCTAAGGGCCTTTCAATTTTGTTAAGCTTTTTCAAAGAATTCACTTTTTGTTTAGTTGATTCTTTGTATTTTTTTTTTTAAGTTTCGAATTCACTTATTTCTGGCCTAATATTTATCATTGCTTTCCATCTAGTGGTTTTGAGTTTTGGCTTGTTCCTGTTTTTCTAGGAGCTTAAGGTGCATCATTAAAGCATTTATTTGAGATTTTTCTAATTCACTGATCTAGGCAACTCATAAACAAATTACATGTACTGCTTTGCTATGCCTCAGAGAAACTTATATTTTGTGTTCATTTATATTAAATTTCAGATATTCTTGGATATTTCAGACATTCCTTCCTTCTTTCTTCAGTGACTCATTGATAATTCAACAGTGTTTAGTTTCCATGAGTCTGAATATTTTCTGTGATGGCTTTTACTGTTACGCTCTTATTCTGTTGTGGTCTGATTGGATACAGGTAAATTTTGATCATCTAGAATTTGTAGATTTTCTTTCTTTTTTTTTTTTTTCTTTTGCCAGTCCTGGGCTTGAGCTCAGGGCCTGAGTACTGTCCTTGGACTTTCTCAAGGCTAGAGCTCTACCACTTGAGCCTCAGCACCACTTCTGGCTTTTTTCTATGTATGTGGTACCGAGGAATCGAACGCGGGTCTTCATGCATGCTAGGCAAGCACTTTAACCACTAGGCCAAACTCCCGGCCCCTAGAATTTGTAGATTTTCTTTGTGATCTAGTATATGGTCTATTTTGGAAACTGTTCCATGCGCTGCCAAAAGAAATGTATATTGCGATTCTGTGGGTAGAATATTCTGTAGAAATCTGTAGAGTAAGTGCAGTTATTTAGCTTTACGGTTTCTTTCCGATTTTTTTTTTTGCTCAGGGCCTGAGCGCTGTCCTTGGACTTTCTCAAAGCTAGAGCTCTACCACTTGAGCCTTGGCACCATTTCCAGCTTTTTTCTATGTATGTGATACCGAGGAATCGAACCCAGATCTTCATGGATGCTAGGCAAGCACTCTACCACTAGGCCAAACTCCCAGCCCATCTTTCCTAAATTTTTGCCTGGATAATCTATCCAGAGAGGACAATAGTGTGTTGAAGTAGCCCATGACCAATGTGTTTGCATCTCTGAGTGTTTTTAGCTCAATGAATATTTGATGAAGTTGGGAGCTCCAGCATTTGGCACATAGATGTTTAGAATTGTTATGTCCTCTTTATATAGAGAGAGTTCCCTTTAGTAAATATGATGTCCTCAATCTATTTTTACTGAATTTAATTTGAAGTCCGTTGTATCTATGTATATCTATTTCAGCCTGTTAATTATAAGCTACTGTATTGAATCAGAAAGCTGTTAACACATGCAGATGAGGACAAAAGAATTGAAAGTAGTCACTGATCTCTGAATCTTGAGAGCTATAGAATAGGAGGCTTTTTAGGGTCAATATAATAGACAACATGTTGCTTAAGATTCTAAAGTGGAGATAAAGTCAAACCTGAGCTCTTTACCAGTGTGAAGAAGCACTATTTGGTCAACCTCTTTTTATTGAGTGCCACATAATCCTGAAATACCTAGCACTTTCACAATCCAAATTGGTCCAGTAATTAACTAAGACTCTTAACTCAAGTTGAAAAGCCTGAATACAGCAAAAAAGTTTAATAGGCTTGTTGCTCATATTCTCTTACAGCCTATCCATGTCAAATTATTTCTTCATTTTACATTTCACTGACTCACTGGATATTCACTATGATCAATTGACCTGGGAGGAAGTAATAACAATCCTGGGTTACAGATGCTTCATCAGGGCTCAAGAGGATTGTTTCAGCATTTATTGTTCACTCAAAGCCTTTGAAAGACCATGGGAAAAAAACCCAATCCTCATAATGAATAGAATTTGAAATAATATACATTTCATTGTTCCATTTGTGTGGAATTACCTAGCACAGGCTTAGGGTTTGATAACTTGGCTAGTGATTTGGAAAGACTAAAATTAGTGACAAGCAAGTATAAGAAATAGGTATGTGTAAGGATCTCTAAGAATGGCCAGAAAATGCAAGTATTATATCTCATTTTATCATCAAAAGATAAAACAGAAATGATAAGAATTTCTGGTTATAATGTTTAAAATTTTAATTAGCTTTGGAGCTTTCACTATAGATTAATAAATCAAATAAATGTGATCCTTTAGTAGTTGAACCCACATGTTTTCTTTCTCACTTTACCCTTATGAACTTCTAGGCCTCCTAGAGTATGACTTGAAGCCACCAATTAATCCAATCTTATTTTAGAGAATAAGAAAACTCTAAAGAATGGAATTGATATGTCTCAGGATATAGTTAGTTAGTGGCCAGAATAACCTTTAGATCTGCCTTGTAAGGAAGCTAATGCTTTCTAGAAAAAACAAAAACAAAAACCAAAACACATTTCTGTAATTGGTAAGAAAATAAGTTTAACAGCAATTCTAATTCATAATTAATCATGCATCATTTTCTATTCTTCAAAACATAAAAACTGAAAGATAGGGTAAATATTTGAAGAAAAAGATTAAATATTTGGATGTTCACTTGTAAAATACATCATTTTAACTTTCCTCTTCTGACTTGGAATTGCCGTCCAGCTATAAGAGGCAAAGACTGCACTTAGCATGCTGTGCTTAATTGAAGAAACAGGCAGCTTAAGTCTTCGCAAGATGTTTCCAGCTGTGATCGTCTCTTATTTTAAAGTTGCTCTGTTGGGCCAGGAGTGTGACCTAGTGGTAGCATGCTCGGTTAGCATGCACAAAGCCCTGGGTTCGATTCCTTGGTACCACATACACAGAAAAAGCTGAAAGTGGTGATGTGGCTCACCTGGCAGAGTGCTAGTCTTGAGTAAAAAGTGTCCACGGACAGTGCTGAGTTCAAGTCCCAGGATTGGCAAAAATAAATAAAGTTGCTTTGTTTAGTATTGTAGTCAGTAGTCCCACATGGCTATTGAGTCCTTGAAATCTGGCTAATCTGAGATTTGCTATAAGTATAAAATGCACTTGATTTTAAAGACTTAGAGAAAAAGACAAAGTAACATGTTTAATTAGTAACTTTTTAATGTTAGCTACATGTTTAAAGTGCTAATATTTTAGGAAACTATGATTATAGAAAATATTTTATTAAACTAAATTTTACAGAGAAGCTAGTCTGAGAAGTCTGCAGAAATGTAATTCCAAGTGGATGACATACTGCAAAAAATAAAAGTATGGAGACAGTGAAAAGATCAATGACTGCAAGGATTAGAGTGAGAGACAAATGAATAGGTAAAGATAGGGTTTTCAGGTCAATGTAATTATATGTCATTACATTTTTTCCCAAACCTATAAAATATACAATGTTAAGAGTGATTTTTTTCTTTTTTTTTGCCAGTCATGGGGCTTGAACTCAGGGCCTGAGCACTGTCCCTGGGCTTTTCTCAAGGCTAGAGTTCTACCACTTGAGCCATAGCACCACTTCCAGCTTTTTCTATATATGCAGTACCAAGGAATCGAACTTGGGTCTTCGTGCATGCTAGGCAAGCACTCTACCACTAGGCCAAACTTCTATCCCCAAGAGTGATTTTTTTAAGAGTGAACTTTAGTGTAAGTTACAGGCTCTGAATGATAGTTATGTATAAGTGTTAGGTATATAAGTTAGAGCAAATCTACCATTGTGGTGAAGGGTGTTGGTAATACTATTCGTATGTGGAGGCAAAGGGTATATAGACAATCTGTACCTTTCTTTTTATTTTGTTATGAACCTAAACCTTCTCTAAAAAATAAAGTCTTCCAAATTAGTATTTTAGGTTTTTTTCATCTTATGATGTTCTAAATTATTGAAGTTATTTAACTATCTAAATATTCTAGATCTAAATATATCATTTTCCATTTGAATGCTTTCCAAAGGATCCCTATTACCTACAGGATAGAGTTTAAACACCATATTTAAGATTCTATATATTCTACTCTTGATTTACTCGCCCAGACTTAATTTTTTTTTTTTTGTCTGTCATGGGACTTGAATTCTGGGCCTGGGAGATGTCCCTGAGCTTTTCAGCTCAAGGCTACTGCCCTACCCCTGGGCCTAGGCGCTGTCCCTGAGCTCTTCAGCTCAAGGCTACTGCCCTACTCCTTGAGCCACAGCGCCACTTCCTATTTTCTAGTGGTTAATTGGATATAAGAGTCTCATGGTGGGGCCGGGAGTTTGGCCTAATGGTTAAAGTGCTTGCCTAGCATGCATGAAGACCCGGGTTCGATTCCTCGGTACCACATACATAGAAAAAAGCCGGAAGTGGTGCTGAGGCTCAAGTGGTAGAGCTCTAGCCTTGAGAAAGTCCAAGGCCAGTGCTCAGGCCCTGAGCTCAAGCCCAGGACTGGCAAAAAAAAAAAAAAAAAAAAGAGTCTCATGGTCTTTAGTACCCAGGCTGGCTTGGAACAGCGATCCTCAGATCTCATCCTCCTGAGTAGCTAGGATTACAGGTGTGAGCCACCATACCCAGCTCAGACTTAACTCTTTTTGCTCACATCCTACTTTAGATGATTGATTTTGATTATAACTAGCAGTTTCAAAAAAATCATATAAGGGGTCGGGAGTTTGGCCTAGTGGTTAAAGTGCTTGCCTAGCATGCACGAAGACCTGGGTTCGATTTCTGGGTACCACATACATAGAAAAAAGCCGGAAGTGGTGCTGAGGCTCAAGTGGTAGAGCTCTAGCCTTGAGAAAGTCCAAGGACAGTGCTCAGGCCCTGAGCTCAAGCCCAGGACTGGCAAAAAAAAATCATATAAATAAAAATCCATTAAAATTATTATTTTTTAAGATTGATATTGTGGGAGAAATTGAATGTATTTGTGTATGGTATAATGACATGAATATTACTCAAATACTAATCTATTACTTATAGGAAAGTTATTTATTTGTTTGTCAGTGGTAGGACTTGAGCTCTGCCTGGATGTTGTCCCTGAGCTCTAGCAGCTCAAGGCTAGTGCTCTACCACTTGAGCCACAGAGCCTTTTCCAGTTTTCTGATTAATTGGATATGAGTCTCATGGACTTTCGTGATCAGGCTGGATTTGAACTGCAATCCTCAGATCTCAGCCTCCTGAGGAGCTAGGATTACAAGAGTAAGCCACTGGTGCTCAGCTGGGAAATTTATTCTATGTACTCCAACATATTCTAACTGGTAAGAGTTGTTGCAAAAATGAGTAATTACTGCTTTATAAATTGCAAGGAAGGGTTTAAAAGCTAACCCAAAAGAGAGGCCACATGCTTCGTGCTTGTAAATCCTAGGTATCCAGGACACTGAGATTTGATGATCATGATTTTAAGCCAATCCAGGTAGAAAAGTCTGTAAGACTCTATTTCCACGAAACCAGCAAAATGTTGGACTGGAGTAGAAGTGTGGTTCAAGTGGTAGAGCCAGCCGCAGTGAGGGATAGCAAGACACCGTTAGTTCAAATCCTATTACTGACACCAAAGGAGGGAAAAACTGAATTGAAGTGAAGAAGACTGCATTTGTACCTCAGGGATAATTGGGAGAACATCACTGCCATCATTGTTAACTGGATTAGCTCTTTTATACCCATGTTAGCATTCTCCTCTACTCCTAACGCAGACAGAATTTCTACATGAAGCAGCAAAAAATGAATGGCAATTGTTCTTTGACTATCTTTCTTGATTTCAGTTTGAAAATTTCATGTAAAAGAATTTTCTTTTACTGGCTTAGATCATGTGCCTATTCTTGATTCTACCAAGTGTTCTGGCTATAACAATGTAGTTGGTGGCAGAGCAGGGGGCTATACGTTTTAGGCAAAAGACCTTTTTTTTTTTTTTTTTTTTTTTGCCAGTCCTTGGACTTTCTCAAGGCTAGCACTCTACCACTTGAGCCTCAGCACCACTTCTGGCTTTTTTCTATGTATGTGGTACCGAGGAATCAAACCCGGGTCTTCATGCATGCTAGGCAAGCACTTTAACCACTAGGCCAAACTCCCGGCCCCAGCAAAAGACCTTTTGAAGAAGGCAATCACACAGACATCTGCCAAGTGCTCTGGCTATAACAATGTAGTTGGTGGCAGAGCAGGGGGCTATACGTTTTAGGCAAAAGACCTTTTGAAGAAGGTAATCACACAGACATGTGCTTAATAATTGCTATAACAAGAAATTGGTAAAAAGTCCAATGGAAGTAAGGTAAAAGAACTGAAATTTGTCATTAGTTGCATTTCACTTCAATTATAATTGCTAATTTATCTAATGCTATAGCTGGATTTACCTTAATAGATATTTAGGTTTGCTTGAACTATACATTTTAACCCATATTTGCTTATTCTATTTATTTTGTTTTTAGGTATCTAATCATTAGTTCAAAATACAGATAACTTTGTTTCCTAATAGTCATAGTTAATATTTGCTTTATTACATATTGTATTGGTCAACTTTCAGAATCAAAAACAATTACTTGTATTATTACAGAGTTTGATATTATAAAGCCTAGTAGGATAAGAATGCAGGAAAAGCATATCTCAATAGAATGAATATGTAACAGCTTGTCGGAGCTACAACCTCAAGGTACCTGTTTGTAACAAGCCATTATGCAGACTACAGCACTCCCAGCTTTTACAATTTTAAAGTATTTCTTATGGGTTAGTGAACTGCTATTACCCTGAAATATTATCCTTTCTCACAATTCCACAGTCAAATGGAAAATATATCATTCTAAAAGAAATATTCATCTCTTCTTCCTAATATTAAAATTCCAAAGATTATTTTTCCCCGTAGGGTCAAATGGTATCTATATGATTGGGTTCTGATATAAATAAACCAATTGGAGACAGGGAGGCAGAAAGATATTGGGAGAGATGGAGGGAGGGAAGAAGGAAGAGAGGAATAAGGGAGAAAGAGAGGGAGACAGAAGGAAAGAAAAAGGACAAGGCGGGGAGGAGGGAGAGAATACCTATATGAGTATATGATTGTCAGAAGAAAAATGAGAGAAAAACCAAGTGGAAGCTCCATTCATGATGTGGTCATTACTCTCACACACCAGAAAACAACACAGTTTTGAAAGTTTGCTCTGAGAGCAAAATGGAAAAAGAATCAAAGCAACACAGAATACATGTGAAAAAAGTATTCAGAATCCAGGCAAAGAAGTGAGTGTATCTAGGGTGGAGACAGTGGAGACAAGAAAGGAAGGGAAGAGAGCAAAATCTAAAGACAAAATATGGCTTGACAGGATCAGGGTTTTATGTTTTTTCCAGTTGTGGGGCTTGAACTCAGTCTGAGTGCTGTCCCTGAGCTTCTTTACTCAAGGCTGGCACTCTACCACTTTGACCCACAGCTCCACTTCTGATTTCTGGTAGTTAATGGGAGATAAGAGCCTGGGCTGGTTTGGAACTGTGATTCTCAGATCACAGCCTCCTGAACAGCTAACTTTATAGGTGTGACCTACTAGGACTCAGGGAATTCGCTCACTTTAAATTGTACTTTATTTTCCTTCCCATTCCAAAATCAGACCCCACGTCAGACCTGAATTTCAAGAATCAGTCATCTTTCCCTAATCCCTGTGTAATGAAACTGTGCACGAAATTTCTTGTGCAACCACACCTTACTCACTCTCAATCCTTTCCTAGAACGTGTGCGCAATTTTAAACAGTCATATATAGTAAAGGAGTCCATAAGACCTAAAATTGGAAACCTGTAAATGGCTGGAAAGAAAAAATAAATGAGTAAATATGGGTTAACAGGACTGAGTCACAGAAATATATTGGCACAAGTTTTCCAGGCTTTCCTGTTTGGGGTGGAGATCCCAAACTTCACTGAAAGAATTTTAAGCTATAACTATGTTTGCAGCTCCAATCTGCTGGAGCAACACCCAATACAAAGGTAAAGTTTGGACCTTGTAGTTTCTTGGCAAATATTTGTTGAAGCACAAATTCAACATTGTATAAGACAGGCAAATCACAAGGTCTCTAGGGTTGTATATTCCCAACACAAATTACTTATAGTCTCCAGTTTCTATTATTTCATTACAAAAAGGAGACGGTGCCCGTGACTTAATCCTTGTAATCCTAGCTATTCAGATGACTGAGATTTGAGAATTGCTGTTTGAAGCTAGCTCAGGCAGAAAAGACTGAGGCTTGTTTCTAATTAATTACCAGAAAAAGCCGGAAGTGGCACTGTGGTTCAAGTGTAGAGCACTAGCTTTGAGCAAAAGAAACACAGGGACAGAGACCAGGCCCATAGTTAAAAATTTAAATAAATAAATAAATATGTAAAAGTAGAAAGAAACAGGCAGCAGATGGGGACTTGGCTGTTTTTGTGGAAATAGGAACTCTCTGGCATATGAAATAAATTTTGTGCCTGGAGCCTTAGTAATAATTGATTGACCTTTGTCAAGTCAGCGTCTTCATTTTCTGGGTTTCAAAGCAAGAAGACTGTATAAAATGGAACTCTAGTGCAGGTTTTGGTCAAATATGGTGTGAAAATCCAGGACCAAAAGCGTGTGTGTGTGTGTGTTTGTTAGATTTGAGTGTCCACTGTTTTTTTTTAATTCATTTTGTTTGCATTCATATCTGATTTGCTTTCTAGTTTGTTGAGATTAATTCCATGCCTCTTGTTTGCTTTTGGCTTTATAAGCCATGTGTTGTATTCAAGGTGGTAGAGTTCTGTAGCTGGAGTCCCCCTGCCTCTTGCTACTGCTGCAAAAGAGAATCCAAATTCAACCTTTTAAGTGGTGGGCTTCTCTGGTCTCGCAACTGTATCTACCATACAACACTACGAGGCCAGCTTTGAGCAAAAACTTCAGGGTGAGCATCCAGGCTCTGAGTTCAGTTCCCAGAACCAACACATGCACAACAGTCTCTCTTCAGTTACCCCCAAACAGTCTTCAGTTTCCCAAAAACTTTCCTAAAAATTCAGGATACAGAGAACTCTTGCCAATGATTTGGGCTGCTCAGATTTTTTTCTTCAACCTCATCTTCTAGAATCCTTTCCCAATACCCAACTGTCCACTTTTTTTTTTTTTTTTTTTTTTTTTTGCCAGTCCTGGGCTTGAGCTCAGGGCCTGAGCACTGTCCTTGGACTTTCTCAAGGCTAGAGCTCTACCACTTGAGCATCAGCACCACTTCCGGCTTGTTTTTCTATGTATGTGGTACCGAAGAATCGAACCCGTGTCTTCATGCATGCTAGGCAAGCACTTTAACCACTAGGCCAAACTCCTGGCCCTCCACTTTCTTTTCTAGATCCAAGTCATCTACAATAAAAGAAAAAAAAACTACATTTTTGGGGTTGGGGGGGGAAATGGGGACCAAGACATGAGAAAGGGTATCAATGTATGGGAATTAATGCACCATCTATCTGGCAAATATCATGTAACCCTTCTATTAATTACAATAAAAAATATATGAAAAAACTACATTTTTAAACTACAAAAAAGAAATATATATGTATATAAATACATACATACATACATACATACATACATACATACATACATTTCTTAAAGCCAAATTGTATTCTATGTGGTGGTGGAGATATACACAAAGGGAAGCAGGTCAGAATCCTTCTGGACATCTGTTCCTGCAAACAACAGCTTGTGAAATCCACTTGGAAGAAACAAGAAATGGAGGGCCGAGTGATCAGAAATATTCCAATAGATGTACCTTCTTAAGATCTGCATCATTTTAGAAATTAATAGAAATGATTGTAAACATCTCATGAACATGTTAGAGGTTAACACTCTATGACTTGAGCCACAGCTCCACTTCCAGCTTTTTTGTTGTTGTTAGTTAATCAGAGATAAGAGTCTTATAAACTTTCCTGCCCTGGCTGGCTTTGAACTGTGATCCTTACATCCTACCCTCCTGAGGAGGCAGGATTACAGGTATGAGCTACCAATGCCCAGCTTCCCTTGTCTTTCCCTCCCTCCCTCCCTTCTTCCTTCCTTGTGCTGAACTCAGAATCTGGATGCTGTCCCTGAGCACTTTTGCTCAAGGCTAGTGCCCTACCATTTTGAGTCACAGCCCCACTTCTGGTTTTTGATTGGTTAATTGGCGATCAGAGTCCCACAGGGACTTTTCTGCCCCAACCAGCTTTGAAGTTGAATCCTTAGATCTCAGCCTCCTTAGTAGCTAGGATTACAGGTATGAGCCAGCAGCACCCAGGGCCCAGCTTCCTTCATCTTTTCTAATAGGAACATTTCAGAAGGGTTAACAAGAATAATCTCAAAGAGAGATTTTTAACAAAGAACCTACGATAAAATCATATTTGTCAAAAAGCCAATTTTCAATGAAGAATCTTTAGACAATGAATAATTCTCTTTATAACAGATATTCAAGATACATCTTCCAGATGCCTTGCCAAAGCAAAATATACAATAGACACAGTCTTCTAATTTCAACTGTGAGAAAAAAAAAAGAAGTGGCTTTTGGAAGTCTGTAGTCATAGGAGACTTTTTTTGCATGTATCTCATAACTGGGATTGACATAGAAACATGAAAATATTGGGCCGGTATTGGGCCAGGAGTTTGGCCTAGTGGTAGAGTGCTTGCCTAGCATATACAAAGACCCAAGTTCAATTCCTTGGTACCACATACATAGAAAAAGCCTGAAGTGGTACTGTGGCTCAAGTGGTAGAAGGCTAGCCTTGAGAAAGTGCAAGGACAGTGCTCAGGCACTGAGTTCAAGCCCCAGGACTGGCAAAAAAAGAAAAGAAATCTCTCAGAAAGCACAAATTTAGGGTAGCATAAAAAACAATAAGTTGTATTATTTATTTGAATCACTAAAAAACACAGAAACAACGCAAATAGTTCCTTCTTTTAGCAATTAAATAATTTGATGTATTTTATTCAGAGCTTAGAATAACTGGGATGGTTCTTTTATAAGTTGTTTACAAGAAAAAGCTATGTTCCAGTGGAACTATGAGTGGGGGAGAGAGTGGTCCTTATTAATGAGATTTGTTCCACATTGAAAATAAGTTTCTGCCAAGCGCAGTGGCTCACACCTGTAATCCTAGCTACTTAGGAGGCTGAGATCTGAGATCAAGGTTCAAAGCCAGCCCAGGCACAAAAGGACCTGATACTCATGTCTCCAATTAGCCTCTAGAAAACGGGAAGTGGGGCTCGGTTCAAGGATAGGGCAGTAGCCTCGAGCTGAATAGCTCAGGGACAGCACCCAGGCCAAGTTCAACTCATATGACCCTCTCCCCAACAAAAAGTATAAATAAATAAATAAATAATAAAAAATAAGCTTCATTTTTCCAGCATTTGGAAAGAACCTTGAACAAAAGGTATGATTTAGGGAACTTAAGAAAATTCTCTTGTATCCTAACTAGATCTGCTCTACTTACTAATTCATGGGTAGCAAATGTAGGTAAAAGTGGTACCTAACTAGCAATTCTGATACAGTAAGGTGTATTTTACCTAGTCTTACTTCCAAGAGCTGGTCTTGAAGTACTCTTACGTTATTTCATAACAGTTGAATTTTAAGATGTAGAGACTAGGATTTAACTGGAAACAAATATATAGAATTTGCTTGAAGTAGCAATGTATTTTTCCTTTTAAAATTTGTAACTTTAGGTTTTCATTCATTTAAAATAGAATTTTAGGGCCAAGAGGAGTATATGAGACAATGTTGGTGCGGATAAGAAAGCACTATATAATCAAACACAAAGAAGAAAGCAACATGTTGGAGAAAAAAGTGAGAAGATTGTATTAGTTCCTAGAGGGCTCTCAACCTTGATATTGAATCTAAAATGTTGTTGCAGTTTCCAGAATTCAGGTCAGCTTGCGAAAATAAACAAATGTTAACTTTGCTTTTTCAGTTTGTCCAGTTGCCATCTCCCTTGCTTAATCCCAAATCCTTTCAGTTCCTTTATGTAATCCTTTAATTATTTGCACTACACATATCATACCCTAAAAGCATTAAGACTTTTCATTCTCTCTACTTTGGTCCAGTGGCATCATTACCATTGCATTACTCTGGTCATCGGATACATCAAGTGGTCATATTGTCTTTCTGTTCTTTCATTTGTAATAAATCATGATAGGTTTCTGGCATCTTTCATTCTGTGCATCAACAATTTGGTGTTTGCAGGTTGAACTATTACATTTAGATGACTGCATTCAAATCCAAACATATATAGTGGTGTAACTGTAAACATCTCAGAGTCATTACGTCTTTTAGTGCTGTTATTTCAGACTTGAAATACATAAATGTGTGTATATATATATATATATATGGCTTGAAAACTGTATGTTCTATAAAAGTCCAAAATTCCTCTATACATTCATGTATTTCCAATTCTTTCAATTAGAATGAATCTTCCCCCTTCATCCCTTCCCTGTTCCATGAGCCTTGCTATTCTTCTACTTATATCTATAGTACAGCACCTTGTAGATCATGAAGGCTATATTTGAGGCTATTTGTATCTCTTCTTGAAGAGCAAGTAAAATCTCAGCCTTTCCGTTTCCTGCTCTGATATCTAGATTCTGGTATAGCAGATAAAGGGAGTAGGAATAAAGTTTCACAAAGTGTAAGAATAATTTATGTCTCTGCTAAAGTATGCACTTCAACTTTAGCTGTCGGGAGCAAGAGTGGAATCAAACTGTACTTTGATTTGCATCAGATAATTGCTTGATTGTCTTATTGTTTTTTGGCCTTCTCCTGTTCAATTGATCTGAGATTTACCATATGAATGTAACCCCCAACAGTTCCCTGATTAACCATCTGGATGTAACACCTAGCAGTGCCCTGGTCTCAAGAAGGGATATAAACTTTGAGTTAAGAATAAACGAGACGCTGCAGTTTTTGCCTGGGCTGCAGACCTCCCGGACCCAATGTGTTTGTCTCTCTTCTAATTTTTCCAGTCCCTGCCCCCTATTTCAGGAACCCCAATTTGCTGCCGGTAGGCCCCGGCATATGGCGCCCAAACAGGGACCCTGAAAATCTGGGACGACGGTGGAGGACCCCGCTGTGGTGAGTAACACATCGTAGGACTATTAAGAGAGGATCTTAAGAGAGTGTATAGTCAGGAGTAAAAATTATGGGTCAAGTTAATAGCCATAGGTCATTTGTACCGATCTTAACAGGCCTACTTGAAGCCCACGGAACGTGGGTGGAAAAAGGGGTGCTTCAGAGCTTCCTACAGTTTGTCGAGGAGGCATGCCCGAGGTTTTTAGAGGAGAAATTCCAAAAAACCTGGCAGCAGATAGGAAAAAGAATTCAAGAATATTATAATGTATATGGCCCCGAAAAGACCCCAGTAGAGGCTATTGATGTATGGAATCTAGTAAATGAATGCATAGATCCTCAACATGAGAATGCTGAACTTAATCTTGAATTAAGGGAACTTTATGAGTTAAAGGACCCTTCTGAAAAACCTGAGGCTGAGCCATATGCAGCAGCCCAAGAGAGTCTAAGTGAGATCTTGAAAAGGGAACAACAACCAGTAGATATTGAGTATCAGAATTCAGGTTTGAATATCAAGGAGGAAAGTTATGATGAGTCAATGGAGGGCCGGGTGGCTACGATAGAGAAGAAGTTAGAAGAAATGCTACATTTTCTATCGAAAATGGGGATGGAGCAGAGAGCCCCCCCAGAAGTAGGAAAGAAAGATGACCCTCAGGCCACTATGATGTCTGATTCTAAACCTTACCCCTCACACCCACCGCCACCGGCTGCAGCCTTACGGCTTCAATCCCTTTTTCAACCTTTAGGCAAGCCTAAAGCATCGAGGCCCTGAAATATCTTCCCTCTCTCTAGCAGCCTGAGTCAGGTTTAATTGCGATGCACTGTGCCTGGTTGTGGTGCCTGTTAAAAGGGACTTGTTGCTAGAGAGAGGGAAGATATTTCAGGGCCTCGATGCTTCCCTAGTTTAGTTGATCATGATGAACAAGTATACCATCAACCTGTTCCTGTTAAACTATTACAGGATTTAAAAAGTGCCTGCTCCCAATATGGGCCAACTGCCCCTTTTACTCAAGTAATATTGGAGGCCGCGTGTGCTGGTATTGCATGCCCAAATGACTGGAAGCGGCTTGCCAGAGCATGCCTTAGTGCAGGAGAGTACTTATTATGGGAGACAGAGTTCACTGCACAGTGTCGGGCTAAAATTGAAACAAATGGGTCTAAGAACCTGCCTTACACTGTTGATCAGTTGTTAGGAGAGGGAACCTATAAAAACACCAAAGATCAATTGGGTTATGCAAAGGAGGCCTATTTACAAATAAATGCTGCGGCGAGAGAGGCTTGGAAAAGGTTACGCAATTCCAATTGTACAAAAAATCTAGTAGAAGTTAAACAGGGACCGAATGAACCTTATCTAGAATTTTTGTCTCGATTAATGGAAACTGCAGACCGCCTAGTACAAGATGAGAACGCAAGGAGGATTATAGTTAGACACATAGCCTATGAAAATGCCAACGCCGCCTGTCAGGCGGCTATCAGACCCCATAGGAATAAGGGAGGAATCACGGACTTTATTTCACTGTGTGCTGATATTGGACCCTCCCATGTACAAGGCCTTACTTTAGCCGCCGCTCCTCAAGGAAAGACTGTTACTGAATTTCTAAAATACAGAGGTCAGCGGCATTCTCGGGATGCTAGACCCCCAGGGTGTTGCTTTTCTTGTGGACAAATAGGACATTGGGTGACGCAATGCCCACGCCAAGCCAGGTTAAAGAGAGAAAAATCACCTGGCACATGTCCACGCTGTGGTAAAGGGAAGCACTGGGCTAAAGATTGCAAGTCAGCAACAAATCGCAATGGCCGCCTGTTTTCGGGAAACTGGAGAAGGGGCCAGCCCCTGGCCCCGCAAAACCATGGGGCAGTCCCTCCCTCTTCTCGGCCACAAGTGCATCTTCTAACAACCCCCCAAGATCAGTCTCCAGCCTCCTCCGTGCCACCCCAGGCAGTGCAGGATTGGACCTCTGTTCCTCCACCTGCTCAGTATTGACCCCAGAGATGGGGACACAAGCTCTCCCCACGGGGGTCTTCGGCCCCCTTCCCCCGGGAGTGGCTGGATTGCTGTTAGGACGAAGTAGCTCAGCCCTTAAAGGGATACAGATTACACCTGGCAAAATTGACCAGGATTTTACTGGAGAAATCAAAGTTATGGCCTCTGCCCCGAAACACGTGGTATCGATCCCAGCCGGTCAAAAATTAGCACAACTAATACTTGTGCCTTTACCTCCTGGGCAGACTGCTAATTCCCCATGTGGACAGAGAGGATTTAGATCTTCTGATATCTATTGGGTACAAAGCATAAAACAAGAGAGGCCTGAGATGACTATATTGATACAAGAAAAGCCCTTTAAAGGAATATTAGACACTGGAGCAGATGTGTCTGTGATATCTAAAAAACATTGGCCAGCCCAATGGCCCCTGACAACCCCTATGACTTCCCTACAGGGGATGGGGTATGCAACTGACCCACAGCAGAGCAGTGCGATTCTTACTTGGAGAGATGAGGAAGGGCACTCTGGTCATTTTCAGCCATTTGTCCTGGATCATCTGCCAATTAATTTATGGGGTCGTGATATCATGGAAAAAATGGGAGTGTATATGTTTAGTCCTAGTGCTGCGGTCACTAAGCAGTTACTTGATCAAGGCCTCCTCCCCTTTAGGGGACTAGGCCGAGCAGCACAGGGGGAGCCAGAGCCACTCCAACCCCAGTCTCACTCACAGAGACAAGGATTAGGGTATCGTGGAGAGAGCTAATGGATTATTAAAACATCAAATTGCTAAAATACAGAAAGGAGAGTTGTATCCCGCTACCCCTGTGAATATACTTAATCATGCTTTATTTGTTTTAAATTTTTTGAATTTGGATTCAAATAATTTATCTGCTGCTCAGCGATTCTGGGAAAAAAGAGAGCAGCGTGCTTTTGCCTTAGTAAAGTGGAAGGATCCCCTAACTGGTGCTTGGCATGGACCCGATCCTGTTCTAACCTGGGGTCGAGGGCATGTATGTGTTTTTTCACAAGGAGAAAATGATGCCCACTGGCTGCCTGAACGCTGCGTTCGGATCGTGGAGAGTGACAGTGGCCATCCAAGCAGCGACTCACTGGGCCTACACCCCCAACCCTCCAGTGGTGCATCCTGCGACGTGGGAAGGACCTGAGTTATTTGTGCATGTCAATTGGGACTGCTACTGATCCACTTGTTCCACACATTCATATGAGCTGTGTTTCTCCTCCTTTTACTATTATGTAGGGACCTTTTAACATATTCATTGACTCTACACAATTTAATATGTGACATTATTTTGTCTTTACCATCCCTCTTCTTAATAACCTTTTTTGTAAAAGATGCCCAGGTGAAAAGCAAAGGCCTCCAGAGGTAAGTAGAAGTCGGCCGACCCCCTGTATGTCTGTGTTTTATTTTATTTTATTTTATTTTTGTTTGTTTGTTTGAAAAGATGCACTGTGGGCCTAAAACAGAGGCCTGGGTGGTCAAGGGACGCCTTGACCCCCCCTCCCCTTCTGAGTTTCTTGTCGATAACAAGGCATACCTGAGAGTCCCACCAGCAAGACATGTCTAAATCTAAAAATAACTGTTTGGTGAAAACATTCATTTGAGCTCATGTTTTTTATGTTAAGTGTATCTGATTGAGTCCAAATTTCTTGTTATATGTCAATGTCTGATTCTGTTTAAAAGTCTCTGCTTCTCTGTCTTGTTCGTGTTACTTAGTTTTCCTTGGGTATTTTGTTTTGTTTTGTTTTGTTTTGTCTTTAAAATATGGATCCTTATGTTTTTTCTGCGTGTACACAAGCACATCCTTGTTATCTTTTTGAATATTTCTGGGAAGTAAAAAGTTTTTCGCTCCACTCGGGCCTGGTATGGCCCCTCCCAATTGGCTGCAGCTGAGGTGAGCAGAGGCCAGACAAAGCAGCTGCAGTCTTCGTCTAGTTTCCTTTTTCCTACAACCTGCTGAAGTGACAGTCTAGAGACAGTTGGTGGCAGGACACAAACTTCAGTCTTTAATTTTAGCTAGTCGCTTTGTTAAAAAGGGCATTGTTTTAAAACTTGGTTGTCACCCACAAGAATAAGATTAGCAAAAACCCTTCATGATACTAAAATTTTCCGGAAAATGAACGGCCGATATTAATTTTGCGCGCTTTAAGATCTTTGAGTATGAATGTGTGTGCGAATGGGTGTGAGTGAACATGTTCAAGGTTAAATTGTCAGCATGCTGTATAAAACTATGGTTGAGCTCATTTGAAACACAAAGGGAATTGGGTAAATCTAAGTCTGAACTTCAAAAAATTAGTAGGTTTGAATGTTTCCTATATCTCAAAGGTTTATTGCATTGTCTTAAAGAAAAGCTGGTAAATATTTTTCTAGATCCTGAAATCTGCATTTTATTGCAAGGCATACAGCTGTTTACATTGTAAACATTGTATCCTGTTCAGCACAGAGGTGTTAGGGAATTTGGGATTTATTACTTTAAGTTAAAGTTTGGAAACATGTATTAGAGATCTCAATGTAAAATTGTTCATTAACGTCAGAAACTTTGCCTGTCTGTCTTTTCTTGCAAACTGACACTAGAAATCTGATGGTAAAATGTGGATAATGTGATTAGTATTTTAAAGGAATGTTTAAAAAAGGGAAGGAAACTAAGTCCAGACTTAGGCTTTTGGTGCACTGATGTCTATAGTTCTTGCATTAGGGAAAAACTGTTATTTGAGTTTAAACTGTTGTTGGAGTTTTAGACAGTAATCTAAACTGCATAAGAGCCCCTTTTTTCTAAAAGGCAAGAGGAGTGCCTTGGGCCCTAGGGGGCCTGAGGGCAGGAGTTCTTTGTGCCCTTAAAGGTTTTTCAATTGCAAATAAAGGCTAAGGTGTTAATTGTTTAAGCCAGTATCAGTAAAAGTTATTAAGAACATTGGAAATGGGTTTCTAAACAATATTTGAAAGTGAAGTTGTCTTAAATGTTTAAAGAAAGAGAGAAAAGGAAAATCAGGACTACCAAAGTAATTGCTTAATTGCTATTTCAGCTTGCTTTTGTAACTTCCAGCTAGCCCATTGGAGAAGAACAGCAATCCTTATTCAGATGTAACTTTGGCTTTTACCAGGTTCTAGGTAAGCTCATGCTTAGAGACTATTTCTGTGTCGACCACCTTGTTGCTCTAATTGGAGAAACGTGGCCTTTTGTAGGACTCACTGATCTGAAAACTGCAGTTTTGAGCCAACCCCGGGCAAAGCAAAGTCCCTGTGAGATTGTGGTGTCTAATCTGGCAGCAGAGTGCTATTAAGGCAGAGTTGCTTTGGAGCTCGAAGCCGCAGAGTGCTAGCTCTGAGCTGAACAGCTGGGGGACAGCACTCAAGCACCAAGCTCAGGACTCACAGTGGCAGAGTGCAAGCCTTGAGCTGCAGAGCTGAGGTGCGGCACTCAGGCCCTGAGTTTGGGACTCAAAAGTGGCAGGGTGCTAGCCTTGAGCTGGAGAGCTGAGGGACAGTGCCCAGGCCCTGAGTTCAAGTCCAGCAACTAAGCAAGTGAATTGCCAATGGGACATTTATCCCTGTGTGGAGAAACTCTACTGGGACACGATGCAGAAAGCCTCTGCTTGGATGGCAGAGATGGTGTCAGATCTTAGTCACTTGTGCTTGGCCAATCAAATTAATCAGAGCCGGGAGGTCATAGAATAGTTTGTAAGCATGCCTTACTAATGCCCGTGCCTTTCATAACTGGGCAGGAACTTGTCAATCTTCTGTGATAGTGGGTAGTTTAAAGCCCTAATTGAGCGAAATTTTTATTTATTTATTTATTTTTGACACCAGCCACAAATTCAGGAAAAGTTTGTGGATCTGAGGCTTGTGTCTCTATTAATCTGTTTAGATCTGACAACTGAAGCATTGTTAAGGTTGCAGAAATTTAGTTCCCCAGACAATCAAGAAAAGGCCTTTGCAAATGGGTGCTATGTAACTACACTATTGTAGCCAAAGATGGTTCGTGCAGTTGTTAAATGTTAAATATGATCTCCAGTTTGGAGCAAATTATTATTCCTGATATCTAATCCTTGCAATCCCTGATAAAACAGGCTAGGCTTCTTAAGGTCCCTGGTCAAGCACAGAGACAACGCCCCTGAGTCAGCTTGAAGAAGTCACAGAAGCTGAATCTCCGCCCATCAATCCCCTTTAGATGAAGGGACCAGTCATTTTTGGAAAGTGAGACAGGATAGTTAGAGATATTAGAGATAGTGGAAAGAATAGAAATTGCACTTGTGTTTCTTTTAAAATAAAAATGGGGGATATGTCGGGAGCAAGAGTGGAATCAAACTGTACTTTGATTTGCATCAGATAATTGCTTGATTGTCTTATTGTTTTTTGGCCTTCTCCTGTTCAATTGATCTGAGATTTACCATATGAATGTAACCCCCAACAGTTCCCTGATTAACCATCTGGATGTAACACCTGGCAGTGCCCTGGTCTCAAGAAGGGATATAAACTTTGAGTTAAGAATAAACGAGACGCTGCAGTTTTTGCCTGGGCTGCAGACCTCCCGGACCCGATGTGTTTGTCTCTCTTCTAATTTTTCCAGTCCCCTGCCCCCTATTTCAGGAACTCCAATTTGCTGCCGGTAGGCCCCGGCATTTAGCTACTGTCAAATGTGTTTTTTATTGCAGCTAATACTGCACCTATTCCTCTTGTGATACCTTCATTCCTGACACTTTCAGTTGCCTACCCACCTGACTTGGGATATAATCTTGCCTTTTATTTCAACCAGATAACCTGAGAATATCAAGAAATAATTCTGTTCTAAAAAGTTTCTCACTGGATAATCAGAAATCTCTTTACCCGACTTTCATCCTGACTTTATTACATGTACTGTATTTTCTTCAACTGTAAAATTGGGATAACATTAATGCCTGTCCTATATGGGTTATTTACTAAAGGGTCACTATCATGCTTAAACAGGACAACTTCACACGGTGTAACCTTGGTTGGAACAGTTCTATTACAGAAAAGAGGTGAAACAGGATCAGTTTTAATAGAGTTTCTCAGTCCTCATGGCCAGTAGATCTCTCCTAGAAGACTGGAAAGGATTTAGGATTAAGCAAGGGACATGCACCTGGACAAAGTAAGTGGGCAACTTGCTTACACACACACACACACACACACCCTTCTGATGCTGAGAAAAAGAAACTCTTTACTCTCCCTAATGAAATCTAGACTATTGAAAATTGAGGGCATGTGTAAGCGCCATTGATTTATATACTTCCACAGAACACAAGAATATTCATGAACTCTGAAATGGAGAAAGATATTCCTACATAGGTAATAAGTCTGAGACAGGAGAAGTGGGCTCTGCAACTCTTGATAGGAAGTATGCCAGATTGAGGAATGGCCCTGATATGGCTGAGTGGGTCCAGAGAAGATGCATACAGGGCTGCCCTTCTCAACACTATGCCAGGCTACTTAGTACAGCGTCTGACGCAGAGTTGGTTCTCCAGGAATACTAACTAATATTATAATTACTAATCTTTTTTACACCTAAAACTTTCTCTTATCCTATCTTTTTTTTCTATTCAGGATAATTCTTCCTCTTTCTATGGTTAAGTCCACCTCATTATTACCTGTTCCCCATTTTCTGTTTTTTTTTCAGCTCTCTGACATTATCAACTATTCTATCCTTGAATTTATCTTATCTTTTCATAACTATTTATCTCTTTTCTCTCTGCATATAAAAAACTGTTCCAGGGGCCAGGAGCTTGGCCTAGTAGTAGAGTTCTTGCCTAGCATGCATGAAAACCTGGGAAAAAGCTGGAAGTGGTGCTCTGGCTCAAGTGGTAGAGTGCTAGCCTTGAGAAAGTCCAAGGACTGTTCAGGCTCTGAGTTCAAGTCCCAGGACTGGCAAAAAAAAAATCAAAAAGAAAAAAGAAAAAATAGCTATAATTCATTACAAATGAGCTTTATATAATACCATATCTCTCTTAGTCTTTTCTCCTTTATTTCCATTCCTTAGTCATTTTTTTCAAAAGGCTAGGTTACAAAAAGGCTAGGTATAATGAATAAGCTTAAATACATTATCATCTCTTTCCCCAACATTCCCCCGAAGAAATTTATTGTGTTCATTGAGCATTCCCATGTTCAATGCCCCTAATAACCATTCAATTGCTAAATCCAGTGGCAAGACCAATCACCATTCTGATTTCAAGTGTTTCATCTTGGTACTTCAAAGTACACTTAGCTATACTTCTGGGTTCTCACCACACTGTGTTCATCTAACTACCCCTTAGCTCCTTGAA
Source organism: Megascapheus bottae (assembly GCF_031878675.1). NCBI lineage: Eukaryota > Metazoa > Chordata > Mammalia > Rodentia > Geomyidae > Megascapheus > Megascapheus bottae. Next base: position 6,834,739 of record NC_143520.1, on the reverse strand, counting down.
GGCAAGGCATCCATCAGTTTGTATCTATTACCTAGCATGCTATATTAAAATGGGTGGTGAAAATGTAAATGAAATGAATAGTAATTTACTTCCTTGTAGCATAGCATGGAACATTCTCTATGGCAAGTTTAAAGTAGTCCTACTTGGCAAGCACTTGAATTTGAGGTTTGATATTGGGACAGTTAAGGTTCCATGGTAGTTACAAAGAAATATGAGACTAAGTCTCCTTGAGAAATAAAAACTGAACCTAAATGAAACTATCCGAGAATACAGTGTTAAACTATAAGGGATGACGGCTTCTGAGGTACTATACTCTTGGCTTGCAGAGAACATGAAGGCCTGGAGTAGTGAGATTTCCCAGTAAATAATATAAAGGCTACTTTTGTAAGATTATTCCCGTAGGCATATGTGCAAAAGTAGTTCAGAAAAGAGAGCCTAGGGAAGGGTAGGTTGACTAGCAGTGAGGAGATGTGGCATGACACAGGCTATGGGTGGAATGGCAAGGAAAAGGTCACGTGTATGGCAAACTATGGTGATGATTGGAGTCGAAGTGGAAGGACAAGAGAAATAAAGGAATGCTTTCAGAAGTTTCTATCTGAGATTGATAACATTAGTAGATTGGAAGAAATTAATTAATAGTGCAGCCAATCCAAGCCTTTGAAATTCATGATTCCAAAATATATTTGAGGCGAATATATAACTATTTACTATGCAAGTTATAGACTATACAGAAATTTGATTGAAAAAATCTAAAAATATATCCTATCAATGAGTTAACGTCACTGACTTGATAGGGCTTTAAGATAATTACTAAGGGCCGGGAGTTTGGCCTAGTGGTTAAAGTGCTTGCCTAGCATGCACGAAGACCCAGGTTCAATTCCTTGGTACCACATACATAGAAAAAAAAAGCCAGAAATGGTGCTGAGGCTCAAGTGGTAGAGCTCTAGCCTTGAGAAAGTCCAAGGACAGTGCTCAGGCCCTGAGCTCAAGCCCAGGACTGGCAAAAAAAAAAAAAAGATAATTACTAATAACTTTGACTTGAGTCAACCTTGCTAAAAATGTTCTGATTTGAGTTTCAAATCATGAAAACAGTAATGATTTCATAAGTTTACAAGAGTATTATTTATTTTTAATCCACTAATCCTGCTATTTATTAAAAAATTGGTTTTCCCTAGCCAAAGGAGAGTGATCAGAATAATGAATGACCCTGACTGTGGACGAGCTCAAAATATTGATATACCCATCATAGCTCTGGATAATGAAATATGTTGGCATTGCAAGACAATACTTCAGAGAGTTATTCAAGTAACTTTAAGAAAACAAAGATCAATACACTTAAAACTCAGACAAGATTTTAAAAGGATGAAAGTGAGATATAGCTTTGCTGATGATTGGATCATCAAGATATGGAAACAAAAGCTTTATTTATTTTTATTGTAATTAATAGAAGGGTTACATTATAGTCACCAGATAGGAGGTGCATTACTTCACATTGATACCCCTTCTCATGTTTTTGTCCCCATATCCCTCCCCTGACCCCTCCCTCATCTTGTTTTCCTCACTTTCCTATTCTATTTCAAATAAACAAATCAACATATATACAATATACCAGATAACAAGGTAAGATACTGTAACAATATGAGAATAACCAAGGGACAACAAAAGAGATGAGAAATAACATAGTACATTAAGAACAACAATCACTTGTTATATGGCTCATGTTTCCATATCCTGGAGGTCCTTTCATTTAGCCTCATCTTATATGGCCTTATGTATCTAGCTTTTGCCCTATGATAAATCTTTGCTAGGAGAGTCCAAGGTTTCTACTGATTATGACAAATGAGGGAAACCATTGAGCCTAAGGTCCTTTGAGTCTGGCTTACTTCACTTAATATGATTTTTTTTCCAAGTCTTTCCATTTCCTTACAAATGGGGCTATGTCATTCTTTCTGATGGTAGCATAGAATTCCATTGTGTATAAATACTACATATTGCTGATCTAATCATCTACTGAGGGGCATCTGTGTTGGTTCCTTATCTTTGCTACGGTAAATAGTGCTGCAGTGAACATCGTTGTGCTAGCGGGATTAGTATGTCCTTGTTTCTGGATGATTGGGTAAATGCCAGGTAGTAGAATTGCTAGGTTATAGGGGAGCTCTACGTTTAGCCTTAAAAAAGCTCTTTATATTGTGTGATTGTTGTTCTTAATGTACTATGTTATTTCTCTTCTGTTCTGTTGCCCTTTGGTTAATCTCATATTGTTACTGTATCTGACTTGGTTATCTGGTATATTGTATATGTTTATTTGAAATAGGAATGGGAAGGGGGAAAAACAAGACGATTGGGAGGGGGTAGAGGGAGGGAAATAGGGAAAAAAACATGAGAAGGGTACCAATATGTGAGAAGTAATGCACCTACTATCTGGTGAATAAAACTGTAACCTCTCTATACATTACAATAAAAAACAGACAAAATGCAAAAGATTATTGTTTTCTTTTTCTGAATTAAAAACTATAAAGGGAAAACAAGAATTATTCATGCAATTTAGATTAGGAGACAATCTGTCTATTCTCCATATACAACACAACTTTATTTATCTATTTACTTATTTATTTCAAAGGTGATATACAGGGGGATTACAGTTATATATGTAAGGTAATGAGTACATATCTTTTTAAATAATGTTAACCCCTCCCTCATTTTCTCCCACTTTCCTCTCACTCCCCAGCAACTCTATTCCTCAACTTGTAAAGTTCATTTCCAACATAATGTCTAGTATCACTGTTGCATTGGCTTTAGCCCACTTATTAATGGGACTGTTGTTTCCTTGAGGATTTAGTTTTGCAAGGTTTAATTTAATAAAAATCAGAGCAGAAAAGAAAATTCAATATTTATTTCAGAAGTTAGATTCATATCTTTTCTTTTCTTTCTTTGCCAGTCCTGGGGCTTGAACTCAGGACCTGAGCACTGTCCTTGGACTTTCTTTAGCTCTTGAGCCACAGCATCATTTCCAGCTTTCCCATATGGTACTAAGGACTCAAACCCGGGTCTTCATGCATGCTAGGCAAGCACTTTATCACTAGGCCAAACTCCCAGCTCCCTTTGTTTTTGTTCATGTGATAGCTTGCAATATGGCTCCAAGTTATTACCAAATGCTAGATGACTGAGGACTCACAAGAAAGAGGCTCACTAAAATGGCTTTTCTGACTGTGAGGTTTTGATTTTGGTGGGAATCATCTTAGCAAGCACAGTTTCATTTGAGACATATAAAAATGTTTTAACATGAAATATTTCTGATTGTTAACATGAAATAAATTTGAGGGTACTATTTTTGGGATATTTTATAAGTAGAGGACTTTACCAAGGTCACCTTTATCATATGTGTCCTATCCAAATAGTATTACAGCTTCCTCCCCCACATACATTCTAACTCCTAACTAATCTGACTATATCATGTTGATGAGCCACTGTCTCAAATACTTTTGCATCTTGTAACACCTATTAGTGATTTAGGTGTACAATAGGCTCTAAATGAATGCTTTTACTGCTTATATTACTTATTATATTTCAATGTTACTATATTTTATAACTGTACAATTTGAAATATATGTAAATTTTATATATAGCTTTTTATCATGCATGATAATGCTTTGGTTATTCTACTGATGTCTGCCAAATTTTTGTTTGGAAAGGGTTGGCAACCCATGTTATATAAGACTTCAATTTAAACAGGACTGAAGAAGTCAGTTATATTTTTACTTAAGTAAAATAATAATGTTAGGGCTGGAGAGTCTGGCAAACATAGATTTATTCTATTTTAAATCGACTCCTCTTTTCTGTTGAGGATACTGTGGTTTATACTTTGATTTGAAAAAAAACTGTGAATTTTATGTGATTGTAAGAAAATATGCTAGTTGGTGTTGCAATACAATTCTAGAAATATCTATAAGATTGATGATTAGGGTTGCTGAACTGTCAAGCTTCAATATTTCATCTTGAGAACTCATCTATTTACTCCATTTCCTGTTTCTTTTCTTCATGCCTAGTCCATGTGAGAAAGCCAGTGACTTCTTCTAGTGGCTAAAAGTAAGTAATAGCAAAGAAAAGCTGGGCCCAGTGATTCTAGAGCTGGGCTGGATAACCTACTACTGAACTATGTCTTTAGATCTGGAGATGAAGCATTCATATCAAATCCTCCTCATTACTGTGAATTTTTTCACATCAAATAATTCTTTTGCATTGGTCAAATAATTTGAAAAAGGTCTTAACTGTTTAACAGAGGCTATTTTTTTAAAAGGAAGTCGTTGGACTGGGATGTAGCCCAGTGGTAAAGAACTTGCCTAGCAAGTTCTGGTTTGATCCCCAGTACAAAAAAAAAAAAATTAAGAAAAAAATCAACAAAAAAATAAAAAGAAAGCAATTTGTCATAAAGGAGATGTTTTGTCAGGTTTAGGATCTTTATGGGTTTCTTTCCCAGGACTTTAAAAAAAAAATACTAAGGAAAAAATTTGAATGACTGTATCTGAAAGGTAGTTTATAAAGGTTTTCTGATCTGGCTGGAGGCATAGCTAAGCATTAAAGCACTTGGACCAAGACTTTCATACTCTAATACTGCTAAGAAGCTATCAGCTCCATAGTGTACTGGAAGTTGCCTTATTTGGTCATATCTAATCATTTACAGCATTTTGGGACTCAATACATTTATAGCATTAGATCAGTAAGAAAAACACAAATACTTTTCCTTACATATTCCTCCAAAATTAAGTGTGGATTATAGTAGGAAAAGAAAAATGGTAAGAGTGGTATTTCAGGTACTAGTAACTTATTAACTCTCTATAACTGCTATCCAGCGTAGTCAATGTGAATAACATATGTCCATTGAAATTTAAATGAGCTTAAAAAACACAGTTTTTCAATCATCCTAGCCACATTTTAAGCACTTACAGTTACATGTGGCTAGGGTTAATGTATTGAACAATACAGAGATAGGACATTTTGTCACTATAGGAATCTAGCTGTCCTGTGAAATGGATAACTTTCTATATTAATCACTAGGTAGGCATTTTCTTTTTTCTTTTTCTTTTTTTTTGCCAGTCCTGGGCTTGAGCTCAGGGCCTGAGCACTGTCCTTGGGCTTTCTCAAGGCTAGAGCTCTACCACTTGAGCCTCAGCACCACTTCGGGCTTTTTTCTATGTATGTGGTACCAAGGAATCGAACCCGGGTCTTCATGCATGCTAGGCAAGCACTTTAACCACTAGGCCAAACTCCCGGCCCCTAGGTAGGCATTTTCTATTTTGCTTTTTTTTTCTTTTTGCCATTTATGCTGCACTGAGGCTTGAAATCCTGGGGCTTAAACTCTAGGACTAAAACTCTTACTTGGCTTTTCCTGCTTATGGCTACTGTTCTCATTTTAATCATTCCTATACTTCCCTCTTTTTGCTAGTTTTTTTTTGAAAATAGTATTTGTATATAAAGGCTGGCTTTGAACTCTGATTCTTAGAACCTAGCAAAGGATAATTCTGAGTAGCTAGGATTGTAGGCATGAACAACTGGCTCCTTTTCTTTATTTCTGTTTTTGTTTTGTTTTGTCTTTTGCCAGTCACAGGGCTTGAACTCAGGGCCTAAGCACTGTCCTTGGGCTATATCAAGGCTAGAACTCTACCACTTGAGCCACAGCACCACTTCTGGCTTTTTCTCTGTATGTGGTACCAAGGACTAGAACCAGGTCTTTGTGCATGCAAGGCAAGCACTCTTCCCACTAGGCCAAACTCCCGGTCCAACTGGTTCCTTTCTAACAAGGCATTTTCATTTGGGGCTAAAAACAAACTACAGTTGCTTTTAGGCCAATGGCTCCAATCTTCCTCAAACTCTAGTTTGTAGGTCCTTTATAAGTTAAGACTATCTCAGCTTTTTGCATAAGATATGTATTCTGCTTTCATGGAGATTTTGGCCAGACTGGAGAAACATATATGCAAGTAAAAAGTTAAAAGTAGACTACAATAAATTATAAGTGAGAAGTTCTAAGGGAAACAATGCATTAAGATAGAGAAGCTAAAGTGCTGTTGAAACTCTGACTGTAGAGAGGAAAAAGACAAAGAGGCTGAAAATATCTGTGAGATTGTTGGAACAAGATGGTAGGATACTGGTGGACAGGGAAAGATAAGAGGAGAAAATGGTTTCAGTTCCTGTCCATTTGAGGAATCTTAGGATCTTAATTCAGTAAATGATTAGTTTATCATTCTCTCTGAAGTTATATCACTAGTTACATCCTGTAGTTTTGTAAACTACAGGAAGTGAAACCCAGGAAAGAGAGATAATGCCCAGATGACCAGAGGCACTTAGGAATAATCCTTTGCTCATTAATTTATGAGAATGAGCCACTTCCACCAGTTTTGATCATGTTTATCACCTCAAAAGATCTTACTGTGTTTTTTTCAAGCTGTGTAGGACAAAAATATCATTAAGACAAAAAATACCATTAGGCTCACAGGCATCACGTTAAAATTTGAAAACAAGAAAACTTCTGTAATTGACTACGAAGTCAAGAAAACAAGTACTGAGATCTCTTTCGTGTACTATCAAATGTGCAAGACTGTATATCCTTTTTTCTAGTCATTACCTCAATCCTGAAAATGCTAGTCTTGCCAAGTTTGCTATGCTGTGAGAGGGTGCATCAAAAGTGGGTGCACGTATGCAAAAGTAAAAAATTAGGGGATTCCAGGTTTCAAAATTTAATTCCACAAGAACTATTAGAGATTCTTTCTCAGTTATGATAAAATATAGATATTGGGTCTAAGAAACCATCTTGTCCTCACTGCTATCCTGATGCCTTAATTGATGATGAAGACTTTTCACCCAGATTTGAAAACCATAGAGGTAAAACAGGTCATTCTTCAAATTTCAGATTTGTCACCTTGTTTAGCTGCAGAAAAGTTTTGCTCCAGAGAACACTTGCCCTTGATTGTTCCACTCAGATAAATGACGACTCAATGCTAGGCCTGCTGGGAGGGAGATATGGTCACTTCCCCATTGCCCTTCCTGGAGTCCCACATGGCCCCTTTTCCAGAAGCCCTCACCTACCATTTGTAATCCAGGTAACTGCACTCTTTTCCCATCCATCTCCCTTTCCATAAGTCTCCATCATTAGTTTCTGCCCCAAGGGGACCACTGGCCCCCTGCAGCCCTTTCCTTGCCCCCCTTCCCTGCCTTTTCCCTTCACCTGCACCACTTGTACACCTCCACTTTGTGTAGACTGGCAGCATGCTCTCCCTTGAATGAATACACTGTTTTCTGTCTGAACCATGTGACAGTTTACTTTCCACCAAAGGAGTAGCCTGAAGAACTCCATCTTATTTGAGCAGCCATTCTGTTAAGTATGTACAAGTATAAACTGACTTTGCCTAAAACAAAACAAAACAAAACAAAACTTGTTACCATGAAGAGACTAAACTTACAAAACAGTTCCAAACACCAGTCAGTTTTTGATAACAAGGTGAGTAACAAGGTCAGGACAGCCCAGGTGGAGATGGAGACATCCAATCCATAGAAGCACATATGTAACTGTATTTTGTAACCAATCAGCCTTTAGCAGCTACATGAGTTTGATAAACTTATACTTTGCAGTTTTGCCCTATAAAAGTTAGCCTGTAAGGCCGGGAAGGGTCGCGCTCTCCCTATAGAAGCACCATACTTGGTGAGAAATAAAGCATTGCTTAACTTTCTCTTTCTGTTAGTCTATTTCCTTTCATCAAGGACCCGAACAGTTGGGGGCCATCCGGGATCAAACAACAAGGACTGAGCCAGCATCAGAATTTCTGGGAAAAGCCTCTGGAGGTAAGAGGGGGTTTGAGTCCTCCTTTCTGGGTTTGCGTAGTTTGAGGGGGCCAACTGGGGAGAAACTGGACACAGTATTGCTCCTCAGGGCCAGAGAGGATGCGGAGACATCCCATCCCTCCATCTGTAGATTGCTAGGAGGGGGTTTGAGTCCCCTGAGGCAATCAGGGGAGGGAGGGCAGGTCCCACCAGCAGCAGATTGCATTTTTGAGTTGGGACTATATCTTGGTTGCCCTTAGTCTTAATTTTTTTTTTTGTGTGTGGAGGAGAGGGAATCTCTGGGTCTGTGATTGTCTTTGTCTTGTCCTTCTGGTGTCAGTTGTGCTGTTTGTCTTGTTTAAAAGATGGAGCAGAAAGATAGTAAGGGACCTGTGAAGCCACTAAGTCTTGTTCTCCAACACTTTAAGGATTTTCAAGGTAAAGCCACCAGCTGGGTGACAAGGTTTATTCAGAAAAGCTAAAGAGATGGGACAAGTGTCATCGACTAAGAAACTTCCCCTAGACTTGGTCTTGTAACATTTAAATTTTTTTTTTTTTTTTTTTTTTTTTTTTTGCCAGTCCTGGGCTTGAGCTCAGGGCCTGAACACTGTTCTTGGACTTTCTCAAGGCTAGAGCTCTTCTACCACTTGAGCCTCAGCACCATTTCTGGCTTTTTTCTATGTATGTGGTAGCAAGGAATCGAACCCGGGTCTTCATGCATGCTAGGCAAACACTCTACCACTAGGCCAAACTCCCGGCCCCTAAATTTTTTTTTTTTTAAAAAGAAAGCTAAATTATCTGGTGATTATGTCTTTATAACTTTTTACAAGTTAGGGTAGCCTCCACAGGCCGGTTGCCAGAAAATGGAGATCTCCACAGGGGAGGTGCCCCCCTGATACTTTTCAGGGCCCCATGGTCTTTCCGACTGTCAGTCTGTTGCCAGGCATGCCATCAAAATTTGGGGGTTACTTAAGAGTCTCTGTTTCTCTGCCTTCTTTTTGTTTTATGTTTCCCTGAGGTTGTCTTGTCCCGCGTTGTTTCTGAAGTTGATACCAGTCCTAAATATGGTTTCTTGTTTTCTGTCTTTGCTATTATGTATTTGGACATTTCTGGGGAATAAAAGTTTCAGCCCCAGCTGGGCTGGGTCACAGGCCTGGTATGGAGCCTCCCTGGAAGCTTCATTTGAGGCAGGTAGAGGTCAGGCAAGACAGCTGCAGGTCTAGGCTACTTTTTTGTCCCTAACAACCTGGCTAAAGTGACAATCTGGAGACAATTGGTGGCAGGACACAGACATCAGCCTTGGTTCCCCCAGGTTTAAATTTGGCCCCAGTGTAAATTGTTGTGTGAGATGGTCTAGTCAAAATTGGGAAAATGACTAGAGTCATGCTTTGGATGGGCTAAATTCAGTGCCAAAAGACTCTCACCCAGCTTTCATCTACAGAAAGTATTATGGTAATGTGTTGATATAAAAAACAAGCTCTAGGAAAATGAATTTCAGCTAAGGTGCTTTGTTAAAAAATTTTGTTTTAAAACTTGATTGTCACCTGCAAGAGTTAGATTGGCCAAAAAAAAATATTTTGACACTAAAAATTCCAGAAAACATACAGCTGGTATTACATTTGTGCACTTTAAGATCTTTGTAAGTATGAATGTGTGTGTGAGTGAACAGCAAACATGTTCAATATTAAACTGTCAACATGCTGTGTAAAACATGAATGAGTTTATACTTAAAACACAAAAAGGTAACCGGGTAAATTTAATTATAAACTCCAAGAAAAATAATTAGGTTTGGGCGTTTCAAAGGATTATTGAAGATTTAAAGAGGAACTGGTTTTTTTTTTTTTTAAAGATTTTTCTAAGGATTCTGAAACTTGCATTCTAAAAATCTAGTATTATAATGCATAGAACTGTTTACATTGTAATGAAGTTATCTGGTTTAGAAAAAATGTATTAGGGAATTTGGGATTTATTTCCCTGGGTTAAAATTTGGGGACAAGTATTAGAAATTTAAATTTGAAAATTTATTTATCAGTATCAGAAACTTTGCCTGTCTGTTTAAAACTGTTTAGGTAATCAAATACCAAGAGAAAGGACAGGGAAAACTTATTATAGGCCTGTGCAACTATCTTTGGGGATGAGAGGCGAACCAGCAAGGGTGCAGCTTTGGGTTCCCATGGTGGACAGGGCCTGAAGGGAGTCCATGAATGGTGAAAGAAGATAAACTGGCACACAGGTTGTTCATCTATGCCCAGTTGGATGGGTAGATGCCCATCTGTGGAAGGGGCGGGATAGCTCATTGTTGCCCTGTCTCTTTTCCTTGCAGACTGACACTGAAAATCTGATGGTAAAATGTGGGTGTTGTGATTAGTATCTCTGAAACTGCCCCCTAAAATGTATTAAATTGGGGGGGGGAATTTTAAAAGGAATGTTTAAATATTTATCTACTTATGATTTGGTTTCAGTGCTATTTTGCAAATGGATATATTTAGAAAAAAACATACTAAGTCTGGACTTTTGGTGCAGTGATGTTTGTAGTTCTTGTATTAAGGAAAAACTGTTATTTGAGATCAAACTGTTATTGGAGTTTTAGGCAGTAACTCAGACAAGTGAGTGTGTGTGTGTGTGTGTGTGTGTGTGTGTGTGTGTGTATGTATGTATGTATGTGAGAATATGTTTAAAATAATCTAATTTTAACGCATAAAATCTGTCATCACTATAAGCAAGAGTCAACTGGCATGGCAAAAGAAAAAGAAATGGTAGTTTTAAACCCAAATTGCAAAGAAGATCATCAGATTTGGGTTTTTAACAAATGTCTAAGGATTATTATGACTTTAAAAGCTGATCTAATTATTTTTCCTAAGGTCAAAACAAATATATTAAAAACTAGTTTCCCATTGTTTATGTCCATCCATCAAAATAACTGCTTGTGTAATACTAAGCTTATTAAGTATTAGCCACTAAGCCAAGGTTCATTTAAGCATTTATGTCAAGGTTCTTCAAATGATCACCATTTAAATAAGTATGGAAAACCAAAAAGCTAATTTTTGCTAACATGTGTGTTTCCCACATACATAAGCTGCCTTGGACACAGAGCTAAAAAAAAACATATGAACAAACAAACAAACAAATAAAAAGACCCACTAAGCAGGCTTGTGTTTTTGCATGCCTTGTTGTAATCAAAAGGGCTTAGGGCAACTACAGTGGTTTTAATCTTAATTAGTATCCTGAAATGTTATATACAATTAAAAATAACTAGATTGTTTAACCAGCTGTTGTCTTAAAACTCTCATCAAAACTACTCTTTAAGTTTTCCTGTTACAGATTTAATCCTCTGTAGCAATTACAGTCAAATCCACAGAGGGACAGATGACTCTTACAAGTACTTATTTGGCAAATTCAACTTTGAGTCTTAGTAAGTTCCAGGCATGCCCTGCTATTTGTATTAATCTCCTATTGCTTAAATTGAAAATAAAGGGGTCTACTGGCACCCACTCTCACCCAATCTATCAGTCAGTTCCCTTCAGTGTGAGATTCAGTTAACTGGGACATGTCATCCCAGCAACAAACAAAAAATGACAATGGGGACATATCCAGCAAGGAGAAGAGACCTGCCAGATCTACCAAGACAAGGCTCATGCTGGCAATGAGGGGCTATATAGAGGCAGTGGGGAATAACTGTTCAGATAACAGTGGATGGTGTCAGATCCTGAATGAAGTCACTTGTGCTTGTCCCTTCAAAAGTAACTAAAGAGGCCGGGAGTTTGGCCTAATGGTAGAGTGCTTGCCTTGCATGCACGAAGACCCGGGTTTGATTCCTCGGTACCACATACATAGAAAAAAAAGCTGGAAGTGGTGCTGAGGCTCAAGTGGTAGAGCTCTAGCCTTGAGAAAATCCAAGGACAGTGCTCAGGCCCTGAGCTGAAGCCCAGGACTGGAAAAAAAAAAAAGTAACTAAAGAAAACTAAAAGTGGATCCCTATTTATCATCATGCACTAATATCAATTCTAAGTTAGCCAAAGACCTTAATAATGTCAGAATTTAAACTTTGAAATTACTACAAGGCAGAGCAGGAGAAACATTAGAACTTATAGATATAGGTATAAACTTCTTGAAAAGATTCCCATGGACACAGTGGGTAGGAGAGGGCCTGAAAAATTGGACTATCTCAAAACAAAAGAGGTTCTACACAGCTAAGGACATAGCTATTAAACTAGAAAGACAGCCAACAGATTTGGAGAAGCTGTTGCCAGCACTATATTAGATGAAGGCCTAATATCCAATATATAGAAGAGAGCTCAAGAAACTAACCCCTCCCAGACCTAATCAACCAGTCATTAAATGGGCAAAGGAGCTAAGAAGAGACTTCTCAGAAAAAAAGGTAAGAATGGCAAAGAAACACATGAGAAAATGCTCATCATTCCTCTCCATGAAGGCAATGCAAATCAAAACAAGTCTGAGATTCCATCTTACCCTGGTTAGATTGGCTGACATTGTGAAACTGAACAACAACCAAAGGAACACATATTAGTGGAGGTGTGGAGAAAAGGAACCCTACTTCACTGTTGGTGATCGGAAGCACTCCACTGGACATCTTGGTAGGATTCCCTTTCACAATGGCACCCTGGCTGGCCAATCTATCAAGATCTTTAAAAGTCATCCTCTTACTTCTCCTTCTTGGACCTTTTTTCCTTAAGCTTTTCAAAAGTTTCTCTTTAACAAGATAACCATCCTAACCCAAACCACCACCTGGGAGTAAGTATTACAGGTAACCCAAGGCTTCATTTATACCACCTTTCCCAGTGCAGACCTGTGTCCTAAAGACCCCAGCCTCAATGAACTCTTGATGCTCCTATGTCATCAGAAAAGACCACAATGCCCCTCAACCCTTAATATCCCTTCAGGGTTTCAAATGATGGGAATCTATTTTGTTCTCATAACTGCTGTGGCTCCCATAGCTTGGCCCACTGATTACCCTCCCCCAAATTCTCCAGCCCAGAAACTTAAATATGAAAGCCCATTCCCTTCTCTTCCCACCAGGTAACAGGCACCTGCATTATTCTACGAAAAAGTAGTCGGGGCTGGGTGTGGTGGCTCTCACCTATAATCCTAGCTACTAAGGAGGCTGAGATCTGAGGATCATGGTTCAAAGCCAGCCCTGGCACTAAAGACCATGAGACTCTAATGTCCAATTGACCACTAGAAAACCAGAAGTGGCACTGTGGCTCAAGGAGTAGGATGGTAGCTTTGAGCTAAAGAGCTCAGGGGCAGCACCCAAGGCCCAGAGTCCAAGCCCCCATGACCGACAAAAAAAAAAAAAAAAATGTAGGCAGGGCAAGAGACTTGCTCAAACAGTAGGTTCCTAGAGCCAGGCCTGAACCATAAACTGGAAAGCCTGGTGCTTCCTGTCCCACTTCAGGTCACTGTTGCATCCCTCTTCAATTGTCATTAAAGTGTATTTGGTCTGTTGATTTTGCTTTCTGCTCTTTCTCTATTCCTATACCTTCATGATTCAGTTTCCAAACAAATTTGACATAATGCATTCTATTGCTGGTCATTTGGGCTGTTTTTTGATGTGGCTTACCATCTCTTTTTATTTAACTCTCAGAACACAAATGTTTATATGAAGGCCAAAAGCACATATTTCAGAATTTGTGGGCCCATTTGTAGGCCTCTCTTCCATTTTACCCCTTTAAGCAAAAGGTTTTCAATGCTCTAGGGCTGTATAAACATAGGCCATAGCTAGAGTTGTTTTTTCTAATATTAGCTTGCCTAATGGATCTATCTACCACTTCTTGGCCTGTCTGGAAATTCATTTTTGTTAGGTCTCCTGGGAGAAATGGTCCCTTTGCTTTGCTCTCTCCCTATGCAACCTAGAAGTCCTTGACAGTACTTGTAACTCAGGCAACTGGAATGCCTAGGGGCAGAGCAAGGTCCCCTGTGCTCTAAGGTCATCTCCCATCCTCTGAGGTCACCTCCTCTTCTGTGCCTCCCACCATAAGCTCTGTTGCTCCCTCTGATTCCATCTTGTACAGCTGGAGGTCTATTCTCTCAATAAACACTTCTCTTGAACTGGTGGTAGTTTCCTTTCAGCAACTCTTACATTTGGTGCAGTGACTCAGGAGGAGGGAGGATCAAGAGTTGCTGGATTACCTCCATTTCTCTGAGGGTCAGTCTGCTTTGCTCACTCCAAGGAACCCAGACCTGCCTTTACCATAGTTGGCTGGTCATTTGTTACAATGTTTCCTGCTTGCATCTAGTGAATGACTCCTATCTATGGGCTCTCTCTGTCTCTAGTCTCTGTCTCTAGTTTAACTTAACACCCCTTCAAGGGTTCTCTCTGCCTAGTTTAATTTCCTTCCCCCAGCCCCATCTTCTCTGGTCATACTGGGTTCCTCCCCTCCTCCACCCTCAACTCCGCTGATCTACCTCTAATATCCTCACTGACTGCCCCCCTACTCACTGACTCTGCCCTCTATGTCCTCACCAAGACTCCCTCTTGGTGTTTCTTATTACAAAGTGATCCTATCACTGTCTCCAGAGCTGGGATAGCCCCTTGGGATGTCTTTCATGCTTTATAGATATTCTTTTAATCAAGGACTCCATGAAGCCCAAATGACTTATCTTTTATTGTAATTCAGTCTGGCCACAGTATAGGCTAAACAATTGGCCCAAAATGGGATTTTTGATTATAGTATTCATAGGAAATTGAACAATATCTGCTGATGAAATTGTAAATGGCTAGTGGTTCAGGCTTTCTGTTATCTCGCTGTGCTTTTCCTTCTCTCTTCTAACCCTGGCCAACTTTCTCTGTCCTCCTGGCATGGGGGGATAGTCCATCCCTGCCAAATCACCTAAGAGACTGCAGACTTTTCCTGAACTTGAAGACTCTTCCTCTGCCCCAAGCAGAACCTTCTGTGCCTTCTCCTCCCACTTCATTGCCTTTTTACTCATCTCCTGTGGCTCACACTGGATCCTGTACTGATGGCTCACAGCCTCCATCAGTCCCCATACATCCTCTGCAGGAAGTGGCAAAGTTATTGTGTGTATGACAGCTCTCTTCCATCAAGAAGCGACTGGGATCACACTCCCAAGACCCTAATAATTATACCACAGAGTCTAAATACCTTGTGCAGGCCTATGATCTCATTTGGCATAATTTATATGCAATTCTGTCCTCCACCCTTACCCCCTCCCCCACTTTGAGGAAAAGGAAAAGGTTTGCATTGCAGCCCAGACACATGCTGATGAAACTCACCACTTACACAATACCATCCCAGTAGGGGTGACAGCTGTGTCCAGGGAAGAGACCAATTGGAATTAACAAAATAATGCTCCTGGAAGGGGAAACAGATTTAGGATGGTAACTTGTCTGATGGCTAACCTCCAGAAGGCAGCCCACCACATGATCAACTATGGTAAACTAAAGGAGGTTACCCAGAGATCCACTTAAACCCTGGCTATGGACTGGGAGTTTGGCCTTGTGATAGCGTGCTTGCCTAGCATGCACGAAGACCTGGGTTGTAGCACATACATAGAAAAGGTTGGAAGTGGCACTGTGGCTCAAGTGGTAGAGCTCTAGCCTTGAGAAAGCCCAACGACAGTGCTCAGGCCTGAGCTCAAGCCCAGGACTGGCAAAAACAAACAAACAAACAAAGAAAAACCAAAAACATCCCCCAAACCTGGCCATATTTCTCAATTGCCTCTTGGTGCAACTCCAGCATTATACTAAACTGGACCCAGAGTCAAAGGAACGTATAGTGGTCCTTAATACCTATCAGGTCTCCCAACCAGGTCCTGATGTTTTAAAAAAAAAGTTGAAATAGGCTGAGAATGGCCATCAAACTCCTTACCCCTCTCACCAGTGAGATTTGGTGGGCATGGCCTTTAAGGTTTTCAACAATTTGGAGCAACAGAAAAAAGCTGGTAAGGGCAGGAGCATGGCCTAGTGGTAGATTGCTTGCCTAGCATGCACAAAGCCCTGGGTTTGATTCCTCAGTATCACATACACAGAAAAAGCTGAAGGGGTGCCGTGGTTCAAGTAGTAGAGAACTAGCCTTGAGAAAGCCCAAGGATAGTGCCCAGGGCCTCAGTTCAAGCACCAGGATTGGCCAAAAAAAAAAAAAAAGCCAGTAAGGCTGCAGGTGATAGGAAAAAATTTCCAGCTCCTGGCTGCTGTCCTCTGCATTCCACTCCAACTATGCTTGAAGTGAGGCAAGGAAGACCACTGGGTAAGAGCTTCGCCTACTCTGCGACCACTATCTAGACCCACCAAAATGTCAACAACTGGGACACTGGGATGTCAACTATCCTTCTTTGTTTCTACAAGGTGTGTCAGTCCCTCCCATACCCCCCCTCCCCAGGGAGGACCCCAACTTATTCAAGATACCGGGCCTAGCAACAGAAGACTGATGGTGCCCAGGGCTGCTGAATGCCACAAACATCACAATGGAGAAGCCAAGGGTATCTCTTCAGGTTGTAGGCAAACCACTTGGATCCCTTCTTTTGGACATGGGAGCCAGTTATTCCGTGTTATCTGAATAAACCGGCCTATGTTTTCTCTCTCAGATCTCAGTGCTGAGTATAGGTGGCCTTCCTACTTGTTCTGCAACTACAGGGCCAGTCCTATGTAGAACAGATAACTTTACTTTTTCACGGTCCTTTCTAATGTTTATTTGCTAGTCCTGGGGCTTGAGCACAGGGCGTGGGTACAGTACTTGAGCTTTCTCAAGGCTAGCACTCCACACTTAAGTCACTGCACCACTTCCGGTCTTTTCTCAGTATGTGGTACTGAGAAATCAAACCCAGGGCTTTGTGAATGCTAGGCAAGCACTCTACCACTAGGCCACACTCCCAGCCCCCCTTTTTAATCTTATTCTGCTGTCCCCTACCCTTTCTAGTAATGGATTTACTTTCTAAATTCCAAGTTTCCTTCAGCGTCACCCTTTTCCTCTTTCCCCAAGATCAAACATTTTTCAAGATCCTTAACCTGTCTGGTTTACATCCTAAGTGGACAGACCCTCATCAGGTCCTGCTGATCACTCCCGTTGCAGGTAAGCTCAATGGGAAGCCATGGGGGTTTCTTCTGTCATGAGTCATAAAGGCTCCCACTTCTGCCCCTTCTATACCAATGATGACTCCAAGGTATACCTGTTCTTCTTTCCTACCTACAAAACCTCTGCCTAGTAAGACTTCTTTCATCCAAAGACATATTCATGTTCTCCACCAAGGATCTGTTACTGCTGCCTTCTCCTGGATGGGACAATACCTCCACTTGCTATTCATAATGTCAATGCCCTCTGTTAGCAGGAAGTAGCCAGAAAAGAGTTGGCACCCTTTTATAAAGATCAAAAGGCTGGAATGTTAGGTCTACTTCAGAGAAATGGCCTTGGCTGTTTCTCAGTGCGCCCCAGAAGTCTCCAGCCACACCTGCAACCCTGGCAACTGGCCCGCCTGTGGGCAATGGGAGGTCCCCTAGGCTCTGGGGCATCTCTCCATCCTCTAAGGTCATCTCCATTTCCACTGTGGCCACACTCTCTCCCTTGCCCTACCCTACATAATCTCTCTCTTCCCACCATACGCTCTTTTGATTTGCCTGACACCATCTTGTGTGGCTGCAGTTTTTACTTGTTCAATAAACCCTCTTCCCTTGAACATCACGGAACTTTCCTTTTGACAACCCTTACAATTCTAATGATAGATTCTCAGTCTTGGAAGTTGGCAATACCCTAGGTATGAAGTGTTCTTCAGACTCCTTTGCTAATATTTTTTTCTTTCCTTAGGAAGGCATACCTTGAAAGTGGTAATGCCATGGAAAATGACAGTAGTCGGTGCCACATTTAAGCCTGTGCACTGGCTGAAAATGATTTTAGAACCGTGTTTGAATGGAGATCCAATCTTATCACAATTTGCCATCCAAAACGAAAGTCCATTTGTAATCATTAAGAAATCTTTACAGCAGCTCTTGGGTATTTTTAGCTGCAGCATTAAAGATTGCCTACAACTGGGTTAGGAAGCAATGTAAACTGCATCTATGTTTCAGCATTTATTACACAGTAAGCTCTTAGACTAGTTACATCTTTCTGAGCCTCAGTTTCTGTCTCTGTAAAATGGCGCTTACTTGAAGTCTAGCATTAAAATAGTGTCAGGCACAAAGTAAGGCAGGAGAAACAAGAAAAGGAGAGCGACTTGCACTCTTGGGGGTCAAAGGCACTGAGGGTCCCTTTGGGATGCGCGAGCTTTCGGAGGTAAAAGCCCAGCTAGGTCCGCCAGAATCTCTTCTCGGCCCGGAAGGTGCCGGTTCGGATGCCCCGGAGCGCCTCCCACCCGTGAGCGCCTCCGGGGGCTCAGGCCTCACCTCAGGTCACCATGACCCGCAGGGGTGCTTGCGGTTTGGCTCTCAGGCGAGCGGGAGCCGGTTAATTAGGGAGGCTGGCAGCGACTCACCTGCCCGGCCGGTGCTCCAGGCCAAGGCGTGACCGGGGCGGGGCGGGGCGCGGTGGGCGGGGGCAGAGAATGTGAAGCTGCGGGCGCTCGGCACCCTCCGCCCAGTCGCCGCAGTGGCTGCCGGGATGCGCCGCGGCGAATGGTCGCGCCGGGCGCCGCTCTGAGTGACCTTTCACCCGCGCCCAGCGCTCCCGGGCGGCGGCAGCAGGCGGAAGCCATGGCGGAGGCGGCGGCCGCTCCTGTAGCGGGCGGGACCGGCGCGAGTTCTACCTCCGCGGCGGACCGGGACCCGGACGTGGGTCGCGCGGGGCGGAGGCTGCGAGTTCTATCGGGCCATCTGCTAGGCCGGCCCCAGGAGGCTGTGAGTGCCAATGAGTGCAAGGCGCGGAGAGCCCCGGCGGCGGCTCCGGCGTCGCCCGCCGCCACTCCCGCCGCGCCCGAGTCTGGCACCATCCCGAAGAAGCGGTGAGCAGGAAGCCTGGGGCCCGCAGCGGGCGGCGGGGGCCGGGCCCGTGCTGCGGGAGAGCATCCCGGCCCCCGGAACTACCGGTGACCTCGCCGGAGACCGGGAGCGGGAGGGATGGGGCGGGGACCGTCGCTGTTGCGGGCGGCGGAACTGAGGACCTTTTCCCTGAGAGAATCCCGTTTGGTGGGGTTGAGAGGCCAGGCGTCCATTCTCTTGGGGGCTCAGGCTCATGGCAGGTTCCTCCAAGCGTGAAGTTTGCACCGCCTGGTCGCACGGGCGCGAGCCCGGCGCAGGGGTGTGGCGTGGCGGGTGGACGGGTGGTGACGGTGTCCGGGGCCGGGGGCCACCCTTCCGCGTCCCGGGGCACTGGTTTTTTTGAGGGAGGAAGCGGATGAGTCAACGCTGGCTCATGGCTACTTAGCTGTGAAGGCCGCTTAGTTCTGAAGACACGCACGGGTCCGGGCGAGGGCTGCCTCCGACCTGGGCCGTGAAAAGGGTGTCTTCGTTCTGGGGGAAGCTACCTTCTGCGGGCAGACTTTGAGGGTGAACAATGGTTCTGATGCTAATGTGTACTTTCAAAGCACCAGAGTTTGTTCGGGACCCATTGTTTATTGTACTTCCTTGGAAGCTATGAGGTAGATGTAATCTTACCCATTTTACAGAAGAAGAATTAAAAACAAAAAGGGTTAAGACGTCTGCTGCTTGTGGAGATGTAACCGCGAGCCCTGCCCCCAAACTAATAGAAACTACTTATTAAAAAAAAAGTCGGTTGCAGGCTTGTCAAACGTACTTTGTGGTAGGTTAGAAGTAAAACTGACTTTGGTGCCAAGTTGTTCTCATTACTTTTTTTTTTTTTTTTCCTGTTCTTGAATTCAGGTTTCTTCTCTGCCTCCTAAGTGCTAGAGTTACAGGCATATGTTAACATGTATTACACAGTGTTTTAATTTTTAGACTCTTGTGACTTCTTATGACCCTAGCTAGACCGTGGTTATAATTTCATGAGGCAGTTTCACCTGAATGACTAGACAGTCAGCCTCACTCAGGTTTAGTCACCTTATTTTAAGAGATAAGTATAATCATAATCTCTGCTTTGAAGTGTATCTGTGAGAGATGTAGAATTAAAAGGTCAAGTGCATAGTGTTTTTCCTGTTACATAAGCTCTTCAACAGTAGCTGTGATTTTTCATTGTGTCCAAAGATGGGGACAGAAATTTGGACGAGGAGAAATGCTGGGATTTTAAACTGAGGCAAGCTATTAGGAGTAGGCAGCCTATTTGGAAAACAATTTAGAGCTTTATTTTTCCAGAACTTACAATGGTGATGGAGAGAGAGATCAAGGATTGTATCTCATTATCTGGCTAACCTCACATTATATTAGCTGTCACTGGGCTTAAGACTTTTCTCTTTTCCAGATGGCTTCACATACTTTTGTATCTACTCATTTGTATGCATTTGTGTGTGATTGTACATTTATGAGCAGATTCATACTGTTAGAATTAGGTTAGGAAGGCAGGTTTTCCTTGTGGTTGGGTTTAGTGGCCTTCATCCATATCATTATGGAGAAAAAATGTTAATGTTTCTATTGGGGCAACTAGTGAGATCTCTTATGACTGAAGGTAATTGGTCTGGAGTTGTCTGTGTTGCTGCCAAGGACTGAAGCCATCAATAGCTTAGGCCCAACTGTAGCATATTTTATAGCTTAGGTTATAGTTGCTGAGGAACTCAGGTTTAGGTGGTTCGTGATATCTAGTCTTGTATAAATACTTTCAAATTTACTCAGAATGTTGGGGTTTTGACTAAACTCAAAAGGCAACACCAATTTGTATTAAATAGAACAAAATATTGTTATTAGATGAACTATCAAACACTTCCTTAAAGAGTGATTTTGATAGATTACTCATGGGAAATTCAGGGGTGCCTTTTACTTCTCACTGCTTAGCTGGGCCTCAGGTTGCCAGCAGTAGAAATGAGCCTAAAAGGAGGGAAAATGATGGAGGTAAGTGGAGCCAGAGTGAATTTCCAATAAGGAATAATTACAGCTAGATGGCCGTTTTTTAGTCATTTGGTAATTTGTTCATTCTCTTTTATTATTGTGGATGTTGATATTGGTTGTATTTTTTAAGTGGTTGTTTTTAAGTGGTTTTTAAGGTTACAGTTCCACATGTTAGATCCATAGTGTAGTGCATCTTAATCGATGCTGCCCTTTCAGTCTTTCCCATTTCCCCCCTCTAATCCCTAGCCTCAAGTTATATATGTAATTGTTTTATCTCATGGCTTATACTTAATTCATCTTGGGCTTGGAGTAGTGACTTCTTGATGTAGCATGCTTTCAGTCTTCTTACAGAATAGGTTGTATACATTAACTCAGTGAATATTTATAGAGTATTTGCTTTACGACAGGGACTGTGTAGGCACTGAGGATAAAAGAGAGAAACCCTTAGCCTCAGAATTCAAGCGTAGGTTGCATGTTGATGGCTTACTCCTGTGTTTCTAGTTAATTTGAAGGATGAGGTTAAGAGGTTCTTAACTAAGGACTTGTCCTATGTTCCCCTGTGAATTGGATCCAATTCTAGCCAGGTATGTATAGTTTTAGTATTTGAAGTTGATGAGCAGAGTTTTGGTGGTAAATTACTGTGTAGTCGCTTCTTTTTTTCCCTCCCTTCTCTTTCTTCCTCCTTTCTCTTCCTCCCTTCTTTCTTCCCTCCCTCCCTCCCTCCCTCCCTCCCTCTCCTTCCCTCTCTTCCCCTCCCCCCCTCTTGTCTGTCTGTCCTGGAACTTGAACTCAGGGCCTAGGCACTGTCCTTAGGCTTTCTGAAGGCTCACACTCTACTACTTGAGCCAGAGCACCGCTTCTGGCTTTTTCTGTGTGTGTCGTACCAAGGAATGGACTCCAGGGCTTCATGCATGCTAGGCAGGCACTCTACCACTAGGTCATGTTCTTGGCCCCTCCTTTTTTTCCTTAATTGTGTGTTAGTTATATACAGATTTAATTTTGACCTTCTGACTGCAATTTTAGGCTCTTTAATATAACAAGTATTAGTTATATGTGTGACTTTTTTGTCTTGGTTTTATAATTTTTTTCAGTTGTTTTGAAGCTATTGTAAGGTGCTTATGAAATATTTTCATTAATATGCATTGAGAAGACAAAACTGTAGGATCTGAAAGGGTTGATTTTAATAATTGCATTTTTTTACACTAGTAAAATGCAAAGAAAAACTAGTTTCAGTGTTAGTTACTAATAACATACATCTGTTCTCCTAGCTATTCAGGGGGCTGAGAGTTGATAATCTCAGTTCAGAGCTACTGTAATGTTACAAAAAAGAGGAGGAAAAAATTGCTTGTTATACATTTTTTTTTTTTTTTTTTTTTGCCAGTCCTGGGCTTGGGCTCAGGGCCTGAGCACTGTCCTTGGACTTTCTCAAGGCTAGAGCTCTACCACTTGAGCCTCAGCACCACTTCCGGCTTTTTTCTATGTATGTGGTACGGAGGAATCGAACGTGGGTCTTCATGCATGCTAGGCAAGCACTTTAACCACTAGGCCAAACTCCCGGCCCCTTGTTATACATTTTTTAACCAGGTTTCCCTTTTTAACTTTAACTACAATCTTATTGTGGTTTGCCTTACTTAGAGCTGCTCTCAGTTTTTACAGAAGTCATGAACTCTGGTTAAGATTAAAAGAATATCTGATTAGGAATGATATGAATTAATTGACTTGGTTATAATTTTTTCACATACACTATTTTTAAAAAGTATTATAGCATCTACTGCAGCTATAGTTTTTTTTTTTTTTGCCAGTCCTGGACTTGAGTTCAGGGCCTGAGAACTGTCCTTGGACTTTCTCAAGGCTAGAGCTCTACCACTTGAGCCTCAGCACCACTTCCGCCTTTTTTCTATGTATGTGGTACCGAGGAATCGGGCCTGGGTTTTCATGCATGCTAGACAAGCACTTTAACCACTAGGCCAAACTCCCGGCCCAGCAGCTATAGTTTTGAGAAGGACGTTGTAAATTTTTCAGAACTGTATTCTGAATCCTGCAAGAACGTATACATTTTGCAGTAAAAATTATTTGTACACATGACTTTTGGCAAAATCATTTTGTTGACTATATTTACTGGAAAAGCTTACTATAACTTCCTAATTAGGATTCTGGTCATGGTGGTAATATGATTTCTAATTTGAGTAAGTCAGCATGGTAGGCATCATTCTAAAGCTGTGCTATGTGTACGTCTTGTTGAGTCTCATATACTATATGAAGGCTACAGGTGGGGAAGTAGAGGCAGTACTTAACAGAATACTTAGAAAACAAATATTATTCCTTTTAACTTTAGTTTCCTGTTGAGAAGATAGCTTCTGTTCATTAAATTAGTAAACCCCTACATAGCTTGATACCTTAAGGCATAAAGTGGTGGTTGTCCTTTCATTATTACTCTTTTTAAAAGTTTAATCATATTTCTGTTCCACCATCTGAGTTCCTAACCAATTAATAGTGTGTATAGGCTACAGAAAGTAAAATTGTCACCTTTATTTCTGATAAAGCTGGTTGAAGAACTTGGCTTAGGTCTGTACTCCTAATAATACTTGCTATGACTTAGAGCAAAGCCAGCTCTTCTGAGCTACCGTAAATATCTACCTCTAAGTCTCTAGAGGTAGTAGGTTCTAAAGAGAGAAAGAGCTTACCCAAATGCTTTGTGCCTTCTCCTCTCTCAGAATTAACTCACTAGCCATATCCTTCCTCCCTGTGAAAGAGTGTGAGTCAGGGATGGAGAGAAAGAAGAGAAATTACTTTTGTTGAGTATTTCCCTACATTGGCAACTGGAGAAAGTTTTACTGAAATATTTTTGATGAAATCAGGAAATATAGTTGAAACTTAATGGTAACTCAAGTGTAATCTACTTTCCTCATTAGTGTATGTGATCACCATTGACAAGTGATTATAGTACATACATTTTTGGTAGGGTTTTTAAGGTCTTTCTAGATAAATCTGTCCTAAGCTGGGGATGATGACTCATGCCTAATCCTAGCTACTCAGGAGGGCTGAGATCTGAGGATCAAGGTTCAAAGCCAGCCTGGGCACTTATCTCCAATTAACCACTAGAAAACCGGAAGTGGCTATGGTGAGACTCTTAATCACTAGAAAAGGGGAAGTGGGGCTGTGGCTCAAGGGGTAGGGCAGCAGCCTTGAGCTGAAGAGCTCAAGGACAACGCCCAGGCCCAGACTCCAAGCCCCACAACTGCCCCCCCCCCAAAAAGCCTATTTCCTTGATACCTACTATGTTTGCACTTTACACATATCAGAATTATTGTACTCCTGGAGTTTGCCTTTCCCTTTCCTTCTCTTTCTTTCCCCCATCCCTCCTTTCTTCCCTGACTTGGTTTTTGGTTGTGTTAAGAATGTGAACCTATGACTTTGAACATGCTAGCTACCACTGAGCTCAGCCCTCCTTCCCTTTCTTTGATTTTTTTTTTTTTCCCTGATCCTCAGAAAAACCTATTTCACAGGTTTGGAACTGAAGTTTATAGACACTTGTCAAAAGTTAGTTCATAGATATTTGTCAGAAAGTGGTTACTTTCTAGCTAGTGAGTGTAGAGCTTTGTCTGAATTTGAAGTTTAGAGCTTTTTCTTTAGTATTATACTGATATCACCAAGTCCTGTTCATTTTTTTTTCATAACCCTTCAAATTCATTTTGTGCTTAAAGTAATATGTATATATTCTAATGTGTGCAAGAGATAAGCATAATAAGCAAGTAAATTATTAAGCATTATTAGGTTAAAAGGTGATGTGTGTGCTATGAAAAAAAAGGAGGTAGGGTTCAATTTTAAATAAGGTTTTACTGAGAATGACAGTAGGACAATATTTAAAGATGATGGCCAATGTACCTGTAAGGATCTCTAAGCAAGTGAATATTGCAGGTAGAGGACCATATGTACAAATGCATGAGGAATAAGTACAGTGATGTATTTGGAAAGTAACAGGAGAGTATTGTAGAATCCATTGTATTATACCTTAATCACTAGTTAAAGTGTGTACTTTTTAAACCTCAACTACTAACTTAACCTGCTTAGTTACTGTTTAGGCAAGGTCTATTCCTGCCACATTGTCCAGTTTTCATATCTTTCTCAGTGCTGTTCTTTGGGAAACATCAGTTATTGATACTAGGATTCAGGATTTATTATTTGGGATCTTTCCTTTTGAATTTTTTTAAAATTAGGAGGCATGGTCTATCGTCCTTTACTTTTTGTTATGATTTCTCAGGCTATAAACAATAACTCAAATTATAGAGTTAAATGCTAAGGGTCAGGCATGTAATATTGAGATCTTTAATTCATTTAAATCAATTAGGTGCTCTGCTGATATTTCAGTTATTTAAAATTTCATCTGTCTAGGTTTTTTGGCAGTTTACTCAACATCTTCTCTCTTCTAAGAATAGGAGTAACATGAAATTTTTGCCTTTAGGCTTATTTAGGTATTCTAAGAAGTTGGATGTGACGTCTATAATTACAAGGTACTAAGTCCTGTAACTGAGGTATTGAAGGTACATGGTAATTGGCACAGCTATGGAAGGGCAGCTTTAATGCTAGAAGGATTAGGAGAGTACTGGTTGTGTCAGGATCTTATGTAACAATCCTTAAATGTGTGAGTGAAAATACTAATGAGAGAAATGGGATGGAACAGAAGTAGAGTTCAGTAGGAAAATCTAAACAATATAATAGCAATTGTAAAACTGATATGGAAGATGGAGCTATTAGTATCTGGATAGCCTTTACAAGTTTTATTCTGCTAACAGAATAACTGACAATTACTTTATTAAGTATAAAGGAAAGTGAAATTTTATTATTCTGAATCATTACGCATTTTATTAGTAGAAAAGTAGATAATCAAAATAAAGACAAACATGTAGGCTAATTAAGGTATAGAGCCATTCTAGTTCATTAGTATAATTCTTTTTAAGCATAAGCATATGGGAATAAAGTTACCTTAAATATCATGCTTCATTTGTTATCTTGTGTAAAACATTGAATGTCAAGAAATATTAACATTCGGGCCCGGAGTTTGGCCTAGTGGTAGAGTGCTTGCCTAGCATGCCTGAAGACCCAAGTTTGATTCCTTGGTACCACATACATAGAAAAAAGCTGGAAGTGGTGCTGAGGCTCAAGGGGTAGAGCTCTAGCCTTGAGAAAGTCCAAGGACAGTTCTCAGGCCCTGAGCTCAACCCCAGGACTGGCAAAAAAAAACAAAAAAAAGATTTAACATTCAACATTATTTCCAGTGGCACAAAAAATACTGTAGCTGGGTACTGGTGGCTCACACCTATAATCCTGGTTATACAGGAAGCTGAGATATGAGGATCACAATTTGAAGACAGTTCAGATAGGAAAGTCCATGAGATTCTTATGGCCAGTTACCCACCAAAAAAACAGAAGTAGGATTGTGGCTCAAGTGGTAGAGTACTAGACTAGCCTTGAACACAAAAGCTCAGGTATAGTGCCCAGCCCTGGAGTTCAAGTCCCAGTAGCAGCACATGTACACACACACACACACACACACACACACACACACACACACACACACACGCACACGCACACACATTATTATTGTATTGCTGGGGGCTGATGGCTCTGGTCTTGCTATTGAGGAGCTGAGATCTGAAGATTGTGATTTGAAGACATGGGAAAGTATATGATCTTCTATTTACAATTAACCACCCAAAAGCTGGAAGTGGAGGTCTGGCTTAAGTGGCAGAGTACCATTCTTTAGCATAAAAAGCTAAGGGACAGCACCCAGGCCTTGAGTTCAAGCTCCAGTGGCAGCAGTACAAAAATAAAAAGCAAAAAAACCCCATTGTTTCTGGGCAGCAGTGGCTCATATTTGTAATCTTAGCTATTCAGGAAATGGAGATATGAGGATCTGTGTTTGGAGTCTGCATGGGAAGACAAATAGGAGAAGCTATGCCCAAATAACGAACAAAACACTGAAAGTGTTAACTTAATATGAGAATATTGCGGCGCCCGGCACCCCTGACCAGCAGGGAAGAACGGACACCACCCAGGGCCCCTGATTTTGCGGGCCCTGGGGCAATGGGCCCCTCTGCCCGTTTTTTGGCTCCAAGGCCTGAGGTTGTGGGATAAGCTGTCCATTCACATCTTTAACGGATCTGCACTCATTTGCCCAATGTTTTCCCTTTTTACATCGTGGACAAAGTCCCGGTTCGCGAGGGGGCCTCTGCTTTGAATATTTTAAATTGGGACACTGTCTTCTGAAATGTCCTGGCTGTTGACAATTGAAGCATAATCCTGAATTAATTCTAGTGGTCTCAGCTACCGCAGCAACAATTTTATCCAAGCTCACAGGGGCTCCCACCTCCCGACAGGCCCTAATCCAATCTTGTAAGGGCTTGTCTTTTATAGGAATAATAGCCTTTTGGCATTCAGGGAGGCTTTGTTCAAAAATAATTTGTTGAATTAAGAGCATGTGATCCTCTGGGTCCCCAAACAATTTCTCTGCAGTTTCTAAGACTCGCCCAACAAAATCTGTAAAAGGCTCGGTAGGTTTTTGAACAACTTTGGTAAGGTTACCACGGCGTTCCCCTCGACTGGCAAGAGACTTCCAAGCCGTGTAAAAAATATTATTAATTTGTTGATAGACTTCACTAGGATACCCAGTCTGGTCCGCTGCATAAGGGCCTTTTCCTAATAACATTTCAGCTGACCAGTGAGGACGGCCCGCCAGCGCATTCTCCCTATGTCGGGCAGCGGCCAAATCTGCTGCGGAAGCACAATAATCAAGGTACTGGCCATGCGTCAGGCAAGAACGTCCAATTTCGTACCAGTCTGTGGGAGTCATGCTGGTAGTCTGCAATCGACGAACCAAAGCAATGGTGTAATTTGCAGAATGACCATAATTTTGTACAGCGGCCATGAGATCCTTTAAAGCTTTATAAGAAACTGGCTCAAAAACTCTCTGTCCCGTAATGGGATTTTCAAAAACAGGAAAAGCAGAGGCCAGCCGAGACCAGGTGCGGGCCTTGATAAAGGAACTTCCCTTTGGGACGTAGGGGGGTGGGGCAGAGGGGGCAGGTCGGGCCTGGCCATTGTCTGCACCAAATCCTCCCCTGGGGCTGTATCTGTCAGCCTCATACCTGGCAGCCTGTTCCTGTAACTCCTCCTCTTCATTTGAACTTAGCTCCTCCGGGGGCCCATCCCCCTCATTTTCTGTGCTTTGATCTGACTCTCCTGCATCCTGATAGAGGGAGCTCCTTGGTCCCTCCTGTTTTTTCTTTTCTCTTCTCTCCTCCTCCTGCACTGTACTTTGTGAGGGCTGCAGTCCCTCAATTCCATTCTTTTGTTTTCTCTTACATTTTACCCCACTCTTGGTGGTCCCTCCTTCCTTGTACGATGACTCCGAGAGACTATCCTGGTGCTTAATTAATACCTTCCTCCCTTCTTTAATAATATCAGTATTTCTGCCCTCCTCCAAACAAGCGCGCACCATTCTCCATATGGGCAACGTGGCGCGGGAGACCCCTCCCTTTTCTAGAGCTCTATCCAGGTCCTCGCCTAATATATCCCAACAGGCCAGTGAGAGATCTCCAGACTCCGCAAACCATGGGGCGTGTATCTCAATATCTGTTAACACTCTATGTATTGTGCCGCGGGAAATTCTCAGCCCACGCTGTTTAAGAAGGGCCTGTAAGGGGGCACAGAAGCCCCTTATACTGCACACACTTCCTGAAGAGTTACCCATACTGATGTTTAAAGACCGAGTTAACACAAACCACAGAGGAAGAACGATAAGCACCCAGACAAGAACTTCTCAGAACAACATACCTAGAAGGAGTCCTCTTCACGTGTCAAGTTCTGGATCTTCTTCGGCCCCTCCGCAGGTCCCGGGTTTTCGGCACCAGTTGCGGCGCCCGGCACCCCTGACCAGCAGGGAAGAACGGACACCACCCGAGGATCCTTCTTGTATCACGCTTTAATGAAGAGCAACTTGTTTAAAGGGAGAGCTGAAGCAGAGGGGCGCGGGGCAGGGAAATGCAGCTGCTTATAAACAATCAAAGAACGCGGGACTTTTGCCATTGGCTGCTGTGTTGCTAGGGTCATTTTAAAACTCGGGATTGGTCAGGCCTCTGACGTCATACGCGCAGACTCAGTGGAACGAGCAAAGGCTCTGCACTCGCATACCAAATAAGGGGAACTAAGAAGTTTGTATACAATGAGCGAGGCAGGGGACAGGCGCCGTCTCGGCTGCTCCGGCTCCCCACAGAATATAACTTAAATATGAGAATGCCAGCTCTGAGTGAAAAAGCCACATTAGAACTTGAGGCCCTCGGATCAAGCTTCACCACCAGCATATATACATAAAAAAGTATTGCATTACAAAAGTTATGCGGGTAATGCTCTTTATCTCTTACAGTATTATACTTAATGTTTTCAATTTTTCTCAGTTATTAGAAGGCTATGATAAACTTTAAAAGGGCCTAAAATGAATAAAAGACCATTCATTGGGGTACATCATTTATTGCTCTCATTGGACAGAGACAGAAGTAAATAGCTCTTTGGACTTAACTCTGACCCAGAATGAAGAATTGAAAATGGTTCAAATCCTTGGAGAAAGTATTTTATGGTCAAATAGATTTATGATTTAAGAAAATAGCATTCCCAAAATCTATATTAAAGATAATTAGGGCTGGGAGTGTGGCCTGGTGGTAGAGTGCTAGCTTAGCATGTACAAAGCCCTGGATTTCATTCGTTGGTATCACATACACAGAAAAAGCCCAAAGTGGCATTGGGGCTCAAGTGGTTAGAGCACCAGCCTTGATAAAGCTCAGGGACAGTGACCAGGCCTGAATTTAAGCCCCAGGACTGGCAAAAAAGAAAAAAAGAAAAGAAAGTAAGCAAATTAGGTAGTTTTGGTCTGATTCTTTTTTTTTTTTTTTTTTTTTTTTTTTTGCCAGCCCTGGCTTGGGCTCAGGGCCTGAGCACTGTTGTTGGGTTTTCTCAAGGCTAGAGCTCTACTATTTGAGCCACAGCACCACTTCTGGCCTTTTTCTACGTGTGTGGTGCTGAGGAATCGAACCTGGGTCTTTGTGCATGCCAGGTAAGCACTCTACCACTAACCAAACTCCCAACCCTTTGGTCTGTCTGACTCTTTAAGAGGATCAGAATCCAAAATGTGATCATGGGGATCCTGGGTAATAATGTTTAAGTTGCCTGGATCTTTGAG
The DNA here is from genome assembly GCF_031878675.1 of Megascapheus bottae. NCBI lineage: Eukaryota > Metazoa > Chordata > Mammalia > Rodentia > Geomyidae > Megascapheus > Megascapheus bottae. The sequence goes on along the minus strand of NC_143520.1, from coordinate 6,804,794 downwards.
ATGACAAGGAGAGCAAGCTGATACCACCTGCTTAGAAGTACCAGTAAAATTCATTATTAGTAAATTACTACACATTCAGATACCCCACTTATTGTTCAGGAAAGTCTTGTTGTATAGGTGATGTACTTTAAGTATTATAAGTATACTCTGTCTTCTTCTTTAATAACTTTTGGGAAGAATGTAGGGAGCTGCACAGTGGAAGACCTCATGAGTACAAAGGCCACCACTTATGCCAGGGACCAGGATTAGGGATCTAGTTGATACCACAGTCAGGACTGTGTACACACCAGGGGAATTTATTGTTAGAGCTCAGGATTGTTAAAGAACATAAAGTCAAGTACTTGCTCTCTCTGGTGTTCTGCTCCATCTTCTAACATTGCAAAAGTGATTGACAGTGGAGATGAGTAGACAGATAGATAGGAGGTCAATATAGTAAAAATTAAAATGCATGTATACAGAAGATCAGTACCCACAAAGACACTTTGCTTTTTTTTTTTTTTTTTTTTTTTTGCCAGTTTTGGGGCTTGAACTCAGGGCCTGGGCATTGTCCTTGAGCTTTCTCATGACACTGCTTCTGGCTTTTTCTGTGTATGTGGTACTAAGGAATGGAACCTAGGGCTTTGTGCATGCTTAGGCAAGCACTCTACCACTAAGCCATGCTTTGTATTTTTGACTAATGCATTATAAACTAGGAAAAATCTTACAAGAGATAAAATTTCCACAAACTTAGATAAAAATATTTTATGTATGGCCTCATTTTCATTTCCAAGAGTGAAGTATGATTATAGGTTTGTTTAGCTCCTTTTTACTGTTAACTACATCTCCATTTTCTGTTATTCCCTTTTCCCCTCTTGGACCCAGGGGTCGGTCAGTGCCCATACCTTAGAGTTGCTTTACCACCTTAATCTTTTATAAGTAGAATGCCTTTAAAGTTTCTTCTCTTTGTTTTCTTGTTCTCATTGCCAGTCTCCTGGTTTTGGGAATGTCAGTCTCCTGATTTTGGGAATATTGATGGAGCAGTTTTATTTTTATTTTTATTTTTATTTATTTTTTGTTGTCATGGGACTTGAACTCTGGGTCTGGGTCTTGAGCTCTTGAGCTCAAGGCTACCATCCTACCCCTTGAGCCACAGCGCTGCTTTGGTTTTCTGGAGGTTAATTAGATATAAGTCTCACAGGACTTTCATTCCTGGGCTTGGAACCTGATCATCAGATCTCAGCCTTCTGAGTAGGTAGTAGGATTACAGGCATGAACCAGGCTTTGTATCACTTATTACTTTGTTCAATCAATGAGACAGTACGTTTTGACTTTTCTCATTCCTTAAGATAATACTAATATAAGTGTGTTCTGTGGATAGTTTGAACAGTGGCCAGAAATTTGAATGGTAGGTTAGGTTTAGGGTGGCCTTGCTTTTAAAATAATACCTGGAATGATGTTTATATGGCCAATTAGCTCTAAAACCTCTGTTGGTGCAATGGAGTTCTGATTTTAATATTTGTTCTTGTCAAACTTGGGTAGTTAATTTATCACTTCCCTCCCCCATAGATTTGTCAGAGGAAAGGTAGTAATCTCAAGTACCTGTCAAAGTACAAGAAGCTACAACTGATTAATTTTGTGTGTAGTGGTGTGGGGCAGGGAGGGGGGAGGATTTCTGGCAGTTGAACTCAGAGCCTGAGTTCTGTCCCTGCTCAGCCACTTGAACCACACCTCTGCTTCCGGCTTTCTGGTGCTTAATTGGAGATAGGAGTCTCATGGACTTTTCCTGTCCAGGCTGGCTTCAGATTGTGATCCTTATACCTTAGTCTCTTGAGAAGCTAGGATTACAGGCATAAGCTACCAACATTCAGTCATACTGATTAATAAGAATGATAGTTTTTATCTAAAATGATAGTTTTATCTATAATAATACTGTGTATATCAAGCATGTATGGATTTCAATCTTTCTCTTTTTAGGCTCTTTTTGGTTTGGTAGTCTAATCTTAAAAGAGCTCCAATTTTGTTTCTGCCACAAAATTGCACATGTGTTTTTGGAAGCCATCACAGTTTCGTTGTGTCCAACTTTATAATTTCTGCAGAAATGTAAGACTATACCAGAATTGGTGTTTGCTTACTTCTAGTCAGTATAATAAACTTGTGATCTAATTTGTTTTCAATTACTAGCAAGCAAGGAGGGAGCAATGAAAGTGAATTACATTTTACACTTGGTGCTAGAGAAAGGCTGGAGTGGTGGCCAAAATTCCTACATTGATTTTGTTCTACTTATAATCTTACCATGAAATTTAAAGTGTGGTTGAGAAAGCAAGAGTGATAAAAGAAAGTATATACCTGTATCACTTTGTCTTTTTCTGACAGATTCCTGGCAGTGATTTTGGTTGTTCACATTACATAAGAGTAACAAATGAAAATAGAGAATAAGTAGTTGTATCTTTTTCAGGCCTTGAGAATGGCAGATATCAAGCTTGTGTGTGTGTGTGTGTGTGTGTGTGTGTGTGTGTGTGTGTGTGCGCACGCATGTGTGCGTGTGTGCGTAGCCATACTTACTTACCTTAACCCAAAAGTGTTTGTAGCATACAAGTACGTATGAATTACTGTTTTTGAAGACATTTTTCAAAAAATAATAAATACCTTAATTGGCAGTATTTGGCATAGTGTTTGAAGTTTTTGGTTCAAGAAAGGTAACCTAGGAATCCAATGTGAGTAGAGACTGCTAGTGTATAAATCTAGAATTACTTTTCTTGCTCCAGTCTTCTCTTCTTTGACTTTGTACTTTTGTCTACAAGAAATTTCCCCTTGTACATTCCATTAAAATTTTTTAAAAGTATAATAGCATATGGACTTTTGGGACACAATTTTAACCTTTGAATTTGATTTTTTGACAGTATTGAGTTTTGAACTCAGGGCCTGGTGCTTGTCAGGCAGGCATTTTACCATCTGAGTTATTATAGTGCCAGTTTGTTAAAAACTAAAAAAACTTGACTGTGTTCAATATGGTGGTACATACATACCTGTAATCTTGGCACTCAGGTTGTTAATGTGGTAGGATCATGGTTGGCCTGGCCTATGTAGAAAGATCATATCTCAAAAAAAATTGACTGTAAAGAGTTAAATACATATTTGGTTTGTTGTATAATAGAAGCTGACTCACAGAATTAATGCCATTTAAAAAACAAATTTGCAGCAGATTCTAGGAACAACTGCAGTGAGTTTTATAATAAATTCAAGGAATTAATGCATGTGTATGAAAGAAAGGATTGTTTTCTAACAACAGAGAAACTGCACTGAGGTTTAAAAATCAGGATCTTTATTTCAGGTTCAAAGTTACACTGTTCATGGCATTCGTCTACGTAAGGCCTCTCATTTCTTCAATTCCTTGTCCCAGCTGCCCATTCCATGGGCATGAGAATTTTGGATATGTGTTTTGTAAATATTCCTACGTGTACTGAGTGCTTGTATTTTCAGTTTGCACAAATGCTGTTCTATAAATTTGTTTCTCCTTTGCTTAGTATTTACTGTTTAAAACTATCTGGGTTTTCTATATGTTACTCTTACCACTTTTTTCGCATCTGATTTTAGTGTTTTCTGTTAAACTCAATCCATTCCTCTAATAATGCTTGTAACTATTCTCCCCCACCCCCAGCCTCAGTCCTGGGGCTTGAACAGGGCTTAGGTACTATCCTTGAACCTCTTTGTGCTCAAGGCTAGCACTCTGCTATTTGAGCTGCAGTGCCACTTCTACCTTTTTCTGAGTAGTTTATTGGAGATAAGAGTCTCATGGACTTCCCTAACAGGGCTGACTTCAAACTGTGATCCTCAGATCTCAGTCTCCTGAATAGCTAGGTGTGAGCCATTGGTGCCTAAGTTTTTGTAACTTTTCTTAATAAAACAACCCTCCCCCCCCAAACAGCAGTGCTCCTAGGAATATATAATAAACATGTTCCTTTATAAAACCCAGTGGTTATATTGCTGGGCCACTGAAATTGAACCCATGAAAGCCTAGTATGCAATTGCTCTGTGAAGTGGTTTTACCAGTAGTGCACATGAATGCCATTGTTCATGTTCTTGATAGCATCTTTCTATATCCTTGACTCTACTATTTGACAGTCACACTTGGAAACATTAGTCACTATATCACAAGACTAATTTTTTTTTGGGGGGAGCTAGAGTTGAAAATTTACAATGAGAGTGTTAGGGAAAGTTTGAAATTGGTGCTGATTTTCAAAATATGGCATGATAATATGCCCATCTTCTGGACAATAAATCTTCTTACAAAATTTGCATATTGGAAACTTGATCTTAACAGACTCCACTAGCCAATGTTTTATGATTGTATTAACTACCCTCACTAGTGACTGAAATTAATTAGCAAACTATTAGACTAATTTATAATGAAAAGTAAAATTGCTGTACCTTATAGCTATTTTAGTTGGCCTGTTTCTCTCTTTAGGAAATAAAACTATAAACAGATGAGGATATCTTGATGACTTTTGTATTAGATAGGAGGATTCAGATGTTTGATGCCATCAGAGCCTAATATCATTATTTTTCTAAGTCAAGTGTAGCAATTTTGAAACATGACATATATAGCAGTGTTACTTAAATTGTTTTCCTTAAAAGAACAAATAATTTATCATATTTATAAATTAGTTACTTTATTTGAAAAGGAATTAGTGTGTGTACACGCCTGTGTGTATGTACTCACCAGTACTGGGACTTGAGCTTAGGGTATGGGCATTGTCCTTTGGCTTTTTTTCCCAAAGTAGTGCTCTGCCAGTTGAGCCATATTCATACCTCCACTCCCAGCTTTTTGGAGGCTAATTGGAAATAAGCATTTCACCGATTTTTCTGCCTGGGATGGCTTTGAGCTGTGATCCTCAGATCTCAGTATCCTGAATAGCTAGTATCACAAGTCTGAGCCAATTACACTTGTTTTTGTTTGTTTGTTTTTAAGGCAAGGTCTTGCTTTAGCCCAGGCTGCCCTTGAACCGCAGAGTCTTCCTGTCTCTACTTCCCTAGTGTTGGGTCTGTGGGTATGCACCATCATGTTTGACTCTGTAGGAATTTTTCACTATATCTTTTTTGTTGTTGGTAGTGGTACTGGGCCTCACACTGTCCCTGAGCTTCTTTTGCTCAAGGCTAGTACTCCACTTGAGCCACAGCACCACTTGAAGCTTTTTCTGTTTATGTGGTACTGAGGAATTGAACCCAGGGCTTCCTGCATGCTAGGCAAGCAACTCTACCACTAAGCCACATTCCCAGCTCCTCAGTAAATAGGTCCTTTTAAGAGTACATCTGATCACTGATCAGTTATCTAGCTCATCACTTTTTTTTTTTTTTTTGCCAGTCCTGGGCTTGAGCTCAGGATTTGAGCACTGTCCTTGGACTTTCTCAAGGCTAAAGTTCTACCACTTGAGCCTCATGAGCACCACTTCCGACTTTTTTCTATGCATGTGGTATGGAGGAATTGAACCCGGTTTCTGTTTTTTTTTTTTTTTTTAATGATTTAAAAATATCTTGGTTTTAAAATAGGTAATCATATAAGAAGGATTTTAGAGTAAGAATCCTTCCTTCCTTCCTTCCTTCCTTCCTTCCTTCCTTCCTTCCTTCCTTCCTTCCTTCCTTCCTTCCCTCCTCCGCCTCTTCCTCCTCCTCCTCCTCCTTCTCCTGGTTCTTTTTGCCAGTCCTGGGGATTGAACTCAGGGCCTGAGCACTGTCCTTGAGCTTTCTCAAGGCTCACTTTCTACCACTTGAGCCAGAGCACTACTTCCAGTTTTTTCTGTGTATGTGGTACAAAGGACTCGAACTCAGGGCCTCGAGTATTCTTGGCCATGCTCTTGGCCCTAGAATAAGAATTATTTAAGAATATTTTTAAAGTATGCATGTTATATAGAATTGATTTAAATTTAAGCACAATTGACATTGGACAGCTAGAAATTCGGATCATTTTTGTTTTTACTTTTCAAAAACTGGGAATATATATTTTTCTACTTTTCTCTTAACTAATTTTTGAAATAATTTTAATTAAAAATTGGTTGATTATGACTCTATAGACATAATGTTTTATTACATAGATTAATATGTATAATGATATAAAACGCTCAGCCTAATTTTAATTATGTTTGAAAATCTAAGTGCCAATGATTGTATATAGCAATTCCCTTCTTGAATACTTGTTTGTTAAACACATCATTTGTAATATCAATGTTAATAAAAATGTTAATAAATTCTTTAATAAAAAATTGGTTAGAATTTTATCAGATTTTTTTTTTTTTTTTTTTTTTTTTGCCAGTCCTGAGACATGAACTCGGAGCCTGAGCTTTGGGCTTTTCTCATGGCTAGTGCTCTACCACTTAAGCCACAGCACCACTTCTGACTTTTTCTGTGTATGTGGTACCAAAGAATTGAACCCTGCTCTTTATACATGCTAGGCAAGCACTCTACCACTAGGCCAAACTCCCAGCCCCAGAAAATCTTTTATATATAAAAATTATTGGCTAGTAGTTAGAAGGTAGATTAAAACTTTCTTTTGAGATGGTCTGTGTATTAGGCTAAACTTGAACTTGCCATTCTCTTGCCTTAGTAGTCCTGGAATTACAGTTGTATGCCACTAAGGTCCATCTTTTTTCTTGTAAATTCAAAGCTGATTATCATGATTAGAAATAGAATGGTAGAATCTATGCATTTATGCCTCATATTTGCAACTTCTTAATAGTGGGGGAATGGTAACTAATGATTAATTTTTATGTAAACAGGCTTAAATATGAAAATTCTCAATTTAAGATGGAAGGAAGGAACTCTGTGATCTTAGTAAAGGAATAAATCTAAATATTTTATTTAGTGATTGTACAAATGGGCTGGGAATGCAAAAACCTGAATATGCAAATTATATATATATAAAATGGGTGAATACTGCCCCCTTGTGTGTATTTGATGTTATTTTATATCTATTATAGCAGTGAATAAAATGATTCTGTACCATTTGTTACTATAATCAGATATATAAAGTGTAAGACTTTTTTTTAATGGTATAAAACTGAGTCTACATTTTTTTTGGCAGTTGGAGGAGTCTTTTTTTTTTTTTTTTTTTTTTTACAAATTAAGAATACTAGATAAAATCAAAATCACCTTTCTCTTCAAGGTGCAGTCTTGAGTTGAAAAACCAAGAACTAGAAAATAGAAATTACAGATACCTATATTAAAAACCATTAGGCATTTTCTTTAAAAATACATATATTTTAATATTCTTGGCATTCTAAAGAGAAACGCCTTTCTCCCAAGCAAAAAGACCAAAAGGTGCAGTTTGGCTTCACAAGATGGAATTCAGATTCTCAGATGTAGCAGAGAATCACCTCAAGTCCTTTAGTAAATTCTCAAGCTAGTCTGGAAGCACCAGCTAAATCACAAGGCACAAGAACTTTTTTACTTTGCTCCCCCTGCTGGCCCCACTCTTCATCTTGGTGTGAATCTTAAAATTTGAAGGCCTCAAATTTAATCTAGTCATATGCAAGAATTTAAATGCCTAAGTGGTCATATTGACTGGTTAAATAACGTGGTTAGTTGGGAATGACATCCTTTTATTTTACTACTGGGAAGTTGGAGATTTTTTTTTATCATTCCTCTATGTAGTGCTTGCAGTGCTCTGGAATTGCTGTTCTGAATGACAGAATTTACTATAGTATGTGGAGGTATTGGGTATCTGATTTATTGGCACAATTCTTTGATCTTTAAATGCCTTTAGGTGAAGTACAGAAAAACAACCACAGAATAACAGTGCTTTGAAAAAACAGAAATTGTTAATAAAGGGCTTTAAAAAATTATTTTCTTGAGGGTATGGCTTAACAGATTCAGATTATTTATCTACCTTTTTTTTTTTAGGCAAGAAGTTATGAAATGGAATGGATGGGGATATAATGATTCTAAGTTCTTCGTCAATAAGAAGGGCCACATTGAGTTGGCTGGGAAAAGGTAACACTGGTTTATTTCTTTCATTCTTTTCCCTTTTCTACAAGAACATTTTAAACATACTTAAAAATAGGATACTGTAATAATTTTCCTCCAATTTAAATATTATTAGCATTTTGCCATAATTCCTTTTTTTTCTTTTTGTGCCAGTCTTGGACTCAGGGCCTGGGGGCTGGCCCTGTGCTTTTTCTGCTCAAGGCTTTTTATTTTATTTTTTATTTTTTTTGCCAGTCCCAAGGCTTGAACCTCAGGGCCTGAGCAATGTCCTTGGGCTTTCTCAAGGCCTAGTGCTCTACCACTTGAGCCCCAGCACCGCTTTCGGCTTTCTCTGTGTATGTGGTGCCAAGGAATCGAACCAAGGTCTTCATGCATGCTAGGCAAGCATTCTATTACTAGGCCAAACTCGTGTCCACTATTGGCTTTTTGGTGGTTATTTGGAGATAAGAGTCTTACAACTATTCCTGCTTGAAGCTGGCTTGGAACCACTCACTATCCTCTTATCTCAGGCTCCCCAGTAGCAAAGATTATAGGTATGAGACATCTGCACACAGCAAGCCTTTTTTTTTTTTTTTTGACTTAGTTTAGCTACGAGGGGGCATTTTATTTATTACTATGAGGGAAGATTTTATTTATTTCATGTATTTTTATAATGTGTATTCTGATTAATCTTACCCCTTCTATCACTTCCTGCTTCCCCCCCATTTTCTATAATATTTTAAATTCTGAAATTGTCATGACCCTTTTAAATATATACCTCCTGTAAAAAGAACCTATTATAATTGGTTATATTTGACTGTTACCATGCTTCCAAAATAGCAAACATTTTTATAATACCTGATGATTTTAGTCCATATTCACATTGCCCAGTTATCTCACAATTATCTTTTTTTTTTTTTTTTTGCCAGTCCTGGGCTTGAGCTCAGGGCCTGAGCACTGTCCTTGGACTTTCTCAAGGCTAGAGCTCTACCACTTGAGCCTCAGCACCACTTCCGGCTTTTTTCTATGTATGTGGTACCAAGGAATCAAACCTGGGTCTTCATGCATGCTAGGCAAGCACTTTAACCACTAGGCCAAACTCCCGGCCCCTCACAATTATCTTTAATAAGCAACTTGTTTGAATTGAGTTAATATGAATTTTGATGAAAGTAATCTTTCAGAATGTACAGTCAATCTGACACTTAGTCTTCATGGCATTGATTTATTGAAAATAATTTGATATGTAGGACTGGCAGTATATATTGAAGTATGGGAAATAATGAAGGACTTAGTCTTCATGGCATTGATTTATTGAAAATAATTTGATATGTAGGACTGGCAGTATATATTGAAGTATGGGAAATAATGAAGGACAACAATTTTAGGTCTGTATAAATATAAGTAGAATTAAAAAAAATAGTTTCTGAGGTATATTTGGGAAAACATGATGAAAGACCAGTCAATTTGTATGATAGTTTTTACATTTCTGAGATGTTTTTGGTAATATGTTGATAAGAATTATAAAGGATATTCATACCTCAGTGGAACTGTGAAAACTTGAATAAAAGCATTTTTCAAGATTTTTATTTTTCCAGCTATAGACAGAGTTGTGAAGTGATTTCTTAGTTTTATGCAATACTACTCCTGCCAAATCTGGGCTTTTTTTGGTTTGTGTATTGAATTTTGGTATAGCTTTGAAAAGGCAGTACAAGTAGGCAATATTTGAACTCTGGCTCTAACAAATTAAGTCAAGTTGAGACAAAAAAATGGATTTGATAGTATAAATCTGTATTTTTCACTTTGATTATGTTAGCCATTAATAGGTTTAGGTTAAAGGCTTTTTAAATTTTTATGACATGTCAATATATTAAAATGGAAGAGGCTGAAATTACGAGGTGGTACATACATGTAATCTCAGCTCTTTGGATTATGGGACTGGGTGGATTGCTGTTTGAAGTATAATAGGGCAAAAAGTTATTGAAACCCTATTTCTAAAAACAAACTGGGTCAGGTGCTAATGGCTTACACCTGTAGTACTAACTACTCAGGAGTGAGTTATGACTACCTTCACTCAAAGCCAGCCTGCCTGGAAAAGATAGTTCATGAAGACTTATCAATTAACCACCAAAAAAGTGAAGTGAAGCACTAGCTAGGAGCTCAGGGAGAGTTGTCCAGGCCTTGTTCAAGCCTCAAGACTCCCATGTATGCTGGTCTATACACACACAGACACACTAAATAATAAACTGGGTGTTGTGATTCTATGCCTAGAATCCCAGCTATGAGAGAACAAAGGTAAAGTAACATGGCCTGAGTCTTACACAGATTTTACCTGAAAAATAAAGCAGAAAGGGTTCAAAGGTGTGCTAAAAGGCATACCCAGAAAGTTTAAGTCCCTGAGTTCAAACTCCAATACTGCAAAAAAATTATTGGCAAGGAAATCACTTTTAAATTTGGTTGGAGAAATAAAAAGCATTAACGAGCTGGAGGTATGGTTCAAGTGATAAGAGTATTTGCCTAGTAAGAGCAAGCAAGTCCCTGAGTTCAAACCCCAGTGCTGCCAAAAAAAAACAACACTAAAATATAAAATTTATTTTCATTGAAAAATGCTTATAGGAGAATGAAAAAGTAAATCATAAAGAGAATGTTTAATATCAGCTCTATAATAACTCAATAGAGCTCACCTTGCTGGTGGCTCATGCCTGTAATTCTGCATACACATGAGGCAGAGATTTGAGGTCTGTGATTGGAAGCCAAACCAAACCAGGCAGTAAAGTCTGTCACTCTTATCTCCAAGAAACTACTCAAAAAAGCTGTAAGTGGCACTGCGGCTCAAGTGGTAGAGTGCTAGCTTTGAGCAGAAGAGAGTCTCAGGGGCACTGCCCAGGCTCAGAGTTTAAATCCCAGGATTGGCAAAAAAACAAACACTCAATATTAAAATGTTTCACAAACTTGAACTGGCAAACAAAACAGGATAATTAAGTGGATAAGAGGCTTTGTCACACAGGTAATTAATGAAATGTAATAATTTTTGCTTGTCTTGAGACTGTTGTTACCCAGTGGGGAGCACATAATATTTTTTTCCTTCATAATTAACATAGATACTTTAAAATTATTTTGTGTTAATTTTAATTTGAGTCATGTTTGAGTCAGTCATTAATTGCCACTTTTCTTTGATTATATATCACACTTTGTTCATGTCTTGTTATTTTGGAGTATATTTTAGTTGTTGTGATTGTGTGTTATATATACTTCTGTTATATTTCTCTAAGGAAGCTTTCTTTCTGGTATATATTTTCTCTCTCTCTCTCTCTTGAGCCTCAGCACCACTTCCAGCTTTTTTCTATGTGTGTGGTACCAAGGAATTGAACCTGGGTCTTTCTGCATGCCGTGCATGCTAAGCAAGCACTCTACCACTAGGCCAAACTCCCGGCCCATCTGGTATATATTTTCAAATCAAGCAATTACCTTGCCTGATTTCAAACTCCAAAATTTGTCCATCTGACATTCTGTTTTGATGAACAATAGAATTGTTTAGCTCTTAACTTTAATGGGTAGGGCCTCATTAAAATATTACATGTGTAATTGAGAATCAGCTAGAAATTTGGCCAGTGTTAAAGCTCTGACTCATATATGTGCTTTCTTCTCTCCTCCCCCCTCCCCCCTCCCCCTCCCTCCCCCTCCCCCTCCCCCCTCCCTCCCTCCCTCCCTCCCTCCCTCCCTCCCTCCCTCCCTCCCTCCCTTCCTTCCTTCCTTCCTTCCTTCCTTCCTTCCTTCCTTCCTTTTTCTTTCTTTCTGTTGGTTGTGGGGCTTTAACTCAGGGTCTAGGCACTGTCCCTGAGCCTCTTTGTGCTGGAGGCTAGCGCTCTCTACAACTTGGGCCACAGCTCCACTTCCAATACATGTGCTTTCTAGCTGCTGTTTTCAGTCCTCTTTCTCTGGATTCCTCAAGCTAGAACAAAGGTCAGCATTTTTGTTACCTTTTGTGGCAAGCTGGAGCATTCCTTCCAGTTAATATCCCTACAAAACAAAAATCCTAACCAAAATTAGAAACTAACATAATGCTTTCCTTCTTCCAAATGTAGTGTCCCTGGTTCTCCTATTAGTGTGTGTGTGTGTGTATGTATGTATGTATGTATGTATGTATTTATTTATTTTGCCAGTCCTGGGCTTGAGCTCAGGGCTTAAGCACTGTCCTTGGACTTTCTCAAGGCTAGAGCTCTACCACGTGAGACTCAGCACCACTTCTGGCTTTTTTCTATGTATGTGGTACCGAGGAATTGAACCCGGGTCTTCGTGCATGCTAGGCAAGCACTTTACCACTAGGCCAAACTCATGGCCCCTAGTATTTTTTATTATTATTATTATTATTATTACTATTATTGTTGTTTTGCCTTGCCTATTTTTTCATATATTTTTATGGTAATTAATAGAAGGGTTACGTTATATTCACCAGATAGAAGGTGCATTACTTCACAAACATTGATACCCTTTCTCATGACATGGTCCCCATTTCCCTCCTCCTCTCACCCCGTTCATCTTGATTTCTCCCCTTCCCTATCCAATTTCAAATAACCAATAAAATATATCAGATAACAAGGTGAAATATTGTAACAATATGAGATAACCAAGGGATAGCAAAAGAGATGAGAGATAACAGTACATTAAAGACAACAATCACTCATTTTATGGCTTTTGTTTCCTTATCCTGGAGGTCCTTACATTTAGTGTCATACTATTTGACCTTATGTCTCTAGATTTTGTTCTATTGTAAATCTCTGCTACAAGAGCCCAAGGTTTCTACTGATTTTGACAAATGAGGGAGACTCTTGGGCCTATGTTTCTTTGAGTCTGACTTATTTCACTTAATATGATTTTTTCTAAGTCTTTCCATTTCCTTACAAATGGGGCGATGACAGTAGCATAGAATTCCATTGTGTATAAATAACCACATCTTGTTGATCCACTCATCGACTGAGGGACATCTGGGTTGGTTCCATATCTTTGCTATGGCCAGTAGTGCTGCAATGAACATCATTGTGCTACTGGCTTTAGTATGTCCTTGTTTCTGGACGATTGGGTAAATGCCAAGTAGTGGAATTGCTGGATCATAGGGGGGGTTCTTTGTTTATTCTTCTGAGGAATTGCCATACTGTTTTCCATAGTGGTTGAACGAGCTTTTACTCCCACCAACAGTGTAGTAGTGATCCCTCCTGGCCACATCCCCTCCAGCATCTGTTGCTATTAGTTTTCTTGATCATGGCCATTCTAACTGGAGTGAGGTGGAATTTTAGAATTGTTTTGGTTTGCACTTTTTTTTTTTTTTTTGCCAGTCCTGGGCTTGCGCTCAGGGCCTGAGCACTGTCCTTGGACTTTCTCAAGGCTAGAGCTCTACCACTTGAGCCTCAGCACCACTTCCGGCTTTTTTTTTTCTAGTATGTGGTACCGAGGAATCAAACCCAGGTCTTCATGCATGCTAGGCAAGCACTTTAACCACTAGGCCAAACTCCCGGCCCCGATGGTTTGCACTTCTTTTATGGCCAGAGATGTCGAGCATTTCTTCAAGTGTCTATAGGCCAGTCTTATGTCCTTTTCAGAGAAGTCTTTAAGTCTTTGGCCCATCTTTTAATGGGATGATGGTTTCTTTGGAGGTTAGTTTTGGATTGATTCAATTTTTTGAGCTGTTGATATATTTTAGATATGAGGCCTTTGTCCGGTGTATGGTTAGTGAAGATCTTCTTCCACTCTGTAGGCTTTCTAGTTAGTTTGCTAACTATGTCCTTTGCCATACAGAAGCTCTGTAGTTTAATGCAATCCCACTTATCCAAACTTTCTTCTATTTGTTGTGTTTCTTGGTCCTTATTAAGAAAGTTTCAACCAGTGCCAAGGAGACCTAATGTATCTCCTATTCCTTCTTGTAAAGACTTCAGTGTATCCTCTCCCTCCCCCCCCCCCTCTCTCTCTCTCTCTCTCTCTCTCTCTCTCTCTCTCTGTATATATATACATTTTTTTTTTTAAACCAGCCCTGAGGCTTGAAATCTTTGCCTGGGGAGCATCCTTGAACTTCTTTTGCTCAAGGCTAGGATACTTCCACTTGAGCCACAGCACAGCACCTCTTCCAACTTTTTCAGTGATTTAATTGGAGATAAGGAGTTTCACAGACTTTCCTGCCCAGACTGACTTCAAACCACTGTCCTCAGTTCTCAGCCTCCTGAGTAGCTAGGATTACAGGTGTGAGCCACCAGTTGAGTTTATTGTTTGTTTTTTTGTCCTGAGATGGTAGTTATATGTGGAAGACAGTTGGGTTGCTAGGAGCTTTGTGACCATTTCAAGAAGCAGGACATACTTGGCTCTGATATTCCTAAGAAGATACGTTGCTGTAATAATTTTATCTTCCTTGTACCTTAGGTACCCTCTTAGTGGCATGGTTTTACCGTCTTTTAGAGAATGGATCCAAACCAACCTTGGAGCACATTGGGAACATAGAACTACCTCTAAAGTAAGCAGATAAAACATCACTCTGTGTGTGTGTGTGTGTGTGTGTGTGTGTGTGTGTGTGTGTGTGTGTGTATTGGTCATGGGGCTTGAACTCTTATGTTTGAATGCTCTTCAGCTCAAAGCTAGCTCTCTACTAGAGACACAGCGCCAATTCCAGTTTTCTGGTGGCTAGTTGGAGATTAGAGTCTTACAGGGACTTTTCATGCCCAGGCTGGCTTTGAACTGTGATCCTCAGATTTTAGCCTCCTGAGTAGCTAGGATTACAGGCTTTGAGCCACCGACAGGGAGTAGGGTGGTAGCCTTGAGCTGAAGAGCTCAGGGACAGTGCTGAGTTCAAGCCCTATGACCCACCAAAAAAAAAAAACAACTGAATTGGGTGTGGTGTCTTATGCCTATAATTTCAACATATAGGAAGTAGAAGTAGGAGATCAGGATATTGAGGCCAGCCTAGCTATAAAAAAAGAAGAAAAAATTCAAGTATACATACACGAAACTTTAAATATATCTAGCATTTCTTTACATTATTAACATTTTTGTTACTTACTTTGCTATACATAGGATTTTTCATATTGTTCCTGCTGAATATAAATTTATAAGCTATATCTTACACAATACTCACCATAGTCTATAATATATCAAAAAGTGTTGTTATTCAATTCAGTACTAGTTAGATTTATTTTAGTTTTTTTAAACTTAGATTAGGCTTACGAGAATTGTTTAGAAATAAGTTGTTTTATTCTTGTAAATAAATTAGACTGAGCAACTAATTTCTTACCCATTCAGAACTAAATTCTTTTACCTTTTGTTGTCTTTTTAAAATTCTTTTTCAAGTATTTGTGATTTGTTTTTTGTATTATTATTAGTTTTAGATACAGTTTTTTCCTACATTTGAGTATCTGTTACTTTTTAGTAACTGAAAATATTAATAGGTTTTTTATTTTTAGGATTCTTTTGGTCATTTCCCTTCTACTGTAGAACTCTACTGTTTAACTCACTGCTGTATCTCCATGCTTAGAAAAGTACCTGATTTGTAGATACTTTTATAGGTATTATATGTATGAATATACCCTAATTACCTTAAAAGATTGAGAATACAGAAATAACATGAAGTTATCATTAATGAATAGGAAAATGTATACAGTCTTCTTTGTCTGAATTGAATATTTGAGACTGTTATATTCCCTATTTTTGATTGTGGTGATTGCAAATACAAGTAAAGAGGACAATGACTTATAGGATATGATTAGCTGGACCATTTTTAATTTGCTACTTTCATAAACTTTGTTTCTGAATTTATTGCTTGGCAATTTTTTCTATGCTTCTATCTAACTTAGGATGTGAAAGAAGAAAATGTACATTTCAATTATTTTTACAAATAAGCAAAAATAAAAAAAAATATTTTCTAGGCATCCTTGAATCCTAGTGATGTACCTCCTTCTATTGTAAATGAAGATTTTCTTCATGAACTTAAAGAAACGGATATTTCATACTCACAAGAAGCAGATGACCGAGTATTTAGAGCTCATGGTAAGCCACTTTAGTACTGTTTACTTTTTTTTGTTTTGGAAAAGTTTAGGAAAGTTTCATATTCTTCTTTTCAGAGTGCAAAAGAGTTGTCATTTAACAAAGCAGTTTATCAATTTAAAATTTTCCTCTAATTTAAGATACTTCTGTATTTTTCTTTTAAATCACATAACAGGTCATTGTCTTCATGAAATATTTTTGCTCAGGGAAGGAATGCTTCAGCGAATTCCTGATATAGTTGTATGGCCAAGTAAGTTATTTTACCTACCTGCATCATTAATTTAGTATTATTAAATCGTAAATAAATTTAGTATTGGAAAAATGTGTTTTTAAACATATGAACTGTAAAGAAAAAAATGTCATGAACCTATTTTTTCATCTGATTCTCCTGAACTGCTTAAGGGTTGATTTTTATTGATGATTATTAACTAACTCTTCATTGTAAGTTGAAGTAATTCTATTTAGAAATTACTGACATCATTTCAGTTTGGAAGCTTAGTGAAATTACTATCTGTTGGGTATATTCCGATGTAGAAATTAATTGACATAGATGGTTACTGTAAATTAATAGCAACAATTTGAATTAAGTTATGGGCTAAAAAGCATGGTTAAATGGTAAAATAAGGTATTTGAAGATAGATTATTTGGATTATACACAGACACAGATGTGTTGAGGCTTAGGATAGAAGGTGGTAGGACTTTGTTTTATCTTTTTCATTGCTGTTCTTGTTTTAACTATTTCAGCCAATAGTAATAGTTTAAGGCAGAACAGGTCTATTTTTTTTTTTTTTTTTTTTTGCCAGACGTGGGCTTGAGTTCAGGGCCGGAGTACTGAGTACTGTCCTTGGGCTTTCCTCGAGGCTAGAGCTCTACCACTTGAGACTCAGCACCACTTCTGGCTTTTTTCTATGTATGTGGTACCAAGGAATCAAACCCGGGCCTTCATGCATACTAGGCAAGCACTCTACCACTAGGCCAAATTTCCAGTCCCAGGTCTATTGTTTTTTGCTGTCCATGGCTACATTTTTTTGAAAGTTCTATTGATTTTTTTGAAACTTGTTTTCTCTTTGAATTTTAGTTTTCAAAACATTGGCCTCATTCTTGGACTGTCAGATATTAGATAATATCCTTATCCTCTGCAAGGATTATTTGAAGGGAAAATTAAGCTTTCAATGGTTTTAGAGTGGAGATAAGATAAGGAAATTTCTAGAGCAAGAATAACAGAGATTAGTTTACTGATACCTAGTATCTGGAAGCATATTACATGTCTCCTGTCTGTCTCTAGTTATGAAATAATCCTTTTGTCTCTGCTAGTGTAACAATTTATTTGTAAGAAAGGAAAGGGATATATCAGATAGGAAAACAATGTTTTGTATAATTAATTTTAAGTAGCTTTAGGCTGCAACTGTACCAGGATTTGATACTATCTTACTAGAAAACATGGTCGCAAAGATTCATCAGTTTTCATTTCCTATAGAAACTTTAAATAGACCTCTTTAGGCACATCATGAAAAAACTTTTTTTTTTATTAAAGAATTTATTAACATTGATTTTTACATCATATTTTAAATGAGAAGTTTAACAAATAAGTGTTCAAGAAGGGAATCTCTATTTATAATCACTGGGACTTAGTATTTAGAACTTAATCAAAATTAGGCTAAGGATTTGTATATCATAGAAACATTAATTTTAGAAAATAAAACATTATGTCTATAGAGTCATAGGTTTTTATGTCTATATAGTTAATATTTCCATTACCATGTTCATAGCATTGGGTATGCAGATATTGACTCCTTACTCTTGTACTCTTTGGATTTAATAGCCACATATTAAGGATACCATGCACCTTTTGTTCCTTAGGTATTGACTTGGTCTCACTCAACATGATTTGCTCCCAGTACATCCACTTCCCTGCAAATGCCATTATTTTATCTTGTCTGTTGGATATGTAGAATTCCATTGTGTATATATACCACATTTTCTGTATCCATTCATCTGCATTAGGGCATCTGGATTGTTTCCATCGCCTGGCTATTGTGAATATTGCAGAGATGAACATAGCTAAGCAGATGTCCTTATCATATCTTGGGTTATGATGTTCAGGGTAGATGCCCAGAAGTGGTATGGCGGGATCATAGGGAAGGTCTACTTTCAGTTCTTTAAGGAACCTCCACACTGCTTTCCAGAGTGGCTGAACTAGTCTACATTCCCACCAGCAGTGCAGTAGGGTTTCTTTTTCTCCACAACCCTGCCAGCAACTGTCATTGTCTGAGTTCAAAATCTTGGCCATTCTTGTTGGGGTAAGGTGGTATCTTAGGGTTGTTTTTATTTGCATTTCCTTTATGACCATAGATGATGAACATTTTCTCATATGCTTTTCTGCCATTTTAATCTCTTCTTCTGATAGGTCTCTCTTTAGTTCCCTTGCCCATTTAGTGAATGGTTTATTGGGTTTTCGGGGGATTAGTTTCTTGAGTTCCCTGTAGATACTGGATATTAAGCATTTGTCAGATGTATTGTTGCTGAAGATCTTTTCCCAGTTGGTTGGCTGTCTCTCTACTTTTGCAGCTATATTTTTATCTGTACAGAAACTTTTTATTTTTAGATAGTCCCATTTATCGAGTCTCTCTCCAATCTGTTGTGACCCTGGGATTCTGTTCAGGAATCTTTTGCCTATGCCTATGAATTGCAGTGTCTCAAGTGGTAGAGTTCTAGCATTGAGGAAGTCCAGGGGCAGTGCCCAGGCCCTGCGTTCAAAGCCCAGGACTGGCAAAAAATAAAAGAAGACTAAGGAAGTGTGACAACTCAATTCAGTGTGTGATCTTAGAGTAGACTATGGTATAGGAAAGTGGACGTTCTGTACATTTTCTAATTGTTTTGTGTCAGTGTTAATCGCTTTGTTTTGATAAGACTGGGATTATGTAAGGTGGTAATGTATGTCTGAAATTATTATTATTCTCATCATTATTATTTTGTAGGTCATGGGGCTTGGAACTCTAGCTCTGGGTACTGTCCCTGGGCTCTTTAACTCAAAGCTACTGCCCTACCCTGGGCCTGGGCGTTGTCCCTGAGCTCTTCAGCTTAAGGATTCCACTCTACCCCTGGAGCCACAGCCTTACTTCATGTTTTCTAGTAGTTAATTGGAGATAAAAGTCATATTAAGTGAAGTAAGCCAGACTCAAAGGAATATAGGCCCAAAAGTCTCCCTCATTTGTCATAATCAGCAGAACCTTGGGTTCTTCTAGCAGGGATTTACAATAGAACAAAATCTAGAGACATTAGGCCAAATAGTATGACACTAAATGTAAGGACCTCCAGGATAAGGAAACAAAAGCCATGAAATGAGTGATTGTTGTCCTTAATGTACTATGTTATCTCTCATCTCTTTTGCTATCCCTTGTTACAAAAGTCTCACATTCTTTGTAGTCCTCGAATCTCAGCCTCTTGAGTAGCTAGGATGACACACATGAGCCACCACGCCTGACTGAACTTATTTAAACATAAAAAGTTGAACATAAAAAACTAGGAATCTGGGGCTAGGAGTTTAGCCTATTGGTAGAATACTTGCCTAGCATGCATGAAGACTCAGTTCGATTCCTAGGTAGCACATACATAGAAAAAAGCTGGAATTGGTGCTGAGGCTCAAGTGGTAGAGCTCTAGCCTTGAGAAAGTCCAAGGACAGTGCTCAGGCCAAGGACTGCCTCCCCCCCCAAATGCTAGGAATCTAACTAATACAGCTAGTTAATGTATTAATGTGTGATTAAGCAAATGTAAAG
The DNA here is from genome assembly GCF_031878675.1 of Megascapheus bottae. NCBI lineage: Eukaryota > Metazoa > Chordata > Mammalia > Rodentia > Geomyidae > Megascapheus > Megascapheus bottae. Next base: position 6,785,063 of record NC_143520.1, on the reverse strand, counting down.
TTAAGATGTTGCGGAACTATAAATTCTTATTTTATAAGGTTACCAGTCAATATGCCTATCAATTCATTTTTCTTTTTTGTCTTCAACAGTGTGTCATGATGATGTAGTTAAGATCGTGAATCTAGCATGCAAATATAACCTTTGTATCATACCAATTGGTGGTAGGTATTGTGCTTTTCAAATTTTAATACGATATACATTATTGTATTTAAAATACTTGTATTTTAAACATTCTTGTATCTCTTGGAAACATTCTTGCACTTGTTTTTATTTTAAAAAATTGGTGTACCATTTTCATTTTTGTAATGGTAGATCTTCCTGAACTGTTTGAGACTTAGTTTATCCTTCACTGTGGCTCTGTTACAAGATCTTATTTGAAACTGAGGTTTGATCCTTAAATAACAAAATGTTATTTTCTGTTTTTTTTTTTTTTTTTAATGTGTGTGAATGTGGACAGATCCTGGGGCTTGAACTCAGAGCCTGGATGATGTCCTGAGCTTTTTTGCTCAAGGCTAGTACTCTACCACTTGAGGCACAGCTCCACTTCTGGCTTTTGTGGTACTTAAGAATATCACAGACTTTCCTGCTGGATTGGCTTCAAATTGTAATCCACCGATCTCAGCCTCCTTAGTATCTAGGATTATGTGCAGGAATTCTCAGTGCCTGGAATCATTTAATTTTTTAAAGATAAAATATAAATATATGCTCGAATTAGCATTGTACTCAGCTACTGTTTTGTATTTTTAAGTGGATTTGATGTTTTGATCTTTTATTGGTGATATTTTTAACTAACATAAACCAAACCAAAGGAAATTGCTTTCACTCAACAAATTGGTATTGATAGAATGAAAGAAAATAGAATATTAACAATTCCAGAAACTTGACTCCACTTTGGCTGGTACTATATATTGAATTCATGCATAGAAGGCACTATGCTGCTACTTACTGTAAAATACTGTATTTCATTTCCGATAATAAGACAAGCAAGTAATGGTTGCTGATCATAGGCATTTTGTTTGTAACTGGCATTCATTGTCTTGTGAAATTAATATGAACCATACAGGTCACTTCTATATTATCTTTATGATAAGTGGCATCTACATGCTTTCTCCCATGTAAAGTGTTTGTAAAGACTAATTATTATGTTTTCTGTAGGATAATACAGATCTAGCTAAGAATGTAAAGTATTCTTATTGGTACTAAGAAAATATTTTGCATTTGACAACAAAGAGAAAGCACCAATACTGTATATGGCTTAAATACTTATATGTATTGTACATTGTATTTAAAAATCACTTTTTGGGCCGGGAGTTTGGCCTAGTGGTAGAGTGCTTGCCTAGCATGCATGAAGACCCTAGTTCGATTCCTCAGTACCACATACATAGAAAAAAGCCGGAAGTGGTGCTGAGGCTCAAGTGGTAGAGCGCTAGCCTTGAGAAAGTCCAGGACCAGTGCTCCCACCCTGAGTACAAACCCAGGACTGTGCAAAAAAAAAAAAAAATCACTTTTCACCAATTAATATATGGCTTTAATCTAGACATTTTAACTGGTCTGTAACTATAATCTAGACATTTTAACTGGTTTCTAGTCTTACTTATTAAGCCTTTTCCTATGAGAATATAAGATACAGATGTAAATAGTAAATAAATCTCATGGCAGAAAGGAGTTAGTGGGTGTCTCCTGGTTTAGAATGAGTCTTTTCTTTTAGACTACCTTCCATAGAGATTATTAGCTTAGAACTTTTCTAATTATGTTTTTGGAGTTCTACAAATTGCTAGGGGCTTCACTTGAGTGTGTTATGACCAGGGGATGGAGCCATATAATATTGCATCATTATGGCATTCAGTGTAAGACAAAGGTAAGTTTGCTTTTAGTGTGTTAGCATTTGCAAATTTGTAAAGTAGAAATAGGTATCATTTCCTAGGGGGTTTATCTGTGTACTCACTATTAGAGATTTTCCCTTAAAACATAGTCAAAGTAAAATATTTAAACTTCAAGTTGTTATCTCCTGTTTTGGCAGGGGGAACAAGTGTTTCATATGGCCTGATGTGTCCTGCAGATGAGACAAGAACAATAATTTCTTTGGACACTTCACAAATGGTATATAATAATTTAAAATGTATTTGAAGATAGTTTTTGAAGGTAGCTTTTATAGTTTTGTATTTGGAAATTTGATTTATGGTTTGTCTCAGGTATCATTAAAAAAGACCAATTGTCAGGGCGCCAGTGGTTCACTCCTGTAATACTAGCTACTCAGGAGACTGAGATCTGAGGATCATGGTTCAAAGCCAGTCCACACATGAAAGTTCAAGAGACTCTTACCTCCAGTGAACCACCAGAAAACTGAAAATGACACTAGCTCAAGGTGGTAGAGTGATACACTTGAGCTGAAGAGCTCAGGGACAGCGCCCTGGCCCAGAATTCAAGCCCCACGACTGACAAAAAAAAAGACCTATTTTCTATTTTAAAAAATGTCTTTCAGCATTATATTTTAGTTTTGTCTTTTAAGTATTAAAAAGCTAAGTTCACTTACTCTGAAATACGGATATTATTAAATTAGAGTGTGATAATGAAATTTTGAGAAACGTGTTTGAAGATTGACACATGAATTAGATTTCTATTATTAAAAAAATTTCCAACAATTCCAAGTTGTATATGTGTAAAGAAAAGTATTAACATTTTCCATTAATTTTACCTAGCATTAAAATTACACATTGTCCTGAAATAACTGATTTTTCAGTGTTCCTCTAAATGCTCAAATAAATTTAATTTCCTTATTTATTGCAAGTTAATTTGAGTCATAAAAGCTTTTGGTTGTTTCTCTTAAATCCCTTTTCTTTTTTTCTGAAGGCTTCTTCAAGCTTTTTGGGTGTTACTTGTGAAGAAACTAGATTATTGATTGTATGGAATGACATCTTTTAAGTTTATTGCTTCTGTTTGCTGTTATTTAACTCTACTAAGGCTTGTATATAGTCTAGTTAGGTGTAATCATAGCTGCTTGATGTTTTGCTTTTCCAGTAGCAAAAATTTCTTCTGGTATGTGGTGATGTGTTTATAAAAATAATTTTTTTGGGGGGTAGGGAGGGTAATGGGTACCAAGACATGTGAAAGGGTATCAATGTATGTGAATTAATGCATCTTCTATCTGGCAAATATCATGTAACCCTTTTACTAATTACAATAAAAAATTTAAAAAAATATACCCCCCCCAAAATAAATAAAAATAATTTTTTTAAAATTTTAAATTGACATAATAATTAAGCATGTTTATGGAGTTATCAAAACAATGTTTTGATATTGTACCCTTGACTTTGAGATACTGTTTTTCAGTGTTTATAATATTAGGTGACCTGGTATATAATAGTTAGCTATGCCACTTTTGGATGATGCTAAAAACAAGTTCCAACGGCATCTGCCTTATTCTGCTGTCACGTTCCCTATCAGCCTTACGGTTTTAAGAAAGTTTCCTCATGAGACAGTTTGAAATAGCCTGTTTCGGAGTAGGCTTTGGAATGTATTAGATTTCTTGTTCTTTGTTATGTAAAAATTTACCTTTTAATGTGCTATCATGTGTAAGTAAAACATTAATGTGATAAAATATTGTTAAGATTAAATGAGATGATGTAAATGAAAATCTTGGCACTGCACAGGTTCTTAAAATTCTGTGATAGAATTTTAAATGCCATGTTTCAGTTATTTTGTAGAGAATCCTTGTATATCAGCTGTTTTATCTTTAACTACTTCAGATGTTATGGATTTGAGAGGATATTTAAATTGTACTTAAATCATATAGTAATATGAAGGTCCATGACTATAAATTTTTTATTTTATTAACTTGGATAATGACTGAAGTAGAGTAGCCTATGTGTTTTATTTGGAATTTTCTGGGAGTGCTCATGAAAGAGATTTTCTTCTTTGGACTCTCAGTCCTTTTCTTTCCCCCTTCGGTACTTGAGTTTGAACTCAGGGCCTTGCACTTACTAGACAAGTGTTCTACTACTTCAGCTCTGGTTTTGCTAATTATTTATTTTGCCAGTCCTGGGGCTTGAACTTGGGGCTTGAACTCAGGCCCTGAGCACTGTCCTTGGGCTTTCTCAAGGCTAGCACTCTACCACTTAAGCCACAGCACCACTTCCAGGTTTTTCTTTGTATGTGGTATCGAGGATTCAAACCCGGTCTTTGTGCATGGTGGGTAAGCACTCTACCACTAGGCTATACTCCCAGTCCATGGCATTTATATTGAGATACCTTAGCAGGTATATTTTTCCATCCATCATCCATTTTCAGTTTCCTCCCCTTTTGTTTCACTATGTGCATTTGAACTCAGTAGAGCCTTGTGCTCTCATTTGTTTTTTTTTTGTTAATTACTGTTACTCAGCCACGTAAGTCATGCTCTATTCTGACTTTTTAGAGATAGAGTCTTGAGAATTTGTCTGCGTTGGCTGGCTTTGAACTGTAGTCTGTCCTTAGGCTTCATTTTGAATTGTTAAGATTATAGGTGTGAGCCACTGGAGCCTGGCTCCAAGTTTAAATTTTCAAGTAGATACAATTGCTATGTTAATAACATTGCTGATAAGAGTTTACAGGCTTCATATATGCTATGTTTTTCATGGATAGCCTCTCATTATTTCCTTACAACAGCTCTGTGAATATGTATTATTACTGTCTACATTTTATAAGTAAATAAACACTTACGCCTATTCAAGATTTTTTAGTTTTAGTTTTAGTTTTTGATGGTCCTGGGGCTTGAACTTAGGGTTTGGGTACTATCCTTGAACTTTATTTATTTATTTTAATTACAGCTAGCATTCTACCACTTGAGCCACAACTCCATTTCCAGCTTCTTTTGGTGCTTTATGGGAGATAAGAGTTTCACAGAGTCTCTTGCCTGGGCTGTCTTCAAACCTTGTTCCTCAGATCTCAAGTCTCCTTAATAGCTAGGATTATAGACATGAGCCACTGATGCCAGGCATAGAATTTTTGACTAAGCTAAGAGTTTGAGATCAATTCAAATTATGCCTCCATAAAGACTTTTTAAATATACTTTAAATATACTGCCTTGAACGTTACGACGTGTTATATGTTAAGGGATTAGTGGAGCTCATTTCCCATGTTGGTGTGGATCATGAAACCTTTACTTGCTTAATAGTTTTCATCATTTGTTGCTGAAGATTTAAGGAAATGAAACATTTCCTGAGGAGATGTTTATAAATCATAGAGATAAACTTTTCGTTTTTCTTTTGTCACAGAATCGAATTCTGTGGGTAGATGAGAACAACCTGACAGCTCATGTAGAGGCTGGCATAACAGGACAAGACTTAGAAAGACAGGTACGACATCTCTCTTAAGGTTTAGAAAACTGCTCTGTATCTTGTTTGAATAAAGAACCTTTCACAGTACATTGTATTCACTCAATGAATTTATTTGGATTCTTTTTTTCTCTTTTCTTTTTAATCCTTCTTTCCCTCAACCCTTTCCCTCACCCTCTTACCTTCCCTTCCTCTGTCTTACTGGGATTTGAACTCAGGACTTCTTCACACTTGTTAGGCAAGTATTTTGCCACTTGAGCCACACTCCTGTCATTTGCTTTTAGTTTGTTTTTCAGATAGATATCATACTAACTGAAATCTCATGGACTTTCCTGTCAAGGCTGTCTGTGAACTTTGGTCTTCTGATCATAGTTTCCTGAGTAGCTAAGATTTTTAAGTGTGAGCCACTGTTCCTGGCTTGCATTGATTTTTAATGTATATAAGAAAAGTTATTAACATGTCAGTTCTGGACTTGGAATATTTTTTAAGTTTATTAAACTTTTGGCTACTTTATTAGTTAATAGTGTGGATGTATAATTCTATTTTTTTGTTTTTTCTTTCTAGTGTTAGCATCATCTTTTTGTTTTTTTTTTCAACTCTTACTGTAAACTAGCTTCTAGGGGTATGACTGAGCAAATCATTAACCTTTATGCCTCAGTTTCTTCTGTAAACTGGAAATAACCCTACTTCATGAAGTTTTTGTTAGGCTGGAATAAGTTAATATAAAATACTTAAAATTTCAATTCTATTAATTTTTTTTTTCTTGTGGGTCATGGGGCTTAAACTCTGGGCCAGGGTGCTGTCCTTGAGCTCTTCAGCTCAAGGCTATTGCCCTACCCCTGGAGCCACAGTCCCATTTCTCCTTTTCTAAAGATTAATTGGAGATAACAGTCTCATGGTATTTAGTGCCTGGGCTGGCTTTGAACCTTGATCCTCACTCAATTCCATTCTTTTTTTTTTTCCAGTCCTGGGACTTGAATTCTGGGCCTGAGCGCTCTCCTTGGGCTTTTTTCAAGGCTAGAACTCTAGCACTTGAGCCATAGCACCATTTTCAGCTTCTTCTTCTTCTTTTTTTTTTGGTCGTGGGGCTTGAACTCTGGGCCTGGGCATTGTCCCGGAGCTCTTCAGCTCAGGGTTACTGCTCTATCCCTTGAGCCACAGTGCCACTTCATTATCAGCTCTTTTATACGTATGTGGTACGGAGGAATCAAACCCAGGCCTTCGTGCATGCTAGGCAAGCACTCTTACCACTAGGTCAAACTCCTGGCCCCTATTCCATTAATTTTAATTGAGCATTATTTGCTTCATTTAGACACAACTGACCTTAAGTATTCTTTTTATATACTGTAGACTCTCGAATTTATGTCATTGTTATGGATATTTCTGAAATAGATTCCTATATCTAGTTTCCTAGTTGATCTCTTTACTTAGATGTCCAATAGACATTTCAAATTCAGCATTTTAAAACCTAGTATTTGGGGATAAAATTTCTAATTCCCTCCAAAATTTGCTTATTCTATAATTGCTTAATTCTCATTTGACAGAACTGAGTTCTTAGTGATCTTAGACAAAATCTGAATCATGTATTTTTTCTTACTTTGCGTTACTTCATAATAATTTAAATGAGGTATAATTATCGTATAATAAATAAGTAAAAAAATATATAATTTGGTAAGCTTGGGCATGTGAGTCGGGCCATGAAAGTATGAGCACCACCAGAAAATGACTATATCCACAAATGCCAAAAGTTTCCTCTTGTCTTTCTCATCCCTACTCAAAATCCTTATCTAACCCATGACAACTATTGGTTTTCTCAGTGTAGATGAATTTTAATTCCTATCGTTTTATTATAGTATAATCATGTAGTTCTCCTTTACAGAAGCAGTGTTTCCGGACATAATTATTTTGAGGTTCAACTTTACCATTTCATATAGTAGTAATTTTCTTTTATTGTTCAGTAGTATTCTGTCATATAGATAGAATTCTATCATTTATACATCTTTTCACTTGGTGATGCTTAATTTGATTATTTTCATTGTAAGACTGTCAAAGTAAAGCTGCAACCAGCAGTCATATACAAATCCATTTTGTACTGTAAATATAAATAAATATAAATATTTAGAAATGGGATATATTGGTAAAACAGAAAAAGTAACCTTCTTCCAAAAATGATTGTATTTTATATTACTCCCAGTATTGTTTGAGAGTTTCAGTTTCTTCATATCCTTGCTAATACTTGGACTGTTTAACCAAAGAAGCTTGAAGTGGAGGTGTGGTTCAAGCTGTAAGAGTGCCAGCCTTGAGCAAAAAAGCTAAAGGACAATACATAGGCCCTAAATTGAAGCCCTAGTACTGTTGTGCCCACACCAGATATACACCAAGCATACACACATACATACACAGTAGACTGAGGATAGAGCTCAGGAAGGAATGTGACAGTCCGGCAATACTCATTTTAACATAACTTGTTTGTGAATGGTTATTATCCTCCTAAACATAAATATCTTGGATGTTTACTAAAAAAACAAAATTCAGTAACAAAATCGGTGTTTTTCAAATCTTGCTTTTATAGAAACAATAACTAGAAATATGAATAATTTCCATTGCTGGTGTACAAGCCCTAACAAATTATATTTGACTTCACAGACTTTAAAATTTTAGATTACAACTTCCCTGTCATACTTAAATACACAGGTACAAGCAAAGCTGACATATATTCTACATCTCTGCATGGTTTACTTCAAAAAGTAGAAGCATTTGCTTCACTGGATGACTGTCAAAATGGTCAACACAGATTGATGGGCTTGAGTGCAGTAGACAGTAGGTATGCAGATGGTGGTGTCATACCATTTGACAGGAGGTAGTTGAGTCTTTAAAGTGATTTCAGTAGAATGGCTTTGGTAGTGTTTCACTAAAGGGCATCTATTCAACCTCAGGTGCTGTGCAGATGGCGCAGCCAAGCTAATATAGAAAAATGAGAAACAAGTGACTGTTTAATGTACAGGAATGCATGATCCACATCCCAAGTAAATGACAGTATTACATGCAGGAAACTTAGCCAGATGGCTGTACATTAAAACATATGACTCCTTGAGAGAATTAAGTACAGGCAATTTGCTCAGATTTCTGTAGACCTTCTGCATATTATATTAGGGTAGGGGGAACAAGAGATTAAGTGCTTTATTTATTGAAACTGTTCAGGTGAACTTGGCAGTTATTTAAGCGTAATCTAATCTACATACATATTGAAATTATCTCTTTGTAAAAAAAAATGTAGTAAGACAGGAGAGCTGGCTTTAAAATAAAATAATGTAAGGAGTAAACCTGTCTCTTAAATAATTGGAAAATACAGCTGTCTTTTGGCTCACATTTTAGTTTTATAGTTATCCACTAGGCAAAAATTGAAAAGAATTAGTAGTAGTTTGATAAAAGTTTTATTTTTTCTAAACAAATTTTTCACTCAAAATAACAATGACATGGAAATTTTGGTATGGGAGAATTTAACATGGTGAATGCTGTGCAAAGGGGACCATTTTCAACAGTAAGATGTTACATTTTTACTTTGCAGCTTAAAGAAAGTGGTTATTGTACAGGTCATGAACCAGACTCCCTGGAGTTCAGCACTATGGGAGGATGGATATCAACCCGGGCATCAGGCATGAAGAAGAATATCTATGGCAATATTGAGGACCTGGTAAATTTTTTTACTTATTGTATATTAATTGATTAGTAAGTACTGACTATTATAAAATGATTGAATGCCTTCAAAACTTAAGAGTTGGATTCAAAAGTATGCCCTTTCTGATTATAGTAGTACTGAATATATATAATAGAATCAATTAAAGAACACAGCTGTGGTCATTATTTAAGGATGTTCCTTCTCAGGTGACTGATATTTAAGCAATTAAATGACACAGCTGTGGTCATTATTCAAGGATGTGCCTTTTCAAATAACTAATATTTAAGCTTGTAAAGTTTTTACAAATATTTATGAAATACAAAACTCATTATTTAGTCCATTACATGATCTTATGATTACTGTGTGTTACATTAGATTTTACATTAATTTTGTCTGGAAATTTTTTTTTTAACTATTGGGCCAATTACAATTAATCTTTTAGGTAGTAAAATGATTTGTAAAGTTTACTGTGAATAAATTTTACTTTGACTTTTGCTTGTTTGCTAATGTGATGATAATATAACTGGGCACTCTAGTTACATATTTTTTGTTCCATTTGTAGCTTTTCCAGTGATTAACAGTGTTACACAAATCAGCTCGGCTTGTAAACATTAGTTTCCTTTTTTTGTTTTTGTAAAATAGAATGATAGTATTATCTGCAAAAAATTCTAAGAATAAAAGAACATAACTTAATACGAAAATGTATTAGTCTTCAGTGTCCCTTTGCTTCAGGGACACCTTTAGTATTTAGTAACTGTACACTCATTCATTCATCCATTTTTTTGTTTATGTATTTTTTTTTTTTTTTTTTTTTTTGCCAGTCGTGGGCTTGAGCTCAGGGCCTGAGCACTGTCCTTGGACTTTCTCAAGGCCAGAGCTCTACCACTTGAGCCTCAGCACCACTTCCGGCTTTTTTCTATGTATGTGGTACCGAGGAATCGAACCCCGGTCTTCATGCATGCTAGGCAAGCACTTTAACCACTAGGCCAAACTCCTGGCCCTATTTATGTATTTTTGAATCAGCACCTCTGTAGCTCATACCAGCTTCAGACTGAAAATTCTTTCTTAGCTTCTTGAGTACTAGGATTATAAACATGCCATTATACCTAACACTTAATTTGAATTTAAGACAACTTTATGAAACTCTTAATGCAATATTTCTAGCATTCTTCCTACTTAGTTTGGTTTTCAGTTCTAATGTTTCAACATTTTCATTACTGTCTGCTGATAGTAATAGCATATACTTTTTGATAAAGTATACCCAATTACGACTTCAATATTCTGTGAATTTTTTGAAAAAATTTATCTAATTTTATTCCTTTATTTTTATTGAGGACTTTAAAAATTATATTCTTTTTACATTAAAACAGACTAAATCCAGTTGTTAAGTATGGGATTAATATACTTATATGCACTTATAATGCACTTTGATCATATTCATATTCTCTGTTCTTTTTTTTTTTTTTTTTTTTTTTTTGCCAGTCCTGGGCTTGAGCTCAGGGCCTGAGCACTGTCCTTGGATTTTCTCAAGGCTAGAGCTCTACCACTTGAGCCTCAGCACCACTTCCAGCTTTTTGCTATGTATGTGGTACCGAGGAATCGAACCCGGGTCTTCGTGCATGCTAGGCAAGCACTTTAACCACTAGGCCAAACTCCCGGCCCTTCTCTGTTCTTTTGTCATCTTTGTACTTTCATATTTGCAATGCTGGGGTTTGTACTCAGGGGTTTGTGATTGTTATTCAGGTACTCCACCATTTGAGCCACGCCTCCAGCCTCTTGTGCTAGGTTTCTTTTGAGATAAGGTCTCAATTTTTCCACAGTGCTAGACTGTTCATTTGTTTTTTTTATCCCTCAAGGCTAATATTCTACCATTTGCGCCACCACCATACCTTAACTCCAGCCTTCTGACGGGCATCACAGCTTATTGGTTTAAAAGTCAATGTTTTATGTTAAAATACATTAATGTGTTTGTAAGCACACAAGCAAGTTGTTTAGAATTTATATCATGTATTGTGTTAAACAGGTGGTTCACATGAAAGTGGTCACACCTAGAGGCATAATAGAAAAAAGCTCCCAAGGACCTCGTATGTCAACAGGCCCTGATATCCATCACTTCATCATGGGATCTGAAGGTAAATAGTTATCACTGAAAATTTATTTTGAAAAGTAGGGGGTTAGTGGCTTAGTTATATGAGAATCTGTGATGTTATGATATCAGATCTTTTGAAGGAAAACATGTTTTATGCATTTAAGAAATAAGGAGCTTTTAAACTTTGAAAAGAAGTTTTAATTAGTATTTATTCTGAGAACATTTTATTAAAGTTCATTTTAGACTTTAAAAATATTTCTAGAGATAGTGTAGTCTTTTTGGGTTATATCATATTTTAGAATTTGAAATGAATTTTAAAAAGTTATTAGGGTTTGGGTCAGGAGTTTGGCCTAGTAGTAGAGTGCCTGCCTAGCATGCACGAAGACCCAGGTTCGATTCCTCGGTACCACATACATAGAAAAAGCCAGAAGTGGTGTGGTGGCTCAGGGTAGAACACTTGCCTTGAGGAAAGTCCAAGGACAGTGCTCAGGACCTGAAGTCAAGCCCAGGACTGGAAAAAAAAAAAGTTGTTAGGGTTTAAAATGATTTAAACTTCTATTCACTTAATTTTTTACATTGCAAGTGGTATCCTTGCTTGGTTACTTAAAATTCTGCAGATGAGAGAATGTTGTTCTTCATTTTGTCCAAAACGTATGATTCTTATACAGAGCATTAACCTTATTCCTTCTGTTTTGCAAAGTGTCATGTAGGCACAGTAGTGAATTTTATGCATAACATAAACCTGGGCTTCTTTTTCAGATTTTAGAATGATTGAAGACATCCCCTAAATTCAGAGTAATAAAATAGATACAAACAAGAAACTTTTTCTAAGTTAGCAAAAGACTACATTACTCATCCTGTAAAGTGGTCTGAGCTGGAAAAGATTTTGGAAGCATTTAGCTTTATTCAGGAATAAAGTAATAACTAAGATGTTATAGCATAAATTCTCATCATCTTTGACAGTAATATCGAAGAAGGAAAAAGTAAATTATATCTCTTGATATAATAGAGACTGTATCACTGAGCTGTGCTAGGCTGATGGCCAGTAAGTAGTATAGCTTAGGTCATTTGTATGTTAATATATGATAGATCTTTGTCAAGATATCTTACTGTGAGATATCTTTCTTTTCTCTGTCTGTCTGTCTGTCTTTCTTCTTTCTTTTCTTGTGGGTTCTAGGGCTTGAAACTTGGCCTGGAAAGCTTTCAGCTCAAGGCTACTGCCCTACCCCCTAGCTCTTGAGCAACTAACTGCACCACTTCCCATTTTCTAGAGGTTAATTGGAGATAAAAGTCTCAGGTCCTTTTGTGCCCTGGCTGGCTTTGCATCTTGATCCTCAGATGTTAGCTTGTGAGTAGCTAGGATTACAGGAGTGAGCCACAGCTTCTGTTTAATTCTTTTCTGATCTGCATACTGTGTGAAAAAGCAGTATTCCTTTTTTAATAAGAAAAAAATATTGAGTTCTTTAAAACCACATAATTGCTGATTATTTATCTGGACTAAGTGTTAATATATCTAATAGTTAACAAAAAAAACCCCTAACCTTTTACCATCAGATGTCACATTGAATAATAGATCTTATAGCTCTTTACATTTCTAAAAAATGATTCCCAAAAAATTTACTATCAGGATTATTCAAAAAAATTTTTTTTTGCCAGTCCTGGGCCTTGAACTCAGAGCCTGAGCACTGTCCTTGGGCTTTCTAAAGGCTAGAGCTTTACCCTTTGAGCCTCAGCACGACTTCCAGCTTTTTTTCTATGTATGTGGTACTGAGGAATCGAACCTGGGTCTTAATTAATGCTAGGCAAGCACTTTACCACTAGGCCAAACTCCCTGCCCCTGCTATCAGGATTATTAATAACAACCACTGGTTTGAAAAGCTTGTTTTTTGTGAATATATTTGGAGCCATATTTTGTCAAATATTTTAGCATAGATGCTTAGGACATGTGAGGTTACATTTTTCTTATTTTCTACTTCTCTTATCAATTTCTCACTCATCTGTTTAATGAGATAAAGAACATTTGTTTTATTCGTACTCCTCTTATGCTAAGTATTTATGTCAGCTACTTCTCTAAATTTGTTGTTGTTACTGTTGTTTCTACCAAGGTTATTAGTAATGCCTTTGTCAGTTCTTATCTTAATTTTAGGAAAAAAGATAAGGAAGTAGCTACACAAATTTCTCTTATATTTACTTTAAAAAAGATTTTTTGCCTCTAGTAAGTTGTTTACACAATAAAAATAGGAAAATTATCAAAATACATTTTATCTTAATACATGTGAGATCTGACTTGTTTTTCCAAGTATTCTTTAAAAAAAAAGAATGGTGGATCATGCCTGTAATCCTACCTACTCAGGAGGCTGAGGTCTGAGGATGGCGGTTCAAGGTAACCCCGCCACTAAGTCTGAGAGACTCTTATCTCCAATTAACCACTAGAAAACAGAAAGTAGTGCAGTTGCTCAAGGGGTAGGGCAGTAGCCTTGAGCTGAAGAGCTCAGGGACAATACCCAGGCCCAGAGGTAGGGTGGTAGCTTTGAGCGGAAGAGCTCAGGGACAACACCCAGGCCCAGATAAATAAAAAAATAAGCTGTAAAATTAAAATTAGAAAAAGAGGACTTCAAGGTATTTAAAATATTTATATATAGCTTTAAAAACTTATAAATCTTTTTTAAATTATAAATTTATCTAAAAAGATTAGCATAACCATTTCCCCCCAAATATGAATAATGATTTAGAATAAGAAGACTTAATTATGATTTAGAAGGAGCCAGGAGTGTGGCCTAGTGGTAGGGTATTTGCCTAGTGTGCACAAAGACCCAAGTTCGATTCCTTGGTACCACATACATAGAAAAAAGCCGGAAGTGATGCTGTGGCTCAAGTGGTAGAGCTCTGGCCTTGAGAAAGCCCAAGGACAGTGCTCAAACCCCATGTTCAAGACCTGGGACTGGCAAAAAAAAAAAAGAAAAGAAAAAACATACACACACACACACACACACACACACATATATATGATTTAGAAAATTATCATTTGATATATTGGAATATTTGTCCCTTCTTTTTCAGGAACTCTTGGTGTAATAACAGAAGCTACAATAAAAATCAGACCAGTACCTGAATACCAAAAGTATGGCTCAGTAGCTTTCCCTACTTTTGAACAAGGCGTAGCTTGTTTAAGAGAAATTGCAAAACAGGTAAAAAAATAATATATCTATACATTTAATTTTTATAATTATGAGTATAATGTTACAATAATCTTCATGCTTAGCTGTATTATATTTATGATTTTTACTCAGTTGTACATGAAAAGGTAGTTTCGTAAAAGTTAGTTACTTCTTCCAGTAATTATCAAACTTTTTTCTTGGTTTACCAAGAGGTATGTATGATTTTAAGCCAAGTGTGTGTGTGTGAGTGTGTGTGTGTGTGTGTGTGTATGTGTGTGTGTAAGCCAAATGTATGTGTGTGTATATATAACATATATATATAATTGATAGCCTTGAATGACTATTTTATATTGAATGTTACATTTTACAATTTTTAATTATTTGGGGTAAATTTTTTGTGATTATTTGAAATATTAATATGCTTTCAGTTGAAGTCAAAATAATGTCTACCTATCAGTGAAATTTGGACTTTTAAAAATTATAAAAGCTTTATTAAAGATTCAGTTCATAAAATGTTCAGTTTTTGAGTAACATTTCTAGCTAATCATTGCTACTTCCATTTTTGTTGCCAAATAAATATGAATACCAAATTGAAACTTGGAAACTTGTAAAAATTTTATCCATTGTTTACGAACATTTCTGTCCTTTCTTTTTTTGTATTGGTTGTGGGACTTGAACTTAGGCCTGGCCACTGTCCGTGAAGTTTTTCACTCAAGGCTAGCATTCTACCACTGAGTCAGAGGGAATGTTTGTGCAAATACACCAGAACCTTAAGTTTACAGTTTTATTAGAATGCATCTGTTGGATTTTAACATAAATAGTTGACGTAATGTGATACAATCTTTGCTGTAAAGTGACAGAAAGGAAAATACTAACCAGACCTGTTGAACTGAGGGGGATAGAATCTTTTCTTGTCCTTATATTTGTTAGTAAAACTTACCTTTTTACTCATTTAAAAACAAATCTTAGAATATCACCCCTGGGAGGAGGTAGCAGTGTTCAATGAGAAATGTACATACCATCTTATGTATGTTAACTATAACCCCTCAGTACATCACTCTGGTAAAATTAAATTAAAAAAATATTCATTCTATGGCCATAGTCTAAATTACCTGTACAATATTTTTTTGGGTTTGTACATCCTGGAATAAAAGTAATGACTGACTAAAGGAAGTACCACAATGCAGTTAAAAAGCAGGCTAAGAATATATATATGTACGTACACACACACACACACACACACACACACACACATACACATATGAGCACTTTTCTGTGGTTTTAGTTGTGTTTTTTGTTGTTGTTGTTTGTTGGTCTTTTGTTGTTTTTGGCCAGTCCTGGGGCTTGAACTCAGGGTCTAGGCGGACATTCTCAAGGTTAGCACTCTACCATTGAGCCACAGCACCACTTCTGGCTTTTTCTGTGTATGTGGCGCTGAGGAATTGAACCCATGGCTTCCTGTGTGCTAGGTGAGCACTGTACCAGTAGGCCACATTCCTGGCCTATATAAAGACATTATTTTTTTTTCCCAGTTGTGGGGCTTGAACTCAGGGCCTGAGCACTGTCCTTGGGCTTTCTCAAGGCGTGAGTGCCACCATTTGAGCCACATCACGATTTCTGGCTTTTTTTTTTTTTTTTTTTTTTCCAGTTGTGGGGCTTGAACTCTAGGCCTGAGCACTGACCTTGGACTTTTTCTCAAGGCTAGAGCTCTACCACTTGAGTCACAGCACCATTTCCAGCCTTTTCTCTGTATATGGTACTGAGGAATGAATCCAGGTCTTCATGTATGCTAGGCAAGCACTTGATCTCTAGGCTAAACTCCCAGTCCCTGGCTTTTTTCTATGTACGTGATACTGTGGAATCTCTTTGTACATGCTAGTGAAGCACTCTACCACTAGGCCAAACTCCCAGCTGTAGTTTTATTGTCCAGGTAATCTAGACTGTGGTTGTAGAGTGAGTATTCTTTTTTTTAAACTTAATTTTGTACAGAGGGGTTAGGGGTTACAGTTACAAACATAAGATAGTACGTACATTTCTCATTGAACACTGCTTTAGTTTTAGTTTAGTTTTTGTGTAGTTAGCAATGGACAGTTACTGCAGACCTACTATGGATCTGAAAGTTTGCCTTACTTGAAACTGATTTAAGAATCCAGATAGTTTGTTCTCATGTATTTCTTTTATGTGTTAAACAGTTGCTATGCATAGTTACTCCAATTTGGGGATATTATATTATTCTTCAAATCTGTATTTTAGTTTTACTTATAAACATAGAGGAGCATTATTGTATACCTGAAAAGGGATAAAATGGATAAAAGCAAATTTTATAATGGCTTAGGGACATATTACCTTACTAGTTTACTTAGTGTGCAAATCTCGTATGTCAACAGAGTGGAATAGCATTTGTTCTACTTGGTAATAGTATTCTCAGGTTTTAAAAAAAAGAAAATTATTAGATTTTGGCACTAGTCATTGTTCAGTTTGGGATTTGGAATTTCAGCTGATAGCTGGAGAGTTAAGGTTCATTAAAATAGATGGTACACAGTTTATGATTGTGCCTAATTCTTGATTGAATAATGAGTTCACTGCTTGTATTCTTCATTGTCATTTCATAGCACTTCAATTTTTACAATATTTTTGGTCTCAAAGTGCTACTGAAATTGGAAAGTCTATTTTGGATGACTATCTTTTGGAAAGGAACACTATGATTTTTCTCCAAATAGGCTTGAGGTATATTTGTATTACTATTCTTACTAAAGAAAGTAGACTAAGCAATCTTACACTGGCAACAGAAGGATTCAGCCACCGTCTTGTATGTGATCTTTGTTCATTTGAGGAATTATACTGCCTTGTGAGGATCTAAAAGAAGATCTAGTGCAAGATTAATGTGACTATATCTCATAAGTGGCAGTCCACTCTAGTACCCTTTTATTCAGTAGATTGGTTAGAGATTTTTAAGATTTCCTATGTTAGCCTCTCAAGAGGGGGAAGGAAAGAGAGTTTTAACTGTATTTTTCTTTTTTTTTTTTTTTTTTTTTTTGTCTTTTTTGGTGCTGGGGATCGAACCCAGGACGTTGCACTTGCTAGGCAAGCACTTTGTCACTGGGCTACATCCCAGCCCTGGAAGAGAGTTTTAAGAATGAAATATCCATGTTAGTGAAAACATTTTATTTTGTTCTTGTTTGTTTAGAAATGACAGCAATACCTATGAGGTTTCAAATAAGCCCCAAAGTACATTTTTTTCATTTGTTTGTTTTCAACAAACAACATTGAGGGAGGAACTTATCTTCCAGTTTAGATTAGTACTCAATTCTTTTGAAAACCATTTCAGTATTAGAAATATGTATTTAGAATTATTAGATGAAAAGTAACCTTTTCACTCATTATTTTTGGACATAATCTGATTATAATTATGAACAATTGGTTCATGAATTGTTCTGTAAAAATTCTGCAGGGGTTCAAATTAGTTGAAAATTAAAAAAAAATTAACCCATACTTATAAAAAATCTGTATTTAACAGTAATTCTAGGAAATAGTGTTATATGTAGAAAATGGGATTATCATTTGAAATCAGTACTTGTATCATACTTTTCTCTCTCTGAAGCAGAATGACTGTAGTCAAATGTTTCTATAGCCAGAATCTTTCTATAGCTAGATTCTTTACTATCTGCAGAAAAATGAGAACACTTATAAAATATACTATGTATCACAAGCTGCTTTTACTTTTATTAAGCTGACAAAATGTGAAGTTGTAATCAGGAAATTGGTAATAAATTTTGATCCTTTCATTAATTTTAGGTGAAGGGAAATATTTGCACAATAACATGTATTTTCATTCTTTAAAATCCAAGTTATGATTGTCTTTAAAAGATAAGAGTTCTTTTTTTTTTTATGGGATAGACTCTTAATTATAGGCTAGTATGTCACCTCCAATATAATCAGTCAGTAACTTAAATGTTCTGTTATTTTTCTCTGTAATACCAACTCTGACTTCTAAAATAGAGGAAAAATATGTTTTTATGTCAACAAATTTGCATTTCAGCCTCATTAGAACTTTTTTGTTATATCATTGCCATTTTTGTGCCTGTACTATATTCTTAACTTCATAGCCCACATAGCCCCCATATAGAAATGAATGGTATGCAAGTGTTTTCTAGTAATCACTAAGGACATGTCATAATATCTTCTACATTTGCATAGCATGCTACAGAAAAGTTTGTGGTATTTAGTACTGAAGATTTGCATGTATGATATGAGATTAGCAGACCATTTCTCTTATAGTCTTTAGCCTCAGGAATCTACCCAGAAAGTTTGATTTACTTTGTTGTTGTTTTTGTTATTGGTTGTGAGACTTGAACTCTGGGCCTGAGCACTGTCCTTGAGGTCTTGAAGCTCAAGGGTATCACTCTACCACTTGAGCCATAGTTCTACTTTGGTTTTCTGGTGGTTAATTGGAGATAAGATTCTCCTACACTTTCATGCACTGGCTTGCTTTGAACTGCAGTCCTCAGATCTCAGCCTCCTGAGTAGTAAGGATTACAGATATAAGCCACCAGTGCCCAGCTTGATCTATGAAACAAACCTTTTCAACTCAAATGTGACTCAGTCCTCAGTTATTATAGCACAAATCATTCAATGTTCTTCCTTTAATAATTGATCTTAAAAAAACTATTTGAAATATGTACCAACATTGAATTTTTTTTCCTAGTAACTAACCATCTGACATGTGTCTTATCCAAACTGCAAATAGAAGCCATGACTTACTTCTAGGAAACTTTTTTTTTTTTTTTTTGCCAGTCCTGGGCCTTGAGCTCACGGCCTGAGCACTGTCCTTGAACTTTCTTAAGGCTAGAGCTCTACCACTTGGGCCTCAGCACCATTTCCGTATTTTTTTCTATGTATGTGGTACCAAGGAATCAAGCCTGGGTCTTCGTGCATGCTAGGCAAGCACTCTACCATTAGGCCAAACTCCCCGGCCCGTAGGAAACTTTTTTTCCCCAGAAATATTTTGATGTGTTTCATTAAGGCCTTTTTAAAAAATAAGATATTTGTACTGAGAAATCTGCTTTTGTAAGTTACTACAGAGAATACTACTAATACTTAGTAAAATAAAACTTAAGCAGCCAGACAAGGTGGCTAACACCTATAATCCTAGCTACTCAGGAGGCTGAGGTCTGAGGATTGCAGCTCAAAACCAGCCCAGGCACTAAAGTTCCCCAGACTCTTATCCAATTACCACTAGAAAACTGAAAGTGGTGCTGTGGCTCAAGCGGTAGGGCAGTAGCTTTGAGACAACGCCCAGGCACAGAGTTCAAGCCCCACCCCCCAAAAAAAAAGACTAAGCAAAGTGGTTTTTAAAAACTTTTTTTTCACATTATATAGTCAAGTATATTCCTAGCCTGCTTAAAAGAAATTTTCAGCAATTTGACTTAGTCTCATCCATATTTTAAGATTTATGTGAGTTTCATTCATATGTTAAGATTTATGTGATTTTTTTTTTACTGTTAAAGTAAAAGATAGGAATATTTCTTTGTTTATAAGATTTCATACCTTATTAGGATGATTTACTTACTTATAACGTACCTAGGTTTAAATTGTATGACATGAGAGATTCTAGTAAGTGCAGATAATTTATTTCAGGTTGGAGGAAGTAGATTTTATTTGAATGTTGTTAAATTCCTTGAATTTCTTATTAACCCACCACTAAAACGGGAATTATTATTTTCATGTGAGTTCTGATCACCTACCAGCAGAGGTCACTTTAACTCAAGGACCTTTTCTCCCCCTTATCTGTGGGATTTAGCACTCTTCACATTACTAGAATAGGAAGAGAATGAAATGAGAGCTCTAATTATTAGAATTTGTGCTGTCTTCAAAACATAAAGGCAGTCTTGAATTGGAAATCTTGAGATCTTTAATGTACAGACTAGTTTCAAAGTTCTGGAAGCAAAATCTACTCTTCTGAACTTTAGATACAGCAGCTCAAATTGAATATTAAAAAATACTAATAATGGCTTTTTTTGTTCTTTTGAGACACTATCTCGAAGAAAAGAAGAATTTGAGGTTCAGTGAGAATTAGCTTAATTTTATTCTATACAGAAATTGTTGCTAATTTGACTGTTGTTAACGTACCTCTTTCATTTTTTTATCATAAAATTAATATAAATGGAGACTGAATATTTTCTTTTCTTTTCTTTTTTTTTTTTGCCAGTCCTGGGTCTTAAATTCAGGAATCGAGCACAATCCTTGGGCTTTTAAGACTACCACTTGGGCCATAGCACCACTTCCGGCTTATCCTTTTTTTCTTCCTTTTTTTTTTTTCTTTAGGCTTGCACTTGTTTTCTTTTATTGTTTCAAATATGGGGGGAAAAAAAACATTGGATCCCAAAGTTTCCTATAAGTTACTTTTGATTTTTTTTTGTATTTTTATTGTGATTGATAGAAGGGTTACCTTATATTCACCAGATAAAAGGTGTATAACTTCACAAACATTGATACCCTTTCTTATGACATGGTCCCCATTTCCCTCCCACCCTCCTCCCGCTTATCTTGATTTCCCCCCTTCCCTATCCAGTTTCAAATAACCAATTAAGCACATATAAAATATATCAGATAACAAGGTGAAATATTGAAACAATATGAGATAACCAAGGACAGCAAAAGAGATGAGAGATAATATAGTACATTAAGGACAACAATCATTCATTATATGGCTTTTGTTTCTATATCCTAGAGGTCCTTTCAATTAGCTTCATACTATATGGCCTTATGTATCTAGGATTTGCTCTATTGCAAATATCTGCTAGGAGATCTCAAGGTTTCTACTGATTATGACAAATGAGGGAAACCATTGAGCCTATGTTCCTTTCAGTCTGGCTTACTTCACTTAATAGGATTTTTTCTACGTCTTTCCATTTCCTAACAAATGGGGCGATATCATTCTTTCTGACAGCAGCATAGAATTCCATTTTGTATTAATACCACATCTTGTTGATCACTCATCAACTGAGGGACATCTGGGTTGGTTCCATATCTTTGCTATGGTAAATAGTGCTGCAATGAACATGGTTGTGCTAGTGGATTTAGTATGCCCTAGTTTCTGGATGGTTGGGTAAATGCGAAGTAGTGGAATTGCTGGGTCATAGGGGAGCTCTATGTTTAGTCTTTTGAGGAACTGCCATACTGCTTTCCATAGTAGTTGAACGAGTTTGCACTCCCACCAACAGTGTAGTAGTGATCCCTCCTGGCCACATCCCCTCCAGCATCTGTTGTTATTAGTTTTCTTGATCCTGGCCATTCTAACTGGAGTGAGGTAAAATCTTAGCGTTCTTTTGATTTGCATTTCTTTTATGACCAGAGATGTTGAGCATTTCTTCATTTGTCTATAGGCCATTTTTGTTTCTTCTTCAGAGAAGACTCTCTTTAAGTCTTTGGCCCATTTTTTTTTCCATATATTTTTTATTGTAATTAGTAGAAGGGTAACATGATATTTGCCAGATAGATGGTGCATTAGTTCCCATACATTGATACCCTTTCACATGTCTTGGTCCTCATTTCCCTCCCCTCCACACCCACCCCTCACCTTGTTTTCCCCTGTTCCCTATCCAGTTTCAGATAACCAAATACAAATATATCCGATATATCAGGTAACAAAGTGAGATAGTGTAACAACATGAGATAACCAAGGGACAACAAAAGTGATGAGAGATAACATAGTACCTTAAGAACAACAATCATTCATTATATGGCTCATGTTTACATCATATTTTAAATGACAAGGGACTTAGTATTTAGAACTTAATCAAAATTAGGCTAAGGATTTGTATGTCATAGAAACATATCAATTTATGAAATAAAACATTATGTCTATAGTCATAGGTTTTTATGTCTATATAGTTAGGTTTGTATTTCCATTACCATGTCCATAGCTTTGGGTATGTAGTTATTGAGTCTTCGCTCTTGTACTCTTTGGATTTAATAGCCACATATTAAGGATACATGCACCTTTTGTTCCTTAGGTCTTGACTTGGTCTCACTCAACATGATTCTCTCTAGATTCATCCACTTCCCTGCAAATGCCATTATTTTATCTTGTCTGTTGGATATGTAGAATTCCATTGTGTATATATACCACATTTTCTGTATCCATTCATCTGCATTAGGGCATCTGGATTGTTTCCATCGCCTGGCTATTGTGAATAGTGCAGAGATGAACATAGCTGAGCAGGTGTCCTTATCATATCTTGGGTTATGATGTTCAGGGTAGATGCCCAGAAGTGATATGGCGGGATCATAGGGAAGGTCTACTTTCAGTTCTTTAAGGAACCTCCACACTGCTTTCCAGAGTGGCTGAACTAGTCTACATTCCCACCAGCAGTGCAGTAGGGTTTCTTTTTCTCCACAACCCTGCCAGCAACTGTCATTGTCTGAGTTCAAAATCTTGGCCATTCTTGTTGGGGTAAGGTGGTATCTTAGGGTTGTTTTTATTTGCATTTCCTTTATGACCATAGATGATGAACATTTTCTCATATGCTTTTCTGCCATTTTAATCTCTTCTTCTGATAGGTCTCTCTTTAGTTCCCTTGCCCATTTAGTGAATGGTTTATTGGGTTTTCGGGGGATTAGTTTCTTGAGTTCCCTGTAGATACTGGATATTAAGCATTTGTCAGATGTATTGTTGCTGAAGATCTTTTCCCAGTTGGTTGGCTGTCTCTCTACTTTTGTGGCTTTGCTTTTATTTGTGCAGAAACCTTTCATTTTTATATAGTCCCATTTATCAAGTCTGTCTCCAATCTGTTGTGACCCTGGGATTCTGTTCGGGAATCTTTTGCCTGTGCCTATGAGTTCCAGTGTCTCTCCTACTCTGTCATGTAGCAGTTTCTCGGTTTCTGGTCTGACATTGAAGTCTTTGATTCATTTTGAGTTAATGCTTGTGCATGGCGAAAGGCTAGAGTCAATTTTTAGTTTTCTGCATGTGGCTGCCCAGTTTTGCCAGTACCAATAATTGAATAGGCTGTTTGTTCCACTGTATATCTTTGACTCCTTTGTCAAGTACAAGTTGCCTTATAGGTATGTGGTTCTATTTCTGGATCTTATATCTGTTCCATTGAGCTTCTGGTCTGTTTTTGTGCCAATACCATGCTGTTTTTGTTATTATGGCTCTATAGTAGAGTTTGAAGTTTGGTATTGTAATTCCACCTGCATTGCTCTTTTTGCCTAGAATTGTTTTGGCTATTCTAGGTCTTTTCTTGTTCCATATGAATCTTTGGATTGCATCTTCTATTTCAGTAAAGAATGTCTTTGGGATTTTGATGGGGATTGCATTGAATTTGTATATCAATTTTGGCAGTATGGCCATTTTCACTCTGTTGGTTCTTCCTATCCATAAGCATGGGATGTCTTTCCATTTCCTCTTTAATTTTTTTGTTAGGCTTTTGTAGTTTTCATTAAATAATTCCTTTACATCTTTGGTTAAGTTAATTCCTAAGTATTTGATTCTTTTGGGGGTTATTGCAAATGTGATCATTTTCTTGATTTGATCTGCTTGTTTGTGTATTGTTGGTATATAAGAAGGCTACTGACTTCTGAAGGTTAATTTTGTGTCCTGCCACTTTGTTAAAGTGGTTTATTAATTCTAGGAGTTTGGGAGTGGAGTTTGTTGGGTTACTCAAGTAGAGGATCATGTCATCTGTGAATAGGGATAGTTTAATTTTTTCTTTCCCTATGTGGATCCCTTTGATGTCCTTCTCTTGCCTCATTGCTCTGGCTAAGGGTTCCAGCACTATATTGAAGAGAAGTGGAGAGAGTGGGCATCCCTGTCTAGTTCCTGATTTTAAGGTGAATGGTTCCAGTGTTTCACCATTTAGTATAATACTGGCTTAGGTTTTTCATATATGGCTTTAATTATTTTAAGAAATGTTCGTCTTATGTCTATTTTTTCTTGTGCTGTCAACATGAATGGATGTTGTATTTTGTCAAAAACCTTCTCCATGTCCAGAGAAATTATCATATGATTCTTATCCTTAGCTCTATTGATATGATGTATTACGTTGATTGATTTGCTAATGTTAAAGCAGGCTGAATATTTTCTAATAAAAAATAATTGGGATCGTGTTTCAGCTTTCAGATTTTTTTCCACTTTTGATTATTTGTATAGAGTAGCAATTGAGCATCCCTAATTTGGAAATGCACATTAAAATTCTGTGTGTGGCAGATCACCGCATATAACCCTGCAGTATGTGATATGTTTTAGATACCTATCCTTTTTTTTTTTTTTTTTTGCCAGTCCTGGCCTTGAGCTCAGGGCCTGAGCACTGTCCTTGGACTTTCTCAAGACTAGAGCTCTACCACTTGGCCCTTAGCACCACTTCTGGCTTTTTTCTATGTATGTGGTACCAAGGAATCGAACCCAGGTTTTCGTGCATGCTAGGCAAGCACTTTAACCACTAGGCCAAACTCCCGGCCACCCCCCCCTTTTTTTTTGACCAGTCCCTGGGATTGAACTCAGGGCCTGCGCACTATCCTTGGGGTTTCTTAATACTCGAGCTCTACCACTTGAGCTACAGTACCACTTCTGTTTTTTTCTATGAGTGTGATACTCAGAATTGATCCCGTGTCTTCGTTCATGCTAGGCAAGCACTCTACCACCACTAGGCCAAATTCCCAGCCCCTAAACCTACTCTTCTCTTCAAAGTTTCCTTAATATTTTCATTCAGATAATTTTGAAATAAACTTCAAAATCTAGATACTATCTGGCTGGTTTTTCTATTTAAAATAAATTATGAGAAGGGATAAAAGGAAGGAATGATTTCTGGAGTTGTCTGTGGAGATAGTACAGATAATTTTTAAAAGTTTTTTGGCACATGAAAATTTCCTTCATTGTCTTCTCAGTTTTCAAATGTAGCTCAAAACCTTAGCTGAATCTAGTTCATTAAACAGTATAACTTTCCAGGCGTTCTGTTTGGTCTTAATTTTTTGGTCTAAAATTGTCCACTTTGAGGCCTGAATTTTTTTTAACCTATTCCCATAGGTCTTTGCTGGGCATTAAGAAGGACTTCTTCCTGAAATAAAGATGTGATAAAATAATGTTTGTGTGTATATACATCTATATTATATGTAGATTCCTCTTCCAAACACTTTAGAGAAGCTAGTTTTGGTTTCATAAAATTATATGAAAAGTAAGGTGTTCTTTTTCTTAACATTTTTTTTCTTTCTACGTAATTTTAGGAACTAGAGCTTTTGGTTATTTAGAGAAACATAATGTTCATATTTCACTTGTGTGGCTTTACTTAGATTACTTTTTTTTGTTTTTGTTTTCATTGTTAAACAGAGATGTGCTCCTGCATCTATTCGTCTCATGGACAACAAGCAGTTTCACTTTGGTAAGTAACAAGTGGTAATTTTAAAATACACTTAGCCTCCAAAATTTGTAGAGCTGGAAAGTATGTATCAGGGGTTTCTGCTCCTTAGGAAGTTCTCAGTCCAGTGAGTTATAAAAAGGATGAATGAGCACAGCATTGTTGCAGTTGCTATGAAAGAAGACTGCATTGGTTCTTGAGTAGAGTAAAAGGAATGGCAATTGAGTATAACAGTAGATTTAGGGGGAAAACCAAGATGGGGGGTGTGGGGGGGAGGGTAATGGGTACCAAGACATGTGAAAGGGTATCAATGTATGTGAATTAATGCACCTTCTATCTGGCAAATATCATGTAACCCTTTTACTAATTACAATAAAAAAAATCTATGATGGTATAAAAAAAAAAACAGTAGATTTAAAAAACAATCAGCCTGTCAATGATAGGGAAAGTTGATATTGATCTGGTTCATGGGATAGATTAAATGAAAGCACAAAAGAATTGGTTTAGGAAAAAAATGATGATGGATTGTTTAAGGTGCCATTGAGATATTGGGTGGAGAATTGCATTGGCAATTATATGTGAAAACTTTTTCTTAATTTTGTCTAATTAACTTTCTGACATAATTTGTTAATCTTGTTTTAAATTCTAGTTTTACTGCTATCCTTTCTTCTCGTGTGTGTGTGTGTGTGTGTGTGTGTGTGTGTGTGTGTGTGTGTGTAAATGCCCGTGTGAATGCTCGCACAGTCCTAGGACTTGAATTTAGGTCCTGATCCTGTTCCCAAACTTCTTTGCCTGAGGCTAGCATTCTACCACTTGAGCCAGAGCTCCACTTCCAGCTTTTTAGTGCTGAATTGTGGAGATAGGAGTCACATAGATTTTCCTCTTCTGGCTAGCTTTGAATTGTGATTAATTCTTCAGATCTCAGCCTTGGGAGAAATGTAACATTTCAGGCATGAGTTTCTGGCGCCCAGCCCTGTATTTTTTTATAGGATGTAAAACATTTGAAATAGTTTCTGAAATTATGAGGATAACTGCTTAATAATAAATACTAAACATAGGCAGGCTTTTGTTGATTATGTCTAAGAGAAACAGGAGTTTTTTTTTTTGTTTTTACTTAACTAAGGAATCAGACCTTAAAAAGTTACTTTTTAAATTTGTTTTTTTTAGGTCACTCGCAGTTGTCTGGTATTTTTTTTAAGTAAATTACATTTAAAACTTAATACTACTCATAAAGATTTTAAGTTAAATGTGTTCTATAATGAAGAAATTATGAAAGGAAAATTCAGCTCTGTTCTGTATGTTGGCCAGCATATAGGGATCTTGGTCTTCAATCATATATAGAATAAGACTTAGCTATTTATGGTAATTGTAGTGAAATGTATTAGATATAAGCTCCTTTGTAAAACTAGCTACAGTTTGGGCAGATTTTTTAAAAATATAAGTGGCATCTATAATGATTTAAAATGAAAGATGAGAGAAAAGCTCTTTCTAGTGGTCTGTTATCCCTGTTTTATTACTGTTATCCATATTTTTATTACTGTACCTGGAAGTATATAAATACACTTCCTCCCAGTACTATGGTAGGTCTGTCTTCTCTAGCTTTGACTACATCTCCTGCCCTTTGCCTTTTACTAAGACACCAAAGTGGTTCCTTTGAAATATAGGTCAGATTATGCCCCTTGATTAGTTAGAACCTTATTGATTCCTTGTTTTTTTTTCATATATTTTTATTGTAATTAATAGAAGGGTTACATTATATTCGCCAGATAGAAGGCACATTACTTCACATACATTGATACCCTTTCTCATGTCTTGGTCCCCATTTTCCTCCCCCCCTCCCCGCCCCTCATTTTGTTTTCCCCCCTTCCCTATCTAATTTCAAATAACCAAATACGCATATTGTTATATTTACATTTTTCTATTCTGCCATGGCTTCATAATTAACCAAGTAAAAAAGTAAGCCAGATATGGTAGTTCATGCCTATAATCCTAGCTGCTCAGGAGGTTGAGATCTGAGGATCAGATGTTCAAAGCCAGCCCAGGCACTAAAGTCCACGAGAGTCTTATCTCCAGTTAACCACCAGAAAATCAGAAGTAGCACTGTGGCTCAAGGGATAGGGTGGTAGCCCTGAGCTGAAGAGCTCAGGGTCAGTGCCTATGCTCAGAGTTCAAGCCTCATGACCTACAAAAAAAAAGTCCTTAGATCGACAGTGGATATCCAGGACCTAGGATTGATTAAACACAAGATATAATATTAGTTCTTAGTATTATAAATACAATTTATTTTGAAATTATCTTTTTGGTGTATTGGAATGATCTGTAGATTTCCCCTCTGTGTTAAGGCTTTGATTTTGTAGTTATTTTTATGTATCCTGAATTTATCACATAATAGGTACTTATATTGGCTTGAATTTGTCAAAAGAATTAGCAAAAGAGAGAACAAATAATGGATAACTCGTAGAAAGTGTTAAATACATTACCAGTAGCATATATTTTGGCCATTGTCCACCAGTCTTAGTTGGTAGAGCTGAGATTAAAGTAATTTGTATGAAACCCAAGACTTTTCTCAGTGTATCTAATCACTTCTCACATACATAGTTAATAAATCCCTCTAAATTACTTAGCATTATAAATCCCTCTAAATTACTTAGCATTACAACAACACAAAATTCACTAATTAGATTTTTTGGCTAATTTGGCAAGTAGTTTTCTATAAAACAATAATAGCCAGAATATATTTAGATTGTAATTAATTTCATAGGCAACTTTAAGGAAAAGTAAATTCCAAAATTCTCTAATACTTGTTGAATGACTTTTGCAATAATTTTTTCTTCAAGCTATGTCAGTGCAGTTTTGGGATGCATGTGACTAAGTTCCATATGCATAGTGGAATAATGGCATAATAGATTCCATTGGTTGAACGGTCTATCCTTCAGGATTATTTCATATTGAACAGTAACATTTGGAATTCTCATCAGTTGTATAAAGATTATATAAGTGGATTAAGATTTTTGTATGAGGAATAACTTCTTCCCCCCCTCCAAGAACACAGTACACATACTCAAGTACGTGTACATGTGCATGTATTTTCAGTTATTAAGGTGGGAAATAAATGCTAGAAAAATCTTTTAATGTTCTAGTTACACTGGAGAAGCATCTATGCTAAGTTACAATATTAAAGAAAAAAATCCGTGAGCAAATCTCTTTTGATCAAAGAGCTGAAAAAAATTGCTAGATTGATCCATGTAAGTATCTCTTACCTTTGGTTAAGAGTTCAATTTCTTGGTCTTTTATGTAACCAAATCTGGTTTTTTGTTTATTTGTTTTTATCAGTTCTGGGGCTTGAACTCAGGGCCTAGGCACTGTCCTTGAGCTTTTTCAAAGCTAGCGCTCTACCACTTGAGCCACAGTACCACTTCTGGCTTTTTGTGTGTATATATGGTACCAAGAAATCCAACTTAGGGCTTTGTACATGCAAGCACTCTATCACTCAGCCATACTTCCAGGCCAAATTTCCTGTTCTGATGGGCAAAAATGTGATTAGTAAATGTTAGTAAAGATTCAAGTATTTATACACAAAAAAAGTTCAAGTCCTCTTAGTTTAAGCCTGTAATACTAGTACTCAGAAGGTTGAGATCTGAGGATCAGAGTTCAAAGCCAGCCCTGGAAGGAAAAGCCATAAGACTCATTTCCATTAAAAACTACCAATAAAGCCAGAGATGGAGATGTGGCTCAAGTGGTGGTGAATGCTAGCCTTGAGCCAAAAAGCTCAAGAAAAGTGCCCAAACCCTGAGTTCAAGCCCCAGAACTGGCACAGGTGCACAAACAATGACTGCCAGTAATAGCTGTTGTAAAATTTCCTAGTTTACAGTTTGTATTTATTTTAAAGGAAGATTCTATACTTCATAAAAACAAAATCTCCATTTAAGGCTTTTAAAAATAGCACTTTCATTTGGAAATTATTTTAGGTTTATTAAAGACTTTTAACCTTTTTCATAAAAATTATATATATATTATATATAGTGCCCTGTTTTTCTTAATTGAGTTCATAGCACTAAGCCTAACTGTAATTCTTAAATGAGGGTCCTAAGAATCGAGAAGCTGCTGCTCTTTAATAACAATGAGAAAACACAAAATGTTTTCATTCAAACTAAATATGTAGTCAAAGATGTTAACATCTCTATATGCCATTGATAATATTTTGGCAATTTTATCCATGTGTGATTTAAAAAGCAATGGCTAGTTTTGTTGCAAGAATTGTGGGTGAGTTAAGAATGAAGAAGTAACATTAAACTTTGATTAAGTCCATATCTGATTGTAACTTTGATTTTATTCTGTATAAACTGCACCACTGAACAATAACCTATCTATATAACTATGTATAGCATCATTGCATTTAGTAATTTGATTCAAAAACCAATGTGTTTTATAAATGAAAAGTTATGATATTTGAAAGAAAATGAAGACAAAAATGATCACCTTAGTTATAAGTATATATAAAATAGTGATTTAAAAAGTTATTTAAGCCTTTTAACATCTTTATGATACTAAGCTGACATAGCTTTTGGATCTTTCAGCATAATTTTCTTTTTTTTTTTCTTTTTCTTTTTTTTTTTTTTTCTTTTTGCCAGTCCTGGGGCTTGAACTCAGGGCATGGGCGCTGTCCTTGGACATATTTTGCTCAAGGCTAGCGCTCTGCCACTTGAGTCACAGCACCACTTCCAGCTTTTCTGTGTATGTGGTACCAAGGAATCGAACCCAGGGCTTCATGCATGCTAGGTGAGCACTCCACTACTAGCCTACACTCCTGGCCCCATAATTTTCTTTAAATATAATTTTTTTTCTTTTAGGTCATGCTCTTAAACCTCAAGTTTCCTCTATTTTTACATCCTTTTTGGATGGGTTAAAGAAGTTTTATATTACAAAGGTAAGCCAAGCCTTTTTAATATAACGCTAAAAATTTTAAATGCCTTGGTTGTTTCTTGCTTTCTTCCCCTTACATGAAGTTACTATAAGGAAATATTGCTGTGTACATTTTATTTTTCATTTTGGAATAAGTATTTGGTCACACCAATCTTGTGGTTAGTTTTAAAAATGTTCCTTTTCCAGTTTTAAAGTTTCCTAAAATAACACTGACAGAGTTCCCAGGACAGACAGAATCAGGGAAGACAACACATTGCATACCCTCTAAGGACTTGGGACTTTTTTCCTTGGGCTGGCTTTGAACTACAATCCTCAGATCTCTGCCTCCTAAGCAGTTAATG
This sequence comes from Megascapheus bottae, assembly GCF_031878675.1. Lineage (NCBI taxonomy): Eukaryota > Metazoa > Chordata > Mammalia > Rodentia > Geomyidae > Megascapheus > Megascapheus bottae. The sequence goes on along the minus strand of NC_143520.1, from coordinate 6,754,210 downwards.
CTGATAATATTTTCTGTTTTAATTTTTATTAACAATAGAAACTTAGATGTAAAATGAAGATTTTTTGACACTTTTGATTACTAAATTGCTTTTCTAAAGGGTTATAGTAGGTTGTATTTAACACCTTTGATTACTAAATTGCTTTTCTAAAGGGTTATAGTAGGTTATATTTAACACCTTTGATTACTAAATTGCTTTTCTAAAGGATTATAGTAGGTTGTATTTAACACCTTTGATTACTAAATTGCTTTTTCTAAAGGGTTATACAGTAGATAATATTTCCACCAGCAATAAATGTACATTGTTGTAACATTGTCACTGCATAGAATTTTTTGGGTTTTTTTTTTTTAATGTTTTAAGTTACACACACACACACACGCACACGCACACGCATTTATTTTTTGCCAGTCCTGGGGCTTGAACTCAGGTCCTGGGCATTGTCCTTGAGCTTTCTCAAGGCTAGAACTTTACCACTTGAGCCACAGCACCACTTCCAATTTTTTCTGTGTATATGGTACCCAGGAATCAAACCAGGGCTTCATGCATGCTAGGCAAGCACTCTACCACTAGGCCACACTCCTGGGCCCTAAATTTTGTTTTGTTTTGTTTTTTACAGGCAGAGAAGAGTTTATGGGTGGGAGAGAGCAAACTGCAGGCCCATCCAAGATTGGGATGTGCAGAAGCAGAGGGGAAGGAGAAAGAGAAAAAGAGAAAATAGAAAGGGAACATATGTTGAGCTGCATTTTGTAGATAAAGTTAGGAGGCAGGACCACAGTGGATGCAGAGCCTAGGGAACCTCTCCATGTTTTCAGTTTACTGGGGTGAAAATGGTACTATGTTTTAGTTAATGTTTCATGAAACTAAAAAGAGACTGAGCATATGTCTTTTTATTCTAGATAAATATTTGTTTGAATTATTTGAATTTAATTAGTTTGAGCAATGGAATTATTAGAAGTCCTTTGTAAATAGCATTATCCAGTACAGTGCTTCCATTTTAATAGGATATTTTGTTGTGGTTGTGGTATTTCATTCAAGTTTATATTTCTTTCCTGCGGTTATTTTACCATTTCTAAGCTTAGAAAAATCTTCCCTTCTTTGAAAAATAATTAGGATTGCTTGCTTCTATCTCTGTGTTAAGTAAAAATTGAATTTTTTTCTTTTTTTTATATTTTTATAGTAATTAACAGAAGGATTACATTATATTGGCCAGAAAGAAGGCGCATTACTTAACAATCATTGCTACCCCTTCTCATGTTTTTGTCCTCATTTCCCTTCCCCACCATTTCCCTTCATCTTGTTTTCCCCCTTCCCATCTTGTTTCAAATAAACAAATAAACATATATATATATATAATATATCAGATAACAAGGTAAGATACTGTAACAATGTGAGATAACCAAGGGACAACAAAAGAGATGAGAAATAATATAGTACATTAAGAACAGCAATCACACATTATATGGCTCTTTTTGAATTTTTTCTTTGTTATTCATTTTATTTCAAATTTATAATGCGCGATAAAGATTTTAACTAATCGTAACATCCTGTTGTTTGATAATCAGCTGTGTGAGCACTGTCTTTTTTATTTTAATGCCTGATACTGGTCTTTGTTTTTTGGTTTTTTTTTTTTTGGTGGCTATCCTGGGGCTTGAACTTAGGAGCTTGCATTCTTGACTGGCCATTTCGCTCACACTAGCACTCTGCTACTTGATTTATGCCTTAGTTCTGGGTTTTTGCTCGTTAGTTGGGAATAATAGTCTGCAAGATTTGTCTACCAGAGCTAAGTTTTAAAGATCATCTTTCCCAAAAGCTAGGTTTCTAAGTATGAGCCACAAATACCCAAACAGACTTCTGCTTCACAAACATTGATTTGTCTTGCCTAAGATATTTGCTTGTATGGTACATCTCCAAGAAATAGATACGTACTTTAATGTCTTAAGTTCTTTTAAATTAGTTTTTAACTCTTGAAAATTTAAATAAATTTAATTGTTTCAGGTCTGGTTTTTCATATTATTGTGGTTAATCATCGTCTGTTTATTTTTCATAATTTAGAAAATTGTGATTAGTTAATCATCATTGTCTACCTGTTTATTTTTCATAATTTAGAAAATCCATTGGAATTTTTGAGTTAGAATAAAGTAGTATATTAAGTTAAGAAAATAGTGACACGTTTAGAATAATTTATATATTCAGGAACATGTCTTTCTGACTTGTTTTCCTACTGGACTTAAATATTTGAAAATCTTAGTTACTTTAATTTTATGTACAAAATCTTTTTGAAAATATTAATAGGTTACTATTGGTATATAGAAATGCTGTTTTGTTTTCTTCCCCTCATATCCAGCTGCTTGTTGTATCATTTTCTAGTTCTTATTTGATTTGACAGTTATAAATCTATAAGTTTTCTATTGTATTTGCATACAATATGTCATGATTTAGAAATATATTACTTTTGGGCCAGGAGTTTGGCCTAGTGGTTAAAGTGCTTGCCTACCATGCACGAAGACCCAGGTTCGATTCCTTGGTACCACATACATACAAAAAAGCCGGAAGTGGTGCTGAGGCTTAAGTGGTAGAGCTCTAGCCTTGAGAAAAATCCAAGGACAGTGCTTAGGCCCTGAGCCTAAGCCCAGGACTGGCAAAAAAAAAAAAAAAAGAAATATATTACTTTTGTATAAAATGTTTTTGTGGCTATATATGCTTTTTGTTTTTATTTTTGTGGTACTAAGAATCCACCTCAAGCTTAGCAGGTGGTGTACCTTAAGCATTTTTATTGATTATCAAAATGTTATAAAGCTCAATTTTTAAGAGCTTGGTATATTGAAGTCAAGATAAGAAGGGGAAATGAGCAAAATTTATTTTGGTTTACTGTTATATAGGATGACTTAGCTATAATATTTTTTTTTTCAGTTTAAAGGATTTGATCCAAATCAAATAAGTGTTGCCACGTTACTGTTTGAAGGGGACCGTGAAAAGGTTCTTCAGCATGAAAAACAAGTATATGACATCGCTGCAAAATTTGGGTATGACTTTAAGTTCATAATGTCAAGAGAAAGTAAAGCTGGAATTCTAATATCTCAAGCATTTATTAATGTACTAGGGATTGATGTCTATGCAGACTACATGTGTCTCTTGGTAGCTCGTTATTTAAACTCCCTATTTGTGGAAACTTGTTTTACTGCTACAAATTTAGGTTGTTAAATTGCTTGGTTGTTCTTGTCTGATTTTACAAACAGATATTAAATATTTTGTTTGTAGAGTTTTGCAGTTTTGCTGATTTTATATTTGTTTTTATGCAAGAGTAAAATGAGAAAAAATAGTCTCTTGTTATCTTCAGTTACAGGGTGTATGTATAAAGCATGTTATTGGTGTGTTTTTAAAAGGAAATTGTATTTAGTCCATCATATTTGATAAATCATCTGTGCTCCATTCCTTGTCACTTACGGTTTTGTGCTGGTATAAAGAAACAAAACATTTCACATTTATAACCAACTGAATAATGATAGGGTGGTTTCTGTCTGTCTTTTTGATGGATTATAAGACTGATAGATGAGAACTATAGTGGAAATGACATTTGTCAGGAGTACAGTTTTCCTCCTTTAAGAACATAAACAGTTTTCTGGACTTTACCTTTTATGTTTCATGTATATTATACATACTTACATACATGTATGTGATTAGTATGGATTTTTATATTACTTTCATTCCTTTTTTAAAAAGAAAACAAATGAACATAATTTGGAATTGTATGGTTTAGGGTATTCCAAATTAATTAATTAATTAATTAATTAATTAATTATTTTTGGTCTGTTTGGGACTTGAACTCTGGGTCTGGGTGCTGTCCCTGAGCTCTTCAGCTCAAGGCTACCACCCTGTTCCTTGAGCCACAGCACCACTTCCAGTTTTCTGGTGGTTAATTGGGATAACGGTCTCCTGGATTTTTGTGCTCTGGCTGGCGTTGAACTGCGATCCTCAGATCTCAGCCTCCTGCGGGTAGCTAGAGTGTGAGGCACCAGTGACTAGCTTTAGAATGTTCCGATTTTATGATTTTTTTTTGTATTTTTTAAATTGTAATTAATAGAAGGGTTACATTATATTCACCAGATAGAAGGTGCATTACTTAGCAATCATTGCTATGCTACCCCTTCTTATGTTTTTGTCCCCATATCCTTCCCCCCATCCCCGCCCCTCATTTTGTTTTCCCCCTTCCCTATCCTATTTCAAATAAACAAACATATATACAATATACCAGATAACAAGGTAAGGTACTGTAACAATATGAGATAACCAAGGGACAACAAAAGAGATGAGAAATAACATAGTACCTTCAGAACAACAGTCACTCATTGTATGGCTCATTGTTTCCATATCCTGGAGGTCCTTTCATTTAGCCTCATCCTATATGGCCTTATGTATCTAGGTTTTGCCCTATTGTAAACCTCTGCTAGGAGAGTCCAAGCTTTATGCTAATTATGACAAATGAGGGAAAATATTGAGTCTATGTTCCTTTGAGTCTGGCTTACTTCACTTAATATGATTTTTTTTTCAAGTCTTTCCTTGAAAGACTTGATATCATTCTTTTTGATGGCAGCAGAGAATTCCATTGTGTATAAATACCACGTCTTGTTGATCCAGTCATGTAATGAGAGGCATCTGGTTTGGTTCCATATCTTTGCTATGGTGAATAGTGCTGCAATGTGAATATCGCTGTTGTTGTTGTTGTTGTTTTTTACATATATTTAGCCCTTTACTGGTAGGATTTACTGAGCTTTTTAGGGTGCTGGTGACTCATGCCTATAGTTAAAATGGAGGCTGAGATACAAGGATCACAGTTCAAAACCAGCTTGGGCTGGAAAGTTCATGAAACACTTATCTCTATTTAATCACAGAAAAGCCAAAAGTGGAGCTGTAGCTCATGTGGTAGGATCCCGTATTTGAGCACAAAACCCCAGGGACAGTGAGTGCCCAGATCCTGAGTTCAAACCCCAGAACCTGCAAAACAAAATATACATTGCTCTTAGAGTGGCAAAGAGTCTATAATTTTTCACTTACTTGTTTATTTCTTTACTTTTATTTGAGTATTGAAAATTGCTCACTTTTGTATTTGTGCTGTTTTAAAAATTAGAAGAATTTTGGTTTTGTTTTTTAGTAAAAGATAAATTTTCATTTACCTTCTACATTGTCTTAGTATTTTTTTTTTTTTTTTTTGCCAGTCCTGGGCTTGGGCTCAGGGCCTGAGCACTGTCCTTGAACTTTCTCAAGGCTAGAGCTCTACCACTTGAGCCTCAGCACCACTTCCGGCTTTTTGCTATATATGTGGTACCGAGGAATCGAATCTGGGTCTTCATGCATGCTAGGCAGGCACTCTACCACTATGCCAAACTCCCGGCCCTTGTCTTAGTATTTTTTTTTAGGAGAGTTACTGATGTACTAACTAACTAAATCAGTTTGAAGTAATTATTCTGTAAGGATTTATTTACTAACCAAATATCTTGAATTTCAAGTAATCTCATTTTTATTTCAAATTTTGAAATATAAATTGTTTTTTTGTAGAGGTAATTTGGCCCTAATTGTGTACCAATTTTTGTTTTTATTGTTTTACTTTTTATATGGAATGCATGTATAATTTGATTTAAGTTAAAAACTTATCTTTTCTAGTTTTATATGTTCAAGAACTCAAGGCTGAGAGCATGGTTCAAGTATTAAAAGTACCTGTCTAGCACGCACAAAACTAAGTACTAAGTACTGTCATAAATTTTTGTATGTATGTGGGTTTGAAACTTAAAATAATTTTTCCTTATATTTACATATTCAATTTTATTTAAAAATTTCCAGAATAACTTGGAGTGAAAAAAAATAGGACCTTTTGTTCTAATACTTGAATCATTGTTGATAGACCAGGTATTTTGACACTATGTAACTTAAGGTGGTATGTTGTTTTTGCTAGTCCTGGAGCTTGAAATCAGGGTCTGGGCACTATCCTTGGGTTTTCTTAAGATTAGCACTCTACCACTTCAGCCACAGCACCACTTCCAGCTTTTTCTGTGAATGTGGTACCAAGGAATCCAGGGCTTTATACATGCTAGGCAAGCACTCTGCCACTAAGCCATGTTCCCAGCCCCCTTATGTTATAATTTTTAAGGAAATATGTGAGTTACTTAACATAATTTTGTATGAGAGTGATTAGGCTGACCAGATGGCCCTTTTCTGTAAAACGATTGTCTTTCATTGTTCGCTAGCACTCTGCCACTTGAACCACAGCACCACTTCAGGCTTTTCCTGTGTATATGTTTTTCAGGAATCGAATCCAGGGCTTGGTGCGTGCTAGATGAACACTCTACTACAAGGCTATACTCCAGGCTCTTTTCTTGTTCTTTGATTAGTCATTCCAGTCCTTCTTTATGAAACAAACAGCTTTAAATAAATTTGAGAAACTTGAGAATTGATGTTTGACCTTTCTGCAAAGAGCAGGAAATAGAGGATGAACATTGCCACTTTAAAACAGTTCAAATTAGAGCACAGGATTTTGGAGTACCTGCAAACGTGGCAATTTGTAAGCATTTAACTTCTCAGCTCTACAGTTATTTACATATTATATCTTAAGGTAATTCTGACTAGATTGATAATTCTGAAGGCTCACTAAGGGAGCTTTCACATTGCTGAATTTTTAAGGAAACTTTTTTTTTTTAAAACCAAGCCCAGATTGTTTTATCTTCTCGTTTAGGGTTTATGACTTTAGAATGAGAATATAGTAAAAGTTTTTTTTCTAGGAGCCCGGAGTGTGGCCTAGTGGTAGAGTGCTTGCCTAGCATGCAAGAAGTCCTGGGTTCAATTCCTTGATGCCACATACACAAAAAAAGCTAAAAATGGTGCTGTGGCTCAAGTGGTAGAGTACTAGCCTTAAGAAAGCCCAAGGATAGTGCTGATGCCCTGAGTTCAAGCCCTAGTACTGGCAAATAAACAAACAAACAAACAAGAATGTGTATTTCTCTGTGATTTGTATCAATGGATCCCAGTGTAGACAATACTCCTGTCTATCCACATATTAGATGTTAGAAGATGATTTTACAAAAAATGATGGTTTGAGGGGCAGGGAGTTTGGCCTAGTGGTAGAGTGCTTGCCTAGCATGCACGAAGACCCAGGTTGGATTTCTCGGTACCGCATACATAGAAAAAAAGCCATAAGCGGTGCTGAGGCTCAAGTGGTAGAGCTCTAGCCTTGAGAAAGTCCAAGGACAGTGCTCAGGCCCTGAGCTCAAGCCCAGGACTGGCACCAAAAAAAAAAAAGAAAAGATGGTTTGACCAAAGCCTGGAAAGGAGGATGTAGTCTCATCCTGGAATCATAGAGACAGGCTTATTAAGTGGTCATGCTTATATTTCTTATCACAGAACATATCTTACATGGTTCTCCTCAGAGATGCCAAACACAGGTCTCTTAAATATTTTCTCTCCTTTCATTCTTCTACCACTTCGAGAGTGAACAGATTATATTTCTCAGGTCTGAGTTATATATCTTTTCTCTCTTTGAGTTATGAGCTTGTGTATTTTCTTTCAGATACTTGCCATAATAATTTTCTGATTTGTTCTCCTTTGCTTTCGGGATTTTGTTTGGCTCTTTACCCCAACCTCACATCCAGCCTAAAATTTTCTATCTGTTCATGTTTGATGTCTTGATTTAAGTTACATCTACTTTGCTCTTTAACTTTATTGTAATACAAACAATATCTATATACTATTGTACTCCATCTTCAAACCAGAGCTGCTTTGGTCTGTCACTCGTGGGTGCTTCTAGCTTGTATGTATTACTTATAAAAGTACATCAGGAAATGTTTGATTTTTACCCACATATGAATTTGCTATGCAGTATTATATAGAATAAGAAAACATGTCTATGTTGTGTTATTTACTTACTACCAAGTCCAACAAAACTTCAGCAGGAGAATTTAATAATAAGTTGAGGTCATAAGGGAAATATTCTCACTTTCATTGACTAAAATGAGTTATAATTTAGTTTCTGAGAATAGGAACCCCCTTTCCGCATTTTAAGCTGAAAGTGTAGAAAACTTTCTTTTTTTCTTTTGGCCAGCCCTGGGGCTTTAATTGGGCCCTGGCCCAGGCACTATCCTTGGGCTTTCTCAAGGCCACAGCCACCACTTCTGGCTTTTTCTATGTGCTAGGCAAGCACACTACCACTAGGCCATGCTCCCAGCCCCAGACAATACTTTTTATTTATAATAAAATAATAGTTGAATTACACATTCTATGGGTTTGATTCTATCTCCATAATCAAATATAATTTATATTACAACTTGTTCTCTCATTTAAATAACTTCATAGGGTCCCATATTTAATACCCCAATACTTAGGTATTCAAAAAACTATTGATGTTTGGTGTTACTATTTAATTATTACACTTTTTTTTTGCCAGTCCTGGGTCTTGCACTTGGGGATTGAGCACTGTCCTTGGGCTTTCTCAAGGCTTGTGCTCTACCACTTGAGCCACAGCACCACTTCTGGCTCTTTCTTTGTATGTGGTACTGAGGAATACAACCCAGGTCTTCATGCAAGCTAGGCAAGTACTCTACTGCTAGGCCACACTCCCGGCCCTGTATCACACATTTTTTATATTTATCAGGCTATAATAATTTGAGTATAAGAATTAACAATATATAAGACATGAGAAAGGGTATCAATGTATGTGAAGTAATGCACCCCTATCTGGTGAATTACAATAAAAATATATGAAAAAAAAGAATTAACACTATAACACATGTTGAGGATCCCTCATCTGAAATGCTTAGGATTGGAAATGCTTCCAATTTTGGAATATTTGCCTAATGAGTTACCTTTAAGATGAGACCTAAGGCTAAATATTTTTAGATTTGTTATCCAAGCTTATTCTCTTGACAGGTCCTTGATATATATATATTTTTTTGTCAGTCCTGGGGCTTGAACCCAGGGCCTGGGCACTGTGGGCTTTTTCTGTATGTGGAACTGAGGAATCAAACCCAGTGCTTCATGTATGATGGGCAAGCACTCTATCACTCTTCCAGCCCATCCTTGATATATTCTTGATAAGTAAAATTAGGATAAAAAATGAGATGCAATGTAATATATGTTAATGTGTAAAATAGTTGAGATATTAATTTGGTAGTTTAGTAGTACATTTAAAATAAAGTTGTTCTTTAATTATAGTGGACTGGCAGCTGGAGAAGATAATGGGCAGAGAGGTTATCTGCTGACCTATGTCATTGCGTATATTCGAGTAAGTTACATATTTTTTCCTTTGTCACTTACGTTGTAAATAAAAATTTTCTTAGAGTGAAGTTGCCGCTTTTAATTTTCTTAAATATTAAACTTTAATTAGCACATCATTTTACAAGAAACTTTGCTATAAATCTTCAGAAGCTCATTTAAATCATACATATAGATGTATATATAGACATATATATATATATTTTTTTGTCAGTCATAGGACTTTAACTCCTGGCCTGGGTGCTGTCCCTGAGCTCTTCAGGTCAAAGCTACCACCTTACCTCTTAAGCCACAGCGCCACTATCGGTTTTCTGGTGGTTAATTGGGGTAAGAGTCTCTTAGACTTTGTTGTACCCAGGCTGGCTTTGAACTGTGATCCCCAGATCTCAGCCTCCTGAGTAGCTAGGATTACAGGCTTGAGCCACCAGCGCCCAGCTCTGTATGTTCTTTTGGTGAACTTGTATGATGATTTATTATCTTTATGAAAAATGGAGCCATTTTTCACATGAAGTTAATATCCATTTTCTAACATTACTTGATGAGAACTAAGCTGTTATTTCACAATAGTTAATTACTTAATAATCGGTTTTAAAAATTCTTTAAACTTTTGTCTTTAAATTTTGATTTTTTAATTGTTTTTTTTTTCTTGTTGGGGTAAATATTGAGGGGTTACAGTTAGGCTCGTCAGGTACATTATGTCTTGAACATTGATAGCCCTTCCCATATTTTTCTTTCATTTCTTTTCCTCCACCCCTCCCAATCATCTTGTTTTTCCCCTTCCCTATTTCAAATAAATAAACATATATACAGTATAACAGGTACCAAAGTCAAATACAGTAACAACATGAGATTAACCATAAGGGGGAAAAAAAGAGAAAAGAAATAACTTCACATAGTAAGGTAAGAATCACAAAGATAAACCTCTTGTTTTCATAACCTAGAGTTCGTTTCGCTTAGCCTCAACCTATATGACCATACGTACATAGCTATTGTGATCCTCTGCTAGGAGAATCCTAGATGTATACCAATTGTTACAAATGAGGTAAACCATGAAGCCTGTTTCTTTGGGTCTGGTTTACTAATATTTTTATTTCTTTTGTTTGTTTTCTTTTTTCTTCCAGTACTGGGTTTTGAACTAAGGGCCTGTGCTTTCTAGGTAAACATCTTTAACAACTGAACCACACTTCTCAACCTGTTGTTCTTAGTATTTTTATGGTTTCCACTCACCCCAATTGTTTCATGTTTTTGACAGGGCCAGACCTGGGCTGTGGTTTTACTTTTTTACCTTTTTCTTCCAACTTGAGTTTTCATTATTCAGATATCCTATTGAGAATTTGCCCCTTCTTAAATTTCCTAAAATAGCTCTAAAATGTAAAGGAATACATTTAAGGAAGTCTACTGAGTTCAGAATTCTAGAAAGTGAAATATAACTGTAACAAATATAGCAAAACACTTTGGAGTATAAATTTTTAAAGTTCTAGTAGTTAAGTTTGAAGCAAAACTAAATGGAGATTTTCTTTTGCCTTGGGTTTGTTTTATCATTAAAAGTTTTTTCAGGTGCAAACTGCCATTGTCATAGGTATTTATTTACTGAACAATTGAATGCACAAGGGAAAAGAACAATAGTCTGGAGAACTTCATTGCTTACCATTAATTGAGTTGAAGTGATTCATCTTACTGGAAATTAAAACATGCATAAAGTTTTTGTGTCAGATGAATTTTCTTTAAAATATTTGTATTTTTGTGGCAGTTTATGAATCTTTCCTGCAGAGGTAATAGAAAAACTGTAATTTGGCTAAAGAAATTAAATATTGCAAGTTATTGTATCTTTGCTGTATTTTCTTAGCAGAAGTAGTTTCAGATGCTCTGTGTATTGTCACTTCAAAAAGAGGCACTATATTTTCTAAATTTGTTCTTAAAGGAAAAAGATCTCTCCAACATTTTTACCTCCTTTTCCTTTCATGTTTATGCCCAATTTTTAATATTATTTTGTTATTTAGGCCTCTAAAAAAAAAATCTATTCTTTGGTCCTCTCCATATATACAGAAGACTTTGCCTAGGTAGAGATGCAATTGATAGAGAAATATTTGAGTTCTTTTGCTCGCATTAGGTACTATATATGCTGCCGAAGAGAGAATGACACAAAGCTTCTGTCCTCAGAGATAATTCCTCACCTAGGAAGTTCCCAGTGCTCTTCTTAGATAATACAGAGCGCTTGAGGTTAGATCAGAAAGATGTTATACTGAGTTACTTGAAATATTGACAATATTAGTGATTACAGCCTTTTATAGTTTCTGTTTTTGTATATCTTAACAGGACTTGGGTTTAGAATATTATATATTAGGAGAATCTTTTGAGACTTCTGCTCCTTGGGACAGGTAAAATCTAATAAAAAAATTTCATTCAACTGTGTTTTCTGAGTTGTAAGTGTATGAATGCATACAATGTATTTCTGTATGAATATGTCAACTTGGAATTTCACTTAAAAACATTAAAATAGTAGTTACTTTAACTTAGTATCTTCAGAATGGCACTGTGTTTACAAGCCCCCTTTTTTTGATTGGAGGCAAATTTGTCTGTAAGCCAAGCAGATAAGGTATTCTTGAAGTTTTATATTTTGAAATATTTTACTTAGCATGGTTAAAATCCTTTGAGATTACTGTGCTTAAGTATTTTGTTAATAAAAGTGCCTCAAGGGGGCTAGGAGCGTAGCATAGTGGTAGCGTGCTCGCCTAGCATGCACAAAGCCCTGGGTTTGATTCCTCAGTACCGCATAGAAAAAAGCCAGAAGTGGTGCTATGGCTCAAGTGGCAGAGTGTTAGCCTTGAGCAAAAAGTGTTCAAGGACAGTGCTAAGGCCCCAGGACTCTCCCTACCCCTCCCACCCCCGCAAAAAAAAGTGCCTCAAGATTATAAAACAAGTAAACGTAACGTTTTGTAATATATCATTTACCAATTGATATCATTGTACTTAAGATCTTAGTAGCATTTAAATGCAACAAAATATTAGTTATAACAGTATGTTAGAGTGCATCTATAAAATGAATTAAAATATTGTTAAATATTATCAGATCTAAGAATTAACTGTTCCTTGCTTGTCTTTTTTTTTTTTTTTTTTTTTTTGCCAGTCCTGGGCTTGAGCTCAGGGCCTGAGCACTGTCCTTGGACATTCTCTACCACTTGAGTCTCAGCACCACTTCCGGCTTTTTTCTATGTATGTGGTATCGGGGAATCGAACCTGGGTCTTCATGCATGCTAGGCAAGCACTTTAACCACTAGGCCAAACTCCCGGCCCCATGCTTGTCTCTTTTCATTTATTTTTCTTTTCCTTTTCTTTCTCTCTCTTTGTCTCCTTACCTCCCTCTCTCTCTTCTCCCCTCCCCCCTTCTCTTTTTCTGTTTCTTTCTTTTCTCCAGTTCTGGGGCTTGAACTCAGGGTCTGGGCACTATCCTTTGGCTTTCTATCACTTGAGCCACAGTACCACTTCTTGATTTTTTGTGTAAGTGGTACTGAGGAAGCGAACCCAGGACTTCATGCATGATAGGCAAGCAGTCTACCACTAGGCCATGCTTGGCCCCCATCCATTCTTTTTGAGTCAAAGCTTCACTGTGTAGCCCAGGTTGACCTTGAATTCATTGCATGGTCCACATTGACTTCAACTTGAAAACTTCCCAAATGCTGGGATTACAGTTGTACACCACTACTCCTGGTTTCACAATTTGATATCAGTATATCATAGCACATTAGCATTTTACATGTAGCTTGTATATAATAAAGCTTTGTTATATTAGATTTTAGTTTAGGAATAGGCTATTGACTAGTATAAAATCATTATTATTGATTGGATTATTTTTTAATTGCAGTGAGCTTCTTAGGAATGGATAAAGATTGGTATTCCTGTTGAATGTGTGTGTGTGTGTGTGTGTGTGTGTGTGTGTGTGTGTGTGTGTGTGTGTGTGTGATGGGACTTGAACTTGGCCTAGCACTGTCCCTGAGCTCTTCAACTTAAGGCTACTACCCTACCCTTGAGCCCAGCTCCACTTCCGGTTTTCTAGAGGTTAATTGAAGATAAGAGTCTCAGGTCCTTTTGTGCCTGGACTGGCTTTGAACCTTGATCCTCAGATTTTAGCCTCCCGAGGAGCTAGGATTATAGGGGTGAGCCACCGTATCCAGAGACCAGAATTGAATTTTGATTAACATGTTCCACTTTCTTTTTTTTTTTTTTTTGGCCAGTCCTGGGCTTGAGCACAGGGCCTGAGCACTGTCCTTGAACTTTCTCAAGGCTAGAGCTCTACCACTTGAGCCTCAGCCCCATTTCCAGCTTTTTTCTATGTGTATGGTACCGAGGAATTGAACCTGAGTCTTTGTGCATGCTAGGCACTCTACCACTAGGCCAAACTCCCGGCCCCTAACACATTCCACTTTTTTTTTTTTTTTTTTGCCAGTCCTGGGCTTGAGCTCAGGGTCTGAGCACTGTCCTTGGACTTTCTCAAGGCTAGAGCTCTACCCCTTGAGCCTCAGCACCACTTCTGGCTTTTTTCTATGTATGTGGTACCAAGGAATCGAACCCGGGTCTTCATGCATGCTAGGCAAGCACTTTAACCACTAGGCCAAACTCCCGGCCCCCACATTCCACTTTTGAATGCTGTAGCCTCATTTTTTTTCCCTCACTTTTATTATACTAAGATGTATTTGTTTTTCACTAACATGTTCTTTAAAGCTTCTTAAAAAATCTTATGTTTAAGAGCTGGGTGCAGGGCTCATGCCTATAATCCTAGCTACTCAGGAGGCTGAAATCTGAGGATTGCAGTTCAAAGCTAGCCTGGGCATAGAAGGACCCGAGACTCCTTTCTCCAGTTAACCACTAGAAAACAGGAAGTGGTGCTGTGACTCAAGGGGTAAGGAGGTAGCCTTGAGCTAAAGAGCTCAGAGACAGTGTCCAGGCCCAGAGTTTAAGCCCCATGACCGATTAAAAAAATTTTATATTTACATTTATTTTGAAATGAACCCTCCTAATATAGGAAACTTCAAGAGATTTGAGTTTGCCCTTCTGACATGCATTTTTCCTGTAACCATAGACAAAACAAAAAAAAAGAAAAAGGTAGAATTTTGTTCCCTTCAAAATTATGATCAGATGGTCAGTTTGAATGATAAAACTCTTGTTCATTTTTGTAAGAATAATTGAAAGATCTAGTTCAAAGCATATTGGACTTGAGGGTTATCCTGAAAACTAGTACATAACAGAATTTGTGTTGTTTTTATTTGAAAAAAAGTATTTTTTTTTCTAGGGTTGTAGATCTTTGTAGAAATGTAAAAGAAAGAATAAGAAGGGAATGCAAAGAAAAAGGTGTTCAGTTTGCACCTCTTTCTACGTGCAGGTAAGTTTTCTTATTATTTACAGACTCTTTATTCTGAAAAACTACTGTGTCAAGTTAGTGGAGAAATACAATTTTGCCAGCTGAGGAGAAACTTTAGTCTATTCCAGTTAATAACCTTTCCTTGCTATTTTGTCAGGATTATGTTGTTAGAAATTATTTCCTCATTAAAAAAATTAGCATCGGTTATTCATACAAGGAGGTTTGATTTTCATATGTCCATGCATCAGTATACCATGATCAAGCTTATTCTCTCACTTCCTATCTCCCCATCCTAGTCCCTAAACTGTTAGGAGCCAGAGTGGAATCAAACTGTACCTTGATTTGCATCAGACAATTGCTTTATTGTCTTATTGTTTTCTGGCCTTATTCTGTTTAAATGACCTGAGATTTACCATATGAATGTAACACCTGGAAGTTCCCTGGTTTCAAGAAGGGATATAAGCCTTGAGTTGAAAATAAAGGGGGCTGCAGTCTTTACCTGGACTGGAGACCTCCCGGACCCCATGTGTTTGTCTCTCTTCTATTTTTTCCAGTCCCTGCCCCCTATTTCAGGAACCCCAATTTGCTGCCGGTAGGCCCCAGCACTAAACCAGTTTCAATAAGTATGATAATTCTGTTTGTACATGTGTACAAAAATATTTTGACCATATTTTCCCTCCTTTACCCTCTCTTTTTACCCTCACCTCTCCCACTATTATCTATATCCTGATGAAGGCTGTTTTACATTCCTGACATTTTTAAGTATATGTTAATTTTTCAAAGGAGTTCCTCCAAGGTATTTCACTCATTTAGCATAAAAGGTCACTCAGAGTATATGAATCAACAAACGTAATACAGTATCCATAACAGTGCTCCTAGGATTTAACATAGTCCTGAGCCCTTCAGAAGCAGTGTATTGTCCTACTCAATAGTATTTTCTGTATAAGAACTTGGCTCTGATTTATGATGATTTGACTTGGGATTGCTATACATTATATAGTACAAATAGATACCTTGTGTTTAACTAATTCTACTTTTCACTTTCAGGATAACATTCAACACTGCAGTAACATAGGTCTATGTTACATGACGTTGTTAAGTCACAAGCTAATGGATTCTAAGTGTTATAAATATGTGCTTGGCTCACTATGATGTTGGTATATTACATATTCTGGAGGCATTTTCAACTTATAGTATTTTTCATATTATAATGGCCTGATAGGGTAATACGTGCACTCAATAAAGTCAAGGAGTTTCTGTATTTTTATTTGTAATGTTTAGTCCTCTTAATTTTCTGGAATTATTTAATCTCAGTTCAGGAAGTCTTACCTAGGCTTATTCTAGCACAAGAACCAGGATTTACACACCAACTTTATCACTATGACAACTTCTTACTATTTTTTTTTGTCTTTTTTTCTTTTCTTTTTTTCTTTCTTTTTTTTTTTTGTCAGTCATGGGGCTTGGGTTCTGTCCCTGAGCTCGTCAGCTCAAGGCTACCACTCTACCCGTTAAGCTACAGTGCCACTTTGGTTTTCTGGTCGTTAATTGGATATAAGGGTCTCACAGGACTTTCGTGTCTGGGCTTTGAACCGCGATCCTCAGATCTCAGCCTCCGGAGTAGCTAGGATTATGGGCATGAGCTACTGGTACCTAACCCTACTCACTTTTTTTGTGTGAGTGTGTGCTTATCCTGGGGCTTGAACTCAGAGCCTGAGTGTTGTCCCTAACCTTTTTTGCTCAAGGCTGGTACTGTACCACTTGAGCCACAGCTTTCTTGCTTGCTTTTTTAGTTGTTACTGGAGATAAGAGTTTCAGGAACTTAGCCTGCCTATGTAGGCATTAAACCATGATCCCTACATCTCAGCCTGCTAAGTAGGTGGGATAGGCATGAGCCACCCACACTTGGCTGTAACTTTTAATAATTTGTATTCTAAAGCTGGATGCAAGTGGCCAATACTTGTAATCTTAGCTAGTTAGGAGGCTAAGATTGGAACATTGCAATTCGAAGCCAGCCTGCGCAGCAAAGTCCATGAGATTCATCTCTTAATGTAAACCCCCTTTCCCCCAAAATATAGCCAGAAGTGGAGGTCTGGCTCAAGTGGTAGAATGCTAACTTTGAAAAGAAGCTCAGAGACACAGTGCCCAGGTCCCAAGTTCAAGCCCAAGGACCAACACACACACACACACACACACACACACACACACACACACACACACACACACACGAATTTGTATTGTAAAAATGCTTCATGTGAATAAATATGAAGGCATTGTTCATTTATTAGTGATTTAACATCTTTAACTTCTAAGTTTATTATTAGTGAAGTTGTAGCAGTACCATCTCTTGATGAAACTATAAATGAAATTATATGAAAAGACATAACATTTGAGGCCAGCCCAGGAAAGTCAGCAGGATCTATTTCAACAAGTCAAATTGGGTATGGTGGTACACATCCATACTCCTAGCTACAACAATACTGATAAGATAGTATATTTAAAAGTGGTTATTTTTATAAGAATGGCTTTGTATAAAACCAGATTAGGATGCCCAATGTAATTGTTTGAGAAGCTTTAAAAGATATATTTTGAGCCAGGTGCCAGGCTGGTTTGAAGCCAGCTTGAGCAGGTAAGACTGAGATTCTTTCTCTCCAGTAAACTACTCAGGAAAAGCTGAAAGTGGTGCTGTGGTTCAAGTGGTAGAGAGCTAGCCTTGCACACAAAGAAGCTCAGGGACAGTACCAAGAACCAGAAAAAGAAAAAATATATATTATATATTATATGTTATATGTGAAACTATATATTATATATGTATATGTGACTGTATATTATAGATCATACTCCATTAAATTAACATTTACCCAGACTTTGATTTTTATTTAGTTTAAGGTACTTTTATTGCCAAGGAGTCATTTTTATCCATTAATAGGTAGTTAATACATTGAAATAGCCATTTTTACTCTTAACTTTCTAAAGAAATTATATGGGAAGGAATTGTTAGTGAGCCTATCAGAAGGAATGTATTGCAAAGAGAAAATGTAGTGACTTAAAGATTGCATTATTTGTTCTTTGGAAGAGAATTGAAGTATTTCTTAAAGGTGTGAAATCTAAGTCACTTTAAACTAAAGTAGACCTATATGGAAGTTTTCCAAAAATTTTTAAAATAATTTAACCTTTGTTTAAATTACTGATCCATGAGGCCCATTAAGTTTTGTTGTGTTCTTTAGTACTTATCTGTGAGAACCGATTAACATACAGATCTAAGATTTGGTGTTGGAAGGTGGCAATGCCCAATAAATATTCAGTTTTCCGTATCTGTATATTAATGATTCTCTTATGAGTAGTGTGTATTTTACTCATTTTATTCATCTTTTTATTTTTATTTGAACTCATTAAAATTGTTCTTCAGTTTATCTTAAACTTTGTAAATCTGGATCTCAAACTATAAAGGTTCAGGAATCGTTTTTTTTTTTTTTTTTGAGTGTGAGTTAGCACTAGGGAAAAAAACCCACAGCTGGTAAATAGACGGTAGCATTGTTAAACAGTTCATTTCTTCTGTTCTGAGGCACCTAACATTTGGCCTAAATAGCTATTAAAATTTTAGATTAGGTTCTGTTTGTATTGTGTAGTAAAATGAGTATTTCCTATGTATTGGCTCCTTCTGTTTAAATTAAATTCTTGGTGGGAACCTCTGTAGATCACATTTGGAGAATTTGACTGTTTATCTGAGCATTCTTTTAAAGTGCTTTCCTAATTAGATTTTGAAAGCCCAGATTCTTTTCATATATGACTTAATTTAAAATTCTTGACATTTTTATATGTATATATACATGGTATCAGTACCTGGCCCTTTTGTCTAACTCTTGATATCAGAATTGTGATTCTTAATTCACTCTGCTCATTTGTTTCTTTAGTTGACTTATCCTCTACTTGATAAGACTTCTTCCACCTTCCCTCCCTTCCCTTTTTCCCTTATCTTTTTTCTTTTTCTTCCTCCTCCCTTCTCCCTTCTCTATTCCCCCTCCCCTTTCCCTTACTCTTCCCACTCTTCCTTCTCACTCTTCCTTCTCCCCTTCCCCTCTCCTCTTTTTTCTCTTCTTTTTGCCTGCCTACCTTTTGTTTCTCCCTTTACTTTTTGTCTTTCCCCTCTCTCCACCCTTCTCTCTCTCTCCCTTCCTCTTCAGGTATGGTGGCTTAAATTCAGAGCCCACATGCTCTTGCTTGTCTTTTTCATTCATAGCTGGCACTCTACCACTTAAACTGTTCCCTCAATTCCAGTTGTAGTAATACAGCATTTTTCTTATCCAGAACAATATTCTACATTCCATGTCAGCCTACACTCAAGAGTCTCCACTCAAGCCATTTAGGTACCTTTCCAAACCTGACCCCCAGATTGTCTTAATATTTATAAAATCACTCATGATTTAATTACCCTAGCATTTTCTATCTGTATAGTCCTTCACAATGCAGGCTGGCTTATGTTGCATGAAGCTATTAATTTATTTGTCTTTATCTCACAGGTGCTTACAAGCATCATCAGATAGCTTGTTAAACTGAACACAATTAAACAGAACACTCTTTACTCTTATTACTCTTTATTCTGTGAGTGTGTCAGTTATTGACTATAAGACCTTGGAAGAATTTCCTCTTATATACTTAAATAATTCAGATTTCTTTTTCTTTGCTTTTTATTTTTTTTCTTAAAGCATTGACTTGAACTTAAAGTTTATGTTAACTTTTCTTGCTTGCTCAAGTCTTGTGCTGTACTACTCAGCCATGCTTGCAGACTGTCTCTTTGCTGGTTATTTTAGAAAAAAGAATCTTGTAGACTTTCGTGCCCACATTGACCTCAAACCATGATCCTCTAGACATCAGTCTTACCAGTTGAGAGGTTTAGAGTTATAGACAATGGTGCTTTGCTACTTTCTTTTTCTTCCTGCTGTTTGTTTTTGAAGTGAGATGGAGACTCCTGTCTTTGCATGGCCCACTTACCTTGTTTGCTTCCTTTTGTAGTTGGGATGACACTAAGTTTCATGAGTTTCTCTGCATAGGCTGGCTGGGACTTACAATGCTGAGCTTCCTTCGAGGCAAGGATAACTGAAATATACTGTCATACCTAACTGTCACTTGAGGAAAATGATCTCTAGAACGTTTCTCTCTGGGCTGTGCTTATTTTAGCCTCCCAAGTAGATAGAATTGTAGGCACTAGTCACAAGTGCCTAGCTTGTGATTCTTCCCAGAATCTGAATCTGTGGAGCCATAAGAATCCAAACAAATCACAAGATAATGTTGTCCTCAGAATACGTAATGTACTTTGAAAAAGATATAACTTGTCTGTGCTTTATCAGTATAGTTTTTCAAAATTATGTAAATTTCTTTCAGTGTTTTCCATGTTCCCATATATTCCATGTAGTTGAAGTCAGTGAATGGAACCAGCTTTCTTATTTCTACCCTTTGTTTCTTGTTTCTACTCTTATGAGACAAATATATTGAATTTTGTTGTTAACAGCATCTACAATATGAGCCTTGATGTGGTCTTTTGTTAGAAAAACATGCGTTTGAAAAATAATGGAGCTCTGCTATTTGGAATATGTTTGCAGCTCAATCCTGTACAAACTACATGAACAACTAGTTGGGCATAAAATTAAATACAGTAAAGAGAAAAAAAAGTTAAATTGTTACATGCTACCTATTTGCCTACTACTTCTATTATTTCAGCGAGATTGCTAAAAATGGCACTTATCATAAGATGCTAAAATTTTTGTTATATTTCCCAGTAGAAATTATAGTAATATGGCACAAACAAAAGAAAGTTTCAGTGTATAATAATAATGTTGAATTAACTGTCACTTAAATAATTCCTTGCTTTCTGCAGTAATCTTAGTTCACTTGTCCTGCCAACAACTGTATAGAGAGCCAATCTGGTCTCTTCTTTGGAGTTGGAAGTTGAATAGAAGATGAAGTTAAATTTTAAGTGAATTCAGGAGTCTTGTCTTTTAGTTTTAGGATGTTAAATCTGTTTTCACTGAAAGTCTTTGTGGGCATTTTTGTCTGTTTTTTAGGGTAACACAGACATATGATGCTGGTGCATGTATCTACTTCTATTTTGCCTTTAACTACAGAGGAATTAGTGACCCACTGACCGTGTTTGAACAAACGGAGGTAATTTTGCATATAGCTTTCACTTGTCTAATTCTAGAATCTGTTTATGAATCTGCTTGTTTTGAAAACTACATGTGGCCTACCAGCCCACAGAAAATGAAAAGCACGTAGGTGGTGCTGCCTTATAGAGGGAATTTAGTGATTCTTTGGGTGCTACAGTCCACGATAGTTAATTAAGTAATCATAGGAATTCTTATGACTATAGGAATCTGATATGACATTGGCAGTTGACCCATCTCCAGAAAATAACTGTTGTTGAGGTCAGCAGCTCTTGTCCTTTTGGTCTTTGCTCTAATGTCATTCTATGTTTTCAGTGTTTTTATATGCTAATACTAAGCCATAGGGACTCTTTTACTTGCAGTTTTCATTATATTTCTTAAATTGTTCTAAGCTGCTAACTTTTTTGGGGGTGGGGGTCAGTCATGGGGCTTGAACTCTGGGCTGGGGATACTGTCCCTGAGCTCTTCAGCTCAAGGCTCTTTACCGCTTGAGCCACAGTGCCACTTCTCATTTTTTTTTCTGGTGATTAATTGAAGTTATTATAGACTTTCATGCTCAGGCTAACTTTGAACTGTGATACTCAGATCTCAACCTCCTGAGTAGCTATACAGGCGTGAGCCACCAGCACGTGGCAGGAAGGAGCAGCCCATTCTTTTTTTTTGGCCAGGCTTGGAACTCTGAGTATGGGCGCTGTCCCTGAGTTCTTCAGCTCAAAGCTAGCACTCTACCACTTGAGCCCTAGAGCCACTTCTGGTTTTCTGGTAGATAAGAGTCTCATGGACTTTTGTGCCCGGTCTGACTTTGAACTACAATCCTCAGATCTCAGCCTCCTGAGTAGCTTGGATTACAGGAGTGAGCCACCAGCGCCCAGCCTCAGCTGCTAATTTTTATAAAGATGTTGATGACCAGTACTTTTCATTGTAGATAATTAAGAGTTCTCTTTTAAACTGTGGAGAAATATGTAGTAAACAGCCTTTTTAAAACCAGATGTCGTGTGTTTGTGCTTCCAGAAGGTAGCACTAAAAGATAAATTCTAGTGGCATAGCAGCACCCTTTTAGATTCAGACTGTCATGGATAGATTGGTTGTCTCTCTCTTAGCCATCATTTGTCGTACCCCACTTTATTTTTCCAGCTTTTTTGACATATAGCTGGAATGTATGAAGTGGTACATACTTAAAGTATGCAACCTGATGAGTTTTAACATGTTTGTACCCATGAAACTATACTGAAAATCAAAATAACGAATATATGCAGAACCTTGAAGTTTCAGTGCATTCTCATCCCCTTTGCCTGGTTATCAAAACTCCTATCCTTTCAGTGACTGTGAGTGAAATGGGTTCTTTTTCCTAGTCCCAAGTTGCCATTCCCTCTGTGGCACTGATCTCAAGGAGAAGCTACTATCTTTGCAGGACTTTGTTTGAAATGTCAAGTTCTTAGTTCTCTTAACTCTATTGCAGGTTCTGTAATTACTTCGTAATGGGTTATGGTCTGTCCCCCTGGTACATTGGGCTATTTCTACCTGATAGTTTAAATGCACTTAAGCAATTCTGATACCTTCAAGTCACAGTAGGCATTTGGCCTCATTTCTGTTATTATTCTTTCTCATTCTGCATCTGAATTCTGTTTTGTTAAAAATGTGGTTTTTTTTTCTTGGTGTTGGAATTTGAACCTAAGACTTAAGCAGGTACCCTACTTCTTGAGCTATCTCTTTATACCTCTTTGCTCTGATTATTTTTGAGATAGTCTCACTTTTTGCTCAAGCTATACTGGACCACAGTCCTCTGATACAAGCTTCTGTCTGTAGCTGGGAAGACAGGTACAAGCAACCATACCCAGCCTTTTCTGTTAAGATGGGAGGTGGGGAGGTCTTTTGAAGTTTTATTTTTTTCTAAACTGGCCTGGAAGCATGATCTTCCTACTTTTCAGTCTCTTGTATAGCTGTAATGATAGGTATATATCACTGTGATAGGTATATGTATATCATTGTGTTCAGCTGTTGACTGAGATGTAGTCTTGAACTTTTCCAGGCTGGCCTCAAATCACTGTCTTCCCATTCTCTGCCTTTAAGTAGCTAGAAATGCAAGCATCAGCCAAAAGTGCCTGGTCTATTATTTTCCTAACATGTTTAAAGAATTAACACTCCCCCAATATATACACTTGGATATCACAGAACTGCCAAGTAATTTGTCAATAAAGAAATGTTCTCTGTAAAGATGAGAATCATACTTACAAAGCTGTTCTGCCACCACTTTTTAATGCGCATTTCTTTTCTTTCCTTTTTTGCCATTCCTGGGGCTTGAACTCAGGGCCTGGGCACTGTCTTTGAATTTTCTCAAGCTAGCACTCTACCACTTGAGACACAGCACCACTTCTGGCTTTTTTCTGGGTATGTGGTACCAAGGAATCAAATCCAAGGCTTCATGCATGTAGGCAAGCACTCTACTAGGCCATACTTCCAGCCCCCACGTTGGTTATTAGATAACATCTCATTTCCTTCCTGGCCCAACATCTTCCTAGTTTTTGCTTACTACCATAGCTAGGTTGCCACCAGCATGTCCATTCAGATAGAGTCTCATGGACTTTCCCACCTGGGCTGACCAAGAAATGTTTTCTTTCCTGATCTAGGCCTCCCCTGACTAGAATTACAGATACCCGCATCCAGCACCTAGCTCCATAAGAAGTTTTCTGGGAAGTGGCACTAGCTCAAAGGGTAGGGCAGTAGCCTTGAAATGAAGAGCTCAGGGATGGCACCAAGGCCCAGAGTTCAAGCCCATGACTGACTCCCCCCCCCAAAAAAAAACATTTTAACTATTATGCCTCTAATAGAATAATAGTTCCTGTGAGATAGAATCAATGTTAGTTGTTAATGCCTCTGTATTTATTAAACACGAAGCCCCATACTTTTTACTGATTACTGTTTAACAGTTTAGTATTGCTGAGTTGATTATTTTGCCTTTTTTTCCCCCTCCTTAGAATCTCAAAGTAGTCTTTGTATATATTGTGATTGTTTACTAGAAAAAAAAAAAAAAACCTGTCGTTGTTTTCAAATCCAGGCAGCTGCTAGAGAAGAAATCCTTGCGAATGGAGGGAGCCTGTCACATCACCATGGAGGTATTCTTTTTGGGGGAGTAGGATTTCTAATATTCCTGCTTCACACAGTATTTGATTTGATAAAATGTTGGGGAGAATTATGATGTGAGTGAGTGACTGAGAGTACCAAAATTTCTTCAGTATTTTCATATGTTTTAATTGGTATGACTAAAATACAGACTGATAGATGCCAATAGAAGCTTGCTTTGACAAACCTAGCCAGTTTTCTGAGTTACCAGGAACCTCACAATATCAAAAAATAGTTCAACTTACAAAGGAGATGAATGACCATTACAGCCAAAGTTTTTCAAGGAAGGGGAGGAAAAATAACAAACAGAAACTCGCATGTGAATGTTTTTCAGACTACTGGAATGACTGCAGCTGTACATGAGTTATATATTTACTAAATGTGATTTGTTCTGCCAACCCAAACTTACCAAATTAATCTAGACAGGATATGACTAAACATACCATTATGTTAATTACTTATTGGTGGGTTTTGTTAAGTTTTAGGGTTTTTTTTTTCCTGTTTTTTTTTTAAGCTACTAGGGACTAAAGACTCAAGCATTCTAGATAAATGTTCTGTCACTCCAGCTATGTTCCAGTCCCCAACTTTTAATTTATTCATCATAGATACTTTCTTGTTTTACTTTCTGACTGCTTTTATACTTGAAATGATATATCAGCTGTATCTGGTAGTAATGTATGTCAGCTGTTAAGAGTAAGATATCCTGTATAATTTATATGCAATTTTAGATTCTAGGTTTGAACTCAGGCCGAGTTTAAGCCCCAGGACGGAACAAAAAAAAAAAGTATGGGAAAGTAGTTTCAGTTGTTTAGCCAGCACTGAGGCTTGAACTCTGGGCCTGGCGCTATCCCTGAGCTTTTTTCACTCAAGGCTAGTACACTACCATTTGAGCCATAACGCTACTTCGGCTTTTCCTAAGTAGTTTATTTAAGATAAGAGTCTCATGAACTTTTCTGGAAAGTCTGGGTTCACTTACAATCTTGATCCTCAGATCTCAGCCTACTGAGTAGCTAGAATTACAGATGTAAGTCACTCACATCTGGCTAAACTGAATAATTTTTTTAGAAATTATTGACATGAAGTTGAATATAACAATATTTTCTTATATATCAGAGAAGCTCTGCTACATTTAAGCATAAATACTTCATTTTAACAATTTTTCATGTTTCTTTTCTGTATAATCAAAAAACATACTCAAAATTACCTGGTTTTACTAATGTGTAGGAAAAGGGATTAATTATGCCGAAATAAAGAACACATTTCATATATGTTGGTTCAACGAAGGCGTTTTCCCATTTCTAAACTGCTAGAGATGAGATTATTTTAGAGCTTTTTTTCTATATTCCTTCACTTCCTTAGTGATTATTTCAGTCTTACAACTTAACTGATTGCAGGGGTCTAATGATATCCTCTCTATGAACATTGTCTTAGATTAAATCACAGTCTTTTCCTGCTGGGAGCAGTGCAATAGCCTCCTAACTGATCTGTCCCTACTTACTTCCCTCCTCTCACTGCTCTGTGCCAGAGTACTTTTTTTCCCTCAAATCAAAGGTGCTTCTTACATTCAGAATAAAATCTGTGTTCCCAGGCTGGGAGTGTGGCCTAGTGGTAGCATTCACGAAGTCCCGCATTTGATTCCTTGGTACACATACACGGGAAAGGAAGTGCTGCAGTGTCTCAGGTGGTAGAGTGCTATCCCTGAGAAAGCTCAAGGACATGGCCTTGAGTCCTGAGTTCAAGCCCCAGGATTGGTAAAAACAAAAAAAAGGGGGCTGAGAGTATGGCCTAGTGCTTGCCTAGGCTTGCCTAGCATACACGAAGCCCTAGGTCCAATACTTAGGTACCACATACATAGAAAAAGCTGGAAGTGGTGCTGTGGCTCAAGTGGTAGAGCTCTAGGTTTAAGAAAACACAAAGACAGTGCCTAAGCCCTGAATCCAAGCCCCGAAATAAATAACAAAAATAAACAATGTTCAAGAAGTAATGTACTCACTACTTTATAAATGTAACTATAACCCCTCAACACATCATTCTGACAATAAAATTTTTAAAAAATCTAGATTCCTTACCATGATATAAATGGAAGTGATTGCTCTCTCTCTTCCTTTCCTCTCCTCCTTGTCCTTATCCCCCTCCCTCTGTCTCTCACTTTCCCTGCTTCTGTCTCCTTGCTTCTCTCCCAAGGCCAGTATTAGCCTTCCTGCTGTTTCTTAGGCATACCAGTTCCTTTTCTCCTTCAAAGCTTGTGATAATTTTGTTCCCTCCTTTTTAAAAATGTTTTTTAAATTTATTTTTTATTGTCGGGGTAATGTATAGAGGGGTTACAGTTATATCCACCAGGTAGTAGGCACATTACTTCTCACATATTGATATCCCTTCTCATGGTTTTGTCCCCATTTCCCTCCTCCCCTCCTTTTTTTCTTTTCTTTTACTCCTTTTCTCATTTTTTTTCCACTTCTCTTCCATCCCTTCCCTTCCTCTTTCCTCTTTCCTTTTCTCATTTTCTCTCTTTTTCTTTTTGTCTG
Organism: Megascapheus bottae; assembly: GCF_031878675.1. NCBI lineage: Eukaryota > Metazoa > Chordata > Mammalia > Rodentia > Geomyidae > Megascapheus > Megascapheus bottae. The sequence goes on along the minus strand of NC_143520.1, from coordinate 6,727,796 downwards.
TTGTGGAACTTGAACTCTGGATCTGGACGTTGTCCCTGAGCTCCTCTGGTTTTCTGGTGGTTAATTGGAGATAAGACTCTCCAGAACTTCAGTTGCCCCAGCTGGCTTTGAACTGTGATGTTCAGATCTCAGCCTCCTGAGTAGCTAGAATTATAGGTGTGAGCCACCACACCTTCTTCTCTTCTTTTGTGCTGATACTGTGGCTTAATCTTAAGGCCGTACATTCTCCCTCAGATCTTTTGATTATGCTGACTAACACTCTCCCTTGAACCATACCTCATTTCTCTTCCCTCTTTTTCTAATATTCTTTTTTTTTTTTTTTTTTTTTTTTTTGCCAGTCCTGGGCTTGAGCTCAGGGCCTGAGCACTGTCCTTGGACTTTCTCAAGGCTAGAGCTCTACCACTTGAGCCTCAGTACCACTTCCGGCTTTTTTCTATGTATATGGTACCGAGGAATCGAACCCGGGTCTTCATGCATGCTAGGCAAGCACTTTAACCACTAGGCCAAACTCCCGGCCCCTTTTTCTAATATTCTTTCTCTCATTTTTTCATGCCTCACTATCCATATCATTTGAGTCTCCAATCAAAATATAACCTTTTTAAAGGTGTCTTCTATGTCCTCTTGTGTAGAAGTTGTTGAAGTTCATTGCTATATCCCCCAGTCCTTAGAGCAATGCTTAATTGCTCTACAGTTGTGTGTAGTAGATATTCATGAAAATACTACATTAGTGGATAAGTGTGTTCCCAGCTACTTAAAAGAATGTCTCAGACAGCTCTATTTCACATTAGAATGACAGTTGTGCTCTCATTACTAATTTAGCTTCAAACATGTTACCTAGCCTTGATTGAATAGGGGATCATATTTATTATATTAAGGTCCATTTACTTAATAATAGTTCTGGGAAAATATATTGGGAGTTTATTCAGTAAAACAGTAAAATAATGTGCATTTCTTTCTCTGCAGTCTCGTGCCTTTGGCCGTTTCAGTATTCTTTCATAGACAGATGCCTTGTATATATAAAGTTTCATTCAGGCTTTGTGATCAAATCTGTATTGGACTGCTTGTACTTACTTCACTGTGTAACATTAATCTAATTATTCTGAACTGCTCTCATCAATAATGGTAATGTAAACATTTCAGATCTCTTGTATGTCATAAGTGCTTAAAATGGTACTATATTAGCCAAGCAAAGTCATGTGCTGTGGCTCACGCCTGTAATTCTAGCTACTCAGGAGGCTGAGATCTGAGGATCATAGTTCAAATCCAGCCTGGGACGAAAGTCCATGAGACTATTATTTCCAATTAACCACTAGAAAAAAACCAGAAGTAGTGGAGCTGTGGCTCAAGGGGTAGGGTGGCAGCCTTGAGCTGAAGAGCTCTGGGACAATGCTGAGGCCCAAAGTTCAAACTCCACAACTGATGGGGGAGGGGGTAAGCCAAGCAATAAGCAAACCTAGTATACTCCTATATCCAACTCCCTTCTTTTCCTTTTCCTTTTCCTTTTCTTTTCTTTTCTTTTTTTTTTTTTTTTTTTGGCCAATCCTGAGGCTTGAACTCAGGGCCTGGGCACTGTCCTTGGACTTTCTCAAGGCTAATGCTTTACCACTTAAGCCACGGCACCACTTGCAGCCTTTTCTTTTTCTGTGTATTTGGTACTGAGGAATTCAAGCCAGGGCTTTGTGCATGCTAGGCAAGCACTCTACCACTAGGTCACACTTTTGGCCTTATGTTCCCATCTTCTTAGGAGATGAATCCTGGTTTGAGAGGCTACCCATGGCAAAAAGGTTTGCAAAGCCCTAACTCAAAAACAAGTTGAGTATAGAAGTACAGTCCTACAATTCCAGCTACTCGGGCAGTATATAAGAAAATTGCCATCTGAGACTAGCCTAGGCGAAAGCTGAGACCCAATCTGAAAAATTGAACGCAAAAAAACTTGAGTATAATTTAAGTGGTAAGCAGTGTACCCTGAGTTCCATCCCCAGTAATGCTCTCCCAGTTATAAAAATGTGTAGTGAATTTTGCATCAGTAATAACATCAAGTGGAGCTCTTGTTTATATTTTTAATATTTTGTCATATCAATGAAAAAGGATTATAGTTTATTTAGGAATGATCTATCCATTAGATTGCTGTAGAAAAATGTCTCTTTTCATAAGTTTTTCTCTTTAAAATTTCACATGCCCATTGCTATTTAGTGTAATTTCATAAAGCAAACACCTATTCAATATAAATTTAAATGATATGCTTAATTGCCCTACTACACTCAACACTAGAATTTTGAGAAAACACACTTTATGTGTACAAATAATGATTCTTGATTTTGAACCCTAGGCCAAAAACTAACTTAACCTCATAGTAACATCTTTATTTACTGACCTTCAGGCAATGTCACCACTCTCAGTTTTTTGAGTTCCAGAGTAGAAGAGCTGGGAGTTGCAGGAATATTGATGCAATTTTTCTTCGAGGAGTTGGCCTGTAATTGTGATTAATGACAGTTGCTTTCACTATCTGGAAACAGACAGGCTGGTTTGTCTGCCTACAATCATGCTATGATAAATAGAGCTATTTTAACTCCGGTTTTGTGTATCAAAGAAAACAGATGTAGTCTGGAACTGGAGGCTATCAGAAAATATAAACCTGCTTAACTATATCTTCATAGTGCTTATTTTGTAACTGACCAGCTGGTCAGTTTTAAACAGCAAGGTTTATGTCAGCAACATCTTTCACTTTATGACTTAACTTTTAAACTGCCTATTTGCTAAAATTAAAGCTAATTCATTGTCAGAAAAGAAAAAAAAAAGCTGATTAAGTATAACCAGTCCTTGTTTACATATTGTTATCTTTACCTGACTAAATTATTTACAGGACAGCTGTTTTTAGTTTTTTATATATGTTCTTTAAAAAAAAATCTAATAATAGCTTAAAGTAAAAGACAGCTATTCAAAAGGAGCTGAACAAAAGAAAAGCTTTGAGACCACTTGTTAAAAACTTGTAGTGTAAAAGGGTATAAAGATTAGAAAAGATCAAGCAAAACTATATCCCAGGGAATGTATGAGAATCAGTAAGAATGCAGAATGTAAGACCACATAAAGAAATTAATTGAATTTCTGTATATTAACAAGCATGCTTCCATCAGAATGATATTGTACCATTACTAAGGAAATGAAAAGACTTGGAAAAAACTGTATTAAGCCAAACCTGAAGAAACATAGATTGCATGGTTTCCCTCGTTTGTTTCTAATGAGAATGTGCCTATAAATCTACAAGTAAATACACAGGGTGGTAAAAGACAAAAAATTACCCTTGGATATGATAAATTATATGGGACTCTTAAACATTTGCACAGTGAGGCTAAAGGAAGATTGAATCATAAAAGTTCAATAGCTGGGGCCGGGAGTTTGGCCTAGTGGTAGAGTGCTTGCCTAGCATGCACGAAGACCCGGGTTTGATTTCTCAGTACCACATACATAGAAAAAACCCAGAAGTGGTGCTGTGGCTCAAGTGGTAGAGCTCTAGCCTTGAGAAAATACAGGGACAGTGCTCAGGCCCTGAGCCCAAGCCCAGGACTGGCAAAAAAAAAAAAAAAAAAAAAGGTTCAATAGCTATGTGCATATGATTATATAAAATGTTTATCAAAATAAACTCCAAGAAATGGAAACAGGTTTTTGATCTATTGCTTTTTCTACCCTTCTTTGTTAGTGTTTTTGCTTTCTCTGCCTTTTACCTCATAAGTTTATCTGATGTGGGGAGAGTGAGGGAGAGAACAGAAATGCAGAAATGGCCTGGGACACACAGTAAACAAATGCATCAGTGACATTCAGTAGACACTGTGTTGAAGATGAACTGTATAACTTACAGGGTGGTAGTCAGGAGTGAAAAACTAGTAGAAAATGAGAGAAGAGGTGATGTTCAGAAAGAAATGTACTGGTTTACCTGTAACTATAACCCCTCTGTACATCACCTTTACAATAACAATAAGTACTTTAAAAAGCAAGCATATTGTAACTGAAATGTAAAAAGTATCACTTATAAAAGAAATGAAGTTATTCAAAAGAAAATGAAGTACACATAAATCTAATACATACATACTTAGGCTTACATCTGACAAAATAGATACCAGATTTATATTCTAAAAATTATAGAATGTTGATAAAAAGAAAGTCAATAAGATCTAAATAGATGAGGAGATATACGGTGTTTAGAGTTCATGGACTAGTAGACAACTTAATATAGTAAAACTATCAGTTTTGTCCAAAACCACCCACCCATTCATTCATTCATTCATTCATGTATGTGTTTGTGCCAGTCTGGAGGCTTGAGTTCTTATTCTGCTTTGAGCTTTTAGCTGGTAGCTGTCACTTGAAGCATTTTTGGATTTTTTTTTTTTAACTGGTTAGTTGGACATAGTAATCTTAGTTTTGTCTGCCTGGCCTGCATCTGAAACCCGGATTTTCAGATCTCAGCCTCCATAGCTATGCTAATAGGTGTGAGCTACTGATATATGACTCATAATGATAAATTAAACCTTTTTAAATTTCAGCAAGAATTTTTTTGTTATTATTTCAGCAAGAATGTTTGAGAACGATTTTTGCAAGAATTGTATGGTAAAACAAGAGAGGTAGATAATTAAAACAAAAACTTGAAAAAAAATTAAAAGTAATCAAGATTATTTTTTTATTTCAAGCCTTGTTATGTAGCTGTAATAATCAAGACAATGTTGTATTGGAAGAAAGCCACATAGACAAATAGAACAGAACAGAGAACACAGAATTATACTCATACAAATACACCTAGCTGACTTTCACAAAATTGCAGAAGCATTCCAAGAAAGAAGCATATCCTTTCCAAGAAATGATGCTAGAGCAGTTGTACATAGAAAGAACAAATGGTGCTAGGAATCATACCTCTGAGATCTCAAAATGGTAATGAACTTAAATGTAACATGTACATTTTTGAACTTGTAAAACAAAAGCATAGGAGAAAGTCTTCAGAATTAAAGAGTTTCTTAGGTTTAGACTGGATAACAAGAAGAAAGTGATTCAAGGAAAACTAGATTCAATCAAAATTAAGTTTTACTGTGAAGAACTCTGAGGAGGATGGAAAGATAGATCACAGAACATATGTACATTAAGAACTCAGTTGCAAAAGAAAAATAATCCTATTAGAAATGGGCAAGAAACATTTCACTAAAAAGGATATACAGATTGCAGATAATCACATCAGTTTTATTCATAATAGCCAAAATGTTGAAATAGCTCAGATATCCTTACACTAATGAGTAACTAAACAAAGTATAGTATATCTGTCATGGAATACTACTTAACAGCAAAGAGGAATGAACTGCTGGAATGTGTAGCTTCTTGGCTGAACAGGCAAGGCCTTAATGCTGGGTTGGTGAAAAGTCAGTCTCCAAAATTATACCCTGTATAATTCATAATATTTTGATAAAATTACAGAAATATAGAGCAGACTAGTAGTTTCCAGGAGTCAGGACTAAGGAGGAAATAACTAGAACTAGAAAATAAATTGTATCAAAAGTTCTTGTGATATTTCTATACATGTATATATCAGATTCACCCCTTCTATTATTCTTCCCAGCCCCTCCTCTTTAGTTTTTAGTGGGTTTCATTGTACTGTTACATGTGTGTATATTTCAGTCATGTTCATTTTCATTCTCCATCATTCTCTCCTTTCTCCCTCTTGCCTTCCTAACAGCTCTTCTTTTAAGTCATGTCATGTCATATTAGTGTGTGTGTGTGTGTGTGTTCTTTTGTGTCAGGTCTAGTTATTTGTCTGAGTTTATCTTAAACTCAACATAATGTTCTCCAGTTCCATTTATTTCCCTGCAGTAGGCATAGTTTCATTTTTATTTTGGGCTAAATAGTACTCTGGTTGTGTGTGTGTGTGTGTGTGTGTGTGTGTGTGTGTGTGTGTGTGTGTGGTGTGTGTGTGTGTGTGTGTGTGTGTGTAATATTTACTAATTGGTTGTTCCGTACTTAGATTTATTCTACAGCTTGGCTGTTTTAGGTAGTGTTGCAGTAAACATGGTTATTCAGATACTGCTATCATATGTAATTTACACTCCCTCAATGTATGTCCAACAATGGTAGAGCAGGATCATTATGGTAGTTGTATTTTTAGTTTGTTGTGGAGCCTCCTTCTCACTTCTGTCACATTAATTTACATACTTCCTATCAAAGATCCCACTATAAGGGTTCTTTCCCCATTCCCCCCCCCCCCATCCTTGCTAGCATCAGTTTTCTTTCTTCCTTTTGGAAGGGATAGTACTGAGCTTTGAACTCAGGACCTTGCATTTGTTAGACTGGTACCATAGCACTCCAGCCTTGCTCTTTGCTAGTTAGTTCATAGATGAAATCTAACAAGCTTTTCTACTCAAGTTAGACTTTACTGTTATCCTTCAGATCTTAGCCTCCTGAGTCACTAAGAATGCAGGCATTAATTACTGGCATAAGAGCTGTTTTCCTGATGATTGTCATTCTGTTTGAAACAAGATGCAGTCTCAGTGTAGTCTTTCCCCCCTTGGTCCTGGGTTTTGAATTCAGGGCCTAGGACGTTGGTTGATTTTGTTCAAAGTGAATTCCCTACTCTACTGCTCTTCAGCTTTTTTTTTTTTTAGGGAGGGGGCATATTTTATTGGAGATAAGCGTCTCATGGACTTTCCTGCCTGGGTTGGCGTCTAACTACAGTCCTTAGATCTCAGCCTTCTCAATAGCTAGGATGACACTAAGACACCTGGTCTTAGTTTTAATGTTACTTCCTTTATAGCTGAGATGTTCAACAGTTTTTGTTAACTTACTGTCTATGTGTACTTTTTTTGAGAACTGTCTATTCAGTTCACTTGTTGTTTACTAATTGGGTTACATTTTGGTGTTTAATTTCTGAGACTTTAAATTAATGTTTTCTTAGATCACTATTAGCAAATCAAGATTTAACGGAGCAGCTATATCATAGGTTAAGATTTGAGGGCTGATAGGCAAAATTTACAGCTAAAATTTTCTTATCCTTGCCCTTCCCACCCATGCAGTGATACATGCTCAGTCTTAGATAAGCCAATGACAACATTGTGTCTGTTGTCTCTTATCACCTGTTCATGAGAGCCTATAGCTCTTATCACCTGTTCATGAGAGCACTGTCCTTGGACTTTCTCAAGGCTAGAGCTCTACCACTTGAGCCTCAGCACCACTTTCGGCTTTTTTCTATGTATGTGGTACCCAGGAATCGAACCCGGGTCTTCATGCATGCTAGGCAAGCACTTTAACCACTAGGCCAAACTCCCGGCCCCTTAAGTTATCTTTTACTTGTTATTCATTCTCCTTTTCCCTGATGTAGCATGCTTCAGAAAATGAACATGTTTAAGCTACTAATAGAAAGATATGTGGACATGTGTGTTGCATCTATACAAACAATGTAGTTAGCTAATCACTGAGTTGAACTGTGCAGGACAGTGGCAGGGGCTGACTTGGGTGTGACGGTACAAACCTATAATCCCAGCTCTCAGAAGGTGGAGACAAAAGGATTACTACTCAGGCCATCCTGAGCTACATAGTAAACCTCTGACTCAAAAAGTTTTCCTCTCTAAAAGAATGTACAAGTCATCACTGTGGTTGTGTAGCTATAGAATAAAGGTCCTTACTTTTATTGCAGTATCTTTTTTCTCTGAGATTAGGCTTGTGTTCTAGTTTATGATACACTGAGGCATCTACAGAAAGTTCTCCAGATCTCAATATCATTTTCAGTAGTTGTCTTACTATTAAGGCATACCGAGTGTTTTTACTTAATCTGTTTCTACCTTTTCTCTTATTCTACAATGTACCTGGCTTAATTTGGTAAGCAAAACAAAAGATTTCTAATTTGTAATTGCATAATATATGATTTCTAATGCCAATCTAAATCTAGTCAATAGCAGAAGTTCACATACTTGTTTACCATCAATGGGTTAATAAATTCTTTCATCAAGTATGTTTTTGAAGGGACACAGCTATGTCAACTATACTTTTTATTCTACTTTCTACTTCACTAATCAAATGCATGTTAGATTGATTATTGTAAAAGTATAAACCATAGAAAATTTGACAAGATAGATGTGTAAATTATCCTTCTGACAGAACTAATGATGCACTCCAAGCACCTTCTGTTTTCTAGCGTTTGGTGAGAGACTTCATTAAATATGCAATGGCTTTTGGGTGGCTTCTCAGATGATGGTTGAGTTCCTTGTGGAATTGCATTATTACGAGAGGTGTAAAACCAGGCAGACAAGCTAGCTATTGGACATCCTGCTGAGCTTCTAATGTGCTCCATCTTGTTGGAGCAGTTGTTTGCAATCTTTTCAGGACAATTACATCTATAACCACAGGACACATTCAGTGAAACTGTATTACAGATAACAGTGGAAACAGACATTGACTGCTCTTCATCTCGCTTTAAGTTGCCTCAGTAGGTCACATGTAGGAACATAGGGCCACTTATTTCTGTCAAGGATGATTGTTAAACTTTTTGTTAAAAAATTAATTTCACAGAGCAAATCTGGGAATAACTAATTTTAAGATAGATATGAGATATCATAGTGTATTAGGACTGAAGACAAGATTCTAATCCATTTGCAATGAGAAAATTGAGCTCAAAGCATAGTCATGGGTTATCACTTACGGTGATACATGTTACATAAAAGGTTCAGGTAGCATATCTTTTAGAGAACAGAGATTAAATGAGTAGGAATCTGTACAGTTTACTGTCTGCTTTTAGAGATTTCTTGAACAAAATCTTTCACTGTCAAATCTCATTTTTCCTATCCTAACACCAATTGTAATTTTATTTCCAGAAGCCAAACAGAAATATCTTGTTGTTTAAGGTATCATGCTATTTATTATTTTGATGAAAATTTGATGGTTTTGTGGAAATCTTGGCACAAAAGATGGTTTGAGTTGAGCTGAAATGGTATTTAAGGTTTCCAAGAGGGAAATGCCATGATATATTGCACAGCCTGATAAATGAGACTGCATTTTAGAATGATAGGCTGAACACTTTAATGAAAGAAGGTTTCTCATTTTATTTGGCCAACTAAATCACTGTTGATGACTGGATCATTAATGAACATTTGTAGAAAATAATGGCTATTTGAATCATACTAATGCATATGGTTGGGAAGTGCTAACTGAAAAATAATACCAACTGTAAATTAAAGGTTACCCATTTGACACATGGTCAGCTTATTGATTTACTTTTCAATGCCAAGAAGTCTTTTATATATATATTTAATAAATATTATAAATGTAAGTTATAGTCATTGCTTTCTTTCACTATTTTATGCATTTATGGACTTTAAATTGACATTTGCATATATGCTTTTAAAGTAGAATTATTTTAACTTAATTTTCTTAAGTTAATAAGACCAAGAAGGAGAGACATTATAGAGTTTTAAAAAGCAAAAGATTAAATTGAAGAGAGATTTAGGTATCTGACAATTTCAGTGCCAAAAAAATTATAAATCCAGAAAGTAACCATTGTTTGGGAATGTCCAATTTTATTTAGAAACATTGTGAAGAGAAAACATTAAGCTTCATAACCATAAGTAAACTTCTTTTCTATAAACATAGGAAAGGTTCAAATTTGTTTTTAAAGATTGTATATTTTGTAAAATATTTTAAAGATCTCTTGTCTTATCCTTTTTGCTAAGTGTACCTAACAAATTCATTTCGATGTGGTTTTTGTTGTTGTTAATATCATTTTCTCGAGGTTTTTTTTTTTTTAATCTATGTTTTCATGATACTATTATTTGTAAAAACAGTCTGTACTCTTGGTCCAGGCTTTCTTCAACCTCCATTTCATAGTTTACAGAGAAAGCACAGACTTCCCCTGGGAATGCATTGCGCTTAATGAGCTTGATAGTCTGGTGGGCTCAATAAATCAAATAAAGCAAAACATTTCTCATTTTTTGAATAAAAACATTTATCACACAGTGTTTGTTCACTCGTGGTCACAAGATTGATTGGTTCCTAGCATCATGGTGTATATTGAAGCATTTTTGATTTTGTTTTTCCAGTGGGCAAGTTACGGAAGCAGTGGCTAAAGGAAAGCATCTCTGATGTCGGCTTTGGGATGCTGAAGTCTGTCAAGGAATATGTGGACCCGAGTAACATCTTTGGAAACAGAAACCTTTTATAAATCCATTAACATCATTATTAAAAAACATACTACTTTTTGTTTAAGGATTCATCTATGGTTATACCAGTAATCAAAATATATCATGGACTATATTTCAGCTACATTTGTTAGTTTAAAATGTTTGTATTCGTTATGTACTTTGTTTTGTTTCTGCAATTATGGGTTGACAGATGGTATGCCTCAGTTTCTGTCATTGTAGGCGTATCAGCTTACAACCAATTGGTTGTTGTAAATTTTAGTCTGGCAGCCAAGGCTGCAGGTTATTTCAGAGAAAGGTGCTGCCTGTTGTCTTACACTGATGCTTCCTCTTAGAGTAGAAAGGCAGAGTTAGGTACCATCTATTGTTTTAGCCTTCTATTAAAAATGAACATCACTAAGAGGAAGCAGTTACCTAAAGAAAGATTCCACTGGGGAGTGATCCACGTATATGTCTATAAGAGCGTATTCTACTGGGTGTAGACCATTGAGGGAAGTACATTCATGAATGAACATAGGCAACCTGTTAGGATGCCACCATCTGTAAGGTGCTTGGCTTACAGTTTTCTTTGAAATTAGTACATAGTTACAAAACCTTAAATCACCAGTATGCAAATTATTCTTTGAGAGGACACATTTGTTCTCCATGTTTCTGTTTGAGTTGTATTTGTATCACAGATATAATAACCTGAGGTTATATCCTAGATTATAAGTTTTGTAAGAAAAAACTGGCATACCACTCATTGTAAGTGAAGAACAGGTTTACTATGAAAGGTAGGCCCCTATCCCCCCGGAGCTCTAATATTTCTGCCCTGGCATGCTTGTTGCTGTGCTGCAGAAGCTGCAGCAGGAGCAGAACAAAGATCCTGACTCTGATGTCACCAGTTGAAAGAATTGCTTGGCTAAGGAAAGTCATCATTCCGCTCTTGAATTTGAAAGCCTCACTGATTTTAATGACAAAAATTCTTTAAAAAAAATCCCAAATAGCATAAGTTTTTATATAAAAATAAAATTTCAATTTTGTTCTTAATAGTGGTTTAATGCCTTTTTTTGAATTACTGGTTTAACCTAAATTTAAAAAAATGTATTAATGCATATGCCATAATCAAAAGTTTGAAATATTAATCACATTTAGCAAACATTTTTACATTCAAACCTGATATTAAAAAAAGTGAAATGATTAAATCACTGTCAAGCTTCATGATTCACATTTGAAGATGGGTTCTTTTCTTAATGTAATACCTAACTTTTGATAATTTTTTAAAATTAATAATATTTAATCAGATAATGTATGTGAAAATGCAGACAATCCTTTAAAAGGACACACTGTCTGTGTATGTAGCAACAGCTCCAAAGTATTTTTGGGTAGTTTGATACCTTTTATATCTGAAGTAGCCTTAACCAGAAAGTGAAAATTAAAATTGACTGATATTTTTAAGACTTCAAAATGAGGAATAATTTTTGACTATTAAAATTGGCCACAAACTAACCAAACTTAAATCTGTAGACAAATCAAAATTGTTTAAGAACAAAACCTGAGTATGTATTTTTTAGAACTTGTGTCTCTTCACTGATGATTTAGTTTTAATTATAAAATTTCCAGCAGATGCTTGCTTAAGCCCTTGGTGGTATGAGGTAGTTGGGCACTTGATGAGGAAATTACCTCTTAGAATTATAAGATCTTCCGTTTCATAAAATGCATCTATTCATGAAGGTGATTTCTCTAATTGGTGAACAAATGTAAAATTTACTAAGGAACTAATATCTCACTGTGCATATATACTAGTTACTAAATAATGTTTTAATAAAACAGATTTATTATTAGGTCCATTCCTTTGCTTGTGACTGGTACAACATTCTTTCCCAGAGAGTTCAGCTTTTGGCACAGAGATCTGTATTTGATATTAGGATTTATAAATGTAATACCTAAAATTGTTGTGTTCATTATTCTGTGTGAACCTTATGGAAGTTAGTGAAATATATCTTTGTTTTTTCTTTTTCTATGGGGCTCCCCAACCTTGATTTTATAATGGTGGCAACATTTGATAGTTTTGATCATTTATACAGGTATTCTGAAGCACAGGAGTGTTCATCAGTACTGTTTATTCTGATTTGGTGTATCAGAATGCCTTCCCCAACTTCTCTTGTACCCAGTTCTGGAGGTACCTCACTGTAGATGTCTGTGGAGGACTAACCTCATGAATATGCATAGAACACTTTACCCCCATGCCTCTCATTTCTGAAATATCTGAAGATGGCTTCTAAAGCTAGGAGAACATTGTTTATATCAGGCTTTTAAATTCATTTGAATTAATTTTATTTTAAAATTTAAAAGCCCATAACCTATTTTATTTTTAGTATGGGGATACTGGGTGATCCTGACTTCAGGTCTTTCTCAAGTTAATAACATTTGTAGTATTTTACTTAAATTTTATGATGTCGCCTGTGGACTGGGGTTGCGGTGGGAATGGGAGCTTGCTGCTAGTAAGAGGTAGCACTGATGAATACTAAAGACTCAATGTGAACAGGCTTTATTGGCCATCAGAGAAATGGTTGCCTTAATGTTGGTGCAGTTTATAGTGGTGTACCAAGTGAGTTTACTTTTGTTTTAAGTATATGGGAGCCATTTCAGTTTAAGAATTGTGGAGGTCACATTTTATTGTTCCCAATATTTAAACGCAGCAAAGAACATTGAGTTATTTCCTTTCTCAAAGAATTGAAACTTTGTTTCTGAGTGATTACATAGTATAAGCAGAGGTTATTTAGTAAGTGGGAAGCCTTCTACTGTGCATATTCTAGTGTGTTAACATGTTTTAAAAAAACAAAAATGGAATAAAGAATGGTGATCTATCAAGGAAACCTCTTCCCCAGACTATTAGTAACTAAAACCATGATGTCATTTTTGAAATGACCCCAGAGATTTTTTTTTTGTCACATTCTGTCACCATTAACAGCTTCTGAACTTTAACTGATTAGTGAAGCTCTCAAGTCCTAAGCCGAAATTATGTTCCCTTAGATGGTCATATGGGGCTGGGTTTGATGGAACTCAGTGTTAAAGCACTGTTACATAGTAGGGATAGAATAAAAAAAACTTGGTGCTTTAGACAGCCAAATGAAACCTTATGGGAAGCATTACTCCATTTTAAGAAGCACTGAGACAGAAGTTACAGTTTCAGTAACTTTTTACCATTTAGTCTTTCAGCAACTATGACTTCAGTTAGGACTTAGCTCATGGTAGGAGAAAAGCAGAATTCAGTGTCCTACCTTTAGTTTTGTGAGCGTGGGGGCTACTTTTGTGCAAAGCCTTATGTTCCCCAGTGAGCCATATGTCTACATCCTGAAAGGGAGAAATGCTCATACACTGATGCTGAAATAAAGTGTGAACTTACTTATTAAACTGTTGAAATATAGTATCTGATAGGAAGGATGTAAGTTACTCAGTTTTCTGTTCCCTAAGCCAAATAGTGTTTGTCTTCAATGTGAAATTTAACTGTAAAAACTGCTTGTATAATGTCAAGAGATTATAGAAACATTAATAAAATGGACCTGATCTAAGAATTTTTTTATTCAGAGGGGGTGTGAAACTTTTTCCTTGTTTGTATATGTATTTTTCAACTTTCATTTTTCATCTTCATATTTCTACTAATTTAAAAAATAGGAAATTAATTTTTATAATCTAATGATGTGCAAAAATAAAGTGCTACCTAACTTGAAATCCCTTTGGATTTATAATGGAATATATCATTACCTAGGTTGTGTCAGTCTTTTCTTTAAAAATCAATTCCTAGTTAGTGTTCAGTTTTTGGTTCAGAAGCATGACCTTTTAAACTTTGGAAGATCGAGCATTCTTTTTTTTTTTTTTTTTTTTTTTTTTTGCCAGTCATGGGCTTGAGCTCAGGGCCCGAGCACTGTCCTTGGACTTTCTCAAGGTTAGAGCTCTACCACTTGAGCCTCAGCACCACTTCCGGCTTTTTTCTATGTATGTGGTACCGAGGAATCGAACCCGGGTCTTCATGCATGCTAGGCAAGCACTTTAACCACTAGGCCAAACTCCCGGCCTCGAGCATTCTTAAATGCTTTTCTAACTACAACAATTCCTTAACAAAGGAGAAGGGCCTTGGATATATGTCCACACCCAGGCCAAAGAACTGTCACAATAATTTCTGTGATATGGAAACATAGTTTTTTATTTCTAACGATTTTTTTTCTCATGAGGAAAAGAAATATTACTGGTAACATGATTTTGGATCTTTTGAATTCCCATTCCAAGCCTTTGCAAAAAGGCACAAAAATGTTTTAGTGCAGATTTCTGAACAACATCTATAGTAGTTTTGTGTTTGTTTTAAATCATGGGACTTGAACTCTGGGCCTGGGCCCTGTCCCTGAGCCCTTCAGCTCAAGGCTACCATCCTACTCCTTGAGCCACTTCCAGTTTTCTGCTGGTTAATTAGCGATAAAGAGTCTCACAGACTTTCATGCCCGGGCTGGCCTTAAAGTGTAATCCTCAGATCTCAACCTCCTGAGTAGCTAGGATTGCAGGTGTGAGCCAATGGCACCCGGCTACACCTATAGTTTTTAAGGCACCTTATTGCTTTTCATAGCTACCACAAGTACCCTATAAAAAGTATTTTTAACCTTTAAAATGATCTGGTTAACAAAGTGGTTATGAAATGCTCATACAGGTGCATTTCCTGTGGAGTTATTGAGTTACTTAATATCCCCCAACGCTTTCAGTGCCTTGTTGGAATTTTCTTTTCCATGAAATAGCCATTTAATGAGTGGAAGAGGGTAAGTCTTTAAGGACAAAGGCTGTTTAGTAGTCCAAGGTTGTTCCTTTTCGAGAGCATACTAGTTGTATGTAGAAACACTGATATTCTTTTCCACAGTGTTGGTGTGGGTCATCTAGCATATTTAGGTAAAGGTATGGTGAACCTATACTCTGAGACATTACTCAATGGGATTTGTAACAACTTTTCATTCTTAGCGTTTTCTTCTGTCCCATTCTAGTAGAACTAAATTGTGGCTTGGTAAATGTGACACACTCACTAAGTCTTGAGGTACTTCCTTCATGCTGCTGGAATTTTGCTTACACAGCTCCCTAGCAGAGCTGACCCTAAAAGGATGGTTTTTATTTCTTATGTTCTATGTCCTTTTTGTGTGATGGTGCCTTCAACATATTTCTGTTCCTGGACAGTAGTAAATCTTACAAGAAATATATGTAGATTCGATTTTTGTCCATTTTTGCTAAATACGTTGGCTCTGATACAACTTGACTTGAATAATATCCTGAGTCTTCCTCCAAGGCAGCATATGTTCCTGCCAGTACTGTAGTAGTCTTTTGGGAGATACATGTGGGTAAACATTTGTATGTAAGCCATTAATACTGCTGTAACTAATGCATATGAAACAGTTCTCTTTAAATTTATAGTCAAAAACTGGATATGTAGTGAGAAGGGAGATTTCCTGGGGAGTTCAGCAGAGCTTTGTCAATTCAACCTGAGCCATACTGTTTTCCACAAGGGCTCACCACATAGTCTGTAGACTGCTCTCAGTGTGTTCAGATTCTCCTTTTATTAGTTTTCATAGACTGTATTGTTCTAAAGCAAATACCCATGTGTCATTTTTTAAAGGTGTTCTGGGAACAAATAAAACCATTCCATAATCACTTATTGCACAGAAAGTTTTATTTCATTTTGATTTCAGTTGAACTGCAACAGCATCATGCTGTTACTTGGAGAAAATAGGACACATTCTGTACCAGTGAGTGGCCTCTCCAGTAGAGAAGAACATGAACACAGATACTGATTTTTCTCCTTGCCTGCTGTTCTCACATTGGATGAGAGGTTGTAGCTGTCTGGGTTCTGGAATGACTGTAGATGAGACCAGTTGAGTTTTGTTTTACATAATCCATTTCACTAAAATATTAACTCCTACTAAAGAGCTAAAGGATTTTTGTTTTAGGTCCAAATTCTATTTGAAAATACTGGTAGATTTGTTTGAGGTGATGTTAGGCTGTTCAGACAGCCATTACTTTAGAATGCTTGCTAGACAGACTTCCAGTCTGACTCTGTGGGGTGCCAGTATGGAGATTGTGGGGCACTGACACCAAAAAGTTACTTTGACTCATTTTTTTTTTTTTTTTTTTTGCCACAGGTCTTGAGCTCAGGATTTGGATACCGTCTCTAAGCTCTTTTTCCTTTTTTTCCCCAGTCCCAGGGACTCAGTTCCTGAGTACTGTCCTTGGGCTTTCCTCAAGGCTGGTGCTCTACCACTTGAGCCATACCACCACTTCTGGCCTTTCTATGTATGTGGAACTGAGGAGTTGAACCCGGGTCTTCGTGCATGCTAAGCAAACACTCTAGCACTAGGCCAAGCTCTTGGCCCCTGAGCTCTTTTGCTCAAAGCTAGCACTCTATCCCTTTGATCCATAGCTTCACTTTCAATTTCCTGCTAATTGATCTGACTTTGAACCAGATCCTCAGATCTCAGCCTTCTGAGTAGCTAAGATTACAGATATGAGCTATCAGTGCCCAGCTTTCATTTAGTCTTACCTCACCATTCCTAACAAGTTACAGATTTGGACATCTAACCTATCGTAAATGATTCATTCACCTCCTTCTCATGGCTCCCAGTTTCCAGTGGTCTGTTTCTCCTAATGGGTTAGTCAGGCACAGCACATTCTATATCAGTGCCAACTTCCATTGATGGCTAAGGCCTCATTCAAAGATGAACTGCCATGAAGAATTCAAACCTTTGGGAAGTATATCATTTCTGATCAAAGAAGCCTGCTCTTTTGGGGATTCTGAGAGCCAGGGCTTCTGCCCTAAAGCTCCATAAACATGCTAAATTCTGTATTTACATATGAAGATCAAAGGTTGACTCAGACTACAAATACTGGTTTTGCATTTGATTTCTTTAAGACACTATGAAAAGACCCAGCTACTCAGAAGGCTGAGATTTGAGGGATTAAGGTTTGAAACCAACCGGGACAGAAATGTCAATGACACTCATCTCCAATAAACTACTCAGAAAAAGCAGGAAGTGGCCCTGTGTCTCAAGTGGTACAGCACTAACCTAGAACACAAACAGGCCCCAAGTTCAAGCTCTGGTTCCAGCAAAAAACGAAAAGACCAAAAGATGTAGAAATATAGAAGAATCTTTCCTTTTATCAGTGCTTCTAGCACTGACATGCTCTTAGAATCTTGTCAGAGCTTTAGGGGTGGTGTCTCACAATAAAAAATTATGGGGGTGAAGGAGATTTTGTAATGAAATAATTTTCCTTTTAAAACTAAGAAACAAATCAGAGAAGATGAAATTAAAGGATGTATATCCTAAAGTTAAGGACAGCAAGTAACCAAGAAGTTAGGAATGCACTTTCCCAAGCTGTTCCAGGCCTGGACTTTGGGTTTGTGATGAGGACACATTGCTAGTAGCCATCTGAATACCAATAGTGATACTTGGGGGTGCCATGATTGAACTTCTGTTCACTTGATCAGTGATGTGAGCAGTCGGCACTTCCAGATACAAGAAATCCCAACTGCCCAGCAGCAAGGGGTTCAAAACTGAAAAGCTTTGATGTTCTAAAAGGCCTAACTACATAAACATACAAACCATAAATATACATCCTTGGGTAAACAGTGGCAGAATAAAGCCTATTTGTCAAAAGGAAATCTGGAAAGCATTTGCTTTTGAATGTTTAACATTCTTTAAAGAAAAAAAAATCATTTGGTTTAGAGTAAATGTGGAGACAATTTTCATTGAAAGTAAGATTTCAGTTCGGTTACTTTCCAAACATTAAAAGCTTGAGATTGCTAAACATTTATCTTCCAGATAAGGATCAACCCATAATTGGCAAATGAAAACAACCATCAAAATTAGAAATGTCACCAAGCACTTGTGGCTCATGCCTATAATTCTACTCAGGAAGCTGAAGTCTGAGGATCATAGCCTGAAGCCAGCCCAGGCAGGAAAAGAATTCCATGAGAAGTCCAGTTAACCCCAAAATGCCAAAAGAGGCTGTGATTCAAGTGGTAGAGCACTAGCCTTGAGCAAGAGCTCAGAGACCGTTCCCAGGCCCTAAGTTCAAGCTCATATACTGGTGCACAGGCATATACATACAATTAGAAATGGCATAAATTCCAAACCACGGAACTTCAGTGTCTTCATATTAGTAATTTTGATGTAATAGAACTTCATAATGTAGTAGTTGTGCCCCTAACTGTATCAAGCCTTTATTTTGTACCTATGTGGCTAATTTCCCTCTTAAAAAAAATTGACCAGGAGCATGGCCTACTAGTAAGAGTGCTTGCCTAGCATGCACAAAGCCCCTGGGTTCAATTCCTCAGTACCACATACATAGAAAAAGCCAGGTGTGGTGCTGTGGCTCAAGAGGTAGAGCTCTAGGTTTGAGAAAGCCCAAAGACAGTGCCCCGGCCCTGAGTTTAAGCCCCAATTATAGCAGGAAGTATATTTCACTAGAAAATAATTAGGCTGAATGACGAACTATTAATTTTTCAGGCTAAAACCTCAATCGCAATGAAATGGTTGTCAGGTCAGATTGGGGTTACATTTTTAGATAAGATTAAGGGGCGGCTGGGCGCCATTGGCTCATGCCTGTAATCCTAGCTACTCAGGAGGCTGAGATCCGAAGATCGTGGTTCAAAGCCAGCCCAAGTACAAAAGTCTATGAGACTCTTACCTCCAATTAACTAACCAAAAGCCAGAAATGGAGCTGTGGCTCAAAGTGGCATAGCAGTAGCCTTGAAATTAAGAACTCAGGGATAGCACCAGGTCCAGAGTTCAAACCCCACAAAAAAAAAAAAAAGAAGAAGAAGAAAAAGTGTAAGGGGCAAAGAAACGAGTATTAAATTTATTTCAGGGTTTTGAAACAATATTCCTGATGAAAAGAATCAGGGATCCCAAAAATTATTGGAAAAAATAGGGAACCCAAAAAATGAGTGCCAGTTGTGGATTGAAACAAATACTGAATCTGTCAGAATTGTCTTTTTCATAAATGATAGGTATAAAAAGGGAAGACATGTGTTAAGGGACTAGTATAAAGTCTTTCTTACCCAAGCCACAACATGAACAGTACAGCATTTCTTAAATTGCACAAACAACTGTTGGAATAACTGAGTTCTCAATTTTTGTTAATATCTTGGTCATATACTCAAATTACAAATGTAACAAAAGAGAACCATGGGAATTTCTTTGGTAGTCATTTATTATCTACACTACAAGACAGTTAAGAGAACAAGATTGTCCACTGAATCTTACACATTAAAAGATAAAGCATTGTTTCTGGGGTGCTGCACCTGTAATCTCAACACTCCAGGAGGCTGAAGTAGGGGGTGGCAAATTCCAGGCCACACTCAGCCACATAGCAAGACCCTATCTTAAAACAAAAACATTCCATCTATTTTGTAAAACACTGTGAAAACATTCCAAACTCTAAAAATATACATACAAACTCTAAAAAAGTACAACAGTGAGGATAGGCTAAATTCTGAGGACAGAACAAACAATCCCAGAAGTGATTTAAATATCCAGATGGAGTACATTAACCTCTCTGGGTTTGAGATTTAGTGTCTGATCCCTGGATAATGTAATACATGTTTAAGTTCCTCAAAAGTAACATTTAAAAAAAGATAAAATGAATATAGTGTTCAAAGTTCTAATAAACCCAACAGTCCTGCTCATTCCAGAGCTTTTCACAGCTTCTGGAGTAACGATCACACAATATTGTGAGAAAAGATAAAAATGAAAAGTTTATCTTTTGTTATGATGGTAAAGTGTACAAAATTCAACTACAAATACAAACACCAAAAACTGCAGATTTTTTTTAAAAGCACAACATTTACAGAATGAAGACATCATGATTAAGACATTATCCAGAATAGCTACATATTCCACCCTATAATCTCATAAATTAAAGCTCTTAACTGTCTGGATTCATATGTGACCGTATTCTTTCCAGTATGCATTCTTTCCTCTTCCAATGGCTGCTCTATAACAGCAGGTATGTTTCTGCCAAAAACTTCACAGTGCTCTAGAAACTGGACACATTCCTCAATAACATTGTCCCGGAGCATGATTGTATGCTTTGACATGTTCTCTAGTAAGGACAGGAAGCACCTTTTGGCATAATACCAAGTGTCAGTTCCTAGCTTTTTATTGTAAGGTTCCAAGCTTTTGATAACTCGAGAAATTCCAAAGTCATAATTTCCTTTGGCACAATAAAGTGTTCCTATCACCAGATTCACAATGCAGAGATGGTAGATTTTCTTGTCAGGCTCATCATAGGACAAGTGTTCTTCTTCCTTTTCAATCTTCCTCATTAATTCCTCAGCTTCCTCATTCTGACTGGTCATAATATAGGAAACACAGAGGTTGGCTAACACAATAGCACTGACATTCAGGATATTATCATAATGCTTCTTCACTATGGGCTCATAGAAACCAATGGCTTCTTTGTATTTGTTTTCCTGCATAAAAAGAACATGAGCCACGTTCAACTTCCACACATCATGGTCATTACAGAATTCCACGGACTTGCGGAAGATCTTCTCCACCATTGAATAATTTTCAAGGTTCCAGTAGATTTTTGCCTGGGCCATCAACACAGGAATGTATTTCTCAAGAGCGTCATCATATTCATTCACTGCCTTTTTGACAAGGTCATCATCTCTGTTATGTCTTGCTTCTTGAACTTGGATAGTGAGTTTCCTGAGCTGTTCAGTCAGCATCCCTGCCAGTCCATCAAGCTTAATGAAAGCCTCTTCTGGAGCTGTCTGGCAAGTGATCATTGCATCCAAGAAGTCATAGAGGTAGGGTGTGAGGAACTTGTAAGTCAAATGGGCATTCTCTGCCAGGACATCTGCTGCCAGATCAAAATACTCATATTTACAGTAGAGCAGTAAGAGGTTGCCAAAGGTCTCTGGGGGAAAGGGATTCTGTTGGAGCAAAAACTGTAGCTTTTCAAAGCCCTCTGTAGGCCTGGTGTCCATGTTCATGAGTGCCTGGTTGTGCAGGGTCACAGGGTCTAACTCTTCCTCTGCTCTGGGGGGCATGTCAGTGAGGGCTTCTTGAGCAGCCTCAAAGTTTTTCAGCTGGTATTCGATGGCTGCCTTGAGGTTGAAGGCTTCTACCAGAGCAGTCTGGTGGAGGACTGAGGTGTTGCCTACACTGCGAACATCAATGCCCTCAGTGGTCATGCCCACGCCCAGCTCTGGGTGCTGACGAATGCCACGCTCGATGATGTCGGCGATATGTTTCAGAGCTGGGGCATAGTGCCTATTGCTGTAATAGGCCAAGGCTAAGTTGTAGGAAAGGTCAGGCTGGTAGCCTGAGGCCTGCAGGGCCCCAAAGAACTTGGAGCAGGCAGCTTCATAGTGTCCCTCCTTGTAGAGCAAACAGCCCAGGTTGACCTGGCCGTCAGGGTCATGCTCGCCCCCTCCCTCCTCCCCGGCCTCCCCACCCAGCAGCTGCTCCACCAGGCTCCTGGCCCCGGGCAGGTCCCCCTCACTGTACTTGATGGCCGCCTGCAGGCGGAGGACCCGGCTGTGGTAGGCAGGGTTGTCGAGGAGCAGGAAGGCGACGCGGGTGGCCTCTGGGTAGAGGCAGGCCTTGTACAGGGCCTGGGCCTGGTACAGGCGGTACTGTTCCATGTCGGGGTAGAGGTGGCCCAGCTGCTCGTAGCACTCTGCGGCCAGGGCGAACTCCTGCAGGCGGTAGTAGCAGTAGCCGAGCAGGGAGAGGCCTGCGCGGCTCTTGGGGCTGCGCTGCAGCTCTGCGCCGAGCAGCTGCGCGGCCTCCGCGTAGCGGGCATCGCGGATGAGCCTGTACACCACGGCCGTGAACTCCCCGTCGGGGACCTGCGCGCTGCCCAGCCCCGCCATAACCGCCGGAGTGCAGTGCTTCCTCGTTTCCAAGGCAACAAGCCAGCCGGAAATGGACCTCCGTCAGCTTCCCTCGCCGCGGCAGGAAATGGTTGGGAACAATAACGAAACCCTAGTCTGAGCGTTTCAGTCTCTTGGCGTATCCCTCAGAGATTCCACGTCAAGAAGCGTCCGGAGTCCCGAGGAGAGGGGACACTTCTTTAGGTCGTTCAGAAGCGGAAATTCTACCTCCCGGCATGCACCGTTCCCGGGGTCGTTACCGCGCTGTCTTCTGGGAGATGTAGTTTCCAAGTTAAGGACGCGGAGACTCAGAGGTGGTGAGTGGAAGAAACCTGATGCAAAGGGCGCGTTATCTCTTTAGAGTTCTCTTTGGGCTCCGCTTAGGATACGCTTTCCTATAACAGAATGGTGCCCGGACGAGCAGGCCTTTATTTGATGATACCCGTGAGATGTGGAGAGAAAAGGAACGTGCTGCATCTAAGCATTTTACACCCGTGCATTCCTACACAGAAACCTTAGGGACTCGATGAGGACTTTAAAGTTGGCTATTCTTGGTGTCAGCATTTTCTAACTTTCCCTACTACGTAACTGTGGTGAAACAACTGTCTTTTCTAACAGTGAAAAAACTGCAGCCCTGCTAACACCTGCCTGCCCCTGGGTCTTTGAGCTCTACTCCCCTCGATTTGTCCGCTTTGGGTGTTAGGACTGGGAAAGGTAGTAACATAAAGACCAGCTCCAAGAACCACTGGCGTTGCAGCCGAGGACAAGTGAACAAAAAATTGTCTCACCAAGGCAAATTTTACTCTTGCACAAAGGATGTGCAATCAGCTGAAAACCGGCTAATGCTGCAGGCCCTCCTCTCCTCCAATTTCCCCTCTCCTCCAAATTGATTAGTTTGAAGAGGGTAAAAATTTTTTTTCACAACAATGTGGCTTGATTAACAAGAACAGATGTCTTAACAGGAACAGGGTAGGACAAAAATGAAATGACCTTATAACAGAATATCTTAACAGAAGCAAAACAGGATGCATCCAAATGTTAATGAGCAAGTGCCAAAGGCACCTGGCAAAAAAAAAAATAGGAGCTTTTTAGAAGAACATTTCTCACTAGATTGACAGAAAAGTGATTCACTTTAATATAAAAGTTATCTTTTTTGCAGCAGTAGCTAACCTTTATTTGCCAGGTCTGTAATGATCATTTGGAATATCATTAAAATGATAGAATGTGTATTTTCTATTTAGTTACATTAAATAGTGTTTACTTCCCTCCCATCCCTACATTCTTCATTTGAGGAGCTCAGGGCAGATTTGCTAGATTATAAAAGAAATCACTCTTATTTTCCTCTGTTCCTTTTTCATGTTTTTGAATAAATGGTCTACATTTTATGTTACCAAGTCTTTTTATTATAAATACTTTCAAGTTAGTGGTGTCTATGGTGGAACAGTGAAAAACTAAGGACCTAATTACCCTAAAATTGGATCACTAATAAATATCATTTCCATACATTTCCCAGACCCAGACAATGTACAATTTGTGCAAGTATAAATAAAAATTTTAGTCAAGGGGCCTGGAGTTTGGCCTACTGGTAGAGTGAGTGCTTGCCTAGCATGCACGAAGACCTGGGTTCAATTCCTTGGTACCATATATATGCCTGAAGTGGAAAAATCTCTATGACTTCTAGGCTCTCTTTTAACTGGCACTCTTGATTAGGTCATATTCACCCTGGAAATATCATTTCTGATTAACTTAAAGTCAACTGCTTTGTGGTTTGATTATGTCTGCAAAGTGTCTTCACCTTTTCCTTATAATGAATGTAATCATAATCATGAAATCCATCACATCAGGAAGTCTCATCTCTACTCTCACACTGCCTTGTTATGCCTGGACAGTGCTTCAGGGGCAGGGAAATTGGAGGCCATCTTGGTTCCTACCCATCAGATCAGTAAACATTGACTTATTCTGAAATATTTTCACATTATCTATGAAAATACATGTACCTGTAAAAAGAAAAATGTAGGAAACAGTAATATATGTTGGGAATACAGCTATAGTTCACCACTGAGTTCTTTCCTGTTTATCAACAACATTGAAAATTATTTTTATGTATACATCAGCAGTATGGTATACATGCATGTGATATAACGCTGATTTGCATATTTTTTGGTTTTAAACATAAGCCATTTGTGATATGGAAATAAGAGCTTTATCTTGTGTGATTGTTCTTAATGTACAGTGTTATTTCTCTTCTCTTTTATTGCCCTTTGGTTAAACTCATATTGTACTGTATTTGACTTTGTTACCTGGCATATTGTATATATGTTTATTTGTTTATTTGAAATAGCAAAGGGAAGTGGGGGGAAACAAGATGATTGGGAGAGGGGAGAAAGGAAATGGGGACAAAAGCATGAAAGGGGTATCAATGTGTGAGAAGTAATGTACCTACTATCTGGCGAATGTAACATTACAATAAAAAATAAATAAGAAGATAAAAGAAAAAGAAAAAGCCTGAAGTGGTGCTGTGGCTCAAGTAGTAGAGCACTAGCCTTGAGAAAGCCCAAAGACAGTGCTCAGGCTCTGAGTACAAGTCCCAGGACTGGCAAAATCAAGTATTAGAGAATTAGATTCAATGTACAACTTTCACAATAATCATCACTGGTCTCTGGGAGAGGTATTTTCTTTCAAATGTCCACCATTGTCTACACTGGCATCACAGTAATCAGACCAAGTCAAGGCACATCTTCATACTTATGTACGTCAAAGCCCATATATATATATATATATCAGTATTTATGCACATAAATCTTTTCTATGTATGTAATTTAGAATAAACACAAACCATATTGCATGACAATGCTAGGATATTTGCACTCTAATTTTAATGACCCAAACTTGTATATGACTGATGGAAAATCTGTAGATCAGAAAGATTGAATGACTTGTCTTAACACTGCAAAGGTAGATAGGAAATGGCTGAAACATGTTATCAAAAACATAAGTTTAAAAGGAAATAGTAATGAATTAAAGAATTAACTCATGCATCAAGTATGGACTCTGCTTGGAGGGAATATTAGTAGTATTTTTAATGTTGTTTTCCAAAAAAACAACAAAAAAAACCCCCAAACCATCTACCCTGTTTGGAACAGGAATTTGTACTTCCTGGACTGAGGTCCAGGAAGTGAGCTAGTGGTACAGAGTTAGTAGTGGATGTTGTAAGTCTTTGCCACAACTAGAAGGAACCTATAGGCATATGAATTCTACACTGTAAAGCAGCTGGCTTCTCCTGCATTCTGCTCCCTTGCTGAGAAACAACTGTGTTCTTCTAGATATGACTAGACAGACTAGTCTAGTATCATCCAGATACTCAAGTAGACTTGGTATTCCTACTGCACGAATACAAAGAAAATGACAGACTTTCAGAAAGTGTTTCAGAAGGGATGAGTGTAGCTCATAACCACCTCATGTGATCATCAAGGGAAGATACTGAGGAAGGCCACTTCAACCCCATGCCAAGGCTTCTTACAACTCTATAACTTTTGTTTTAGATCTTCATGCTCTTCAACCCAGGAATGAATTGGGACTTGAATATGTGGATTGAGGGGTGCTTAATAGCGCTGTTCAATAATCAGGAAGTCTGGGGGAATATCTTCTCTTTTTATTACCCCGAATTTCCCTTGCCCCTGGAAACAAAGTCCACAAAATTAGGCTTTTAAAAGCTTTGATCTTGGAAGTGGTGCTGTGGCTCAAAATGATACAGCACTAGCCTTGAGCTGAAGAACTCAGGGACAGTGCCAGACCCAGAGTTCAAGCTCACAAGTGACAAAAAAAAAATCTCTGCCTAAAAGCTTTGATCTTCAGCTCTTACTTAGGGTAAATTGCTTTTAAATTAAGGTTAAGAGAGAACATAGAAGCAAGAAATTGCCTTTATGTCTTTAATCTTTCTGTATGTTTTGCAGAGTTTGATTTATATCATGAAAATGGTAACTTTCAAGTGACTTCTCCAAAATTTATGGAAAAAAAATAAAAAGGGCTATCTGCTTTCCCCTCTCCAGTTTTTTTGATCCCTATAGGATTCCCTGAGGTTCTCCTCTTTGGGTTAGCACCTGTCTGTGCGCATGGCAGCTGAAGGGGTAAGAGTGAAACTGTCTTCATCCTTATTTCATGGGATGCTGCTTCAGAGTTTTGGCTTGAAAAAAGCAGGACATTCAGCTTACACAGATGGAGGGCAGGGTCATTTTCAAAAGGAAATGAGTGCACCAGTCATACTGTGAAATTGGCATGACCATCACTGCTGCTGTGAGAGACTGATTTTATTGGGTCTCAGATTGGCAGTTGGGGAATAGATTCATTTTTAAGGGGTGGAGAAGGTGAAAGGAAGCTCTTTAATTAACAATTGAAATTCTGGAAAGCAATAAACTAGGTGAAGAATTATAAAATATAAAGGGTTATTTTGTTTGCAGTAGGATCTTGAAACGCTACAGAAAAAAGTAAGTAATAATATTATTCCCAGCAGTAAGAAGGCATTTGAAGTTGGCAATAAAATGATTTAGTGCTTCATTGAAAGTAATTAGGAAATGGCACTGTGGCTCAAGGGGTATGGTGGTAGCCTTGGGCTGAAGAGCTCAAGTCCCATGACTGACAAAAAACAAACAAATTAATTAGGATGTCAGGAAATGGCTTAGGACTCAGAGTGGATTTTGCTGAATAAGGGGAAACATATGTACTATGAAAAAGAATTCCATTTAGGCAAAATGTAAGAGTGGAAAGCATCATGTTTGATTCTTACAATGCTTATGACTTCCAAAATATGATGTGAACAAATCTCATATGTATTCTTTTTTTTTCATATGTATTCTTTTTTGCAAACTCTTTTGAAACTAAATGCAAGTGACTGGTTCTTGTTTTGTAAAATTAATCTCTTATTTTTAGTAATCCTGGCTTTAGTGAGTTCAACCATGTAGTTAAACATGTTCCTTCATTAAAAAAAACAACAACCTTGGCCGGGAGTTTGGCCTAGTGGTTAAAGTGCTTGCCTAGCATGCACGAAGACCCGAGTTCGATTCCTTGGTACCACATACATAGAAAAAAGCCGGAAGTGGTGCTGAGGCTCAAGTGGTAGAGCTCTAGCCTTGAGAAAGTCCAAGGACAGTGCTCAGGCCCTGAGCTCAAGCCCAGGACTGGCCAAAAAACAAACAAACAAACAAACAAACAAAACCCAACAACCTTTTGCAGAACTATTTTCTAGCTGCTATTTCTGTGTCTCTCATTCATTCCAGACCTTTTTTTAAAAAAATTTATAACTTGCTGGATTGGGAGACTCACTGTCCTTATTTATTTGAGAGTTAAGTTACAATCACTAATGATAACTTGACTAATCTTCCTGCCAGAAGAAAAAGAATGATTTATAACTGAATTGGTCTTGTAGTTCACTGATCTTTAGGATATTTGGTTCTGTATATAAGACTTTTTGAAGACAAAATCAACAACAGTTAGGGAAAGTTTTATTTTTTGATGGAGAAAACTTTTTTCTCATTGTGAGATTTCATTGCCAAGCAATTCCATCTCTATCATATTTTGTTTTATTATTTCTTACTTTGCAAGTCCTAGGGTTAAGTTTGAACTCAGGGCTTCCTGCTTGCCAATCATGTGCTTTACCCCTTGACAGCCACATCCCCACCCCTTTTTTCTTTATTAATTCTTTCAATAAGGTCTCACATTTTTTTTGTCTAAGCACACTTGGGCTTCAACATTCTGCCTACACTCTCCTACAGAGACTACCTACCACCTACCTACAGAGTGATATTCTGCAGTGACATTATATACCTGTCCTACCTATATTATTTTAAATGAACTAGCAATATATTTCCTTCCCCAGATGCCCTTCCTTTTACATTTTTATTCATAGTACTGAGCTTTGAACTCAAAGACTCATGCTTCTCTGGGTTTTTTGTTTTGTTTTGTTTTGTTTTGCTTGGCACTCTACCACACGAGCCATGCTATACTTCTGGTTTCTTTTCACAGGTTATTTGAAGATGGAGTGGAAAGAATTTGTCTGCCCAGGCTGGCTATGAGCCTCATTTCTCAGATCTCAGCCTCCTGAGTAGTTAAGATTATAGATATGAACCACTAGCACCAGGCTTTATCACCCTTTTGAACAATTTTCTAAGGCATAATCCAGCAAGGCAGTTGTCACTGCTGAGAGGTTTAAAGAGAAATCAAATAAAGCCCATAACATCTTAGGGGAGAACCAAATGAAAATTTATGCCATTTGAAACAGGCTGAGTGGCTGGTCATTTACAAGCATTTTTACAGGGCTCACTGAAACCAAAGAAAAATAGTACAGATGTTATTATCCAAGTTAATGATATATAATAGGAGAGAAGACACAGTTGTGGGTACTACCATGGAAATATTAATTCCACTCTGATCGACTATGCTGTAGGATACTCTGACAGATGGGGACGTTAATCAAATTTGGGTCTCTTGCACAGCTCTCACTTCCAAGAGGCACAAATATTGATGAACATTACCCCTTTCTTCTAAAGACTGATACATAGCCAAAACATTCTGGATGCTGGAGTTCTTAAAATTGAAATAATAGATGGAAAATGTCCTTGCAGTAGGCAGTCAAAAGATAAGATTCCTAAAAGGAACATGTCCTCTGCTATTGAGGACATATTTTTCCTGATTTGTAGGTGCATCTATCTATCTATCTATCTATCATCTATCTATCTATCTATCGTCTGTCTACTTATCTATCTAGAGAGCACTTGGTCACAATACTGCCAGAAAACAACATAAGAAATATTCAAAATGTCCCCCAGGAATAGGTTAGCCCCCATCACAGATACAGCTGAGATCAGGAGAGACACTGGAGAGAAGGGGCTTATCAGTGAAGGCTTAAATTATAGGTAGGATTCAAGCTGATGAGAACTTCTATGCAAAATTTATTTAAAAAAGCACAAAATGTATTTGTAGAAAATTCATGCTGATGAAGGTCAGAATAAGTAGGAAAGGTTTTTTTATAATTTTTTATTGTAATTAATAGAAGGGTCACATTATATTCACCAGATAGAAGATGCATAACTTCACAAACATTGATCCCCTTTCTCATGATATGGTCCCCATTTCCCTCCCACCCTCCCCCTGCTTTTCTTGATTTCCCCCCTTCCCTATCCAATTTAAAATAACCACTTAAGCACATATAAAATAAATCAGATAACAAGGTGAAATATTGTAACAATATGAGATAACCAAGGGATGGCAAAAGAGATGAGCAATAACATAGTACATTAAGGACAACAGTCACTCATTATATGGCTTTTGTTTCCTTATCCTGGAGGTCCTTTCATTTAGTGTTGTACTATTTGGCCTAATGTCTCTAGATTTTGTTCTATTGTAAATCTCTGCTAGGAGAGCCCAAGGTTTCTACTGATTATGACAAACGAGGGAGACTTTTGGGCCTATGTTCCTTTGAGTCTGGCTTACTTCACTTAATATGATTTTTTTCTAAGTCTAGGAAAGGTTTTTTTTTTTTTTTGGCTATTTTTGTTTGTTTGGAGTGTACTGGCAAAGACCACCATTAGCAAACACCTGTACAACAGTGAAGTAGTGCAGCATGCAGCTGGCCCATATGCATTATTTTTGGACAAATCATCTAGAGACTAAATTAAGTTCTGCGAACATGAACCAATAAACCAAAGCAATAAATCCAGCTTTAATAAAAATGAAACAGGTTCACCACATTTCACTTTAAGCTGTAACTTTAATAAGTACATTTACATTAGATGTAAGCACATTTGTAATAACTTTTTTCAATTGAAAAGTATTGCTTATTCTTTCACTTTGCCCCTGCAGATGACTTTCTAAAAATAAAATTCAGCTATTTTAACTAAGTGCCAATGGCTCATTCTTGTAATCCTAGCTACTTAAGAGGCTGAGACCTGGAGGATTATGGTTAGAAGCTAGTATAAGCAGAAAAGTTCTTACGACACCATCTCCAAATGTCTTAGAAATATTAGTAGAGAGAGAGAGAAATACTGTTTTAGCTGCCAGTAGTAGGACTGATCTGGTGGATATTGGTCTTTTGTCAAGAATTTGGTTAGCAGCTTTAACCATAGCAATTGTGTTTTACCAAGTGGTAGAGCACCACCAATCAACTGCGAAATCCAAGTAATGAGATGAGCTCTATATTATTTTTAAACTTATATCTTTGGTATTTATATAAATAAGATTTTTTCTTTCAATAAACTATTATTTTCTTTTGATATAAGACTGCTATCTGTGTTAGAACACAAAATTTTATAGTAGAAATATTTAGATTATTTCCAGTCTTAAATGATCATCTATCATATTCTTCCCTGGTAATTAATCACTTCCTTCTTTCCTACTGTCTTGGTGAGCCATCACTCCTCATCTCTCCTGTTCCTCTCTAATCCTAGGGCCCACACTTCCTCCAGCACTGCTCTTGGAAACTCAAAAATTCCTTTTGCTTAAATAATTTTTTCTGACCCAGCCCATGCCTTAAAGACCACACTTGCTGTAGACAAGATGGCTAATCAAAATTCCTGACAAATAAAAGGCAAGTATCCAGAAGGTCAATTCTAATACTAGCAACTAAAGCAGTATTTCTATGTCTATGAATGTTATTAAGACACTGGAATAAAAATTCCAAGTTAATCAGGAGTGTGAAGGGTAAAAAGACTCTCTAGTTCCTTAGACTTATTTTTAGCCATTGTGCAAGGAAGACTGAAAATCAGAAGTTGATGGGCCTTTTCAAAAGTAACTTCATTGGAGTTGGATGAGGAACCTAATCCAGGCGATCCAGTAAAGTTCCAAAGGGCATGAGAGGGCATTCTTTTACCTTCTCTAGCATCTTATTTTTTGGTACCACAATTAAAGGAAACATGGCTGGCATTCATGAACACATATTGGCATTCTTCATCGAAGGTGTATCCTCATCTCAGTGAGTTATATGCAATACAAAGGGAGACCACTATAGAAGGAGGAAGAGTTGTTTTATCAAGTTAGTTTGGAAATGCTCTATGGCTGCCTTTTTGGGTCCCTCCAGAATTGCTAAAATCATTCTGATAAATAACAACAGAAGAGATCAATGGAGAAATCATACTCATTGTCTGTTTATGGCGGAGGCATTAATGAGTTAGACCATAACACCATATGGAGTAGCATCTGTTATGTTAAGAGAAATACATCAATAAATGGTTTTATAGTATTGTTGTTACAAACTTGATAAAAAAAAACCAGTGACTTCCTTCCAAGAAAGGAGTTGTATTACTTGAAGTAGACTATGATAAATTTCTCTACCTTATTTTCCTTTTTTTAATAACTACCTTAGTTATATTGGTAGCTTATAAATGGGAATACTTAGGGCATTATGAGGATCAGAGAAGATCCATTGAGAAAAGGACTATGAATTATATGAGTGCATTACAACATCATATACTCTAACGCCACACACTTTTATTTGCCACAGAGATACCTTCTAAAGCATCTCATATTTCCTAATTATTTTGAGATATGCAAGAGAAGATTAAATGTACTTACTATAAAGAAAAGATAACACTTTAAAGTGCTAGACTAGCCAAATTTGATCATTATTCAATGCTTATATGAGCCAAAATACCACAAACTTAGCAAATATATAAACATTATGTGTAGTAAAAAATACAATGAAGTTTAAAACAGAAACTAACACCAACTATAATTCCCAGAGAAGACAAACAAATCGAACATCACCACTATAGAAAAAGAAAGATGACAAAGACTTTGTGTTGGGTAGTCACATCCCATATAGCTTAAGAGGGTGACTCTAACTGCCTAGTTTAGGTAAGGTGTGTGAAGGTAAAGACTGCCAGCACTGGGTGTCCTCAGAAGAAGCAAATCCATTTGTTGGGTTGACATTTTTTAAACCTGCAACATATGTTAGCTATGTTTATGGCAATTAAATTGTTGGGGGATCTGAGAGGTGAATGTGCAATAAAACCTTTTATGATAAACCATGTGGAAATCATCTCATCTAACCCCTGGAGGTCAAAAGCCACAGTAACATGTTGCCTTTTATCACAAAGAAGAATCAAGGCTCTTTTAGACAGCTTGCCTTTTCCTTTTTATAGACTGAGACTCCAGACATGGGGAGGAGGGGAATTGTGTGACAGGGAAGAGTGAAGAGACCTTTCTTACCAAAATGAACCTAGGCCAAGTGTTGCCAGTAACTTCTAAAAGAGTATCATTTCTAGGCTACTGTTTTCCATTGTGGGGAAACAAATTCTTCTTCAAAGGGCTATAAACCTACAAGATCACTCACTCTATGCTTTTTTCAGGACCAAAAAGTAAGTAAACTTTCTAGCAGAACAGGAGCTCGCAATGAGAGCTTGTGTATTAGGAAGTATATTCGTTGCATTGTGATCATTTTTTATTGAGATATATTATGGAACATACTGCTTGAAAAATAGTGAAGGAATCCTTTTTTTTAAAATTTCCTGCTGAGAAAATGATATATTGGAAACAGTGCCTGTAAGACTTCTAGGAACTGGGAGAGAGTGAGGGAAGGCGGGACATTGCATAAAAAATAATCATTGTATGAAGCTAATTGAAAGGACCTCCAGGATATTGAAACAAAAGCCATATAACAAATGATTGTTGTCCTTAATGTACTATGTTGTCTCTCATCTCCTTTGCTGTCCCTTGGTTATCTCACATTGGTATAGTATCTCACTTTGTTATCTGATATATTGAATTTATTTGTATTTGGTTATTTGAAATTTGATAGGGAAGGGGGGAAAACCAAGACGGGTGGGGGGTGGGGGGGAGGGAAATGGGTACCAAGACATGTGAAAGGGTATCAATGTATGTGAATTAATGCACCTTCTATCTGGCAAATATCATGTAACTCTTTTACTAATTACAATAAAAAATGCAAAAAAATGTATCATTACTTGACTTAGGTAACTGTAAGACTCTATACATCACCTTTATAATAACAATAAAAATAGTTTTAGATACATTCTTGACCATTTTTTCTTAGAGTATTTAAGTGTAAGTCATTTAGTTAAATGAGTCTAGAACGTCATTACAATTAAGGGGGAAAAACTAGCCCCATCCCCACAACAAAACCATTTGAAATTTCTCAGAAACTTCTAAACAATGACTAGTAAGTTGATGTCTGTTTGATGTTTATTTTGAATGTTTCTGACATTTAAATGTATTTTTTCCTTAAAATAGTCTTCCAGTAAAGTCAGCCTGTTATTCAGGTCTCTTTCCTGTTCTGTTATTTTCAAATCTGAGATTTAGAGTAAGTGAAATTTGAGAATTAATGCTAAATAACAGTAATTGTAAATTTAAAATGTTTTAGAAAGAAATATCAGGGTTGATATTACTATTAACAACGAGCACACTTCCAGATCACAAATTTCACTCCTTATTCTCACTGTGTGATGGTCTCGATTCTGTCTGAAGAACAACACAGACACTGCTTCCTGACCTTGGGTGCAATCACAGGTCAATTCCAGAGGAATTAAGGTATATGGACAGTGTTTCTGTCTGGTTGATTCTAATTCACCTTCACAGTGGGATTCATTTTGTTGCAGAATGGCTTCTGATCAACAGTGAATGTGTAGATAAGGCAACTGGTCAGTGGAGCCAATGGCTACTTCTCAGCTGGTGGTTGAATGCTATTAGAAGCCTGGATTCTACCATTCTCTGAGCAGACTTCCAATATCTTGGTGTGGCACTTCCCACCCAGTCCCACTGAGCTGGATTTTAGGGAGCATCAGACACAAAATTTTCACCTTTCAGATGCCCAAACTCAATTCCAGGGTGGTAGGGTGTGACTTTCACATTCCACAAAATAGAGGGAGCAAGATCATCTTGTTCCCAGTTGTCCCATGGAGTAGATGTGTGATTTGGGCTAGTCATTATCTGACTTGGATTTACTTCTAAAAATAAGGCTCAGGAATCATTTAGTACAATTTCTTTTGGGTCCCAGCACTCTTCTGTTCTGTCCACTGGGCCACTTCTCTTATTTCATTCATTCACGCATTCATTCAATATTGAATATTCATTCAATATTGTTTAGAAGCCCCTGCTCAGTAGGGATCGTATTTCTAAGCCCACTACTTTTGTTCCCCTAACCCATGTCTGGGGCTGGGACCAGTTCTTACCAATGGGATATAACAGGAAGAGAAGCTTATCATTTCAGAGGCAATTTCTTTTTTTTTCTCTGCAATGGTTTTATGTAGAAAATGACATAAATAAAATATAATGAATCAAATAAAATAGACATACTTTTTAGCACCTCCTGTGTAATAGTCCTTATCTTCCAATTGCAGATATGTAACAATGAATTAAAACAATCTCATGATCTCCTGCAGCTTATAGTTAGCGGGGGAATGGACATGAATGAACAAGTATTTTTTTTAGAGATAAGTTTTTGAAGAAAAACAAAACATAAGAGATAGATTTGGTGCACCAAATCCATGAAGTTGTTCCCTTCTTAAATTAAGGAAACTGGCCTTTGGCACCTATAAACTAGTAAGTTAACTAGCTGAAGGCCTCTCTAGTAACTGCCATTTTTATTCCTCCCCATCTACTGAATAGAAGGGTATCATTCAATATACATAGAAATGGTAGAGGCCAAAAGCGGAAGGAATCTGAATTCTAATTGATCCCATTAGGGATGTTTGATGAACCATGGTTATATATACAAGAACTTTTTAAATTTTAGTTAAACTTAGTATTATCCTGACACTCGCAATCAGGCAAGAGGCAGCTACTGAATGCTTATTATGTACATATCACAGTGCAGTTCCAGGTCTACAGTTCAGCATGGTAGGTTAAGAAACATAGGTGTGAACACAACTGTCATACAGTTAGATACATACCCTGATAAATATAGCATATCGTGAGAGAATATAACCTGGAACTTTTCAGGGAAGACTTTCAGCAGAGGTAATATTTAAATTAAATTTGTGGTGTTATGAACTAAATGCTTGTGTCCCCCCAAAAAATTCATGTGGAAGCTAGTAATTCTACTGTCACAGTGATAGTATTTGGAGATAGGGGATCTTTAGAAGGCAATTAGAGTTACATGGGATCCTTAAGATGACCTTAGGGCCCTTATATTAAAAGGAAAATTTTTCTCATTTCTCTTTTTGACCTATGAGAACATAGTGAAAAGAATCCAACTGCAAGACCGGAAAAGAGCCCTCTTCAGAGCCTCTTCTAACACCTTACTTTTGACTTCTAGCTTCCAAATTATGAGAAATTCCATTGTTTAAGCCATGTAGCTATGTAATGACACCTTGAGATCTAAGACAATGGTATTTCTAAAGGACCAACCTTTGTAAAAGCCCAGAAATATGATACAAA
Source organism: Megascapheus bottae (assembly GCF_031878675.1). NCBI lineage: Eukaryota > Metazoa > Chordata > Mammalia > Rodentia > Geomyidae > Megascapheus > Megascapheus bottae. Next base: position 6,692,360 of record NC_143520.1, on the reverse strand, counting down.
GTTATACTTGTTTGAGGAATTTGATGGCTGCATACAGAATGGTGTAGTAAATTGAAATTGATTTGATGGGATTGCCCATAGATTGAGGGCTTTGAAGGGTTATCAGAAAGATGGCTTCTGTTATTCACAGCTTGGTAGTGGGCATCCAATAATATTGGAATGATCCTGGGGTCCTGTGAGAATTTGTTTCTGGCCTAAAAATTTAGGTAAGCAGAGAGAAGTAAGGGATTGGCCTAGAAATAGTATTAGTGACACCTGTAATCTCTTTAACAAAGAAGATAGCTGAAACAATATTCAGCTTTCCAGCCAAATGGATTTTACACAGCTTAGCAATTGAGGAAAAGAGGAGCAATTCCAGGTGGATCCTTGTTATTCACTGATGATATTGTTAAGCAGGCATGGACTTCAGCTCCCAATTTCATGGCAACAGAATATTGTGACTTTGAAGCTTGGCAGTAAAAAACAAATGATTCAAGAATGTGTAAGAACTTTAGGTCTAACTTTAGTGAGGTTCTTACTTCAGAGAGAAGAGGCATTATTTTAATTCTTAGTTCTGACTTGGCAAATAACCAAAGAGAATATATCAGAAATGTCCCAGCCTATTTTCCAATAAGTGTCATTGATGGACATTTAAAAAATTGCTTTTACTCTAGATTTTCTTCACTGTCAGATCTTCACAAAAGAGGCAAGAGAAACAACAGAGACATTCCTATCCCATCCTTTGTCTAATCTTTTCACAATTCAAGACCACAAAGCTGCTGTGAGAGCCTGATCTCAGTGTTAGCCTTGTTCCCTGTGTGTTTGGCAGAGCAAACAATTCCATTTACCAGCACTCCAGTGAACATGTGGTGATAAATAAAGCTGCCACCCTCAGCTTGCCCACTGTGCTTAAACTGCTGCAATGGACAAGCGAGTCTCTGTTGCCTCTGCCTTTTTTCATAGAAAAAGAAAAAAAATAGCCTGCAAATGCAGTCAATTTTAATTTCTAAGATAAATTTCAAATACAGAAAACAGAATTGTAGGTCAGTTTAGCCCAAAGTGGATTTGATGATCAGATTGGGAAGACTTGAATGCTAATGAGATAAAGCAATATAAAAGAAACGATGCCACATGGATATATAAGGGTTCTCCTTTTCTCTCCTTGGAACAAGATTTCTTTTGGGAAAAGGCACATTTATTAAAGATACAAATGCAGTCAGATCTAAGTCAAAATTAAATGTGCTCACTTTCTAACTACAGAACCTTTGAATTTTGTTCAAATAAAAATAAACACTACTTTTTATTCACAAGTTACTGTGTCAAGACCATACTATGTCCGTTCCTTCATTGCCATTGTCTTTGTGTGAGCCCGTGAACCTTTACAGATCTCCTGTATGAGATCTCCATTTATTTCCATCATACCCATACCATTAGCAGAGTTGAGTATATTACCTATTGAGTGCAGAAACCTGGCTGGATGTCTGTAAGGCAGATGAGTTGACATACACTGTCTTGTTACTTCCCAATAATAGATTTTTCTTTGTCAGTCAAAGCCTTTGCAATCCTGTCCACACATACTTGTGAATCTTTCCCTATACACACCCCATTGTCCATTTGTTCTCTGCCCCCACACTCTCCCACCTTTGTGCCCTTGTTCTAGATCAGTTGCCATCTTCTATCTTTCCACCTTCAGCTCATATTCTCCAGCTAGCCTGGAGTCTAGCTTGGTTTTCATATATCCCATGAATCCTGTCCTGCCAAACTCACTAGCAAGTCCAGGAAATCTGTCCTAGCAAGAATGTTCCTAACAGCATGGTAATAATAGCAACAAAAAAAGAATCAATATAAATGTCCATCAATAGTGTGTCATCTACATAAATTATTATATTCTTAAATTTTGCAAAAATAATGTAATTTTAACTACAGTGATAGGGAATTAAAGATAAGAATATATATTACATAAGAACAACAACATATACAAACATATATATCAGACAGACAGATCTTAGAAAGATGCCTCAACACATGGATAAGCACAAAGACTGGTGTGATTTCATACTTAAAACAGAAGACTGAATTTCTCTCCTCATTCTTTACCCTCTCCAACCAGGAGCCCATGCCTTAAGCTCCTTAATGAAGTTACCTCTGAAGGTAACCACTGGAGGTTCTTGTATGCTCACAGCTGCAGACACTGTCCTGTATCTTCTCTTGCAAATGCTCTAAGAAGTTTTGTTACGTCACTTTCAGATAAAAACCCATCATGGGAATCACATTACTATGTGCCAAGCAATCAGTCTGTGACTTGACACTGGCTTCTGCTGGGTAATGGGATCTTCTTGATTCCCCTTTCTCCTTCATTCTCCATAAGTGACAAGTGTCTCCCACACACCAATCCTGAGCCACATGATAAACAATATACAAGTTCTGCCTAAAAAATATCTCTTGACTCTGCAGATATGTATTCCCAGGTTATGCCTGAAAGTTTTTCTATAGGATCTTTGTACTCTGCTCTAGGGTAAGTACATTGCCTGATGCTGACTGAGAATATCTGTGTTCAAAACCTAGCTATGGCACTTACTACCTTGCTATCTTGGGTAAGTCATTCTTTCTGAGGATCAGTTCAGTCACATAAAATGGTAGTGACAACATTATTTGCCACGTTGCTTTATTGTGAAGAATGAATGAGGTCTAAATATCAAAGTAATTTCTATATCATAAAAATCTCGCATCTAATCCATGATTAAAGACCAATCTAATCCAATCCCTCCTTCTATAACTTCTGCTGAGACAACTCTCAAACCTATGACTTCTGAGAATTTTCAAACCTAGACAGTGAAGACCAGGATAGAAACATCACCTACTTGACTTCATATATGTGACCTTCAACTGATCTTCCAAATGAGAAGGGCCTGACATGAAGAATGATGTTTCTTGCCATATTAAAATGATCCAGGATGGCAGCACCTTAAGGGCTCCAACAAGTCTTGGAAGGAACTCACAGCCTACGTTCAAGGTTTTATCCAGCCCTTGAGATGCAATGTAGAAGCCCACTTGTTCACATGTTAAACAGAAGCCCTTTGCTGAAATACAGAGATGTATGGATCTGAATTGGAAACTCATTCAGGAATATAGAGGAACATTAAATAAACTTACCATTACTTGTGTTTCTTCTCCACTGATGACTATTTCTAGAAAGAAGCATCCATTTTCTAAAAGCTGTGACCATTTTTGGTTGTGTAGATTCTCATGTGTTTTGCCTGTGTAATGGTTTCTTCTGGAGGTGTCAGTTATTGTTATGAGATGCTAACAGGCTCCTGGAAGAGCCATCGTGTCAAGTACAAGGTTTCAGGTTATGATTCCTGACTGTGCTTCAGGTTTTTTTAATTTCTGCCTTTTCCCACCTCCCACCCACAACCTATTACATTTCCAGTCCTTTGGCTCATAACCCCAGTGGTATTATTTACATCTGTTTGGATCCTAGCTTTGGAGATAGCCTTTCTCTCCATTGATGGAGAAGCTGGTGTTCATGACCGGTGCCATATTCAAATAATTTGTACTGTTTTTGATCCTTGTCTTCTGGTGCCAATAAACTAGGTTGCTTTTTACTGAGTGGCATAAAAGCAGCCCATATGATTTTCTGTCATATGCACATGTAGTTTTCATCTCAAATACAGGTAAGTCACAACCCTTCTTCAGAAGTGAAGCTGGCTCTAAGATATTTTTGGGCTTTTCTGATGATTGCTTTATCACCCCATTTGGAGTCAGGGCCTTTCTCTGGAGCCCAGGCTCATTTCAAACTTGCTAACTGAATGCTGGGACAACAGATCTGTTGTCATACTACAGCCATGCCTGGCTGATTTTCATTTTGATAAATCCAGAATCTTCCATGTTAATTGCTCAATCATATTCTTTAAAATATAAATTTTGATTTCAAAACAATACATATTTATTGGAGAAAATTTGGATCTTAGAGATGTACAAGGCATACATTAGACAACTGCTCTTAACAATTGGCTTTTGTCTAAGAATAATCAGACTAGATAATAGAATTGAGGTCAATCTATTTACATAGTTTGGCCAGATTTTCTTCTGCCTAGTATATCAGAGTCAAATCACTGAACTTGGCTAGGAATTCACCCTCTTAAAATCAATTCCTCAGAGGCTTCCTATCTGCAATGGCTCCTCATATACCTGTCTCTGTGTTAACATTGTCTGACTTCTGGTTTATAAACAATGGTACAACTCTTGAGACCAGATGCAGGCTCATTGGAATCATGCAGAAAATCCCACTTATAGAACTCTCTTAGCTCCAAATATAGCTGTATACTCTAGAAGGAATAGTGCTGACAAAACAAAGTAAAATATTCAGCACCTTACAAAGAACATTTAAAAAAATCTATTGAGATCACAGCTGAGAAACCGAACCACCAGATCCTATTACTTCTTTCTGTAACTGCAGCTTTGAATGCCATGTTTTTTGTCATTCATTTAAATAGATTTTATTTTTCTTGCACTTCTGTTTTGCAGCAAAATTAACCAGAAAGTAGAATTTCCCTGAATTCTGTCTTATATTTCCTGTTTTTACTTCTACTCGCATGAATAACATCTGGCACATTGATTATAATTCTAACAGTCCATGAACCATTATGGACATATCATTATCCACAAAAGCTCAAGATTTACATTAGAATTCATTATTAGCATTGTACTTTCTCTAGATTTTGTAAATGTGCAATTGTATATACTATAGTTTGAATTTTGTCCCCTTTAAAAATTCATTTCCTGGGAATTTTGTCCTCAAAGCAACAATGCTGGGAAGTGTGGCCTAAAAGGTTTGCTTTCTTTTGCTCTTCCTTCCACCAGGAGAGGACTAAATTTTTCCCTTCATTTAAGTGGAGCTGTGGCTCAAGTGGTAAAGCAACAGCCTTGAGCACAAAGGGTAAGGGACAGTGCCCAGGCCAAATTCAAGCCATAGTACTAGCACATACAAAAAGGTAATTTCCTGCTTGAGGATGTAGCAAGAAGATGCCTGTTAGATGAACACCAGATGCTGATACCTTGATTTTGGATTATCTAACCTCCAGAAATAACCCTCTGTTCTTGTAGCAACACCAATGGAGTAAGACTACATACACAAAATACAAGATAATTTCACTGCACTAAGAATCTGAGCTCTGTTCATTTATCCCTTCTCTCACCAAACCCCTGTCAACCCTGCTTTTTAAAATTGCCTCTATGATTTTATCTTTCCCAGAAAGTCCCATAATTGAAAGCTACAATATGTGGCCAATTCAGATGGACTTCTTTTATATAGTATTGAGGTTCTTTCATCTTTTTTTATGGTTTAGAAGGTGTGTGTGTGTGTGTGTGTGTGTGTGTGTGTGTGTGTGTGTGTGTGTGAAAGGGAGGGTTATGTTTGTGTAGTTTTGTCATTTTGTTTTGTTGTGTTTTACTTTTCCAATCCTGGGGCTTGAACTCAGGGCCTGAGCATCGTCCTTGGGTTTTCCTCAAGACTAGCACTCTACCACTTGAACCATAGCTTCATTCTGATTTTTTCGACAGTGAATTGGAGATAAAGTCTCACTGACTTTCCTGCCTGAGCTAGCTTCAAACTGTGATCCTCAGACCTCAGCCTCCCGACTGGCTGGGATTATAGGCATGAGCCACTGATGCCCAGCCTCAAATCCCTTTATCTTTAAGCAGATGTCTATGGCCTTCTGAGATCCACACACATTTCACGTTAGTCTCTGGATCTTGGCACTGTACCTGGCATCTTATAGGTGGTTAGCAAGTATTTACTGGTTGGTTGGCTTTCATTGGCCTAGCTGCTACTGCTTTAAAGGACAACAAGGAATATACTCGGAGAGATTCACTCCAGCACATAGGCATAAATATGCACATGGATAGAGAAGCAAAAGCAAAGGTGCTCTTCTGCCTCATCTTGGGAAAGTTTTTAATTCCTGGGAGGCAAATTTGTCCCCATTTCTGTACTGCATACATACCCTGAACTATGTCCCAGAAACAGAGTAGATAATAACCATATTTGCTTACTGACTAATATACTTTTGCCAGTGTAGAAGAGTTTACTAGTAAAGAACCACATAGCATTCCTGGGTTAATTGTTAGGAGTTCATTATTGTTCATATTGCTGCTTTTCAATAGCAGAGATTCTCCTTTATGAACTCAAATCAATGATCCAATGTGGAGCCAATGCTCCCCCAACCCCCTGCCTCCTGCTTATTGTCAAAAGCACACCACACATTGTAGCAGCCATATTGCCAAATCTTTATAGCATCTATAAATTGAAAACTACTGCCTCTGACAGCTATGGGCCTGTGTCAACACCAGATCATGTTGATTCTTCTGGAATGTGTTTGTGAAAGCACTACACCAACCTTAGAAGCTGTTGACATTAGAGGCTGTAAGTTAATTAGATGTGGCCCCAGAGCATCATGGGACTTGACACCTAAGAGAATTATTTTTCCTTAACCTTTTCTTTTTAATTCAGCTGTCTTAGCTGTCATGTTTTGAAGACAAGAAAGCCAATTCCAAGGGGAAGTCCAAGTTTCTGGGCAAATGACGATACCTGAGGACGTCTGGGGTTTCAGTAGATGGTGATGGCGATGCCTAGAAACAGTGAAAAGCTAGTGGTCAGAGAGACTGCTCAAAATGTGCCTGTTTGGGGAGCATCAATGCCTGATGCTGCCTGTGGGCAGGATCTTGCTGAGAATGAATTTGTGACAGTGTAAGCTTTAAGCCCCATGTCCTTAACCCCCCCCTCTCTCTTTCTGTCTCTCTTTCTCTCTCTCTGTGTGAAACCAAAAACCTTTCACTGTGAAAATATGCCATGAAAGATACATGCAATTTCTATTTCGACAAGTCAAAAAAAAAAAAAAAAAGAACTGGTCCTTACACTACTCTTATTGGCATGAGGGAAAATGTCTATCTAGTAAACATGCACAAACTGGTCCCTTCTGCCACTGATAGTATGCTGGTGTGGGACATTATCCTACACTGACAGATAGCTTTAGCTGCCTGGAGTGAGCCAGAGTGGCATGGGGGCAGGCACTTTGGGAAGTGGGAAGTGAAGCCAATGGGATGAGGAGAGGTGTGCAGAACTGTTCATATCTTTCTTGATATGCCAGACAGCATGCCCTGGGCTTGAGTGCTCAGTCCTGAGAGAGACCCAGGAGATGAAGGCAGAGCAATCTCTGCCTTCAGCTGGTTTACATTCTCGTGGTGGGAAAGATAGAGGCCACATAACGCTAGTTAGTAGGAGAGACTGAGTAAGAATGAAGTGAGTGAGAACTTCAGGGCTTCCGAGAAAGGCAAAAAGGCCTGCTGTAGAGTGACGTATTATGTAAAGGCTAACAGTGACATGTTACTGAAAGAATCTCAGTATTTTAGACCATGTTGTTCAGGTATGTGGAGGATTTGGGTAGGATTTTGAGTGGCTTATAGATACAAGGATTCAAGAGAGAGTGCCCTGAAACATCTGACCTGCTAAGGAACTAAGTGTGAGGAAGTGGAGTTTGGCTCAAGTGGTAGAGCATCAGCTTGGAGTGAGAAAGCCAAGTGAGAACACAAGGCCCCGAATTCAAGTTCCAGGACTGGCACCCCACCCCCAAAACCAGGAAAATAGAAAAAGGAAAGGAAATAAATAAATGTGGGAATTTAAACATAAGCTACTAAGAGATTCAACTAAGTTGAGAGCTCAAAGGAGGTGGTAGTGGAGTAGAGAGGTGAGGATAGTCACTGTAAGAAGCTTTGAGGTATAGTAACCCAAACAGCCTGGTACTGGCACAAGAACAGGCCTGAGGACCAATGGAATAGAACTGAGGACCCAGATATTAATCTATAGACTTATGGCCAACTAATCTTTGGTAAGGAAGCCAAAAATATAGAATGGAAGAAAGACAGCCTTTTCAACAAGTGGTGCTGGTAGAACTGGTTAAGTACCTGCAGAAAACTAAGGTTGGATCCTTCTTTGTCACCCTGCACCAGGATTAACTCCAAATGGATCAAAGACCTGGAGGTAAAAGCAGATACACTGAAAACTTTATCAGAATGAATAGGAGATACACTAGGTCTCCTTGGTACAGGTCAAAACTTACTTAATAAGGATCAAACACAACAAATCAAAGAAAGTCTAGATAAGTGGGACTGCATTAAACTGCAGAGCTTCTGTATGGCAAAGGACATAGCTAGCAAACTAACTAGAAAGCCTACAGAGTGGGAGAAGATCTTCATTAACCATACAACAGACAAAGGCCTCATATCTAAAATAAATTAACAGCTAAAAAAATTGAATTACTCCAAAACTAATCTCCAAAGAAACAACCATCCCATTAAAAGATGGGCCAAAGACTTAAAGACAGTCTTCTCTGAAGAAGAAATAAGAATGGCCTATAGACACATGAAGAAATGCTCAACATTTCTGGCCATAAAAGAAATGCAAACCAAGACAACTCTAAGATTTCACCTCACTCCAGTTAGAATGGCCATGATCAAGAAATCTAATAACAACAGATGCTGGAGGGGATGTGGCCAGGAGGGATCACTACTACACTGTAGATGAGAGTGTAAACTCATTCAACCACTATGGAAAGCAGTATGGTGATTCCTCAAAAGCCTAAACATAGAGCTCCCCTATGACCCAGCAATTCCACTACTTGGCATTTACCCAATCATCTAGAAACAAGGACATACTAAATCCACTAGCACAACGATGTTCATTGCAGCACTATTTACCATAGCAAAGATATGGAACCAACCCAGATGCCTCCTCTTTGTAGATGATTGGATCAACAAGATGTGGTATTTATACACAATCAAATTCTATGTTGCCATCAGAAAGAATGACATTGCCCCATTTTTAAGGAAATGGAAAGACTTGGAAAAAATCATTAAGTGAAGTAAGCCAGACTCAAAGGAACTTAGGCTCAATGGTTTCCCTCATTTTTTATAATCAGTAGAAACCTTAGGCTCTCCTAGCAGGGATTTACAATAGAGCAAAACCTAGATACATAAGGCCATATACAGTATGACACGAAATGAAAGGACCTCCAGGTTATAGAAACAAAAGCCATATAATGTGATTGTTTTCCTTAACGTACTATGTTATCTCTCATCTCTTTTGCCGTCCCTTGGTTATTTAATATTGTTACAGTATTTCACCTTGTTATCTGATATATTGGATATATTCGTATTTGGTTATTTGAAATAGAATAGGGAAGGGGGGAAAAAAAGATGAGGGGGGGAGGGAAATGGGGACCAAGACATGAGAAAGGGTATCAATGTATGTGAAGTAATGCGCTTTCTATCTTGTGAATATAATGTAACCCTTCTATTAATTACAATAAAAATATATGAAAAAAAGAATCAGTGAGGTTTGTTTAGTTTAGATTAGCTTTGTTTTGGGATACTGGGGACTGAATTCAGGGTCTTGCTTGGTCCAATCCTTTTGCCTTTTGGTTTATTTTTCAGATAGGATCTCTTTTACCTACAGCACACGTGTCTGTAGCTAGGATTACTGGTATGCCCTACCATGTATTTCCTGAAGAGGATTTTTTCATCCTTTTAAAAAATATAATGGATTGTTATTAAGGTGATGTAGATAGGGGTTACCATTTCATAAGTCAGGTAATTAGTACATTTATTTTTGGACAATGTCACCCTTTCCTTCACCTTTCCCCAGTTTCTCCTTCCCATCCATGCCCACAAGTTACACAGTTCATTTCCTACATGGTGTCTACTGAGTGATAGTAGGGTTTTAAAGAACGGGGTTATACAAGAATTGCAGAAATCACAAAGCACCACATCCCTGGTCCCCTACCTCTCGGAGACAGCTCATTTTCTAGAGGTAGATCTCTCCCTATCTTGATTCTCCTGCCTAAAGCTATGGAGGGTTCACTATTAAGCTATGTGGGTTTTTCATTTAAAAAAAAATCTATCTCCAGGCTGGGAGTCTGGCCTAGTGGTAAAGTGTTTGCCTAGCATGCACAAAGACCCAGGTTCAATTCTTCGGAACCACATACATAGAAAAAAAAGCCAGGAGTGGTGCTATGGCTCAAGTGGTAGAGTGTTAGCTTTGAGAAAACCCAAGGACAGTGCTCAGCCCAATCCTAGGACTGGCAAATAAAAATCTATCTCCATATATATCCCACAAAATAATCCTGTTTCAATTTAGTATAATTTGTGAGCTCATTCATTCACTAATTCCTTCTTTCTTCAACAATGGCTGAGCATGGCCCTGGATAATTCAGATCTCATGCCTGCCCTCAGGAAGTTTAAATTCAGCAGTCATCCCACAGATAATCACTGTGAGGAAGAAAGGGCTGTGCATCTTCAAAAGGCATAGTGAGCATCCACAGACGATGACAGCTACATGTGGAGGCATGAGCCAGAAGCGTGTTAAAAGAAGTGAGAGCTGCATTTTTGTTGCAAAGGGTTTGGTGTTTGTCTTAAGTCTGTTCCCTGTTTTATTCCACTTGGGCTATATATAATAAAATACTGCAGATGGGGTGGCTTAAACAACAGAAATTTATTTTCTTGCAGTTCTAGGAGTCAGATGTCTCAGATCAAGCTCTATCAGGAACAGTTTTAGTGAGAGCTCGATTCCTGACATGACCATCTTCACACTGTGACTTGACTCCTCCTCCTCCTTCTCCTCTTCTTCTCTTTCTCCTCCTCCTCCTCTTCCTCCTCCTCCTCCTCCTCCTCCTCCTTCTCCTTCTTCTTCTTCCTCTCCTTCTTCCTCTTTTTCTTCATGTTCGGACACTAGTTGTGCGGGATTACAGTCCCGCCTACAGACCTCAAATTAACTCCCTATAGACATAGATCTTGTTATCCAACAGGATCACAAAGAGAGTTAGAGCTTCAGTAAGTACATGTGGTAGAAGGGAAAGCTGCAATTTAATCCATGGTAATGAATCCAGGCAGTGAGAGAAGGTACTTGTTTCAGGTCCTCTTCATGGAAGTTAGCAGGCATTTGTAAATGAAGATGCTCAAAACATAAAAATCAAAGAAATTGGGGTAGTCCAGTTTGGTGTGGAATAAAGATGGTTTTTCTTCTTCAGGAGAAATAAGAGTGACTCATGGTTTCTCAATCACTCCGTTTCTTGTATGAATTCTATTATACTCTCATTCATATTTTCAAGGTCCATCGTTCTTACAAATAGTAATTAAATCCATTCATGAAGAAGCTATTGACTTCTTGAAGTTATCCATCCTTTTTCTCACATTAAACTCTAAGTGGTGATAAGCTAGTACAAACATGGGCCTGGAGAAAAAGGAATTGTCTCGGTTTAAGGTACCTGTTATTTTTGGCCAATCAGTTGTTATCCAACTCTCTTTTGGTGGAGCATTGATTTCTCTCTGAGAAATGAACACTTTGCTGTGCTCTGTAATGTTTTGATGATCCTGGATATCAAATTAAGACAAATTTTGGTCTTGGCTACTAACACAGAAAATGTTCTGAAGGAATTTAACTTTTTATGTCCTATTATCTTGATCCCAGAACCCCCCTTTCTAAAAGAAGAAGGAAATCAACCTTTTACTTTATTTTTGTGAGCTACCCTGTATCCTTTTAGTAACTATCATTCTTTTCTTCACGTACTTGCTTTCTGTTGCAACTAAGGAAGTTTACCTGGTGCCCAACAGGGTGTTAGAAAAGGCCTACTATCCCCAAACTGTCTTTTTTAGACCCACCTTGGACTTCAGAAGGAGACTAAAGACCACTTCTGTGCCCCCTCTAAAGACTTCCCAGCACGCGAGTCCTTGCTCACATGTGGTAGGTAGTTTAGGTTATGTCCCCTTCATATCACACCATGGTTGTCACCATTCTAGACTTATCCAACAGTTCGTATAGGAATTGCTTCAGCTGCCATGTCCAGCTGTCACGATAAGGACAAGAGTGTCCTCCACAGGACTGTCCCCAATGAGGGCATGGAAAGGACAGCAGAGGTTCTGACTACCAACAAGAAAGTGCAATGAAGAGCCATAAGGAAGGAACAACAGATGGAGGCGGCCTCAGGTGAGCTTTGCCAGCATGACATTAGCTTTCTCCACATTTTTAAAAATACCATTTCCTAGGCTCTGCTGCCAGAACTTTCTGGAACACCAGACCTCCAAGCCAGGGCAAGCTGGAAAGCCAGCCAGCCAGTGCTGTTAGTGCCAGGAGATCACAGCCACAGCCACTAATGGCAGCTTGCCAGATAACTTGGTGCCTTTTCATTTCTGCCAGATGGATATAGCCATCAAAGTCATCTTCCAGGCTTCATGGTCCAGGTGGCAGGCCTAGCAAGGCCTGCCAGCCCAGGGCTCTGAAGCTGGCTGCTGGCAATGTTTTGGAGGCTTTAACAAATGGTCCTCTTTGTCACATTTAGGCAGGTCTGTAGCCACCTAGGAACTTCAACTCTGTCAGTGTCTCCAGCAGACAGAAATAATTGTAGAACATCTGTCAGTGGTTGAATCAGGTCTCACTTCTATCATCCTTTGAACTTCTTTAAACAAAGAGGCTTCGTAGCTCCTTCCCTGTGACTATTCCCCTTCCAAAAGCCAGCTGTCAGTGAGTATTAGTGTAGTGTTTTGTTTCTATAAAGAAACTACCGATGTCTGCAATAATGTAACATAAGAATTGCCATGAACAGCATCTGTTATGTGTCTCACATGCATACTGAATCTAAAATATCAGGTCACTAGAGCTGTAGGTGTAAATTTATTTACTATTTATTGGGCAAATGTTTCATTGCAAGTATCATGTTAGGTACTATTTGGGAAGCCCTTGACAGAATGTCTTTTTCTAACAGGGGACAAAGACAAAATGACTGGACCGCAGGGTCTCCAGTTCAGCTAAGGCTTAGTTCAGAACACAAGATTGTGTTGATGATAACCTGATTTTTAATGATGGGTGTTTGTTAGTCACAATGGTCTGAGAAATGCGTGGGCCATTCTCTTCCACGAATTGCACCTTTCCTTGGATGGCCAACCTCCCTTGTAAGGTAAATAAGTATGGGTCTCTCCAGTAATAAAAAGGGCAGGGAAAGATTCACCTTTGACCACATGCCTCAGAAAGTTCTTGCTGATTAATGGTCTTGCAAACACAGGAGTTTTTAGTGCTCACTTTTAGGGCTCATACTTAAACTTTCCAAGTTCAAGCCATGGTATGACAACAGTCACTTTGTTTCATATGTGTTTACCCAAACTTGCCATTTCTGCCAGTACTGCTTCAGCTATCTGCACAAGAGAAAACATATAAACCTATAACAGGATTTTATATCCTGTCCTAGGTACATCTTCTCCTTACCTGTCCATTAGAAGAGTGATTACTGTCATGGGTGAGAAACGTTATCTTAGGAGATGAGTCCTGTCTAAAGAATAAAGTAAATATATAAAACCTAGTGGCCAGTATGAGTGTTGGCATCTTTCACTCGGGATCTACTGCATTATGTCTGATTCTCAGAAGCCTGCAAAGTTTCCTTCCTGTATGTTGATTTGAAGGTTCAGTTTTAGAAATTCTTCTTTCTTCTCTTTCTTCTTTTCCCTCCCTCTCTCCCTTCCTTTCTTCCTTCCTTTTCTTCCTTTCCCTCTCTCTCCTCCCCCTCCTTCTTTCCTTCCTTCTTTCCTTCCCTTTCTTCCTTCCTTTCTTTCTCGACAGTGTCTCACTACATAGCCCGAGCTGTTGGAATTAACTATTCTCTTGCTTCCACCTACTACCAAGTGTTGTGATTGCAGATATGTGCTACCACCATATTCACCTGGGGAAATCAGGTTCTTTTTCTTTTCCTTTTTTCTTTTTGGCAGTATTAGAGTTTGAACTTAGGGCCTCTACCACTTAAGTAACACCCCCTACGGATAGAAGTCAACTTCTTAACCAAACTCTATCTACTGAATTGAGTCTGATTCCTATGGGTCTGCTTCATTCTTGTTCCCTTCCTACAGTATGCTGTGCTGCAGTAGAAAGGTTACTGTCACTTCTACAATCAGCATTTCTCCAGCTGGGAGAGGAAAGAACTTTCCTGATACCAATTTCTTTCTTCTCTTGAGGACTTTAGGATGAATACAAATTTTGTCTGAGTGGCATGGGGTTGTGGAGATGGGCTATTTGGAGAGTTCTTATCTGTGGGTGATACAGGGCCACCTCCTCTGAAAACAGATTCTAATGCTGTTTCACTGACCTTCCTGAGGAAATGCTATGACAACTACTCTTCACACTGTCGAAGTAGCTAACCATGCACCATGTGGCTTGCTCCTGTAGCTCAGGCACACTGGACCAGGGCTAGGTACCTCAACCAAAGCAGCCATCCAATTGTCTGATCTATGATGAGGTCTGCTGTGGAAAAAACCAAGCTGCATCAATTAGAATTGTGCTTCTGGAAATCTGATGGGGAAATACGGAGAGAGAGAGGCAGACTTGGGGGCATAAAGCGTAAGGCCGACTGGCTTGAAGTCAAGTAAGAGACTATATTCTAGCTGAAATCACATGCTAATAAAAGTGACTAGGAGGCTGGGAGTTTGGCCTAGTGGTTAAAGTGCTTGCCTAACATGCATGAAGACCCAGGTTCAATTCCTCGGTACCACATACATAGAAAAAAGCCGGAAGTGGTGCTGAGGCTCAAGTGGTAGAGCTCTAGCCTTGAGAAAGTCCAAGGACAGTGCTCAGGCCCTGAGCTCAAGTCCAGGACTGGCAAAAAAAAAAAGTGACTAGGAATCATTGGCTATTCTTAAGTTCAAGGTCTACAATTAGGGGTGACCCTACATAGTCACTATTTTCCCCCAAAGCACTGTAGAACTACCAGCTCTACTATGCACTTGCTGTGTGGTGGGAGGGTTCTTCCCATCATCTTAGGGCAGTGTGTCTTTCAACCATCCAAAGCTGCTCAGCAAGATTTAGCACAAGTGTCATCTCTGTGTATCAAGCAGCAAATACACTTTTGTTTTTTGCTTCCCCTTTGTTTTGCTAAAACAAAGGTAGGGGGAAAGGGCCATGATATCAGGGTCATTCATTTGAAAGAGTTAAGGGAAATTAGAAGTTCTTCTGGGCAAGAAAAGGCAAAAGGATCAAACTCAGGAGGTCTTAACTATTCTTCCATGTAAAGTTCAGCTTATTGAGGTGCTGTTGTGGCAAAAGCCTTCAGATAGACTTGAAGAATGTGTAAAAGCGTGATTATTCTTCACTTTTTCAAGGCCAGCTAGAAAGACTGTATACCTCTTGGAAGACTTGTGATCCCAATGACCCTGCTTCCCCTCTGATTCCAGAAGATACAAAGGGGTGAGCAAGGAGTAAGGTATGTGACCTTAAGCTAGCAATCTTGTGCTCTTGACATTTGAGTGATGCATTCTCAGGACCAAGAAGTCTTTGTATGTTTTTGCTTTTGCTGGAGTTTAAACTTAGGAGTTTTCCTTTACTCATCTTGTTCTCATAGCTGGAGCTCTAACCCTTGAGCCACAACTCCAGCCCAACATTTTGCTATTTATTTATTTGTTTATTATGCTGGTCCTGGGAACCTGAGAATTTTGGATCAAGGCTAGCAGTATACTTCTTGAGCCACAGCTCTATTTCTAGCTTTTTGGTGGTTAATTGGAAGTCAGAGTCTCACAGATTTTCCCAGGAGTGCCGAATGGCTCTGAACCACAGTCCTCTGATCTCAGCCTCCTGAGTAGCTAGGATTACAGCCATGAGCTACTAGTGGCCAGCTTGCTGATTGTATTTTGTTTATTAATTTTTTTGTTGGTCATGGAGCTTGAACTCTGGGCCTGGGTGCTGTCCCTGAGCTCTTCAGCCCAAGGCTACTACCCTACTCCTTAAACTACAGTGCCACTTCCAGTTTTCTAGTTATTAAAAGGAGATAAGAGTCTCACCATTCTTCAGTGCCCGGGCTGGCTCTGAACCACGATCCCCAGATGTCAGCCTCCTAAGTGCCTAGGATTATAGGCATGAGCCCCTGTGCCTGGCTTGCTGGTTATTATTTTTATTTCTAGATGCAGATCTAACTTTATTAAAAGAAAAAAAAAGTGCTCGCTTATATACAGCACATCATACAATGGCAGCCACCTCATATGAGCAACAGTAAACAGGGAACCTTCCTGATGCAACTGTCAGCCAATTGTGTCCCCTGAGACTTGGCCCTTACCGGGAGTTTCTGTGAGCTCCTGCTCCCAGTGGAAGTGCCAGTGCCCTCCTCCCAGACGCCCATTTCACTGGGTGTTCCCAGGAGGGTACACACCTGACCGCACAGCATCACGGAAGCACAGAGAGCAAGCTGGGTTTCTATGCCACCTTGCTAGTTATTTTTTTTAAATATTTTTATTGTATTTAATAAAAGGGTTACATGATATTTGCCAGATAGAAGGTGCATTAATTCACATACATTGATACCCTTCCACATGTCTTGGTCCCCACCCTCCACCCCCCCTTGCTAGTTATTTTTAAGGTAGGGTTTCATGGGCTTTTCTTCCCATGTTATCTACCCAAAACATCTTGAAACATATGGTGGTGCATAATAGTTTTGTTGGGGACCCCGTTGGCTCAGAGAGTAGAACCCAGAAAGAAGAAATAGCAGTTTTAATGGGCTCAATCCCAAAGGGCACTCAGCTCTCAGAGCTAGAATGCCATGTGTGTGTGCGTGCGTGCGTGCGTGCGTGCGTGCGTGTGTGTGTGTGCTGGAGCTACACTTCCAGTCTGGTATGCAGCTTGTTAATTGGAGGTTAGGTCTTGAAAACTTTTCTGCCTGGGCTGATTTCACCCTGATCCTTCACAGTTTTGCTTCCTGGATTGATAGGATTAGGGGTGTGAGCTGCTGGCACACAGCTCGCTCTAAGGCCTATGACTTTGACTCTAAGGCCTTTGCCATTTTCAATTAGCTCCTAATTTGCATTGACATCACTTCTACTACGACTGTAACCTGGCATAAGAATCTCTTTTAAAACTGGGTGCTTGTGGCTCGCCCCTGTAATCTTAGCTATTCAGAAGGCTGAGATCTGAGGATCATGGTTCAAAACCAGCACGGGCAGGTAAGTCTGTGAGACTCTTATCTTCAGTTAACCCCCAGAAAACAGGAAGTGATGCTGTGGCTCAAAGTGATTGAGAAACAGCCTTGAACAAAGGAGCTCAGGAACAGTGTCCATCTCCAGAGTTCAAGCCCCACAACTGACCAAAGATGGGGGAAGAAGAATCTCTTTTGAAGATCAGATAGAAAGGGCTGAAAAGATCTCTGCCCATTTGCTTATGCTTTCAATGGCTTTGTACTCAGGCTGTACCTCCTCTGTCCACTACCACCCCTAAACTCATCCTGATAGCAAATGAGACCATTGGGCAGATATTGGCATATTTGTCTAGATTAATGTAGTCAAGCCAATAACCAGTCTACTTACCTTTTCTTTGATGCCTTTGAGGCCTGGTAAGAAATCTAGAAGGGTGGATTTAGTATGCCCTTGTTTCTGGATGATTGGGTAAATGCCAAGTAGTAGAATTGCTGGGTCATAGGGGAGTTTTATGTTTAGCCTTTTGAGGCACTGCCACACTGCTTTCCATAGTGGTTGAACGAGTTTGCACTCCCACCAACAGTGTAGTAGTGATCCCTCCTGGCCACATCCCCTCCAGCATCTGTTATTATTCATTTTCCTGATCCTGGCCATTCTAACTGGAGTGAGGTGGAATCTTAGAGTTGTTTTGATTTGCATTTCTTTTATGACCAGAGATGTGGAGCATTTCTTCATGTGTCTGCACAACAATGTTCATTGTAGCACTATTCACCATAGCAAAGATATGGAACCAACCTAGATGTCCCTCAGTTGATGAGTGGATCAACAAGTTGTGGTATTTGTACACAATGGAATTCTATGCTGCTGTCAGAAAGAATGACATCGACCCATTTGTTAGGAAATGGAAAGACTTAGAAAAATCATATTACGTGAAGTAAGCCAGACTCAAAGGAACTTAGGCTCAATGGTTTCCCTCATTCGTCATAATCAGTAGAAACCTTGGGCTCTACTAGCAAAGATCTGCAATAGAGCAAAACCTTTATACATAAGGCCATATAGTATGAAGCTAATTGAAAGGACCTCCAGGATAGTGAAACAAAAGCCATATAACGAATGATTGTTGTCCTTAATGTACTATGTTATCTCTCATCTCCTTTGCTGTCCCTTGGGTATCTCATATTGTTACAGTATCTCACTTTGTTATTTGATATATTGAATTTATTTGTATTTGGTTATTTGAAACTTGATAGGGAAGGGGGCAAAACCAATACGGGGAGTGGGTGGTGGGTGGGGGGAGGGTAATGGGTACCAAGACATGTGAAAGGGTATCAATTAATTGGAAACATCTCTGTTAGTAACCCACCATCTTGCAGCACCTGACCATTTGCTGGCATTAACCCCACTTCATGGATTCCAGACGCTTTATTGTTGGAAGAGTAGATCTAACACTTCCTTCAGCAAAAATGAAGCTTTTTTTCTAAATGGTATAGGTATGAAATAATTTGGTTATATAATCAACCAGGAGAATAGTTCAAAAGAGAACATTTATCCAGTGCTGTTATAGCTATGTATCCATAACAACTACTCTTAATTATTAGACATCCCAAAGGGTCTATTATATTTTATTTAAAATTATGTATTTGTGCCCCCTTTTTTGGTCATTTAGAAGGGGTTCATCCTCAAGCCACAGGGGTAGGAAAAAGTTTGCCCTGGTTTGGTCAATTATAATATGTCATATGCTTGTCTGCTACTTGGAGACAAATAATTCAACTAGGAATTAATGCAATTCTTCTCTGAGCTCTCACATGATGACTTTCTGTGTGGGTTTCCTCTGAAGACTGGGTTAGTTATAAAATATAGAGAAAGACAGAATTTTTCTCCTATTCTGGAGTCCGGAAAGACCAGGATTATGAAACCAGTAAGTTCAATGTGTGGTAAGGGGTGCTTTCTGCATCCTTCTTTCTGTGTCTTTTGGAGGGGAGGAAAATATCCTCACATGGTAGAAGGCAGGAGAGCAAGTGAGCTGAGTGTTAAATGAAGCCTCTTCTAGAAGGCCCTTAATTAGCTCCACTTGTGAAGAATTCTTCATGCATTTATTACCTCTTAATATCAGCATCTGGCCATTAATTTTCAATAAGTTAATATCAGAGGAGACCTACTCAATCCATAACACCCATTCTCTTGGTGTAAGACTTGATTACGTGGCTTTATTGGATTTAGAAAATGTGACTAGAAGTCACTTATGGGCAGAAGTTTTCAGCAGCATGGTGAGAATTCATTGAGTTCTGTTTTTTCAGGGCACCTTCAACTCTCCTTTAATAGAAGTCCACTCCATCAATCCAACTCCTGAAATTGAGACAAAGTGTGGTATTGTTGAATCTTATCTGTAGTAGCACACAACCTTAGCAGCAGGAATAAGTGTGTGTGTGTGTGTGTGTGTGTGTGTGTGTGTGTGTGTGTGTGTGTGTGTTTAAACCATAAGCCATTGAAATTTGGAGGACTTTACGTGCTGGTGACTCACTTCTGTTATCCTAGGTAATCAGGAGGCTGAGATTTGAGGATCAAAACTGGAAGCCAGCTAGGGAAACACTTATCTCGAATTAATAAGCAAAAGTCTTGAGCAAAAAGTGTTCAAGGACAGAGAAGAAGAAAAAGAAGAAGAAGAAGAAGAAGAAGAAGAAGAAGAAGAAGAAGAAGAAGAAGAAGAAGAAGAAGAAGAAGAAAAGGAGGAAGAAGGAGGAGGAGGAGGAGGAAGAGAAGGAGGAGGAGAAGGAGAAGGAGAAAGGGAGGAGGAGGAAGAGGAGGAGGAGAAGGAGAAGGAGAAAGGGAGGAGGAGGAGGACGGATGGGGAAGGGTAGGGGAAGGGGGAGGGGAGGAGAGCCACTGGTGCCTGACTACATGTTTCTTATTTCTAAATGGTGTGTTCAGTATCTTATACAATGGAATAAACTCTCAAGACCAAGTCTAGCCATCTTTGTACAGTTCTCTCCTTCTAGTCCTCAACACTTCTGATCTAGACTTCAGCCTGAACAGAAACAAACTAATCAAGGGAACAGGAGAGAGAGGTGAAGAGAAGGAGATGTTGGTGAAGACACAGCTCTCAGAGCTGAGGGTAGCACGATGATGTGCAGGGTCCAGAGGCTGTGGTGGACAGCCCCCTGTTCCAGAACAGAAGAAAAATTTGATGGAAGGGAGAACAGGGAACTTTAATGTTGCCCAAAGATTTCCCCCAAGTGGATGTGTTTTCTTCTTGGCAGCCCATTCCTGGAGGGACAGAGTGATGAACTTGCTGTCATTTGGAACGGCTGTGGTGACATCGGCCTGGTTGGACTGGGATTGCAATGAAGTAGTTCCCTAGCTTTGTTAGATGCCTGGAAGTTGATAGCTTCATTTCTCCAAGCATGTTTCCCTTTAATTATTTTTCTTACCAGAGACTCAGCCTTCAGCTTTACCCAGCAAGAAACAATTTGTGCACAGGCCACAAAGAAAACTCCAACAGGGTGTGTAAGTACTCTAATTCCCTGAAATTGATATGTTTTCTTCTTATTACTGCTATTTCCACACGTGCCTGTGACATGAATCTGAAATGTTGTGCTCACATAAAACCTGTTCACTGTTTCAAGCCCTCCCAACAATGGAAGAGTATTTACACTGTGCCTTTCAGGAGCAAGAATAACCAGAGATACAAGGACACTACTGTGATTAGTTTTAAATGTTTTCTATCATGATACAATCTTCCATACTTGAGACCAAAATGAAATGCCAGTCCAGCTGACTTTGTGTGAGCATGTGTGTTTAGGCACCTGTTTAAAATGTAACCACAGGTCAATGTGTCTTCATTGAAGCACATGGGTACTATTACCTTACTGTACTTACATTTAGGCTTGGAAGGAAATATAGCAGTTAACAACTTGAAATCTCAGTAGACAAAAGGAAAGCATCATAAAATTTTACAACTGTAGTACAGAAGACTGCTAAATACAAGCTGCATTGTAAAAATTAGCAACAAAGTTATGTTACATACCTGAGTGGTTTTGTCAGAGTTGGTGAGTAGAGCTCAGTTTCCATCTGCTATTAGAAGACTCCATTTCCACTGAGAAGTGAAGAATAGTCAAAAAAAATCAGTTCTACGTCAACCCTATTGTATTCAGACATGTAGAGTTTCTCAAGCTTTCAATGTATAAAAACAACCAATTAGAGTGATTATTTGGAAGCTAGTCTTTTTTTCTGCAGAGAAGACAACTTCCAGGAAGATGAATTTCATAAGGTACATTGTGCACAGGAAGAAATATCACAATGAAACTCTGTCGTATTACAAATAACACCTTCTGTTTTTCTGTTGATTCCGTGTTCCACTAGACTTTTAAATTGTTTTACTGGTACTGGGCCTTGAATTAAGGTCCTTGCACTTTTTAAAAAATATTTTTTATTGTAATTAATAAAAGGGTTACATGATATTTACCAGATAGAAAGTGCATTAATTCACATACATTGATACCCTTTCACATATTTTGGTCCCCATTACCCTCCCCCACCTCCCCACCTGTCTTGGTTTTCCCCCCTTCCCTATCAAATTTCAAATAACCAAATACAAATAAATTCAATATATCAGATAACAAAGTGAGATACTGTAGCAATATGAGATACCCAAGGGACAGCAAAGGAGATGAGAGATAACATAGTACATTAAGGACAACAATCATTCGTTATATGGCTTTTGTTTCAGTATCCTGGAGGTCCTTTCAATTAGCTTCATACTATATGGCCTTAGGTATCAAGGTTTTGCTCTATTGCAGATCTCTGCTAGGAGAGCCCAAGGTTTCTACTGATTATGACAAATGAGGGAAACCATTGAGCCTAAGTTCCTTTGAGTCTGGCTTACTTCACTTAATATGATTCTTTCTAAGTCTTTCCATTTCCTAACAAATGGGGCGATGTCGTTCTTTCTGACAGCAGCATAGAATTCCATTGTGTACAAATACCACAACTTGTTGATCCATTCAAGGGTCCTTGTACTTTATCTTGGCTTTTTTACTCCAGGATGGCCTTCTACCACTTGAGACACATCTCCATTTTTAGTTTTTGGCTGGTTAATTGGAGATGAAGAGTCTCTTGAATTTGTGTGCCTGGACTGGCTTCAAACCTTAATTTTCACCCAGCCTCGTAATAAAAGCACCTGGCTCAAACTCATTTTAATGGGGAAAAAACTCCCACTAAGTTAAAATTCATGTGGAAAGATTAAGATGTTCTAACTTTTAATTATACATTTAGTTCCTGAAGGTTGACATCTAGATGTATTAAGTAAAATCAAATGCCCTGAGTTGGCTTATATTAAAAGCTTGCTCTTTTTAGGGATACATACCATAAACAAAGATATTCTGTGTTCAGTAACTGTATTCAAAGAACTGAGTACAGTAACCCTAATTTTCCTAAGTGACCTACAGAGAGCTAATAGAAGAGGGTAATATATTTCACCTAACAACATTTCTAGAGTCATTTCCTTTCAAATATGTGTGAAAGGACTTGGTAAAAAAAATTTGGTGGCAATAGAAATCCTTCAGCATGGCTCCATCTGTTGTCCTTTAGGTTTCCAGACTTTGAATGTCCTAAGAATGAAATATCACCCTCCATGTTAGAAACTTTACAAATCTGAACTTCTCTAAAACATAAGGACAAAAAAGTCACTACTCTCTTCCAACAACTGGAAGAAGACTGTAGAAACTCGACATCATTTCAGTGAGAAAAATATGCCACATTTGGTTCAATAAAGACTGAGTTGACAGTACACTGAGGCAATTTGGGAATGTGACCCGTAACTATAGTCTTAGTTACACGGAGAAAAAGTGAAAATGTGGTCATTAATGCAGAAAAAGGGAACAGTGACCCTACCTACCAAGCCACAAGGTGGAAGTAATTAATCTGGTCAATTAAAAAGAAGCAGATAATTGAAAATGCAAAGACTTCTATTGGTTTCCTGTGTTCTGCTCTCTACAGTGACAAAATTTTACTGTTAGTTCTTGTCCATAATTTTTTTCCTTCTTTCTTTTTAAAAGCATGTTGTAGAATAATGAAATTTACCAAAAGCAGTTGAAAGGGGGTAAGGAGGAGGAGGAGGAAGGAGCAATACAGGCAGAGTGAGTTTGATCAAAGTACATTATAGTGATGCATGTGAAAATATCACAGATAGCCTTTATACAATCAACTTAAACTAATTTAGACTAAAAATGTTAAAAAATATATTTTTGCCAAGAGCTCAAATGTTTGAAAATACTATTTATTCTAGTATGTAGTTTAAAAATACTGTTGAGGGGGTACCAAATCCCTAGGTTTAGCCAAGATTATTTTCTCTTGATGGGGTTCTGTTGTATCTTACTTTCCTTTCAAAATTGTTTGCTTTTTTTTCTGGGAGTTTTAATAATATTTGTTAAGTGCTGGAGTCTGAGCCATACTGTCTGGCTTATCTAATCCCATTTATGATCCCATAACCTTGACGCTTGCCACAGCCTGGCTGTCAGCACCAGATCCTAAATACACAGGGTGGTGTGTTTGCTCTATGGAACAGGAAATTAGTGAAACAGTTACTTTCCTCCAAATGTTCATAATTCCTCTTGACATTTACAAGCCAGGAGTAGCTCTTAGACATAGTGTGATTTCAGAACTCCTTGGGGAGCGGTGACTGGTGATCTGTAATGAAGTCTGTGCAGGTATTTTGTGCTTCAGCCTTGCTTACATGGCTGCATTGCTTCAAGAAACCTGTACCCTCAGCTGCCCAGGTGTGCAGCTGGTCGGTGGAGAAGAAAATGCATGAGTGCCTTAATCCTTTGTTTTTTCTTTTGCAAGCCTAGTCTCAGGATATACATTAATATCCTTTTTATTTTAAGCACAGCAAGGCTTTAAGAATACAACATCCGTCTTTCCCCCAATCAACTCAATGGAAGCTTTTTAAAATTTATTTATCTTTATTATTATGCTGGGAGCATGGCTGCTAAATTTTGGTTACTAAGGCGGGAGATCCTTATTCAAAATAAAACACTGCCAGAATGATGTGCAAGTCTGCACTTCCTAGGTGTCCAACTTGGCACTGAGAAGATGCAGGGATGGGAGGAGAAAGCGCCTTCACGGGCGCTTGCTTGGTGGACGCCGGAGTGCCTGTTGTCAGCTCGGCAGGCGGTGTGCAGTGGCCATATGTGCGGCACTGAGTGAAATGGAATAAACAGCTGTCGCCAGGAATCCGGTTCCTGGCAAGCAGGCAAGCCCAAGTCCTCCTGCTTCCAAAATAAAAATCACCAGAGGGATTCCCTTTCCTGCAGCTCCAGCCAGTAGTGTTATAAAAGCATAAAACATGGCTGTATAGTGGTTTATAATAATCCCTTCCATTTGTAAAGCATTTTAACAGTTTACAAAGCGCTTTACCAACCTCATCTCATTTGAGCTGCCTCATAACAGCCCTGGAGAGTAGAAAACAGCAGATAATTGCGCTCAGCTCACCACACATGGAGGAAGGCAGCTTCAAAGGTGCTGGGCCCAGGTCTCCTCAAGTCTAATGTAGAGCTAGACACACAGGGATTTCCTGCAGTTCTGCTGAGGGCTGGTGGGGGGGAGGGATGGGGACCAGGTGAAGGATTTCCTTTGTGTACCCATTCCATCTCTTGTGCTTTATGAACCTGCAAGCAAAAGTGAACTAGCCAGAAGGGAGCACGCAGAGAGAGGGAAAGGTGCTCCACCTCAGGCAGATGCAAAACCAAGAAGTGTCTGTTTTGTGCAAGTTAGGAACGGTTTTTCATGCTACAAAGCAAGCAGGGCTTGTAGGGGCGGAGGATTTTAAAGCAGTGAATCCAGTGACCTGTGTTTGCTAAGTTTTATAGCTTAGAGCAAAGAACTTCTGAAGTTAGGCTCCTATTGTCCTCCAGGTATCCTAAGAGGCTCAGACCAAGGAGTGGTGCTGCGTTCTTTGTAGCCATAGCCCTAAGGCCCTAGAGAAAGACATTTTTGCATTGTAAAACTAGCAAGAGACTCTTAAGAAGATTGACAAATATCTCACAGCAGGGGTGTAGTTCAGAGGTAGAATGCTTCCCAAATATGGGTCTGGGCCTGGGCTCAAGGGTTATTCGTAGCACAATCTACATACTTTAAAGGGGTGGTGAGCAGATTTACAATTAAATATCTTCTTAAAAAAATACTCCAAAGCCAGGACACTGGTGACTCACATCTGTAAACCTAACTGTTCTGGAGGCTAAGATCTGAGGATTGAAGTTCGAAGCTAGCCCAAGCAGAAAAATGCCTCTAACCACTCAAAAACCTGGAGTGGAACTGTGGCTGAAAGTGACAGAATGCTAGCCTTGAGCAAAAGACCCCAGAGACATGCTCAGACCTTGAGTTGAAGCCCCACAACTGACAAAATAAAACAAAAATAAAAGAAACTAACAAAAATCTCCAGGAAAAGAAGTCAGAATTCAGTGTCAAGAAGAAAGCTGGCTGAACTTCAACCCCACGGGCGAGGGCCCAAACTCCAGTTCCTCCCCTTTTCAGAAGGGCAGTTCCTGAAAGCTGGAGGAGCTGGAAAAGGAGGAACTGTTTTTTACTTTCTGTCCTGAGCCCTTGGGTTGTGACCTGTGTCATAAACTGACATCCCTACGCTGAAGCAGAGATTGGTGCTCTTGCCACTTACATCCTTTCAAGCTCCTAGGTTTGGAAAGAGCTACATAGCTGAAATGAACCCCAGAGGTGATAGGCCACGTCACAGGATGAAGACTCCTTGTCGGTTGCACTCCCAGTTTAGGTTAACACTAGTTTATCAACCCTCTGGTATGTATCCTCTTCTCTCAGGAAAACTCCACTCCCCAAACTGCCAAATTTTTTGATGGACGGCATCTGGGACTGCGATAAAGTAACTAGAGATAATGGCTGCTGTGTTAACTGTATAAAACAGTAAGCTAAGAGAGGCTCCTTATTTTACAGCAAAAGGTAGGCTTGAAGTCTACTGATCGCATTCACTTTTCAGTCTTTTTACCTGGATCAGCCACGGGCAGGTCACACTGCTTTCCTCTTCTATTCTGCGTCTGCCTGGCTCCTTCAATGATCACAGCAATTTTCAGTAACAATGCCCTTTAAATGGATATTGAAAAGTATGAACCAAGTTTTCAAGGTATCTTTTCTTCTTTCTTCTCCATTGATTTCCCTTCTCTCCTTTGAGGCCATCAGCTCTGTTTCTGTGATGTACTGTGCTTGGTTTCTTCGATGTTGTGTGCTGGGAGAGTATCTGAGGCAGAGGGAAAGACTCCAGCACTTTTAAAGACACTCTAGTTCTCTGACCCCCTCTTGGTCTCTTTCTTGTACCTGGGAATTGGGAAGGGAGGTTGTCACTTCTTTCTGTAGTCCATGGGGTTTTGACTGGAGAGTTGATACAGAGTTATAGTTCAATTGAATCTTATCCATTCAAAGGATCCACTTCCAAACCTTAAGGCAAGCCCTAAATTGCAGAAGACCACACGCAGACCACCCAAGGAAGTGTGAGCAAGAGGAAGGAGAGCACTGGAGGTCAAGTAGTTCTTGGATATACCCATGGCTGTCTGAGGGTTGTGGCAAGCTCAGAACCACTGAGATGACAGTATTCTTCACCTCAGGTGAGTATTTCAGATGGGTCCATTTGCTTTTCATGTTTATTCCAAAAAGCTGTTCTTAGAGCACCTATGTCAAAAAGAACACGAGTCTCTACACATATGGAGAAGAGACAAAAAATTTGCTAGGTGGTGTGTAAGATACAGCTCTTGTCAAAAAGAACATGAGGACTGGGAGCATAGCCTAGTGGTAGAGTACTTGCCTTACTTGTACTAAGCCCTGGGTTCGATTCCTCTGTACCACATACATAAAAAATGCTGGAAGTGGTGCTGTGACTCGAGTGACACAGCCCTAGCCTTGACTGAAAAGTGTCCAAGGACAGTGCCCAGGTCCTGAGTTCAATCTCCATGACTGGCAAAAAAAAAAAAAAAGAACATGAGTCTGCACATATGGAGAAGAGAAAAAAAAATGCTAGGCTGTGTGTGTAAGATTCAGCTCTACCATGGATACCACCTTCCCATGTAACTCAGGGTCTTGCTGAGCTGCTTTATTGCCAGAGTTCTCTTATTTTCTGTGGTAGATTCTCTATGTCTGTAGGATATCTACAGTTCTCGGAATTTGTTTTGATAAGACAACTTTCAATATACAAATATGAAAATAGAATTTAGGATGTCTGGGATTGGTAACACTGATTGAGATTTATTATACTCATACATTGTTATATTGATTTGAAACTCATCTGTACAACTACTTATAAATAGCAAAACATTTTAAAATAAAAAAATTCTCATAAAAAAAAAGATACAGCTCTAACTTTGTGTTTAAAAAGTGGATAAAGGGTCAGCTCCCACAGAAGAGGCTCACAGGCTGCAACATGAAAAACCCTCCTTGCATAAGTCCATAGCTAAGCACGTGGAAAGGGACAACCAGGGAGCAGCAGCGTAAGAAATTTATGCAGAAAGATGAACAGCTTCGTGGAAAAATCCAGCCAAAACCGGGGAAATATTTTTGAATCCCAGTGCAAAATACACGTTCAGAATCCCTTGGTTATAAATTACTAGGGATATGAAAACAATGATAGGAAAGGCTCTAAAGGAGTATGCAGCCCTCTTGTGTGAGAGCTCTGTGTGAGGGCACCACTTTCACATTTGTGAGATCTCTGATTAAGTGTGGGTTCACCAAAAAATGTTGCATTACTTTCTCATAGCAATAAGGCAAGACTGCCGTTACCACCAAGCAGCCACATGTGTAGAGGGAGGCGGGGGAAGACACACTCAGACTGTTCTGAGCATCATGCTTTTCCTGTGCAGTGTGGACACGGGTCCCCTGTCCCTCTTCCTTCGTTTTTCCTTTCCTTCATAAGGGTGCCATTCCTGGAATGCAGCTCCTCTTTTAAGTTATCTGCCAGTATCTGTGTCTAGAGTAGGGACACCTTGATTCTATGCAGAGGTTTCCTTTACACACAATTTCTTTCCCATCTCTTACTTTGTAGCCAACACATAGCTGTTTAAGTGATTGTGGAAAAATGTTTGGGCAATGTTTCTTTGTGTGTGGGGGGAGAGGTGGTTATTAGATATGTACTATAATCCCAAAGTTTTGTTACATGATGTCTGGCTTTCCCTGCGTCCAAATTCAATATCTTGAAAATGGGAAGTTTTATTGCCTGACTGAAGCACACACCAGGGGTGGGGCCTGGAAGTGAGCCCTAGGGTCTGCTGATAGCTTTGCTTCTACCTCCTGTAATCTCTAGCTTGCTATGGCTGGATCCTTAACCTCTTTTATACCTTTCAGAGAGACTCTTTCACTTTCTTGAATTATTTTTATTAAGAAGTGTGTTTTTATCAAGAAGTGATTAAAAAAAATTTTTTTTGCAAAAAAAATTTAGGCCTTGAGCTCAGGGCCTAAACACTGTTCTTGGGCTTTCTCAAGGCTAGAGCTCTACCACTTGAGCCTCAGCACCACTTCCAGATTTTTTTCTATGTATGTGATACCAAGGAATTGAACCTGGGTCTTTGTGCATGCTAGGCAAGCACTCTACCACTAGACCAAACTCTTGGCCCCTAATATATTATTAAAAGGACAAGTTATAGTTTTACAATCTTATGCTCCAAACTCTTCATTTTGCATATTCTCTTATTCTCCTAGATTATCTTGTTAATGATTGCACTCAAAATAGATTTTTTTTTGTTCTAGTGTAAAGTTTAATGTATTCTATACTCATGGGAGTAAGCCACATGTATAAACTTAAAGAAGATGAAGGCAGAGCTTGGTGGTGCAGGCTTGTAACCAAGCTCCACAAGAGCCACAGGCAGGAGATCCAGACTGATACTGACTGGGACAAAATTGCTAGTCTTAACCTGGAAACAAAAAAGCATAGCAACAATGGTACCGCCCCCCCTCAAGTGAAGAGCATCTTGCCAAGCAACCCTGAGGCTATAAATTCAAGCCCCATACCACAAAATAAACAGGGATCAAACAACTGCTTGCTAACAGAAGGTAAAATGATTCTTATCTAGAGACAGCAAGCTGCACAGATTATTGGAGTGGCTGCACCTTTATTTTACAGAAAAGGAAATGAGGTTGAAAGGTGGAATGATTTGCTCAAAGTCACACAGCTCCCAGGGAAGACAGGCCTTAAGACATATAATCCTGTCTCCAAGGCGATAACTCAGTGTGACAGCAGTTGCTGCTGCTGCTGCTTCTTCCTCCTCCTCCTCCTCCTTCCTTCTCTTCCTCTTCCTCCTCTTTTTCTTACCCCTCCCTCTTCTCCTCCTCCCCCCCCTTCTTTTTCTTGCCTTCTTCTAAGTCCCTCATGAAAAGGGACTTGGAACCAATGCTCCTAAAGATCTACCAACTTTCATTCCAACCGTAAAGGAGCATCATTGAATTTCTGCATGGTTAGCTCACAACTACCACAAACAATGAAAAATATGGGCACATAGAACACTCACTGTTTTAGATATTTTAGCCCTGGCTATCCAGATCCTTAGGAAAGCTGAATCCTGAATTCCAGTCTGGATGTGAGAACACACGCAGCTGCTAAACTGACACCCCTTCTCCTTTGCAGTTTCATTTTGAGATTACTAACACAGAGATAAGGTTGGAGGTCAGGCACACAAAGAGTGAGCCATCTGTTTCCCATAGTGATATTTTTAAGCCTTTGTGAAGACTTTGCAAGCAGTGAGGGCCCCCTCTACTGGTAGGATTTGTCATCTCCCAGTATGAATTTGGTAGGATTGTAAAGAATTGGGGGGGCGGGGGAGGAAGGGAGAGGGGGAAAGCAAAAAGTAAAAGTAACATTAATAAACAAAACAAACCCAATCGAATCCAACCAACCAACAAAACAAGCAAACCCATCAGAAATTTGCAAGGAAAGATGAAAAAAATCGAATCTAAAATCTAATCTTTTCTGACAAACAGATTAACAAAGTTTAAAGTAATTTCCCCATACATTTGGTAGGAAATATTCTCCTGAGGAAATAGTAAAATATGAAATATTTTTCTGATAATAGAAAGCCCTTAAAATACTCTTGTCAGTCAATAATGAATAAAAATCGCACTCTTGTTCAGTGAAGAATAGGGTCTTAGGAAATTCTATGTTCTATATGCCTGACAAAGTTTCCTAAATTCTAGCCAATCAGGTATCCTTGATATGCTTCTTGCAAACAGTAAGTACTTATTTATTATTTTTCTTTTAGTAAATCTATTTAAGAAACTTTAGCCTTATTCTAAGCAATGGAATCCCATAAAGTCTGAATTGGTGTGTGTATCTATATCATATCAAACCCAAACTTATATATGTGTGTATTGGCAAATGTTTGCATTTGCACAATAAAATAAACAGGTGACTACCTGAAAATTCATTTGTATATTCCAACTATGTCTACCCTTGTTAGTTATCAAAGATGTGTAGTATGTTTTAGAAAACATTGAAGTAAGGCTGGGATGTAGCTCAGTGGCAAAGTGCTTGCTTAGCAAGTAAAATTTCCTGAGTTTGTTACTTAGTACCAAAAAAGAAAAGACAAAGAAAAATACAGTTAAAGAAAACTCAAACAGAAAACATTGAGAATACATTCTCAGTGTAAATACGGCAGTCACAATTTTATGATTTCTTTAAAAGGCTGTTTACTCCCTTCTTTTCCTGTCTTTCTCCTGGGCCTTTCTTCAGGCCCTTCCTCAGCCTTTTTCCATCCTTTTACAGTCCTTTGCCTCGGGCTCATATTTCCTTTTCCCCAGTGTTCTTAGGGAAGAACACTGCTTCTCTTTTGACCACTGGAAGCCGTAACTTAATTTCAGAAAACCACATTGAAATCAACTGGGTATTTGACAGAATGAATAAGAGCCTTTGTATTGCTGTCTTTTTTTTTTTCTGAGACGTAGGGCTTGAGGAATCTTTTAAAAATGTTATATTTTATCCTAATACGTTTTTCTGAGGAAATGGCACATGAACACAGAAAAATCCAGTTTATAAAAACATATTAACTTATTATTCCTTGAGGAATATAATGGAGAGTGTTCTTTCTGGCATTGTGAAAGCTGCCATTCTTGTAGGGGAAAGATGAGGGAAGGCTGATCTTCATTCCCCTTATTAAACATGCCTGTAAAATTAATTCAAGATTTATTTCTTTAGTAATAAAGTGACCAGAGTACATTTATTGCTAGATGCATGTATTCAGTTCCCAGTTGGTTACAACTTCATTTCATTGTGAAAGCTCTTTCATTTACAGATTATCTATATTAAAGTTCATCTGCGCAGGAAAACTCTACAAGCCTCTTGTCTGTTTTCTTGGCTTTGACCTATTGTCTCAGTTCTGTTATCTTAGTGAAGAGTGAATAAACAGCGTTTTGACACCAAATATTTGTATTTTTGTTTTGTTCTTGTGTGGGTACCAGTATTGTATTGGGCCTAGAACACAGGTCTTGAGTTCTTGCTCAGCTTTGTCACTGAAAGCTGGAGTTATACACTTGAGCTACATCTCCAGTTCCAGCCTTTCACTGTTTGGTGGGAGATAAGAATCTCATAGTAGATTTGTTCACCTTGATCCTCAGACCTCAGCCTTCTGAGTAGGTAGGATTAGAGGTATGAGCAACTGGAACCTTGCTCGACACATACACACACACACACACACACACACACACACACACACACACACACACACACACACACACTTAAGCAATTTTAGACTGAAGGAGCTCAGATTTACTCCAAATGGAAACTGTTTAGGGCCTGCACAGGGCGGCAGGAGCCCGTAGGAGGAGGCAGGCAAGGGGAGGCACAGGCAGCAGCGGGAAAAGCATGGCACCCACTGACAGCCACCGAGAGAGGGCATGTCAGCAGGAACTCTTTTCTTGAAGAATAGTTCAGTGATTGAATTTTCATTTTGGCAGTATTTGCATAATAGTTTCAGAGCCATATGAAGAAATTTTACAAAATAGCTTACAATAAACCTGACTATTTCATTGTGATATGTCTTCTTAGTTCAGAGAAAATAAGCATATTCAGTCTTAACAACAGCAGATACTAAAAAGAATAACATAAGACTCTAGGACTCATGAGAAGGAATAGGTGCTGTGCATTTACTGTGGATTCCCCTAGAATTCTTCCTGTAGAAAAGCAGATGGAATCCCCCAGACAGGCAGGCTCCCACTGTGACTGTCACAGGGCTAATCCATGCTTTGGAAACAGCATCAGCCAGGAAATCGGTGACTGGAGTTTCAGATTTCATAGAAGTTTTGCTGCTAATATCCTTCCCTTCCATTTCCTTTCCTTCCCTTCCCTTTCCTCCTTTCCTTGCCTCACCTTGCCCTTTTTCTCTCTTCACTTTTCTGTACTCTTCTCTCTACACTCCTCCCCTTTCTCCCCCTTTCTTCTCCTCTTCCTTCCTTTCTGCCCAAAGATAGCAGGAGGAAAAGGCAATAAATTCTCATAGAAACTTCTCCTGGTAGATGTTCAAGAGAGTATCAGGAGGGATACATCAGTATCAGGAGTACATCAAGTATCCCATCCATTTTAAATTTGAATTTCTTGTGCCCCTCTTTTAGGGAGTAAATGTATGACAAAATTCTGAACAAATTAGACTGCTATATGAATGTAGTGCTGAGTGTGTACGTGTGTGTGTGTGTGTGTGTGTGTGTGTGTGAGTAATTAGTAAGAACAAAAGTATTTATTTTCATAAAGCATCTCCTATAACCAGATTTACGACTGGGAAGATCTCAGGCTAAAATAGTTCAACACATGGAAAAAAGATTATGGTCTCAGCTGAATACTTAGGTTTACTACACATGAGTAAATGCTGTTTTTGTTTCCAATTTTATTCTTCTAATTTTTTTGCCAGTCCTGGGGTTTGAACTCACACTCCTGGCCCTTCTTCTAATCTTTTTTGAGAGTTCTTTGAAACAACCTTATGTAACTGTGGAAGACATTTAAAAATTGAATAGTACATTGTTCATCTGACTCACTATATGCATTGGTGTTTATACTTAGTTTTTGCCAAGATGTAGTGGCCAAACAAGATGTAAAGCTAGTTTACTTGGTAAGTCAGTTAAATTTTCTATTTTCTTCCATATAAGTGAATGTTTCCTTTGGAAAGTAAAAGCTGTTCAATATTATGAGTTGTGTTTGCAATTTCAAAAGACTAGATTTTATATAGTTAATATCAATAAAGTCAAATTTTAGGTATTTTCTGTAAAAAGATCAACTAATTTTGTCTTATGCAGGGTTACTGTTATCTTGTAAATGTGTACATAGATTCATCAGCTCCTAGACAATATTTCAGATGTATAACCTATGTATATTGCTAAAGAAAAAATATTCTGGCACATCCTTTATTCAAGATATGTAAGAGGCCATCTCAACAGGTATGGGGACCACTGAAATACAATTTTGCAGTTGAGGACAGTGATTAGGCTCAAATCCAAGTGTAGCACAGATGAACGAGATTTATAGCCAAGGAGCAGGATGCAGCAGTTGGGTAGAAAATTACTAAGATGTAGCATCAGAGGAAGAGGCAATTCTGCCTAAATTGATTTTTACAGGATTCTTGCTAAAGCCAGGCCAAGGTGATCAGATACCACCTGGGCAATGGTTGAAAAGAAAGAGAGACCCAAGTATATATTGAAGATGATTCAATATAGACTGTTTCAAGTACTTTAGCAATAAGACAATTTGTTATTTCCCTTCTACAGATGGCTCCAAGGTGAGAGAGGCTCCAGGGTAGGTAACACAGCTCAAGGTAACATTAAAGCCCCCAATGTCTTTTCTTACCTTGGTGTTTTCAAAATCTTTATTTTATGTTTACAGAATCATTACTGATTTTGTTATGATCATAAGACGTTGACAAAAGTTTTAGACCATCAATACCCAGATAAAGAAGAGGAATTCTTATTCCTTATTAATCTTTTAATAGATGGAGAAACCTTGCCCCATAGTTTTCCAGGAGACTTATTGTGCCTTTGTAAGGACTGGGTCACATAAACATTCCTAAATCAAAAAATGATTTTACAGGAAGGGGTGACATTGTTCAAAATGAAACTTTTTCTTAACCTGACATATCCCCTCTGTATCACTTTTTTTTTTTGTGGGTCATGGGGCTTGAAGTTGGCCTGGGCACTGTCCCTGAGCTCTTCAGCTCAAGGCTACCACCCTACCCTTGAGCCAAGCCCCACTTCCCGTTTTCTAGAGGTTAATTGGAGATAAGAATCTCAGGTTCTTTTGTGCCCAGGCTGGCTTTGAACCTTGATCCTGAGATCTCAGCCTCCTGAGTAGCTAGGATCACAGGCTTGGGCCCCTGCATCTGGCTTGTATCACTTTTTTTTGTGTGTGTGCCAGTCCTGGGCTTAAGCTCAGGGCCTGAGCACTGTCTTTAGATTTTTCTCAAGGCTAGAACTCCACCACTTGAGCCTCAGCACCACTTCTGGCTTTTTCTAAGTATGTGGTACCAAGGAATTGAACCCCGGGTCTTCGTGCATGCTAGGCAAGTACTCTACCACTAGGCCAAACTCCTGGCCTGTTGTATCACTTTTATAATAACAATTTTTAATGAAACGTACTCTTTACCTGACTTATATAGATATAAACCCATTGTTCATCACCATTATAATAACAATAAAAATATTTACCAAAAATTATTTTAGTGATTGGCCTAGACCAGTGTTTTTCAACCTTGGCTGCATTTTGAAAGTTTTGAAAGTTTCAATCCCCATTCTCACCCTCCAAGAAATTCTATGTTAATTATTCTTGAAGTAGCTTGAGGGATGAAGGTTTTACAATTTTCCAAATGGTTCAAATGTTAAGCTGAATTGTCTAATAATTGTCAATTCAGACCCAATGTCTGGAGGCAGGAGTGAAGAGGCTGGGAAATGAATATTAGATTACAAACCACCACAATCTTTGAGTATTTTCAATGTAAAATTTTAAAGATGTCTGTGTACACATACAGGCACAGAGAACATTGCAATCTGGTTTGGTGAAGTACATATTTGTAGGAAGACCAGATGAATGTGATTCATATTAGAAGAATAAATTTGTGCATCCAAAGTCAAACAAAATAATTTTGTACAAATGGTAATGACAATGTGCATACAGAATCTATTTTTACTATAGCAAATCATAATCAACTCAATAGTGATGACAAATATGGCTCTTTGGCATACTGATTATTTTGAAATAAGGTATTTGGAAGACAGTCAATTTCAAAAGAGAATTCTGAGTTTCCTGAAATCAAGAGAAAAAACTCACATGTGCACAATGCTTCTCTACATCAGGAGAAAAGGATCATCTTTATCACCTGAGATGAGGAATTATGGTAGAGAGAAATTTGTGCATATAAATCTTGTTAAACTAACCTCTCTTATGAGGAGAATGATGACAGAAATAACAACGATCAAGATGTATTGTATTCATAAACTGACAGGCTGAGTGAAATCCCTTTGTAAGATTATTTAAGATAATAATAGGAATGCAAATTTTAAGCCCTCTTTCTGTTGCTATTTCATAATTGCTACTCTTTGTTCAAGCAGGAAGTATGTAGGCCTAAAGTTTTGGCAGTATATTTTCTAGTGGGAGACCTCATGCATATATAAATAAAATTTGTATATTTCCTATGATTGAACAGTCTTATGTTAATTCCAGCCATTCAACTATTTGTTCCCACTGCAACCATTATGTGGTGCTCATTCAAGACCATTCCAGTCCATTTCATATCAATTTTGGAAATAATGGGGTATAGCTTGAATTGAGTCTTATTAAAACTAAGTAATCAACAACAAAAGTGGTCAAAGTCATAGCTTTAGAAAAAGAAGTTTCAAGTATTATGTCAAGTGTGATAGAATGATTTATGATAAAACACAACCTACATAAGAGGAGAATTATGTGAAAAGCATTGACAATTGAGCCAGAAGCCAGGATTTTAACACGATTGCTAGTACTTAGCTCTGTGGTAGTGGACAAATGAAATTCATCTAAGACCCAATTTTAGGGTTTCAGAAATGAGGGAGTCCTCATTGTTTAGTCTCTACTTGTTGATAAAATTGACATGTGTGCCTTTAACAGCCCACTTGTAATTCCAAAAATCTATTTAGGTCACACCTAACAATGTTATAAAAGGTTATATTTATGATTATTCCTAGAATATTTATGATTTTTCCAATCATTTAATTAACTATCTTACACATATTATCAAGAACTTTTGAAACTGTTCATCATCTCAGTTAAATAATGCATTGCTCTCTTCAGGCCTTTGGTATTCTGTTGAAACAGTTCAATGGAGCCGGGCATGGTGGCTCACACCCTGTAATCCTAACAACTCAGGAGGCTGAGATCTGAGGATCAACGTTCAAAGCCAGTCTGGGCACTAAAGACCAAGAGACTCTTATCTCCACTTAATCACTAGAAAGTGGGAGGTCGGGCTGTGGCTCCATGGGTGGTAGCCTTGAGCTGAAGAGCTCAGGGATAATACCCAAGCCCAGGGGTAGGGTGGTAGCCTTGAGCCAGGGACAGTGCCCAGGCCCAGAGTTCAAGCCCCATGACCCACAAAAAACAAAAACAAAAACCAGTTCAATGTCACTGACTCAGTACAAAAGTAAAAGATATCGAAAGAAAAATCCTGTATTAACTAGAGTAAGGGCTTTTCATTTTCTTATAAACACATAAAATAACGGGACATGGTTGTTTAATTGCACTGTACAGAATCTTTATCAGTGAAGTGTTTCTGTTGTGGTCTAATTACTAAAAATGTCTTGTTTTACAGTACTGGATGGGACTATCTCTTGCTATACCTATTTCCTGACTTATAAATGGAAAACATATTTTATATTCCTAAACCTTGGCACATACGAAGTGAATAAACTATAGGATATGACTTTGGCTATTTTTTTTTAAGCTAGGATGAAGAGGTTATGCTTTTCAAAGACCAGATTCTTACTAGTAAAACTAACCAGCTAGTAATTTCCTGCTGAGTCTTAACAAGATCTTAAGGGTTTGTAAACCCTTTTTTTTTTTTTTTAAATAGTAGCTACTACGATTGCTGGCCAAACTTAGTCATGTGTCCTTATTTACTCATGCTAATAAAACAAGTGAAACATACGAATAGAAATAAACACTTTTTTTTCATTTTAAGATCCTATTTGTTTGCTGCAATTTTAACTATCATTTTACATTAAGGTATTCAGTCATTGATAATGATGTGCTTAATTTCACAAACACGCAAATATCACTTTTGAACAAGAAGTTGGTTTCATTTTATATATTTACCCAGTAATATTTACAATGAATTTATTAGCAGCTTTTAAACTCACAAATGCTTCTTTTGTGCTAGAAATACACACAAATCTATCTTCTAATAATTTTTCCCTTAAGGACAATTCCTTTTCTAACACATACACGTTATGATGTTGCAGGGAAGATTTAGTATGCAGTAGATCAATCTTGGACTAAATCCAAGGGAGATGATTTACTTAAACAATCAAAGGAACTACAATTATTAGCAGATTCAAAAATAATCTCTGTGCACAGATTAGCTCCCAAGAGAATATTAAACACTGTACCTATGGAGAATAAATCAACCACTTTGGGCTGATGCCTTGAACTGTTTTCTTATAGAAACAGAAACATTCAGTATTCTCTAGAGTTGAATGTTTAATTTCTAATATCACAGATCACTTTAAATAATAAAAATATTTTTTATCTTGATGGTATCTTTTACCATTTTTCTATTGACATCAAAATATTTTTAAAAAGCTGGGCACGGGGCCGGGAGTTTGGCCTAGTGGTAGAGTGCTTGCCAAGCATGCATGAAGATCCAGATTTGATTCCTTGGTACCACATACATAGAAAAAAAGCCGGAAGTGGTGCTGTCGCCCAAGTGGTAGAGCTCTAGCCTTGAGAAAACCCAAGGACAGTGCTCAGGCCCTGAGTTCAAGGACCAAGACTGGCAAAAAAAGGAAAAGATAAAAAAGCTGGGCATGGTGGCTCACACCTATAATCCTAGCTGCTCAGGAGGCTGAGATCTGAGAATCATGGTTCAAAGCCAGCCCAGACATTAAAGTCTGTGAGACTCTTATCTCCAATTAACCACCAGAGAACTGGAAGTGGCACTGTGGCTCAAAGGGTAGGGTGGTAGCCTTGAGCCCAAGAGCTCTAGGACAACACTCAGGCCCAGAGTTCAAGTCCCACAATCAACAAAAAAATTTAAAAGGATGAAGTTATTGCAAATATAAAGTTCACTGTATTCCACGAATTATATAGCTCCAGTGGTTTTGATGAGTCCCGTTAAAATTATTTCTGATTATTATCAATTTCAGAGTAACTTTTTTGGGGGGGAAATGCTATTTCAATTTGTAGAATTACATGGTTAAAACGTTTCTAGAGTCCTTGATAATCATAGGGCTAGTTTGCCTGACACTGTTAAAAGACTGGTATGCATTTTTGAGTATTTGGTTGTGGATACAGCGGCCAGCTATCAAAGAAGTATACCTATAATTGACAGAGACGATAAAATGGGAAAGAAAAGCGAGTTGGTAAGAAAGATTTTTCATTTCTTATCTTGTGATACATTCTGCAGCAATAAACACCACTATCTCTTCAACATTTTGAAGGCAGAAAAAGAAAAATCACTCCAAGAGAATGCTGTATAAACAGAAGACTGTCTTCCTGTTCTAGGTGGCTTTGTCCTTTTGGAAAGTCTGTATGACCTCTCTTCCTCTTATTAAATAAAACAAGGGTAAGGACTGATTATTTGATTTGGTGAGTTGGTTACAGAAATGGCTCTGGCATCTGTTACTTCTAGTGTGCTATTCATTATTTCTGTTCTGTTAATAGCAATTGACATTTGATTAACTGCTAAGATTTGGACAAGAAGGGAATCCAAGGAGGGTTGTGGAGTAAATGACACAGCTAAATCACCATTATTGCTTCACTTTACCTGTTACTCTGTTTTCAAGCTTCTGGCAGATTGGCAACTTGAGGCCTTTACCTTTAGGGCAGGAAAGACTAAGAATAATAGTGGGGAAATGCATATTATAATAGCCTATCAATAGTACTCCAGATCTGAAAGGTGGTTTATCATTTGGAGGAAGAAATAAAAGACAAAGCTCCCACTATTCAGTAAAAATATACCTTTTTAGATCCACTAAAAGAAGTTAAAAGAATTTTACTGTTCCTAAATATTAAAAATGCCTATTTTATGCATGACCATAGTAAAGAACAGGACTAGCTTTTACACATCCTAGCAAAAGTGGTAAACAAAAATCCTGAGTAAAAAGACAAAAACTCAGCTGGGTGCTGGTGGCTCATGCTTATAATCCTAGCTACTCATGAGGCTGAGATCTGAGGATCACAGTTCAAAGACAGCCCAGGTAGGAAAGCCTGTTAAGAACTGGAACTGTGGGTCAAAGTGGTAGAGTACTAATCTTGAGTGAAAGAACTCCAGGACAATGTCAAGGCCCCGAGTTCAAGCCCCACAAC
Source organism: Megascapheus bottae (assembly GCF_031878675.1). NCBI lineage: Eukaryota > Metazoa > Chordata > Mammalia > Rodentia > Geomyidae > Megascapheus > Megascapheus bottae. The sequence continues at coordinate 6,652,879 of NC_143520.1, read as the reverse complement.
CACTACCACCACCACCACCAACAAAAAGACAAAAACTCAAATTTCTTCATAATAGATATAATACACAAAAATAAGATAGAAAATGATCTTAGGAGTTAATATTTGCTCTAGACCAGAAAACATTCTTTTGAAATACAGTTATATTTTCCATTTTGTGCCTGAATACTCTATCCAAATTATAATAGAGGAAAGGTAAGTTTCTTTTCTTTGGGTTTTTACAGATCCAGCCATCATAGCCAAAAGTCAAGAGCATCAAACAGTTCACATGATCACGATGTAAGACTCCAGAGTAAATGAACTTCTCAAGGCCTACTAACAGCAGGGGCTCTGGAACTTAGATATCCATTTTGTCATTCTCAGCCCAGTGCATCTTGTTTCCTACTCTGTAAACATTGGAAAGCTTCTAAAATGTATGGGTCAGTAGTCACAGAAAAATACTTACGGAAATCTAAAAGCAGAAAATGAAAATTGTTAATTGTAAAACTAAAAGAAAAATTAGGGTACCGGCCCAATCTCATAACTAGAAAAATGGTTTTATTGCTTATAATAGTAATCTTAAAGAGGCTTTGGGCTTTGGTCTATGTTGAGATGCAGAAAGAAATGAAAAACAACCAAACAGAGGCATATGGTTAACAGATTTATTGAGCAGCACAGTCTGAGATGGATAAAACCTGCCCTTGTTTGCTGACTGAACAAAGGTCCAGATGTGGCTAGAAACCCTCAACGTACCAGATACCACAGGACTAGGAAGTATACCCAACTCCAGGCATTTATTGGCTAATTCCAATATCTTTTAAACCTCACACAGCTGAAATTTCAGTAACTATTTAGTGTTACTTGCTTATAAAAAGATCTGACTAGAGCAAATGTTACTCATAGGCCTGATCTGGTGATCGTCACAAGCAGAAATAATAAGTGTCTCAATGCACAGTTCAATCCTTACCTACAGAAATGAAGTGGAAAAGAAGCTTGAACAATTTGCTATTACAATGTTAAATGTATAGCTTTACACACAAAACAAATATAAATATGTCAAGTATAAATTTAACTTGAAAAGAGTGACCTGTAGACTTTTGATGACAGCCATTATCAGTTATAACTACATATTCCACCCTATAATCTCAAAAATCAATCCTTGTAACTGTCTGGATTCATATGTGACCGTATTCTTTCCAGTATGCATTCTTTCTTGTTCCAGTGGTTGTTCTATAACAGCAGGTACATTTCTGCCAAAAACTTCACAGTGTTCAAGAAACTGGACACATTCCTGAATAACACAGTCACGAAGCATGATTGTATGCTTTGACATGTTCTCTAGTAAGGACAGGAAGCACCTTTTGGCATAATACCAAGTATCAGTTCCTAGCTTTTTATTGTAAGGTTCCAAGCTTTTGATAACTCGAGAAATTCCAAAGTCATAATTTCCTTTGGCACAATAAAGTGTTCCTATCACCAGATTCACAATGCAGAGATGGTAGATTTTCTTGTCTGGGTCACCATAGGACAAGTGTTCTTCTTCCTTTTCAATCTTCCTCATTAATTCCTCAGCTTCCTCATTCTGACTGGTCATAATATAGGAAACACAGAGGTTGGCTAACACAACAGCACTGACATTCAGGATATTATCATAGTGCTTCTTCACTATGGGCTCATAGAAACCAATGGCTTCTTTGTATTTGTTTTCCTGCATGAAAAGAACATGAGCCACGTTCAACTTCCACACATCATGGTCATTACAGAATTCTACGGACTTGCGGAAGATCTTCTCCACCATTGAATAATTTTCAAGGTTCCAGTAGATTTTTGCCTGGGCCATCAACACAGGAATGTATTTCTCAAGAGCGTCATCATATTCATTCACTGCTTTTATGACAATGTCATCATCTCTGTTGTGCCTTGCTTCTTGAACTTGTTTGGTAAGTCTTCGGAGCTGTTCAGTCAGCATCCCTGCCAGTCCATCAAGCTTAATGAAAGCCTCTTCTGGAGCTGTCTGGCAAGTGATCATTGCATCCAAGAAGTCATAGAGGTAGGGTGTGAGGAACTTGTAAGTCAAATGGGCATTCTCTGCCAGGACATCTGCTGCCAGATCAAAATACTCATATTTACAGTAGAGCAGTAAGAGGTTGCCAAAGGTCTCTGGGGGAAAGGGATTCTGTTGGAGCAAAAACTGTAGCTTTTCAAAGCCCTCTGTAGGCCTGGTGTCCATGTTCATGAGTGCCTGGTTGTGCAGGGTCACAGGGTCTAACTCTTCCTCTGCCCTGGGGGGCATGTCAGTGAGGGCTTCTTGAGCAGCCTCAAAGTTTTTCAGCTGATATTCGATGGCTGCCTTGAGGTTGAAGGCTTCTACCAGAGCAGTCTGGTGGAGGACTGAGGTGTTGCCTACACTGCGAACATCAATGCCCTCAGTGGTCATGCCCACGCCCAGCTCTGGGTGCTGACGAATGCCACGCTCGATGATATTGGCGATGTGTTTCAGAGCAGGGGCATAGTGCCTATTGCTGTAACATGCAAGTGCCAGGTTGTAGGATACGTCAGGCTGGTAGCCTGAGGCCTGCAGGGCCCCAAAGAACTTGGAGCAGGCAGCTTCATAGTGTCCCTCCTTGTAGAGCAAACAGCCCAGGTTGACCTGGCCGTCAGGGTCATGCTCGCCCCCTCCCTCCTCCCCGGCCTCCCCACCCAGCAGCTGCTCCACCAGGCTCCTGGCCCCGGGCAGGTCCCCCTCACTGTACTTGATGGCCGCCTGCAGGCGGAGGACCCGGCTGTGGTAGGCAGGGTTGTCGAGGAGCAGGAAGGCGACGCGGGTGGCCTCTGGGTAGAGGCAGGCCTTGTACAGGGCCTGGGCCTGGTACAGGCGGTACTGCTCCATGTCGGGGTAGAGGTGGCCCAGCTGCTCGTAGCACTCTGCGGCCAGGGCGAACTCCTGCAGGCGGTAGTAGCAGTAGCCGAGCAGGGAGAGGCCTGCGCGGCTCTTGGGGCTGCGCTGCAGCTCTGCGCCGAGCAGCTGCGCGGCCTCCGCGTAGCGGGCATCGCGGATGAGCCTGTACACCACGGCCGTGAACTCCCCGTCGGGGACCTGCGCGCTGCCCAGCCCCGCCATAACCGCCAAGATGGTTGCTCGTGACTGTTTCCAAGGCAACAAGCCAGCCGGAAACGGAAGTGCGTGCTGTCCACTTCCTCTGCAGAAGGGCATGGAAGGAGTGGCCGGGGTTATGTGTAACATCCCGAGGGCGTCCTGTCCAGCGTGCTTCCTACAGGTTAGCAAATGTCCGGCAGCGTGCCCATCCGTTTGACATCTTCAGTGATTCATTCAAATGTGAACTCATGATCGTCAGCGTTGGTGAAAACACAGCTCCAGGAATACCTGGAAATTAACTGCGCAGTGGTGGCTCCCACTCGGAATCCTGGGGATCGGGGTTCAAAGCCAGCCTGGGAGAACAGTGTATGGGCCTCTAATGTTCAATTATGCACCAAAAAGCCAGAAGTGGAGCTGTACCTCAAGTGGCAGAACAACAGCCTAGAGAAAAAAGGCAAGAGAGTTCCAAGATCCCCACTTCAAGCCTCAGTAGTGGAATCAAATAAAAATTCACAGGTAGAAGATTATTAGGTACAAGATATGTGACAGATGGGACACTATTTCTGCTCACCAAAAGGGGCTATTCAGAGGAATGAAGTACTACATACTGTACCTGGGTACTTATGCAGGTAAATGGATCTTCTTGGAAGGAAAAACAAAAATAATTTCATTGTAGCAGAAATCTCTGCCTTTCAGTAGAAAGTCATAAGTTTGAACCATACGTGATTGTTCATTTTGAAAGTTTTTTAAATTGGCATATGATAAGTTCTGCATAGTAAAAGTTTTCATCATGACATTTGTGTACATGCATTTAGATAGGGCATTTAGTTTATACTTGCCCTCACTGATAGCAGAATGGAGGTCTCCTGAATGCAGTGCCAACTAGCAAAAAATGTCCACAGGTTTTTAGAGCGAAGGAAATAGTTATTAATTTTGCCATGAGATAATGAGGACTGTGTCTATCCCAGGAAAAGAAAGTGCACTCATTGTCCAGTAGCTGTAGATGAGTGTTTATAGATACTTTCAGCATCATGTGCTTCTATATGTACTGTACTTGTTAGGGCATGACTCATGTGTCTGCCTATTTCCTGATGTGTTGGTTCTGACCTCAATAGTGTATTCCTTGCTGTCTTGGGTGTTCCTTAACTCTGTGATCAGTGAAATAAGAAGGGAAATATGGTGACCTTTCCTGGAGTTGTAAAGTCATTCTTAAGTTCTCTCACCTAGGTAAATAGGGGAGGAAGAACATTGGACAAGGACAAAGAAAAGGGAAAAATGTCATTTAAAAACATGTATAACTGCTGGGTGCAGTGGCTCATGCCTGTAATCCTAGGTACTAGGGAGGCTAAGATCTGAGAATCCAGGCTTAAAGTCAGCCTGGGCACTAAAGACCATGAGACTCTTATTTCCAATTAACCACTAGAAAAACAGAAGTGGTATAATGGCTTAAGGGGTAAGGTGGTAGACTTGAGCTGAAGATCTCAGGGACAGTGCCCAGGCTCAGAGTTCAAGCCCCAGGACCGACCAAAACAAACAAACAACAAAACAAAACAAAAGTATAACTAAGTTCATGGTTATCAGGAAAATTGTTATCTTCATAAGGTTGTTTCTTTTTCACTTATGATAATGATCTCTATTTCTATCCAATCTTCAGAAATATTATACAATTTCATTCTTATTAGCTGAATATATACATATATATTTCACATTTTTATCCATTCATCCATTGGTGATTGATGAGCACTGAGACAAAGTTCTTAATTTGGCTATTATGAGTAGTATTGTAATAAATATCAGGTATCTCTGTACTGCGCAGAATCTCAATGTAGTCTTTTTTTTAATGGTGGTTGCAATTTACTACTTGAGTATCACCCTCATTTTTGCTTTAGTTCCTTTTTGTATAATGTTTTGTGCTTCTTCTTTGGACTAGTCTGAGATATTGAATCTTACTTTCCCTCCAAATATCTGGGATTGCATGTGTGTGCCACCATATACAATTGCTTCTTTAAGACAGAATCTTTCTTTTTCTAATTTAAGTTTTATTGTAAAGGTGATGTACAGAGGGGTTAAGGTTATGTAAGTCAGGTTATGAGTACATTTGTTTTGAATGCTTCCTCATTTCCTCCCTGTTTTTCCTTTCCCATACACACCCCCGCCAAGTTGTAAAGTCCATTTCCAAAATAATGTCTAGAGAATTTCACTGTTGAATTGGTTTACTCTTTGTCCCAGCATTCTGTCGTTCCCTTTCCCCTCCCCAAATCGTTCAAACTTATATACAAGACAAAGGGTACAGAAGTAAAAGTAAACAAACAAAAAATCCAGCGATATCAGGGTCTTGTGGGAAGACTCACTTGATTGGAGGATTGCAGTTGGAAGCAAGCATGGAAAAAAAATGACTCACTGAGAGCCTTATAGCCAATAAATGGCTGAAAAAAGAGACAGGGAGATAAATGCAGCTGTGGCTTTACTGGTAGAGTACTGGCCTTGAGAGAAAATGCTCAGGGATAGCACCCTGGCTAATGAACAAGAATGTCATCTGGGACATGCCATTCCAGCAATGAAAACCTAGATGTCTAGGACAAAGCTAGTCCTAGAGGTAAGAGATCATAGAGTGGAGTAAGAAAGAATGGTGTCACATCCTAAATGGGGTTGTTCTGTGTCTACCCTTTCAAAACTAACCAGAGACAGGAGGTCAAAAGAAAATAACAAGTATGCTCACGTAATGTTCATACTTGTCTTCTAACTGGACGGAAACTTACGGTGAGTGTTAGACTCAAGACAGTTAATCTTGGCAACTTCCTGGGTCTCCCATACTTACTATGTAATTCAGACATCTATCAACACCTCTCATCTGGCTCTTAACCATTCCAATCCAGCCCCAACTTCTGACTACTTATTCTTAACTAATTTACCATGCTGTCTCCCACCCATTCGTTAGATGTCAGAAGTAGGTGGGGACATTTTCCACCAACTTTTGGATTACCTGGAACTCAAAAGATAGGAACTAGTCAAATCATCCAATATTCAATTTTCTTCCGTGGACCCTTTCTTCTGCCATTTGTGTACCCTCCAATATTTTTTTTCTAGTTGCCTTATGAGATTTCTTTCAGATTTGATCCAAAGACACACACACACACACACACACACACACACACACACACACACACACACACACGTTTAGAATGAACAGTCACTGCTGCCTTCTCCTGGACTGGAAAACAACTTTGTCTTCCACCCCTAGTGGAAGGCTGGAATGTTATGTCTGCCTGGGAAATGGGGGTGCTTTCTTCATGCCACTCTGCACATAGATTTCCCCCTCCCTATTTTGTTTCCCATGCAGAACCACACAGGTCTGCCCCAGAAGTTTATGCTCAGCACCTGCATTATCCAGGTGTCTGTCAAAAGTTATCTTCCGCTTTACTGTGGTCATATCCTGTCTGGTCCTGCTTTGGACTATGGGAGGTTCACTAGACTCTGACCTCATGTCGGCATACACTATGGTCAGTCCTTCTCCTCGCCTTCTCCCTACATTAATCCTAATCCTGCCAGAAGTTGCCCCTTCCTTCCCCTTCTCTTCTCCATGCACCTTCCATCTTGTATGGGCCAGGAGTTTACTCTCCCCTCAATACATTATTTTCTGCCTGAATCATGTGGTGGTTTCCTTTTGGCTAAATGTTACACCTACCAGCATCTATTATTAATTTTCTTGATAATGGCTACTTGGGGTTAGAGGTAGAATCTTAATGTTCTTAATGTTGTCTTGATTTGTACTTCTTTTATGGCCAGAGATGTTGAACATTTCTTAACTGGCCATTCCTATTTCTTTTTGGAGAAGTCTTTAACTCTGGCCCACTTATTAATGCGGTTGTTGTTGTTTTGATAATTTGTTTTATGGGGGGTTTAATTTTTGAGCTCTAAGTGTATTTTTAGATATGTGGTCCTTGTCTGATGCATAGCTAATTAAGATTTTCTCCCATTCTGTGGGCTTTCTATTATCTTGCTAGTTATGTCATTTGCTGTGCAGAAACTCTTTAGTTTGATACAGTCCCATTTATTTAGCCTTTCTTTGACTTACTGTGTTTCTGGGTCTTGACCTGTGCCAACAAACCCTAGTGTTTCCCCATTCCTTCCTGAAATATCTCAGGGAGATATAGAATCTTTCTACCTTTTTTTCATATCTTAACCTGTTGGAGCCTGACCGCCATCTCTGGGGCCTGTTCACCATTCCGGCTCAGCGGCCATTAAAGAGCTTCTGACCAGGCATTCCTTGCATACCTCTCTTGAGGAATTCCTGTGTACAGTGACTCAACTGAATCCCCTAGGGGAAGGTCCTCAGCCCACAAGCTTTCCTACACCCATCCGGCCCAGTACCTGAAAGTTTGCCCTAACCCTTAGTGATAGCACCTTGGCCTTTTTTCTATTGGCTCCTTTCCCAGTTCCCACCTCCTCTTCCCCCCACAGTATATAACTATGTGCCCGATGCAATAAACCTGAGATCTACTGCGCTTTCATGGCTGATACAGCTCCCAGCTCAGTGTTGTTTTCTCCCCGGTAATTGGGGGAGGGCTGGGTTATTGATACTTGCCATCTCGCTATGTTTCTTGGGACTTCCGGCTGGCCCTAAGTGTCCCTCTCATACCTGTGTTGCTGGAGAGCAGCATTAACCTATCTGCCTCAAAAGTAGCTAGCATTACAATCACGAGCTAACACGTTCGGCTTCAATGTATGTTAGGTTTTTACTTTCTTGACAGCTAAGAATGTTCAATACTGTTTTCATGTATTTGTTGGCCTTTTTTAAAATTGTATTTTATTGTCAGGATGATGTACAGAGGGGTTACAGTTACAGTCATCAGGTAGTGGGTGCATTACTTCTTGAACCTGGATGCCCCTTCCCTTGTTTTTCTGTCTACTTAGCTTATTTGCTTAATTTCATTAATTTTATTTTATTTTTGATGCTATTAAAATTTGAAGTGAGAGTCTCATGTTCTCTTGGATGCTTGCTCAGCCAGCACTCTACTACTTGAGTTACGTTTCTAGCATGGCTTTTTGCTGGCCACTTATGGAGATAGTCCAAAGCTATGCATTATGATTCTTTAGATCTCAATATGCTGCATGACTAAGGTAACAGATATGATGCTATAAACATCTGGCTCATTTATTTGTTCTTGTGATGTTTAACGTTTGAGTTATTTGTATATTATGGAGATGTGTTCCCTGTTGTGGATCATTGTATTCTGTAGGTTGTCTTCACTCTGTTGATTACTTCTTTTGCTATACCCACATCCCATTTTTCAGTTCTTGCTTTTCAATTCTGAGCAATTCAAAAAGTCCTTGCCTATGCATATATCTTGAAGTGCCTCTCCTAAGTTTTCCTCTAGTAGGTTCAAGTTTTATGTCCTAGACTTTGGCCTATTTTGAGTTGGGTTATTTATTTACTTCACAAAGTAAAAAAAAAAGAATTTAGTTTTATTTTCTACATGTGAATACTCATTTTTTTTTTTGGCCAGTCCTTGGCTTAAGCTCAGGGCCTGAGGACTGCCGCTGGATTTTTTCAAGGCTAGAATTCTACCACTTGAGCCTCAGCACCACTTATGGCTTTTTTAGTATGTGGTACCAAGGAATCGAACCTGGGTCTTCGTGCATGCTAGGCAAGCACTCTATCACTAGGCCAAACTCCCGGCTCCTGAATACTCAATTTTTAAAGATGCTGTTCTTTCTTGAATTTCTGTTCTGTGTACTTTTGTCAAGAATCAGATCTCAATACCTGCTTGAGCTTATTTCTGGATCTTTTAAAAATTATTAGTTACATAGGCCTATGTGTCTCATTTTGTGACAATACCAGGCTATTTTTGTTACTATGATTCTGTAGTATAATTTTGAAGTCAAGTATTTTAATACTTCCAGCATTGCTGTTTGTTCAGGTTGCTTTGGTTATTTGGATCTTTTTTTTTTTAATTGGCTATGGCCCTCCTTGAGGCTATCTACAGGACAACTTTAAACCCTTATTTGAGATATTACGAGGGGATCCTGATCCCTCATTTCCTAGGGAGCTTACTCCGGAAAGAAGAAAAGCCTTGCTTCTTGTAACATTTTAATCCTTCTAGAAGTCATAAACCTTTAGTATTGTGGAAAGATAGTTTTTCTGGAAACTGGAAAGGACCAGACCCTGTCCTCATGTGGGGGCGAGGAAGTGTTTGTGTTTTTCCACAGGACGCTGACAGTCCCATTTGGGTGCCAGAGAGACTGATATATCAGGGGCTCCTCGGAAGCATGTTGGTCAAGATGAAGGCTCTTCTACTTAGCACGAGTTCGGTTCCTGGAATGAATCCACATGCCAGTGATACACGACCCTATCAATGTTGCTGAGGACCATGCTGCTGGGAACCTGAACAATCTTGGCCACCCTCCTGGACTGGATGTCAAGGATCCTCAAGAGCTAATTTTGTGGCTCAGTCATCTTTTATCAAAATTCAACTGAGGACTGGAATTGTTATGCTTAATCAACGATCTGGTTTACTGCATGAACAATTGAATATTGTGGAGCAGGTGATGAGCACCTCTTGTGTAGCTGCTTATTCCGGATTTTGCTTGACAGGAGTACCATATAACAATTTCAGTTGAGCGGCTAATCTGTCTAAAGTACTTGGATGTAACATGGAATGCTCAGGTTGATAACTTGGCAGCCTCTCTACGTACACAAATAATCAGACACATGTTGATATTCCAACCTTGGGTGATTGGACATGTTTATTTGAGACTGTTTTGAGATTTGGTCAAAGGTGGACAGGATTGATTGGCTTGGGTTTGTTTTTTATGTGTTATAATTGTAATATGTCTATACTGCTTGTGTAAAATAATACAAAGTCAATGTAGACAGCGAATGCTGGTATGACAGGTGTTTGCTGCCATGGAAACAGGTGCCTTCCCTCAGGTCTGGCTTGCTTAAATAGATGGCTGGTAGTCAGAGACGGGTAAGTCCCAGTTGTTAGCCTGTCAACCTAAGACAGGAGCCAAGTAAAAAGTAGTTGGTGATCCCATGACGGGTAAGAAGACTAACGAGCTTGGAGACACCTAAGACAGGCACAGTCGATCTGATATGATTGTAGCCCCACATATCCTAGGTCTTCTCCTTTTTTCCTTCTTTCTTTTCTAAAGTAAAAAAGAGGGAGATGTCGGAGACCATTGCTTTCAGCCTCCTGAGGAAGTAAGATTATAAGATGGCACCTGGCAGCTCACTAATGAGTCAGTACTTGCTGACCAGGAAGTTTCTTTGCATTTGTTGATTTGTTTCTTCCGTGCTTGTGGATAGAGTGGATCGCTAGATTTCTTCCAGGTTTGTTTGCTGCTTTACAGATGACCCTTTCTGTGATTGGCTGCTTAAGGATATAAATAGGGTTTATATTTATATAAATATAAATGTGGGGTTTCCGGGGAAGGGAGGAGAAAGGAGAAAGGTGGAGGAGAAAGGAAAAAGGAGAGAGGCAGAGAGGAGAAGAGAGAAGAGAGAAGGAGAAAGGCAGAGAGAGAAGAAAGGAGAGAGAAATAAAAAACCTCTGCTTGCAGCGATTTGAGTCTGTGATCATTCCCAGTCTGCCTCCGAAGTGACGTGTCTTTGTGGTGGGCAGCGACAGAATACAATTGCTTTCTTGACTTTTTCAATAAACTCATTGTTGGTATGTTGGTATTTATAAAATTACTGTTTATGTGAGAATATGTTTTATCTTTCTACATGGCTGAAAGTGATGATCAGATGTAGTGTTTTTTTTTTGTTGTTGTTGTTTGTTTTTTTGCCAGTCTTGGGCTTGAGCTCAGGGCCTGAGCACTGTCCTTGGACTTTCTCAAGGCTAGAGCTCTACCACTTGAGCCTCAGCACCACTTCCAGCTTTTTTCTAGTATGTGGTACCGAGGGAATTGAACCCGGGTCTTCATGCATGTTAGGCAAGTATTCTACCACTAGGCCAAATTCCCAGCCCTGTTTTTTTTTTTTTCTTTTGCCAGTCCTGAGCTTGGTCTCAGGGCCTCAGCACTGTCCTTGCACTTTCTCAAGGCTTAGCACTCTACCACTTGAGCCTCAGCACCACTTCCAGCTGTTTTTCAATGTATGTGGTACCGAGGAATAGAACTCGGGTCTTCGTGCATGCTAGGTAAGCACTCTACCACTAGGCCAAACTCCCGGCCCCTGTTTTAAGAGCTAGTTTGTTTTCTTTTTTCCTATTGTATCCTTTTTTTTATTTCTTTTACTTTATTTTCCTAAGAACTCAAACACTTTCTTGCATAAGAGTGATGATATTAGACACTTTTCTTTCATTCCTAACTTCAGAAGAAATACTTTTAGTCTTCCCCTATTAAGTATGATGTTGACTTTCAGTCTATCAAATATACTTTTCATTATGTTGAGATACTAACCTTCTACTCCTAGCTTCTTCAGGACCTTTGTCATTAAGGGATGTGGGATTGCTAAAGGCTTGTTCTGTTGATCCGTGATTCTTATATATATATATGTTCATATGCTGTGCTGTGTTTGTTGATATGTGTGTGCTGAATCATCCTGTATGCTTCTAATGAAGTCAACTTGAGTATTGTCAACTTGTGTATTGTTGAATTTGGGTTGAACTTGAGTAAGTCATCTTGTATATTGTTGAATTTGGATTGTATTTCTGTAAAGAGTGTTGTTGAGTAAGTATTGCATTGCATTTGTAGATAACTTTTTGCAGTAGTGATATTTTGACAATGTTAATGTTCTCGATGTAGGAGCATGGGAGGTTTACTACTTCCTTAAGTTGCTTCAATGTCCTTTTTCATGTTTTTAAAGTTTTCAACATAGAGGTCCTTCACATATTGGTTAGGTTAATTCTTAAGTATTTTTTTTCCCAAGGCTTTTACAAAGGGAGTTGCTTTCCTGATTTCACACTAGCTCTTTTTGTTGTTGGCATACAGAAAACTATTGACTTTTGTAGGTTATTTTTATATCCTGCTACTTTGCCAAAGTTTTGAATCAGCACTAATAACTTGGGAAAGGATTCTATGGGGTTCTTTAAATACAGAATCATGCCATCTGCAAAGAGGGAGAGTTTTACTTCTTTCCCTGTTTGGATCTCCTTTGTGTTGGTATGCCTTATCACTTTGGCTAGGAATTCCAATACTATATTGAAGGGGAGTGGAGAGAATGGGCATTATCTCATTCCTGATTTTAGGAGAAATGGCTTTAACTTTCACCATTAAGTAAAATGCTAGCTGTAGGTTTGTCATATATAGCTTTTATTATATTGAGCAATGCTCCATGGATTTCTAGCTTCTCCAGAGCTTTCTTCATAAAGAGGAATAGGATGTTGTCAAATACTTTTTTGCATCTATTGAGATGACCATGTGGTTATTATCCTTGCTCCTACTGATGTGTTGAATTACATTGACTTGCACATATTAAATTAGCTTTTTGTATCCCTGCAATGAATCCTGTTTGATCATAGTGTATATTTTTTTTTTTTTGCCAGTCCTGGGCTTGAGCTCAGGGCCTGAGCACTGTCCTTGGACTTTCTCAAGGCTAGCGCTCTACCACTTGAGCCTCAGCACCACTTCCGGCTTTTTTCTATGTATGTGGTACCGAGGAATCGAACCCAGGTCTTCATGCATGCTAGGCAAGCACTTTAACCACTAGGCCAAACTCCTGGCCCCTGTATACTTTTGTTTATTAGTTGTTGGAGTCAGTTGGCCAGAATTTTATTGAGAAGCTTTGCATCAATGTTCATTAAATAAATGTGTCTATAGTTCTGTTTTTTTGATGAGTCCCTATCTGCTTTTGGGATGAAGATTATGCTGGCCTCAGAACAAGTTTGGTAGTGGTAGTTGTTGGGGTCCTTCTCAGATGTCTAGTTGGGGGATAAAATGGTGACAGAGCTCATGAATAATCCCCGGGAACACAGACACAGGTGACCAGACTCCAGGTGCAGATCTAACTTTATTTTAAAAAACGTGCTCGCTAAAATACAGATCATGCAATGGCCGCTACGTTATACCAGCAGCAAATAGGGACCTTTCTGATGCAACTGTCAGTCAATGGTGTCCTGAGACAGGCCCCACTTCTTGGGAGTGTCTGGGAGCTCCTGCTCAAGGTGGAAGCAGCCAGGGCCCTCTGGTTCCAGACTGCTCAGGTTACTGGGTGTACGTGCCTTTCAGCACAAAGTCGGGGAATCACAGATAGCAACGTGAGCTTCTAGTCACCAGCTAGGAGGCCTCACAGGTAGTGATCTTTCATTTTTGAATTTACTGAAGGAGTATTGGAGTGAGTTCTCCTTTGAAGGCCTTGTAGAATTTGGCTGTGAATCCATCTGGTTGAGGGTTTTTCTTGGATGGCTTTTCTTATTGCCATTTTTATTTCAAAACTTGATATTGGTGTATATATTTGGTTTAAGTCTTCTTAATTTACTTTGGGTAAACCAATATTTGGTAGAAATTCTTCCAGATTCTTGAATTTATTAGAATAAAGGTTTCCAAAGTATTCCCTTAAAATTTTCTGAATCTTGTTTATTTCTGTTGTGATGTTCCTATTCTCATCTCTGATTTATTTAGGTATGTTCTCTTCTGTATTTGGTCAGTTTTTCTAAGGGTCAGTCAATTTTGTTAATTTCTTTTCAAAGAATCAACTCTTTTTTGTTCATCCTTACAATGATGGGTTTTGGGGTTTTTTTTTGGACTCTTAATTCATTTAATTCAGATTTAATTTAATTATTTGTTTCCATCTACTGGATTAGGGTTTGGCTTATTACATCTTTTCAAGGAGCTTAAGGCATATAACTTAATTGTTGGTCTGGCATTTCTTCAATTTGCTGATGTGGGCAGTCAGGGCTATAAGTTTTCCTCTGAGTACTGCCTTTGCTATGTGGAAAGGAATGGGTATTTCATGTGTTCATTTTGTTTAAATATCATAAACTTTTGAATTTCCTTTCCAATCTCTTCAATGATCCACTGCTGCTTCAACAATGTGGTGTTCAGTCTCCATAAATTACAGAATTTTTATGGTGGATTTTGGTATTTTATTCCATGTGGTCCTAGAGAAAGCAGTGAATGCTTTCAATATTTCTGAATTTTCATAGCTTTGCTTTGTAACTTAAATTGTGATCTATTTTGGAGAATGTTCCATGTGCTGCCAAGAAGAATGTATATTGTTATGCTGCTGGGTGAAATAGTCTATGATGTCAGTTAAGTCTAGAGGGTTATGCAATTGTTCAGTTCTGAGGCTTCCATTTGGTTTTTGCTGGGCTGATCTATCTAGAGGCAAAAGTGATGTGTAAAAGTCACCAACAATTAGTGTGTTTGGATCTATATGTGATGCTCCAGCATTTGGTGTATAGATATTTGGAATTGTTATTTATATCCTAAAAAAAGAACATATGATCTCAGAATTGTTATGTATATCCTCATGTATATTCATAAACATATATTCATATCTATCTATCTATCTATCTATCTATCTATCCTCCTATAAGAGAAATCCCTTTATTACTATGGAATCGCCTTTATTTCTCACAAATTTTAATGTGAAGTTTGTCTTATCTGATACTAGGATTCCATTTTCTTGATAGATTGATTTCAGCTTTTTACTTTCAGAATATATTTGGTTTTTGATCCAGCTAGTCTATTTATGTTGTTTACTTATAAAGTTAACTCCATTAAGAATTAGGATTGATTTTTTTCTAAATCTTTTCTAAGTCTTTCCATTTCCTAACAAATGGGGTGATGTCACTCTTTCTGACAGCAGCATAGAATTCCATTGTGTACAAATACCACATCTTGTTGATCCACTCATCAACTGAGGGACATCTAGATTGGTTTCATATCTTTGCTATGGTAAATAGGGATGCAATGAACATTGTTGCGCTAATGGATTTAGTATGTCCTTGTTTCTGGATGATTGGGTAAATGCCAAGTAGTGGAAGTAAGCCAGAGTCAAAGGAACTTACGCTCAATGGTTTCCCTCATTTGTCATAATCAGTAGAAACCTTGGGCTCTCCTAGCAGAGATTTGCAATAGAGCAAAACCTTGATACAGAAGGCCATATAGTACGACGCTAAATGAAAGGACCTCTAGGATATAGAAACAAAAGCCATATAATGAATGATTGTTGTCCTTAATGTACTATGTTATCTCTCATCTCTTTTGCTGTCCCTTGGTTATCTCATGTTGTTACAGTATCTCACTTTGTTATCTGATATATCGGATATATTTGTATTTGGTTATTTGAAATTGGATAGGGAAGGGGGGAAACAAGATGAGGGGTGAGGGTG
Source organism: Megascapheus bottae (assembly GCF_031878675.1). NCBI lineage: Eukaryota > Metazoa > Chordata > Mammalia > Rodentia > Geomyidae > Megascapheus > Megascapheus bottae. Next base: position 6,637,525 of record NC_143520.1, on the reverse strand, counting down.
GGGGGAGGGAAATGTGAAAGGGTATCAATGTATGTGAATTAATGCACCTTCTATCTGGCAAATATCATGTAACTCTTCTATTAATTACAATAAAAATATATGAAAAAAAAGAATTAGGATTGAGAGGTGTTTGATAGTTCCTACCACATTAACTACCTGCTTAGGGGCTGTATATTGTCAATTTTTCTATGTTTATCAGGTTCTCTGATTTGGGGCAGTTTTTCTGCCAATGTTTTGTTCTTGGCTTTTTATGTGTAGTATGTCTTTGTGTATCTTTTGTAATGCTGGTTTGGTGGCGATATATTGTTTCAATTTTTTCTTGGCTGTGGAAGTGTTTTATTTGTCCTTTGGTTATTAATGAGTGCTTAGTTGGATATGCCAGTTGGTAGTTGTTCACGACCGAATTCTATCATATTTTCGTATCCTTTTAGCTTCTTTTTTTTTTTGACCTTCTACAGTACTTTTTAGCCTTAAATTAATTTTGTGTCTCACAGCTTTTGTAAGGAATACCTTGATTCTTGGATTTGTTTTTAGCAATTTCTATTATTTCTTTATAAAATCTAGATGATTTTCAATTCCAAAGATTCTAACTTCAGCATCATCTAGTCTGGTGTCAAAATTCTCTACTTTGGTTTTTATGTCTTTCATTTTCATTGGTCTTTTTTGATGGCTTCAATTTCTTTATTGAAGCCTTGTTTTTGATATGATAGGGACTTCTTTGATTTTTCAGTGTGCTCTCTCATGTCCTTTAGCTGAGTGACTATTTTTTTTTCATTAGACTCCCTTGCCTTCTCTTGGAATTCATTCAGCTTTCTATTTGTGAATTCCATGAAGTCCTCTATTAATCTTTGACCTCATCACACACATGCAAAGTTATATGAAGGATTTCAGTCTCTTCATTCAACATGTTTACCAGTGATATTTTAAAGCATTTTGAGAACTATCTTCTAGGTCTTTGACTACTCTATGTCTGGTTCATTTTGAGTGGGAGTTGAGTTTTCTTCACTTGCCAGTTTTTAAAAAAATGTTTCTATGGTTTGTTCTGTCCATTGGGGGACAAAAGCAAATCCAAAATCATAGCAGAATACAATTTTAAGATAAAAACTATCCCTGAGCCCTGTAATTGCACAGACTGTAGAGGTTAAAAGTCATAGGTAGGTAGTGTCCTATCTACCTCTCCATTCTGTTTTTTTTTTCTTTTGGTTTGTTTGTGGATGGGTATTGTGATTCAGGTGTGCAGATTATATCTAGTTGCAATCAGTGAATAAATTTGTTGTGAATGATAAAACAATCTGAGTCTCTTAAGAAGCAGTCAAAATGGAAAGAAATACCATCTTAACTCATAGACAATTAGGGATTAAGGGACTAGAGAAAACAAAGGAGAGAAGGACTGGAAAGAAAGGAAATGGGGTTAAAGTGAAACTGAAAGAAGAAATAAGAGATGTAATGAAAAATAGAGGAAGAAGCAAATAAGAATACAGGAATATAGAAAAGGAAAGAAACAGAAGGAAGATGAGTAAGATAAATTCAAAATATTAAAAAAGAAAAGATATATATAAAATAGTAATACTAAAATTAAAAATATTACATGTGATAGAGAAATAGAAAACTGAGTAATCAAAAATACAGCCTGAAGCAATTACAAAAAAAGCCTAGTACTCACCATATATTGTATATCTAGGATGAAACACAACAGCAATGAAAAAGAAGACAAAACAAGAGGCAAATAAAGATGAAAATAAAATGAAGTTTAAAAAAAATCTCCAATTTGCTGTGGGGAGCTTGTGTTTCTCCAATGTCTGCTAATCAGTTTCTTGACATATGTCTTTGATTTCCTCGCAGTTCTCAGCTTTCCTTGTGGCTTAGTTAGATTTAGAAGCCTTCTTGATATGGAGTTGTGGCTGTTATCTGGTGCAGACTCAGGACTGACTGAACCTACCTTATAACTCGAAGTGAAAAAATGAATTCTCAAATCAGTTTGAGAGGACAAAAAATAGTATTGCTTTACACACCTGGAGTCTTTGTAATTTAGTTGGAGTGGGTATTTGCTTTGTGTGATGGAGCAGGCAAGAGGCGGCTGTTTTCTGTCACTTGGAATCTCTGCAAACTTACAGCCTGTCCAGGTTTTTTCCCCCTGTGAGGTTTTAAAGACTTTCGTTTTCATAATCCCAGGGTTCCTCCTCTTTCTGAGCAGGCCTCAGGTAAAGCTTCCCTCCCTGGAAGGAGCTTCCTCCCCTTGGACAGGGGGCCTTTGGGTGGAGCCGGCTTTCCCTGGGTGAGTTTTGTGTTTTCTGCCAGAGAGGGCTTGCACAAAGGAAGAAGATTCCTTTGCCCCATTGAAAAATGTCACAGCTACTCCAGCCCATGTTACCAGTCAGCTGCTCTGGTAGGCTCTAGGCCATACCAAACGTGGTGTTGTGAGTGACAGAAGGTTTTTCTTCCAGATGCTGTTCTCTGAGTGGGGTTGGATTTTGTAGGATACTCATGCTTTCTCTTGATTTGAACAATCTGCAATGTGATGAGTTGTCTCTGTGTCTGTCTGTGAACTCCTGGTCTTGGTCTTTTAAGTTCAGGCTGTAGGTAAGTGGAAAGCTAACACATGCTATCTCTTCTGTTTTTGTAATGGCTCCCTCTGGCCACCATTGTTGTGGTGTTGGTGCTTAAATGTGTCCTTTTTTTTTTGTTTTTGTCAGTCGTGGGGCTACTCTGGGCCTAGGCGCTGTCCCTAAGTTCTTCAGGTCAAGGCTGCTGTCCTACCCCTACAGCCACAGGGCCACTTCCGGTTTTCTAGTGGTTAATTGGAGATTTGAGTCTCAAGGTCTTTAGTGCCCCGGCTGGCTTTGAACCTTGATCCTTAGATCTCAGCCTCCTAAGTAGCTAGTATTACAGGCATGAGCCACCGGGCCTGGCTTAAACCAGTCTTCTTACGTAGATTGCTTGTAATTTTCTTACCTATAAATCATTGTATAGTTATAGCTTACTTGGTATGACTCTCTAGATTCAGGTAATTCACTGGGACTCTAAAATGCTTTTTCAGACGACAGAACACAGTTGGTTTCGTGCTAATTTTCTACCATCTTCTACTTCCCAACATCATCTTTGAAAATAAAGACCTTCAATATAAACACAAACCAAGCCAATCCATATTCTTGTCTAAGCCAGATATTTTGGGATTGACAGCCACACAAAGATATAGTTCACGTGAGGGAACAACTTGTCCTCCTAAAAAATGATTGGGAAGGTTACAGCCATGAAACTGATCAAAGTGAACCACACAATGGCAATATGTGGTTTCAGAATACTAACTGAACATTCTATCTTTAGTGAGTAGGAGCAGAATCTGATTATGTCATAGAAATAGTAGAGGGTATGTTTTCCTTTTCTAAGAAACTCTATCACTAATGTCTCCTAATTTGAAGTATGAGTATAGAAATTAAGAGAATGGACTAGAATCTAAACCTTTTTCTATTATTCATAACAGGCAGGGGTCATGTTCTGTCAGTAACATGTTCTGTTTGTGCTTATGAAGCCTACTTACTATAAAAACTGGAGAAAAAAAATTGTAAGGTCTGCTGAAAGGAAATTCCATTCAGTTGAGGAGAAGAGGGTTTATTGTGTGAGGAAAGAGCAAACCTCCTGCCACCCAAGATGGAGTCTGGCAAGCAAGAGAGCTTATGGCGGGAAGAGATTATACGGGGAGGGGCTTGCAGCCACAGTGGAACTGGATGTGATCTCAGAGGATGGGGAAATACTTCAGACTGGAGGACCTCCCACTGCCCCCAGGCATGTCAGTTGCCAGGGTTACAGGTGCTGGGCGGGGATTTCCAGGGTGCAGGAGGAGAGAACCAAGGGAAGAAGTCATTTCTTCCAGGCGGATCTAACAAAAATCAGAGACAATTTTCATTCCTTTTTAAAAATTTTTCTCAGGGCCGGGAGTTTGGCCTAGTGGTAGAGTGCTTGCCTAGCATGCACAAAGACCCGGGTTCGATTCCTTGGTACCATATACATAGAAAAAAGCTAGAAATGGTGCTGAGGCTCAAGTGGTAGAGCTCTAGCCTTGAGGAAGTCCAAGGACAGTGCTCAGGCCCTGAGTTCAAGCCAGGACTGACAAAAAAAAAGAAACAATAAAAAAAAAAACCTTAAAAATTTTTCTCCACACCATACAACCCATGCTGCTACTTGGGTGCTAAATTTCTCATTGAATTTTGTCCATTTGAAGAACATTACCAAAAATGAACTTTTGCTACATAAAGCATTGCACCTGTACTGAAAAACCTTGCTGAAATATCCAACAACTCCATACAATTTGCAAAATGCAAATTAATATAATCATGAGGTTGGATAGAACACAATTTCATGATTATGTGAGCTCAGATATACTACATATTAACTGAGTTGACACTTGCATCATCCTAATGTCATGCAGGGTTTTCTTAAGATATAGCAAAACACAAAGCATACAAGAAGGAAAGCAGAAGTTTTATAAACATTATTAGATGTAAACTTCTATTCAGTTTTGGACTTTTTCATAAATCGTTCTAGGATTCAAGTTTATTGCGTTTTATTTTGTGAAGTTTCTCAAACTATGCAATTGTTTAAAAAATATTCTTGAAGCATATGAAGTCCAACATGTGAAAGGTAGGAAGGTGACAAAGTACAGAAATAAAAGTATATAAAGATATAGCATAGACAGTTATGACAAAATTTCTTATGAGTCATTACTACATATTCCATCCTATGATCTCATAAATCAAAGCTTTTAACTGTCTGGACTCATATGTGACCGTATTCTTTCCAGTATACATTCTGTCTTCTTCCAGGGGCTGCTCTATAACAGCAGGTATGTTTCTGCCAAAAACTTCACAGTGTTCAAGAAACTGGACACATTCTTGAATGACATTGTCACAAAGCACTATCATATGCTTGGACATGTTTTCTAACAGGGAGAAGAAGCACCTTTTGGCATAATACCAAGTATCAGTTCCCAGTTTTTTGTTGTAGGGTTCCAAGCTCTTGATAATTCGAGAAATTCCAAAGTCATAATTTCCTTTGGCACAATAAAGTGTTCCTATCACCAGATTCACAATGCAGAGATGGTAGATTTTCTTGTCTGGGTCACCATAGGACAAGTGTTCTTCTTCCTTTTCAATTTTCCTCATCAGTGCTTCAGCTTCTTCATTTTGACTGGTTATAATATAGGAAACACACAGGTTGGCTAACACAACAGCACTGACATTCAGGATATTATCATAGTGCTTCTTCACTATGGGCTCATAGAAACCAATGGCTTCTTTGTATTTGTTTTCCTGCATGAAAAGAATGTGAGCCACATTCAACTTCCACACATCATGGTCATTACAGAACTCCACAGATTTGCAGAAGATCTTCTCCACCATTGAATAATTTTCAAGGTTCCAGTAGATTTTTGCCTGGGCCATTAACACAGGAATGTATTTCTCAAGAGCATCATCATATTCATTCACTGCCTTTTTGACAAGGTCATCATCTTTATTTTGTCTTGCTTCTTGAACTTGTTTGGTGAGTCTCTGGAGCTGTTCAGTCAGCATCCCTGCCAGTCCATCAAGCTTAATGAAAGCCTCTTCTGGAGCTGTCTGGCAAGTGATCATTGCATCCAAGAAGTCATAGAGATAGGGTGTGAGGAACTTGTAAGTCAAATGGGCATTCTCTGCCAGGACATCTGCTGCCAGATCAAAATACTCATATTTACAGTAGAGCAGTAAGAGGTTGCCAAAGGTCTCTGGGGGAAAGGGATTCTGTTGGAGCAAAAACTGTAGCTTTTCAAAGCCCTCTGTAGGCCTGGTGTCCATGTTCATGAGTGCCTGGTTGTGCAGGGTCACAGGGTCTAGCTCTTCCTCTGCCCTGGGGGGCATGTCAGTGAGAGTTTCTTGAGCAGCCTCAAAGTTTTTCAGCTGATATTCGATGGCTGCCTTGAGGTTGAAGGCTTCTACCAGAGCAGTCTGGTGGAGGACTGAGGTGTTGCCTACACTGCGAACATCAATGCCCTCAGTGGTCATGCCCACGCCCAGCTCTGGGTGCTGACGAATGCCATGCTCGATGATGTCGGCGATATGTTTCAGAGCTGGGGCATAATGCCTATTGCTGTAATAGGCCAAGGCTAAGTTGTAGGAAAGGTCAGGCTGGTAGCCTGAGACCTTCAGGGCCCCAAAGAACTTGGAGCAGGCAGCTTCATAGTGTCCCTCCTTGTAGAGCAAACAGCCCAGGTTGATCTGGCTATCAGGATCGTTTCTGCCCACTCTCTCCTCCCCGGCCTCCCCACCCAGCAGCTGCTCCACCAGGCTCCTGGCCCCGGGCAGGTCCCCCTCACTGTACTTGATGGCCGCCTGCAGGCGGAGGACCCGGCTGTGGTAGGCAGGGTTGTCGAGGAGCAGGAAGGCGACGCGGGTGGCCTCTGGGTAGAGGCAGGCCTTGTACAGGGCCTGGGCCTGGTACAGGCGGTACTGCTCCATGTCGGGGTAGAGGTGGCCCAGCTGCTCGTAGCACTCTGCGGCCAGGGCGAACTCCTGCAGGCGGTAGTAGCAGTAGCCGAGCAGGGAGAGGCCTGCGCGGCTCTTGGGGCTGCGCTGCAGCTCTGCGCCGAGCAGCTGCGCGGCCTCCGCGTAGCGGGCATCGCGGATGAGCCTGTACACCACGGCCGTGAACTCCCCGTCGGGGACCTGCGCGCAGTTTTGTAGGGCCATACTGGCCGGCTTTGCTGTGCGTCCTCGTTTCCAGGCAACAAGGCAGCCGGAAGCGGAAGGAAGTCCTGCTGTTCCTGTGGACAAGGGCGCGTTAGGAACCGCGGGGAACCCTGTGCCGAGCTGTTCGCTGCGTGTCAGAAAGCCCAGTGCGTCCTGTTAGTGTGGGGAGAGGAGAGGCGAGTCCTCTGTCCACGGGCCGAAGCCATGTTGGCACACGCCGGCCACCCATGCTAGAGGCATGGTTTGTTTTTTTAAGAATTTACTGACGTTGATTTCTACCTCATATTTAAACAACAAGTTCAACGCAGAGGCCTAGTTTTTGCTGGAAAGAAAGCAATCCTTTGGGGATATGGTAGGTCATGGGTCTCCCCTCCGTGTCGGTGCGTATAAATGCGTCCCTGGGTTGTTTGTTTTTTTCGGATAGCAGAGGGACATAAAACGTTCACATTTCTACCCCGTGGACGTGTTGTCGCCTCCCCTCCGGTTAAGCCGTGCTGATGGACAGTACATGACACGCCTCCTAGACGAAGGGTGCTGTGCACACAATGAGCCTTGAGGTTATTGAGGCTTGTGTGCCACAGAGTTGTACCACGGGTAGTGTTTCACACTAGTGTTAGAAACTGGGTGGGAAAGGTGACTCATAGTCTCAGAATTCCCCTAGAATTGTCTTTTATGCTCACATGAAGGTACATTTTACAAGAAAAAATAGTCCTTTCTGTCAAACTGGTACTCCTCTATCTTATGACCAACCACCAGTTTGCTTGTATTATTTTCTGGAATTGTTTGCTGCTCTGTGATTAGGGATATTTCACTGATATTTCAAATGTCCTCAAATTGCATATTGCAGCTGCACCTTTGTTAGAGAACTATGTCAAGAATGTGAGCCCTCGGGATCCTGAGTGTTGCCTAATGTTAGAATGCTTACCTACCACGCAGGAAGCCCGGAGTTCAATTCCTTGGTACAACATTCACAGGAAAAGCTGGAAATGGTGTTGTTACTCAAGTGGCAGAGTATGAGCCTTGAGCAAGAATAGCTCAGGGACAGTGTCCAGGCCCTGAGTTCAAGTTCCAGGACTGGCAAAAAAAGAAAAGAAAAGAAAAGAAAAAAATAATGTGACCTTTGCTAATAAGGTGCAAGGAATGAGCACTCTCTGCAGTTCTTTCTAGCTTCCTTGGATCACCCATCCTGCTGCAAATAGAATGTGAGCTTGACTCCTAATAGAGAAGGGACAGCACCACCTCTTTCATTAGGATAAATCCTAGCTTCCCACTGGCCTGGATATGCCTGCTTGACTCTTGGTAGAGTGGTGAGGCACCCTTCTGTGCAGAAGGAACTTGTCTGTTTTTTAACACCAAAGGGTTGCTACATCTAACAATTTTGTGAGAGAATAGTTCACTTACTAGGAGTTTTAATTGTTATTTCCAGAGGTTGATGAAAGACTTTCATGCAACTCTTTCAACTGTCTTTTAGAAAGTATTGCTTCCTATAAATCTTTTCTTATTAATTGCACAGGCAGCACCAACCATAATGTATACACTCTATTATAGCTTACTTATTTGTGATTTTAGTAGTCACCTGGAAATTTGCATATTACTGATTAAAGTTGTGTGGGATAGAAAGGTTTAAAAGTTTATATAATTTCTCAAGGTAGGTAGAGAATGAAATGATATAAAATAGCTATGTTTCTCAGGAAAGAGTAGGTGGTTAACAATGCAATCCATGTATCTCCTGTACACTGATTGCATGGTATGATGGAAGTTTAATGGGTTTTCTTTTCCTCTTTAAGGAAAAAAGAACTAGATTACTTGGTGTTGACCATAGACTTTGACCTGCCACATCTCAATGTTAGCTTCAAGTAGATGTTAAAAAGTGAGTATTAGGGGATAATCCTAATCACTTAGTATCAGAAAGAGGAGACTTCAGTAAATAGGCAATGGTTTGTGGTATAAAAAGACTGTTTTTATGAATTCATTCAGTCTTCTTATTGCTGAGAATTGGTGTTTTGTATTCCTGGGTGGGACCAGATGTGGAGCATCTCAATATGTTAATATTTTTTCTATATATTTTTTATTGTAATTAATAGGAGGGTTACATTTTATTCACCAGATAGGAGGTGCATTACTTCACATATTTTGATACCCTTTCTCATGTCTTGGTCCCCATTTCCCTCCCCCCACCCACCCCACCCACCATCTTGTTTCCCCCCTTCCCTATCCAATTTCAAATAACCAAATACACAATCAATATGTCAATATTAAGAAAGGAACAAACTGTACCCATTTCAGAAGGACTTTGGCTCACCCAAAGTCCTGATAGAAGGCAGCTGAATTCAACTATATCCTACTCTGAGGCTTCTTTCAGCTTTACCTTGTAGTGCACCTATACTTTCAACTCCACAGAGGGTTGGTAGAGGGCTGAGTGGTACTAGTGTTTCCTCCTTTATGAATGGGCTCTCTGACTGACAACTGTCTGCTGGAAATGTAAGCTCGGTAGTTTTAAATCCTTATGTATGCACTGCTATTTTTAGTAAGACAATATTAAGGTAAGATAAAATAGAAGCAAGAAATTGCATTTCACATATTTTGTGTCATAGTTTGTAGAGTTGCATTTACTGCATGGAAACATTCAGTTCCAAATGATTTTTTAAAAAATACACAATAAAAGGACTATCTACTATTCTGCAAATTTCTTTTATTCCTATAGGAATCTTTGGGCTTCTGTGAGCATAGCAGGTGAGGTGGGCAAGAAAGGACTGTCTTCTTTCTTTGTGTGTGTTTTTTTTTTTTTTGCCAGTCATGGGGCTTGAATTCAGGGCCTCAACACTGTCTCTGGACTTTCTCAAAGCTAGAGCTCTACCACTTGAGCCTCAGCACCACTTTCAGCTTTTTTCTAGTATGTGGTACTGAGGAATCGAACCCGGGTCTTTGTGCATGCTAGGCAAGCACTCTACCACTAGGCCAAACTCCCGGTTCTCTCTCTTCTTTCTTATTTCATGGGATGCTGCTCTAGAGTCTTCAGCAGAAAATTCAGCTTAGACAGATGGAGGCTAGGGTCATTTTCAAAATGAAATAAGTGCACCAGTCACACTGTGAAATTGGCATAACCATCACTGCTGCTGTGAGAGGCTCCCTTTTATTTAGTCTGATAGGTAGTTGGGGAATAGATTCCTCCTCTTCCTCCTTCTCCTCCTCCTCCTTCTCATCCTCCTCCTCCTCCTCCTCCTCCTCCTCGTTCCCTCTTCCCCCTCCTTCTTGAGGAGAGTAAAAAGAGGACATTTTCTCCCACAGTATTAAAATTTATTGAATAATAAAAAATTCATAAATGATCTCAATTTCATTAGTGCTAATTTACCAAGTACTACTGAGGTAACTTGATCACCTGATCTGCTGGAAACACAGACAAAAAGAGGACTTTTAACTAAAGATAGAAATTCTGGAAACTCCCATTAAGAAATGGGCCAAAGACTTAAAGAGAGTCTTCTCTGAAGAAGAAATAAAAATGGCCTATAGACACATGAAGAAATGCTCAACATCTCTGGTCATTAAAGAAATGCAAATCAAAACAACTCTAAGATTCCACCTCACTCCAGTTAGAATGGCCAGGATCAGGAAAACTAATAACAACAGATGCTGGTGGGGATGTGGCCAGGAGGGATCACTACTACACTGTTGGTGGGAGTGCAAACTCATTCAACCACTATGGAAAGCAGTTCCTCAAAAGACTAAACATAGAACTCCCTTATGACCCAGCAATTCCACTACTTGGCATGTACCCAATCGTCCACAAACAAGGACAGACTAAATGAACGATGTTCATTGCAGCACTATTTACCATAGCAAATATATGGAACCAACCCAGATGTCCCTCAGTTGATGAGTGGATCAACAAGATGTGGTATTTATACACAATGGAATTCTATGCTACTGTCAGAAAGAATGACATTGCCCCATTTGTAAGGAAATGGAAAAACTTAGAAAAAATCATATTAAGTGAAGTAAGCCAGACTCAAAGGAACATAGGCCCAGTAGTCTCCCTCATTTGTCATAATCAGTAAAAACCTTGGGCTCTCCTAGCAGAGATTTACAATAGAACAAAATCTAGAGACATAAGGCCAAATAGTATGACACTAAATGTAAGGACCTCCAGGATAAGGAAACAAAAGCCATATAATGAATGATTGTTGTCCTTAATGTACTATGTTATCGCTCATCTTTTTTGCCATCCCTTGGTTATCTCATATTGTTACAATATTTCACCTTGTTATCTGATATATTTTATATGTGCTTAATTGGTTATTTGAAATTGGATAGGGAAGGGGGAAAATCAAGATGAGTGGGAGGAAGGTGGGAGGGAAATGGGGACCATGTCATAAGAAAGGGTATCAATGTTTGTGACGTTATGCACCTTCTATCTGGTGAATATAATGTAACCCTTCTATCAATCACAATAAAAATACAATAATAAAGAAACTTAAAGAGATTTGTATAGCTATGTTTCAGAGAGTTGAGAAACGAAAGATCATGATAGAGATTGGAAAGGCAGTATAGCTGTTAAAAATCTCATGCATAGATGAGAAGAATGTGAAGTTTAAAATTTCTAGATAATTGAAAAATGTACCTTAAAATGTTTTAGAAACTTGTACCTTGTAACCATTTACTAAGTTGTTATATTTAATGTACAACAACCCATAAATGGCTATTAAGTTATATAACAATGAAAAAGCAGAGAAAATAAAATAGATGTAGAAAAGTTTAAAAAAAGAAATTCTGGAAACTGATAAACTAGGTAGAAAAATTATAAAATACAAAAGATATTTTTTTGCAATAGTATCCTACAAGAAGAAAGTGTAGACAGGTATTTGGTGGTTGTAATAAAGTGCATTTAGAGATTTATAGAAAGAAATTAGTGATTGAAAAAAAGTGGTGTGAAATTCAGGGTGGATTTTGGTGTAAGAGAAAGGCATGTATACCATGTTAGAGAGTTACATTTAGACAAAACTCACAGAAGCTAAGAGCAAGATATTTGATTTTGATCATGCTATATTCTGCCTGCCAAAATACAACATAATGTGATACTATGATCTATTTGCGTATGTAATATATTTAGCCTTCTCTCTTGCACCTCATTGGAAGGCATATTGTCTTATGTATACTGGAAATGTGAATACCTCCTATAGGCAAACATTGTTAATTCATTAATATTCTAACCACATCTGTGGGCCAGCATCATCCTCAATAAAAGGAAGTTGTGCTGCAAAAACCATTTTCCAGTTGTTACTTCTGTTCCCTTTGATTCAGGATCAGTTTCTTTGGGGTGGCCAGTATGAGAGCAGTTACACTGCACACATATCCCAAACCTGATCTCCCACTGTAAATAGGAAAAGCAGGAATGAAATTTCCAAACCACAATGTAGCCCACTGATTTTTAGCAGCATCTGTTCAGTCTTTCAGGACTTTTGGAAAGATGGTATACTAGACAAACATTGGGGACATTTATGCTTGGATGGTGAGACAACCTTATTGGGACGTCGCCTCTCATTGGCAGTTTGGCTTTTATTAATATTTCAAAAAATTTTCGTTCTTGAATATGCTTTGCTTTAGATCAAGTAGCTTATATTTTGGATTTATAATACTATTGTCTGAATTAATCAAGTAGAGCACAAAAGCATTATGGTTTATAACATAGAGTAGGAGCGAAGGCAAAACAGTGGATATTGGAATTTTAAAATAATCAACCAGCCATCCAAACAAAGACCTATCCTCAGTCCCTGTGTTCATGCGGTACTTCCAGTTCCAGGCCCACTTTGCCTAATTTCCCTCATTAATCCTCACAGCCCTTCTGTGCTTCTTATTGTCAACCTGACTTTAAAACTGCAGAGTGCATAGCACAAATAAGCCTGCAGTTGCAGCACTGGTGATTCCTCCTGTCGGCCAGTAGTGGGCCACACTGTACCTCTTCCCTCTGTCCCTCAATACCTCCTCTCCAGTCATTTGAATTGGCTTTGGATCATTTGCTGCAGTTTGTTCTAATAGAACAGGCACAATGGTGTAAGAATTTTAAAGTTTAAGCACCGAAGCCATTGTGTAATTGTATAGCGTCATTGTCGCTGGCGGCTCTGCATTGATGTGATCCCCCTGTGTAATTGCCCATGCAAATTTGAACACTGTGCAAGTGACACAGGAACTCGGCATTTGGCTGCAGCCTCTCTTACCTCCAGAAAACCTTCAATGATTTGAAGAACCTTTTGTCATTTAAAAATTACTGTGGCTGTATCCTGTCACGCAGGCAAACATCACATCACAACAGGCTTAATGGGCTAAACTAACAGTCAAAATCTAAACGGTATGCTTCCTCCTTTCAGCCTTCTCAAAAGAAAGAATGACTATTCCAGAGCTTTAGCTAAACATTAAGCATTTTATTAAAAACAAAGACTTTTAGGTCTTAAAGCAGTCTGTTTTAAAACCGTACTTTAGTTGGAAGAGCCAAGCAGTGTTTAGTATAGTGTTCTGGGAAGGAAACATCAGCCTGGGAAATCTACACAAAAGGAATGGCTTCAAACAACTCAACTGAAGACAAATTTTCTTTCTTTTGTGTGAACCAATAATAATTAGAAAGAAAGTCAGCAGGGGATCCTCTTTAGATTATTATACATCAAAATAAAATAGCAAAAGCAATATTCCCCCCAAGGGAATGAGACTCAGCAAAACCTAGCCCCCTGATTCCACATTACGCTGTTTTGTTTAAAATGATCTAAACACAATTCAAATCTAAAGCAGAATAAAAATTAAGATTGCAATACACAGTTATATACATATAAAATGAACACAGATAAATGATGGTCTCAAATAATGTATTTTTCACAGCAAATAGTTCATTTACTTAATAAAATGAACTTATTTTTGAGCCAGTGTATATAATCAGTAACATTGGGGTAGATAAATGACCAGATAAACAACTTATATTTAGCTTTTCTAAGAGATTAGCAAATATGCAAGACATTCAAAATTAAATTTTAAAAGATGTATGATGCAAAATTGTTAGCCAGAGAAAAAGACAGTGATATATACAATGTAATCACAACACTGTACTTCACTAAGTCTAAATGCTTATCACAAAAACTTCAGACCTATCTCCTTTTATTTCTGCCATCTATGTGCTTTATTCCATTATTGCTCACTTAAGAAGTTTATAGAATTTTGGTCTTCTTGTGACCAGACTTCACCAGATACATTTGACTTTGGGGAGATTTTTACAACATATGGTAAAATAACAATTTCAGCGTGTTATGTAAAAATGCATAATGAAACTTCACCCCAGTGGCACTGCCAGAGACTTCAAGATTCCAAATTAGGCTTTGTTTAGTTGCTTTAGTGAATTCCTTTCGTGTTTTTTTTCCCCCCTGAAACAAAGCTTTTTTCTTTATACTAAATCTTTTTTCCAAATATGTTTAAATTTCTATCCTGATTGAAGAAAATTGTTTCACATTGTTATTGGGAATGATAGATTTTTGTGCCTTCCTGTAATTTCTGGGAGAAATGATTTTAAAATAATTGATCCACAAAGAAAATTGAGTTGACTCTGTTTATTGACCTAAAGTAAGTGGATAAAATATGACTCCTTCCTTCCTTCTTTTTTTCCTTCCTTCCTTCCTTCCTTTCTTCCTTCCTTCCTTCCTTCCTTCCTTCCTTCCTTCCTTCCTTCCTTCCTTCCTTCCTTCCTTCCTTCCTTCCTTCCTTCTTCTTTTCCTCCCTCTCTCCCTTCCTTGCTTCTTTTGTGGTACCAGGGATTGAACTCAGGGCTTTACACTTGCCAGGCAAGCACGCTACCATATGAACCACATCATGAGTCCTTAATTTGTTTTTAGTTTATTTTCAGGTTGAGTCTTGTACTAACTTTGCCTGAGATGAAAAACCTTTAACCTGCCTCTTTACCCAACCCCTGTAGCTAGGACTATAGGTGTATACCACCATATCTGCTCCAAAGTATGAAAAAGCAACTTAATTCCAATAACGTTAATGTAATAGTAGCATTTCACTAATAAAAAGTTTTAAACTGAGCTTTATCCTAACATATTTGTAAATATAATAATAACATAGATAGCTAACATTTAAGAAACAATGAAAACACATTCAGCATTAATTTTTCTTGACTCACTTTCTAAATTTAGCCTGTAAATGGAATACTATTTATGAGATACTGTGATATAAGATAATCTAAAATTATTCAGAGTGAATAATTATATGTACATATTTAAAAAGTGTATTAATATATTTATATGCTATAAATTTCAACTTTAGGGAGAAAATGACCTCTCTAGGTTTGTTTCCGTTTTCTTTGGGAATAATAAGAAAATTATCAGAAAGAATTTTTAAAAGCAAAGAGCTGGGTCCTTTCATGTGGAAACTGAAAAAAAGTCAGTGCTTTTATTTAACAGACGAACATCTGAGACTTGTTAAGTCCCAAGATGACAGGTCCATACAGTGGCCAGCTAGGATAGAACCCTGGTTTACTGTGCACTTGCTGACATTTTCACAGTATGCTGCACTGTCTTTATGTGCTAGGATTTCTGGCTGCATTAAGTTGTGCATGTGTTGTTTACATACTGAATAATATGAATAATCATCAGGTCTGAAAAAAACCCCACAACTCATAGAAAAAGCAGGATGAAATCATTTCAGCCATAAATGCCAAGAAGTTTGAGGAAGCAAATGTAGTCTGGTTAGGTAGAAGTTTTATAAGATGTTTCATATTTCTAATGCTTTCCTGTGATAGGAAATAAACACTAATAAGAAGGATTGGGAAATTTTCTCTTTCTCTATGATAGAAAAGCAGAAAATAGGGATGCTAGCACACACCTCACATTCCTGGGAAGTTGTAAATTATCTTACACAGGGATTAAAAATATTTTAAACTCTCAGGAGGTCAGCCTCAAGGTTATTGGTGTCAAGAGGTTGCCACCCTCTTTTCCATTGCTTTGTGGTCATGGAGCCAAGACCCTGGCATTAGTCAGCAGTTTCTACATCTTGATACCTCCTCACCCCCCATAGAAAGATATCTCAAGACAGGAGAAATAGATGGAGGCAATTACGAACAGCCACTTGATTGATGGTTGACATTGTCAGGGCTCTACTGTATGGCAGATTGCAATGGTGTTGAACTCCCCTTGCCACCAGTGGAGGTTGCTATTGGCAACCATGCAGTGAAGCCAATAAAAAGGCAAGAAAATGAGAGGAAACCTCAACCTTAGTGGAATCTGTAGGGTTTGTGCTATAAATTATGTTCCCTTTAGCTATATGCAGCATCAACATTCAGGACAGCTACAGTGCTTGCAGCTGCCTGCAGTCTCTGACAGACCCTGGGCCCAATTTTATCATAAAGCACATGTTTTAAAATTTTGCCGTAGATGGACTGGCATCCATTTGTCAGGCTATTTATTTATTGTCGGGGAGGATAACAGATGTGAGCTCATTGCTGCCTCACATGGACTGATTTTTCAATTCCCATTTGTGATATAAACATGATGTGGCATAATACCCAGAAACACCTGCAGTGTTTCTGAGCAGCGGACACATGATGATCTCACAGACCAATGGCTGTTTTTAGCTCCACCCATCCTTTGTTCCTTACCTGAAGGAGGAGAGCAGTCCTTCAGAAGCTATTTTCCTTTATAGCAGAGTGATTCAGAAAACTGGCTTAATAAAATCCATAAATCTGAACAACCTCCTCTTACCTGCTCTGCAGAGGCAATTTTTTCTGCACTCATTTTCTCCCCAAGTGTCTTCAGTCTTCCCTGCACAGACAGCTTTAGGGTATCTAGAAATATTATTTTTTTAGGCTCTCCTTTCTTTTCTCCTTTGTCAACCTTTTCCCTGCTCAGTTCCCTCTCTTTCCTTCTCAACTGATGATAGGATTCTGAACTCTCATTTTTGGGTGGTGGTGGGAATGGTGGTTTGGAAGCTCCATCTTTCTTTGTTTGGATTGACTTTCACTTTTCCTTTGCAGGTCTCTTAACAAGCGCCTCAGCCCCCATCTTTCCTGTATTGGACTTCTTATAGGTTTCTTCTTCCTTTTCTCTTTTTTAAACGTTAGTTTATATTTTCTTTTTTACTTTTATATTTCTTTTGTCTTTATATTTCTTGCCATAACAAAGATTACTTCTTTTCTACAACTGCCTGTCCCACTTCTGTCTTAATTTCTCTCATTCCTTTTTCAAACATTTCTCAGATGTCTTCTCTGTGCCAGGAAAAGGATATTCCTTGTAGACTTTGGCCTCTTTCTTTATAATTTGAGTAATAAAGATAATAACCAATACTGATTAGTAAAAATAACAATAACAATGTTTTCTGGAATGAATCTCAGTTTTTATCCCATCTAGGGATTTTTGATTTCCCAGAGTTTCTTTGTGGGGTATAAAATACATAATTCAACAGATGAAGATTTGAAGGGGCTCAAAGCCCCTTAACCCTGCTTCAAGCAGACGACTTTAGCTTTTAAATGTCATGGATTTTGGGGATTCCTTGAAAGATTAATTTCATCAGAGATTCTAAATATTTCTCCAATTTGGCAAATGAGGAAACAGGCTGAGAGTTCAGTGACTTGTCACAGTCATCTAGTCAGTAGCATCAAAGCTAGGGATTGTAGTCCAGCTTTTACTTACATGCTCTTTGGGGAAAAAACACACTATGTCTTCAATCTCTCTGGCAAAATGAGCAGCAAAGCAGCTTTCAGTTTATTATAAACTTGGTTTTTTTTTGTCCAGAGAAATATCTTTTTACTTTCTAGGCATTATTTCTTAAACTTAAGGAAAAATACAATATTGAGGATGCCCGTGTTTGCCTGTAAATCACTACTGGCAGTTACTTTCAACTCAATACCAAAAGCCATCATGAGAAAGACTCAAGCTAGTCAGTGTTCTGCATAACCCTGTTGGTCCTGGGAAATTTTGCTCAGGATAGTTCCTTGATGATCGTATGTCATTTCTGGAATAGTCTGATACAAATGTCATTTCATCTTTACCTTAATTAAATAACTTACTTTTCCCTGAAAAAGAGCTTGGTCTACAATGAAGGGTGGATTATCAAATTCTTAAAATAAGGACTGCAATCTCAGCATAGAATTGCAAGTCTTGTATAAAAAACAACCAGACAATTACATTTACTATATTCCTGCTATATTCTTATAAGGGAAAAACTGGGGATTGCTGTTTATAGGAATATTAAGTTTAGCTTTCAGATAGGTGATTCTGTAAAGCTTTGGTTCACTCAAGAAGCTATAGGATGGTCAGGAGGGGTGGAGGGGGAAAAGGGGACAAAAATATGAGAAGGGGTACCAGGGTTCAAGAAGTAATGTACATATTACCTGAAGAATGTAACTGTAACTTTTCTATTCCTTATACCAACAATAAAATACAATAATAAAAAAACTCCTGAGGGAGAAAAGTGTAAAATTTAAAAATAAGTAAATAAAAAAAGAAGCTATAGGATGGACAAAAGAATACCTCTGCAAAATAGACATCTGGATTCTTGGGACAGTCTGGCATACAAGGACACTCTAGGGGAGGTGGCAAAGACAGGCATGTTTGGCTTGTAACAACAAAAATGCCATGTACAAGAAGAAGCAGCACTAATGACCTGGAATGTTGTGAGTGGAGCTGGCTGTCTGAGGTCTGTGCATTCAAGCCAGTCTTTTTCCAGAGCTGGTGTGGGTTCAGAGACACCTGAGGCCCTTTGTCCATCTATCCCTCTCCGTGATACTATCCACACATCAAGGCAGGCCCAAGCATGCTTCCCAGCAATCCTGGATATCCTTAGGCTTACAGGAACTAAGAAAATAAAAAAACAAAAACAAGCCCAGAAGGATGATGTGTCATAGTTGAAGCTGTCCCTTGAGGCTGCAGTGTCTCTAGGAGGACCAAGGTTTACTTTTTGTCCTCCCTGGCCACCAGGAGGCTAGCAGGCGTGTGGGCAGCAGCAGAGATGAGCTGTCTTTTTTGGTGTAACTCTTCCCACTTTCTTCGGTTCGCAGCCACTGAATCCAGCATGGGCTTCAGTTTCACGTTGACTTTGACCAGCGCCTGAAACAAAATGAGAAACTGTTGTGGAGAGAGGAACTCAAGCCATTGGCAGATAGGATTTTCACAGTGAAAACTGATTGTGAGAAATGAAAAATGTGAGTATTTTGGTAAACCTGAGCTAAATACCCAAGGTAAACATGCACTTAACATTTGTTGTATTAACAGAGCCTGTACAGGAAACAGGTTGTGTATAGCTCCAGTGGGGGAGGCAGTCCCAGAGGCTCCTATGCCATTTCACAGCCACAGAGTGGGAGAAATGAGAGAAGAAGAAATGTGGGATGTCACCAGACAAGGGCAAATTTCAGGGTCCTTGACCCAGGTCCATGTGAGTATTTTCTTTTGTATCATTGTTTTTGGTAAGCAAAATAATTTTCTTACTGTCAAATAGTTTAAAGCCTATGGCTTAAACTCCAGATAACTCTTGGTAGTCCAATGAGAGGCCTGGCAATGTGATGGCTCATTTGAGCTTAATATAGAAGAGTTATTCTGCAACTTCATCAACGGAGTCTATGCAGGAATGAAGGTGCTAGGGAGGCCCACAGGTTATTGTCCCTGATTTGAGAGTAGAACAGATTCAGCAAATGCAGGCTAAATGTAAATAAGTAAATACCTTACAAGCTAGAGGGACACAGAGTTTACATAGCTCAGCAGGGAAATTTCATTGTACTCTCTCATCATTTTTTTAAAGTGTGAATTTAAAATGTTTATAAGTTCCTTTATTTGTTTTTTTAGTCTTTTAGGTGATTGACAATATTTCTTCCTTCTCTCTCCTCCTTCTGTCCCTCCTTTCCTTCTCCTTCCTTCTTTCCTTGGTCCTGTTTTGGGTATTCCACCCCAAATCTTGCACATGCTAAATAAGCATTTGATTTCTCATGTATGTTCCCACATTTTCTGTATTTTAAATATTTTACTTTTCAGTATGAAAGGTTTCAAACATATCTAGCCAATAACATATGATTAGCAAAGGTATCTATTAAAATCTATGTGTGAATAAATATATATAATAAATGTAGGTAATGTCACTTGTATAAAATATAAACAACAAAGGATCCTGTTTGTTTTCTGAGTATCCCAGTGATAAAGGGAAATACTATTTGGATAATGTTTAATCCAATAAATGTAGTCTTTGTCCTGTTAAAATAGGAAAGTGGAATTTCTTGTTATTTTAAAGATGATTATGTTCTTTCTTTTCTAGTGATTTTGAATATTACTTGAAAAATGTGTTGATTTTAGGCAATACAGAAACAATTAGCTTAAAGAAAAAAGGAAAGAACAATATTTTATAATTTTTAACTCAAGAGATAATTCTAACATTTAGGTTCTGTATTGAGTGTGATCCTTCCTATGTTTTTTTAAATGGCTAAGTTATATTTACATCTAGAATATATCAAATGGTGGCACTTTTATAATAGCAGTTCATGAAAGGAGAACCTTTGGATTTTTAAATATTCATTATTTCTTGGGCCTATTTTCCATCTCCAGGGTCTCAATAAGTACAAAAACATGGTGTTCCATCCTAATATGGCAGAGCTTCTGCTTATGGGCATCTAGTATGTCTTAGACTACTAGCCAGTTGCAATATGACGCACTGCATTCATCACATTGGCCTTACCTTTTGCAAGTGAAGGTTATGTTCCTTCCATGGTTCCTCACACATGATCTTTAGACCTCCTACTCTAGGAGGAAATAAGGATCCACCCAGAAAGTTATGAGTTCTTTTTGTAATCTTATTATTTGTTTTGGAAGATATGGAGGATTCTATTTTTTTTCTTAAGTTAAAAGTCAAGGAAAGGCACCAGTTTGCCATACATAATGAGTATACAGAAAAAACTATGAGGATGCAATATGAGAATAGCTCTTAAAAATTCAAAAAAGAAGAAAAAGGAAGGAAAATATATGGCTTCAAAATGTATGGCTTTAACCCTTATCAATAATTCTTCAAATTGGTTAATAATGTTTTGATTCATAAGATGTGATATCAAGGAAGATGACATTTTGAGGACACTGAGTATCCTTCTTATTTTCTTTAATTTGGGGGGCTGTTTGGCACAAGCAACTTCCTTTCTTCCCACTGCTTCATCTCTGTCTTTGCTTTCTTCCTTCTTTTGATTCATTAGTATTATCACCCATTATCCTGGACACGTGTAGGATGCTCACAATTCTGACATTTTCCTTTAGTATAATCTTCATGTCACTTTGGGCTCCTCCTATCCCACGAAGTTTGGCTTCACATTGATTTCATACCCTGAGTAACCTTTCAACTCCTCTTCACGATTTCCAGGTCTTATTTACTTGGGCTTCTGATTTCCTTCTGGAGTTTATTTGGCCATTTGATTCCAGTTCATATTATTTCCAATGCAAAACCCCACATTTCTCCTTCTACAGGAAGACAGGGAAGTAATGTATTCACTCGGCCTGTCACCAAGATTATAGTCTACTCCCCATAGAGGGAGTTATATAGTTTTCTCTCAGACCCTGCCAACCAGTCTGCTTTGCCCAAATTCCCTTAAAATCTGATGAGTTTAAATTTCTCTTTTGTACACAAAGCTTTGTAATGTATACTTATGCGTTTGTTTGGGGACTGTGGAATGATACCCCACTGCAAGCCTTGGGTGAATTGACTTCTATTATTTTAGAGCCACCGATTACAACCTTGGTTCCATGTGGATAGCTTGCATGTTTGTCCATTCATCACAAAGAAGACAAAATGTGAAGACAGAATTAAAGCCTGGTAATTTCACCATACTTTCTGTAAAGCTTTCCCTAGGTATTCTCTGCGTTTAGGAAGTGGTCAAAAGCAAAGTCCTCTGGCAGGAAGAGCAGTTCATTATGCAGGAGAGCAAAATATCCTCCACCCAGGAAGAAACCAAATCTCTTTTTTTCATATAATTTTAATTGTAATTAATAGAAGGGTTACATTATATTCACCAGATAGAAGGTGCATTACTTCACAAACATTGATACCCTTTCTCATGTCTTTAAACCAAATCTCTTATCAGAAAGTCTGACCCAGCCCCTTAAACAGCCAGTCCTCCTTTCCAGGGAGGGAGGGGGGGATAGAGAGACACAGAGAGAGAGAGAGAGAGAGAGAGAGAGAGAGAGAGAGAGAGAGAGAGAGAGAGAGAGAGAGAGAGAGAGAGAGAGAGAGAGAGAGAGAGAGAGAGACAGACAGACAGAGAGAGACAGAGAGACAGACAGAGAGACAGACAGAGAGACAGACAGAGAGAGAGACAGAGAGAGAGACAGAGAGAGACAGAGAGACAGAGAGACAGAAAGAGAGAGAGGCAGAGAGAGGGCGCTAATATATAACTAGATGTAAGCTGAAGGGGTAAAAACCCAGAAAATAATCAGCTCTCCCCCCAAATAGTGAGATTTCATCCTGGGCTGAAGTCCAATAAACAGAGAATACCCTTTCTCTGTTTCAGTGATGACCACTCTACTGTTTATGTCATTAAGCAAAAGCATCTATTTTTAAAGTATTTTTATTGTAATTAATAGGAGAGTTATAATTATATTCGCCAGATAGAAGGTGCATTACTTCACACACATTGATACCCCTTCTCATGTTTTTGTCCCCATTTCCCTCAAAAGCATCTATTTTTAAATCAGGTATATGTACCAGTTGATTCATATGATGACACACAAGGTACTATAACAACTCAGGCAGTGATCAAAACCTTCTTTATTTTCATGAAGAAAATGCAGATGCCTGATTCCTTTGCTTTCATTTAAACAACAGTGTGAGGGAGAACAGACTGCCATGATTTTATTTAGTATGGTTTGGCACCAGCTCCTCTTTACTCTGATCAAGCCTTTTAATTAAACTGACTACTATAATTCCTATGGAAATTAGTGTTTATGTTATTTTCCTGTTACAAAAGCATTTCTCTAGAACTTATTTTTTTTTAATTCCAGGAGCACAAATTGGAATTTTTTTCTGCTTGAAATGTAATTAAAAACTCATTTGATTACAATATTTCTGGCTCTGTTTTACTTATTCAATTTCTGTAATCAGTTTTCTTTTATGAAGCTGCTGGGAAATGATCTCAAAAGTAACACATTTTTCTCTTCTTTGGCAGGTTCCTGAGCATTTACTAAATTACATTCACAGCACCTGCCCATGATTCAAATTACTTCACCAATTTATTCCTTAAACTACTTTTAGGTTTATTTGGCTTAGTCCCAAACGGCTTTCTCCTCTTTTATCCTTGTTCTTTGTTCTTTTTCTTCCTTATTTGCTGTTGAATAAAATACTGAGGGCAGAAGGGATTACATCTTTCCCAGAATTTCCCTCTTTGTTGTCTTATTGTAGAACAGAATTGCACACCAGAATGCTGCTTTTCTCTGGACAGGTGCTGTTTAGGAAAAGGTGGCAAAAATCCTGGAGGAATTACTAATTGGTGCTGGCTGAGAAAACATGGAACTACTGGGACATTAGTAAAGCAACAGATTATCTGCAAACAAAACCACAAAGTTTATGATGACTACTTGTAAAATGCTATCAACTAGAGGATGGCTTCCAGCATATACAAAACTGTGGGCATTTCTGAAAGCTTCTCATCAGCCAGGCTCTGATAGCCAGTGACACCGGATGGCTTCTCTGATAGTGACTTGCTCTTCACTTAGCAGAAGGGAATGAGAAAAAGAGTGCCCAGCTGTCACTCTCCATGTGTGTGCCACGGCTGTACAGGCACGGGATGCCTGGCTCTCCTCTGTGGCATCTCCTAGTGTGACCATTCAGCCACTGTTTAAATACATCTAGAGTCAGTATGCACATTATTTCTGTGGTCCATTTACTCTTTGACTGTTCTGATTTAGAAAATTGCTCCTCATTTTTAGCAGCAGTCTACATTGCTATAGTGTCAACCTAATGTTTATAATCCTTGGGGTACTTGCCCTTTAAACTACATTCTTTTTGAGATGTATAAGGCTCTAGGTATAGTTTGTATAAGGCTTGTATAAGGTGGATGCAAATTTAAAACCCAACTTGGGATGCATAGCATCTTCAGAGTGGGCAATCTAATTGGTGTCTCTGAGGCTCCAACTCCCTTCCAGTTCCCTGGACCTGGGAAATTTACTCCATTAGGGCAATTTGTCTTCTGGCTGGCTGAGGGACTTCACTTCCTGGTTCCATACACAAACTATTGTTAAATTCTCATGTGACCAAGACCTATATTCATCAATAATTTATTTACATTTTGAATAAGTGACACATTCTCACAGTTCAAGGGATATAAAAGGGTGCCTTGCACAATCTTCCCTGTCCACCCATAGGGTTTCTTCCTAGAGGCCACAGATGCCAATGGTTTTTGTATATTTTTCAAGAAACATTTATCAGTATGCAAGTAGTAGCTACATGGTATTTCACTGCTGTTATAATTGGTCTGGCCAGATCCTGCTTTTAATGGAAATGTAGGGTTTATATGTGGTTATTTCAAATAATGCTATGATGGATAACCTGGACATAGCCATTTTGTAGATCTGAAATTTATCTGATTGTCAGACTACAGAATTGTTATTGATAGGTGCATTTGCATTTTGATAAATATTACTATACATATCACTGAAAATAGGGAGCAGAGTTCTTACATTAAACATGCTACCATGAGAAAGAAAACATTGAAACTATAGCTTCTATTAAGATTAAGGTCTTGGAAAGATGACATGAGGATGAATAAAGCCAAGATGTAAATGCAAATCTGGCATTTGGCCCTTTCTTCTCCCTACAGTCCAGATTTTTCAAATGTGTGCATTGTACAATGGCCTCATCCAAGCGTCATAATAATTCTTCCTCTCTGGAAGATTGTGATTCCATTCCCTTTCTGAAAAAAGTTCTTATATTAACTATATATATATATCACCATATCTGACTCTCCATAAATTTTTATAGCTAATCCATTATCCTGGCCATTCACAAATATTTCCTGGGTGTTTCAAGGCTCTTACTGGTACTGCCAAATGTTCTTTGAATGCTTGTTATGTGTCTGATTGTACTAAGAACTTTACATATATTATCATTTAATCTACTCATGGGGTAGGTGTTATTGTCATCACCTTTTTTGTTATGATTGTTACTTATGATGGAGGATAACAATACTTAGATTAAAGGATGCGATCATAGTCATTTGGTAAGTGGAAGAACAGATATGTTATGGAACATAACATACTACTGACATTTTGGAACAAATAATTCTTTATTACAGAGGCTGTCTTGTGCATTGTAAGATACCATGGAAACTAGAAGCAGTTTACCTCCAACCTATCAAGTTGTTGCAGCCCAAAGTATATTTTAGGTATCATGTAAATCACCAGTGTTCTCTGGAGAGTAGTAGTGTACCTGCTGAAAACAACTTCTCTGTACTTCCTCTAAGGATGATCTGCTTCCATGATTTTTTTAACCCAGCCTTTTCTCAAACAGGAGGAAAGAAAAGTATGAACCCTAATCGAATCTCTGCTAGTAGAGAAGGGAAGATTTTCTTCTTGGGCCAAATGCATACACCTACCACCTTCTTTTTCTGGAAACATTTAAGGAAAGGAGTTACAAAGAGCTTCTACAGCGGGCTCTCAATGAATTATACAAGTCTGGCTATGTATTTAAAGCTATTAACTCACAAAAATGTCACAGCATTTGGACGCATCCATGCAGCAGGTACATTTTCATCTCTATAGAGATGAAAACTAAGGTTTAATTAGGCTTTATGTCTTGACCTACAGTCATAAAGTGAGAGAGCAAGGTCTTTACATAAGTCTCTCTGGCTTAAAATACTGAGCAGTTCTTTCCTTTGAGAACAGACTCCATCTTCTCTATAAAGGCCTCCCTGTTCCTCCGGGAATGGGCTGGGCTGGAGCAGAACCTCCTTTTTTTTTTTAAAGAAAATCATTTTATTAACACTGATTTTTTTGGACATCACATAAATTTATTCCAGATGAATCAGTTGGTGAAATTATTTGGCTTTTACAAGAAGGATTATGAAAAATTTTAGATGTCTACCATAATCAGTATGATTGCTGTTATTTTTATTCCAATGTAATACTGATTTTTTTACATCATATTTCAAATGTCAAGTTTAAGAAACAAATATTCAAGAATGGAATCTCTATATGCAATTTATTGAATGTTTAAGATCAAAATTAGTGGTAGAGTAATTGCCTGCATGCACGAAGACCAGAGTTCAGTTCCTTGGTACCACATACATAGCAAAAAATCCAGAATTGTTGCTGTGGCACTAGCCTTAAGAAGGCCTAAGGACAGTGCTCAGGCCCTGAGTTCAAGGTCCAGGACTGACAAAAAAAATTAAAATTCAGCTGAGAGTTTGTATGTCATAGATACATATCTATAAAATATATCAATATGTCTATAGAATACATAGATTCATATGTCTACATAGTCATATTTATACCTCCTTGAGCATCTTGAGTACCCGAGTCATCGCTCTTGTGCTGTTTGAATCTAATATCCACATATCAAGGAGACCATGCACCTTTTGTTTCTTTGGTCTTGACTTATCTCACTCAACATGATTCACTCTAGTTTCATTCACTTCCCAGTGAATGCCATTATTTTATCTTGTCTGGTAGAATTCCATGGTAGGTATGTACCACATTTTTTGTATCCATTCATCTGTAATGGGGTATCTGGGTCGTTTCTATTGCTGGGCTATTGTGAATAGTGCAGTGATGAACATGGCTGTGCAGGTGTCCTTATCATACCCTGGGTTATGAAGCTCAGGGTAGATGCCCAGGAGTGGTATGGCTGGGTCATAGGAAAGATCTATTTTTAGTTTTTTCAGGAGCCTCCAAACTGCCTTCCAGAGTGGCAGTACTAGTTCACATTCCCACCAGCAGTGCAGTAGGGTTCCTCTTTCTCCACATCCCCACCAGCATTTGTCGTTGTCTGAATTCAGAATATTGGCCATTCTGATTGGGGTAAAGGTGGTAACTCAGGGTTATTTTTATTTGCATTTCCTTTATGACCATGGATGATGAGCATTTTCTCATATGTTTCTTTGCCATTTCACCTCTTCTTCTGATAAGTCTCTTTTTAGTTCAACCCTTGTCCATTTAGCAATTGGTTTGTTGGGTTTGGAGGGATTAGTTTCTTGAGTTCCCTGCAGATATTGGAAAGGAAGCATTTTTCTGATGTATTATTGGTAAATATCTTTTCCCAGTTGGTTGGCTGTCTTTCTACTTTAGTAGATATGTCTTTGTCTGTGCAGAAACTTTTTATTTCTAGGTAGGCCCATTTGTCAAGTCTCTCTCCCATCTGTTGTGACCCTGGGACTCTGTTCAAGAAGGTTTTGCCTGTGCATATGATTTCCAGTGTCTCTCCTACTCTGTTATATAGCAGTCTTAGAGTTTCTGGTCTGATATTGAGGTCTTTGCTCCATCTTGAGTTAATGTTCATGTATGGCAACAGGCTGGGATAAATTTTTAGTTTTCTGCATGACTGCCCATTTTTCCCAGCACCAATAATTAAAGACGCTGTGTTTATTCCACTGTATATCTCTGGCTCCTTTGTCAAATATAAGTTGACCATAGGTATGTGCTTTCATTTCTGGATCTTCTATTCCGTTCCATTGATCTTGTGGTCTGTTTTTGTGATTATGGCTCTATAGTAAAGTTTGAAGTCTGGTATTGTAATGCCGAATGCATTGCTCTTTTTGCCTAGAATTGCTTTGGCTATTCTAGGTTTTTGTTGTTCCATATGAACCTTTGGATGACACCTTCTATTTCAGTAAAGAAAGTCCTTGGGATCTTGATGGGGATTGCATTGAAATTGTATATCAATTTTGGCAGTATGGCCATTTTCACAATGTTGATTCTCCCTATCCATGAGCATGGGATGTCTTTCAATTCCCTGGTATCCTCTTTGATTTCTTTCTTTAGGTTCTTACAGTTTTCATTAAATAATTCCTTTACATCCTTGCTTTGGTTAATATTTTATTCTTTTGGGCACTATTGCAAATGGGATCATATTCTTTATTTCTCCTGTTTGTGTATTGTTGGCATATAGAAAGGCTACTGACTTTTTATTTTATTATTTATTTAATCTTTTTTATTGTAACTAATAGAGGGGTTATAGTTATGTTTGCCAGATAGTAGATGCATTACTTCACACACATTGATACCCCTTCTCATGTTTTTGTCCCTATTTCCTTCCCTTACCCCCTCCCCTCATCTTGTTTTCCCCCTTCCCTTTCCTATTTCAAATAAACAAATAAACCTACATACAGTATGCCAGATAACAAGCTCAGCTACTGTAATGAGAACAACTAAAGGGCAACATAGAGATGAGAAATAACAGTACATTAAGAACATCAATCACACTTTATAAAGCTCTTGTTTCCATATCCTGGAGGTCCTTTCTTTTAGCCTCATCTTATATGGCATTATGTAACTAGGTTTTGAGCTATTGTAATCCTCTGCTAGGAGAGTCTAGGGTTTGTACTAATTATTACAAATGAGGGAAACCATTGAGCCTATATTCCTTTGGGTCTGGCTTACTTCACTTAAGAGGATTTTTTCCAAGTCTTTCCATTTCCTTACAAATGGGACAATGTCACTTTTTCTGACTCATGGCAGCATAGAATTCCATTGTGTTTAAATACTACATCTTGTTGATCTAATCATCTATTGGGGGGCATCTGGGTTGGTTCCATATCCTTGCTATGGTAAATAACAAACAGTATTTTTAAAAACAAAATTTATAATTTCTTAAATTGCATGTAAGTGCATGGAGACATTTAACAGAATGGGTAAAGCTTAACTTCCCAAAGGAAGAATTTTTTTTAATGTATTGGCCTTTTTTTCTTTTGTATGATGTAATATGTAACATGTCTTAGAATCACAAGGTCTAACACTGAAATCTTGTATGGTTTTTATTGTTTCATTTTGCTGGTACTGAGTTTTTTTGGTTGTAGTTTTTTTTTGTTGACTGTCTCCAGCTTGCTTGGCAGGTGTTCTATCACTTGAACCTTATTTCTAGTCCCAAGTTTTCAGAAATGGATGCTTGAACTTTTCTCCATGGGCTGGCTTTGAACTGTGATTCTCTGGATCTTAGTCTCCTCAATTGCTAGGATTACAAATGTGAGTCCTGGGTACCTGTCAAAATATAGAATTCTTAACATTATATTATTTTTTTCTTTATTAACATTGATTTTTACATCATATTTTAAATGACAGGTTTAACAAACAAGTGTTCAAGAAGGGAATCTCTATTTACGATCACTGGGACTTAGTATTTAGAACTTAATCAAAGTTAGGCTAAGGGTTTGCATGTCATAGAAACATATTAATTTTAGAAAATAAAATATTATATCTATATAGTCATAGGTTTTTATGTCTGTATAGTTATGTTTATATTTCCATTACCATGTCCATAGCATTGGGTATGCAGATATTGAATCCTCACTCTTGTACTCTTTGGACTTAATAGCCACATATTAAGGATACCATGCGCCTTTTGTTCCTTAGGTCTTGACTTGTCTCACTCAACATGATTCGCTCTAGATTCATCCACTTCCCTGCAAATGCCATTATTTTATCTTGTCTGTTGGCTATGTAGAATTCCATTGTGTATATATACCACATTTTCTGTATCCATTCATCTGCAGTAGGGCATCTGGATTGTTTCCATCACCTGGCTATTGTGAATATTGCAGAGATGAACATAGCTAAGCAGATGTCCTTATCATATCTTGGGTTATGATGTTCAGGGTAGATGCCCAGAAGTGGTATGGTGGGATCGTAGGGAAGGCCTATTTTCAGTTTTTTAAGAAACCTCCACACTGCTTTCCAGAGTGGCTGAACTAGTCTACATTCCCACCAGCAGTGTAGTAGGGTTCCTTTTTCTCCACAACCCCACCAGTAACTGTCATTGTCTGAGTTCAAAATCTTGGCCATTCTTGTTGGGGTAAGGTGGTATCTTAGGGTTGTTCTTACTTGCATTTCCTTTATGACCATGGATGATGAACATTTTCTCATATGCTTTTCTGCCATTTTAATCTCTTCTTCTGATAAGTCTCTCTTTAGTTTCCTTGCCCATTTAGTGAATGATTTGTTGGGTTTGGGGGGGATTAATTTCTTAGTTCCCTGTAGATACTGGATATTAAGCATTTGTCAGATGTATTATTGGTGAATATCTTTTCCAAGTTGGTTGGCTGTCTCTCTACTTTTGCGACTATGTTTTTATCTGTACAGAAACCTTTTATTTTTAGGTAGTCCCATTTATTGAGTGTCTCTCCAATCTGTTGTGACCGTGGGATTCTGTTTAGAAATCTTTTGCCTGTGCCTATGCGTTCCAGTGTCTCTCCTACTTTAACATGTAGCAGTTTCACGGTTTCCAGTCTGACGTTGAAGTCTTTGATCCACTTCGAGTTAATGCTTGTGCATGGCGAAAGGCTAGGGTCAATTTTTAGTTTTCTGCATGTGGCTGCCCAGTTTTGCCAGCACCAATAATTGAATAGGCTGTGTTTGTTCCACTGTATATCTTTGGCTCCTTTGTCAAATACAAGTTGACTATAGGTATGTGGTTCTATTTCTGGGTCTTCTATTCTGTTCCACTGATCTTCTGGTCTGTTTTTGTACCATTACCAAGCGGTTTTTGTTATTATGGCTCTATAGTAGAGTTTGAAGTCTGGTATTGTAATACCTCCAGCATTGCTCTTTTTGCCTAGAATTGTTTTGGCTATTCTAGGTCTTTTCTTGTTCCATATGAATCTTTTGAATTATATTTTCTATTTCAGTAAAGAATGTCTTTGGGATTTTGATGGGGATTGCATTGAATTTGTATAACAATTTTGGCAGCATAGCCATTTTCACTATGTTGGTTCTCCCTACCCATGAGAATGGGATGTCTTTCCATTTCCTAGTGTCCTCTTTAATTTCTTTTGTTAGGCTTTTGTAATTTTCATTGAATAATTTCTTTACATCTTTGGTTAAGTATATTCCTAAGTATTTTATTCTTTTGGGGGCTATTGCAAATGGGATCATTTTCTTGATTTGGCCTTCTGTTTGTGTATTGTTGGTGTATAAGAAGGCTACTGACTTCTGAAGGTTAATTTTGTACCCTGCCACTTTGCTAAAGTTTATTAATTCTAGAAGTTTGGAGTGGAGTTTGTTGGGTCACTCAAGTAGAGGATCCTGTTATCTGCGGATAGGGATAGTTTAATTTCTTCTTTCCCTATGTGGATCCCTTTGATATCCTTTTCTTGCCTTATTGCTCTGGCTAGGGTTCCAGCACTATATTGAAGAGAAATGGAGAGAGTGGGCATCCCTGTCTAGTTCCTGATTTTAAGGTGAATGGTTCCAGTCTTTCACCATTTAGTATAATACTGGCTGTAGGTTTTTCATATATGGCTTTCACTATTTTAAGGAATGTACCTCTTATTCCTATTTTTTCTAGTGCTTTCAACATGAATGTATGTTGTATTTTGTCAAAAGCCTTCTCCACGTCCAGAGAAGTTATCATATGATTCTTATCCTTAGCTCTATTAATGTGATGTATTACATTGATTGATTTGTGAATGTTAAACCAGCCTTGCATCTGTGGGATGAAGCCTACTTGATCATAGTGTATGATTTTTTAAATTTGTTTCTGGATTCTGTTGGCTAATATTTTATTGAGGAGTTTTGTGTCTGTGTTTATTAGAGAGATTGGTCTGTAGTTTTCTTTTTTTGTTGGGTCTTTCCCTGGTTTGGGGATGAGAGTAATATTAGCTTCATAAAATGAGTTTGGTATTGCTCCTTCTGTTTCTAATTCTTGGAAGAGTTTCAAGAGTATAGGTGTTATTTCATCTTTAAACGTCTTGTAGTATTCCACAATGAAACCATCTGGACCTGGGCTCTTTTTGGTTGGCATTTCCTTGATTGCTTCCACAATTTCATTGTAAGAGATTGGTTTGTTCAATTTGTTTACCTCATTGTTGTTCAGTGTGGGTAGCCTATATTTATTTACAAAATCATCCATTTCTACTAGATTTTCTTGTTTCTTTAGGCCCTGGTAGTACTTATTCATTATGGACTGAATTTCTTGGAAATCAGTTGTGATTGTTCCCGTGGGGTCTCTAATCTTGTTTATTTGAGTCTCCCCTCTCCTTTTTTTGATTAATCTTGCCAGGGGTCTGTCTATTTTGTTGACTCTTTCAAAGAACCAACTTTTTGATTTATCAATTTTTTGTATAGTAGATCTTATTTCAATCTCTGATATTTCTGACTTTATTTTTGTTATTTCTGTCCTTCTAGTTTTTTTAGAATTAACTTTTTGTTGCTCGTCTAGGTGTTTCAGTTTTTTTCTAAGTTATTTACATGCTCTTCTTCTGTCTTTTTAATATGCACTCCTACTGCGATAAATTTGCCTCTTAGAACTGCCTTTGCTGTGTCCCATAAGTTCCTTTGTGATGTCTGTTGATTGTCATTACATTTAAGGAAGTTTTTAATTTCTTTTCTGATTTGATCTGTTACTCAGGAGTTATTCAGAAGTGTGTTGTTCAGTTTCCAAGTGATTGAATGTTTTTTGACTTTGACTGCATTGTTCAGAATTAGTCTGACTCCACTGTGGTCTGATAGAATGCATGGGATTATATCAGTCCTCTTGTATCTGCTTAGGTTTTCTGTATGATCAATTTTGGAGTGTGTTCCATGTGCTGCTGAGAAAAATGTAAAACGTTTCACAGTTGGGTGGAAGACTCTGTTAAGCCCAGCTGGGCTATGGTGTCATTTAAGTCAATGGCGTCTTTGCTTAACTTTTGTTGAATTGACCTGTTGTTTGTTGATAGTGGTGTATTGAGGTCTCCCACTATGATTGTATTTGAGTCTATCTTGTTCTGTAATTCTAAGAGAGTTTGTTTGACAAATTTGGGTGCTCCCGTGTTGGGGGAGTAAATGTTTATAACTGTAATATTATGGGCATGGATTGTACCCTTTACCAATATGTAATGGCCGTCTCTATCTTTATGTACTGATTTTACTGAGAAGTTAATTTTGTCGGAGATTAAGATTGCTACTCCTGCCTTTTTGCATCGTTCATTGGAGTGGAAAATTTGTTTCCATCCTTTCACTTGGAATTTTTTCTGTCTTTGGCAAGGAGGTGGGTCTCTTGGAGGCAACATATGGATGGATGGTGTTTCTTAATCCAGTCTGCTGCTCTGTGTCTTTTGATTGGATTGTTCAGCACATTCACATTTAGGGAAATTAAGGAGAAGTGGTCAGTGTCCATTGTCATTATTTATTTTTACTTCTAAGTTTCTTTCTCTCTCTTTTTCTTTCCCCCTTTTGTGTTTAGTGAATTATAGATATTTGCTTCTTGATGGGGTTTCTTGATGTTATACAATTTGTTCTCGATTAATTAATATTTTTTGTAATGCTGGCTTAGTGTGCATGTATTCATAAAGCTTCTCTTTGGAGTGAAATATTCTTGTTTCTCCCTCAAATGTAAATGCTAGTTTTGCTGGATATATCAGTCTGGGTTGGCAGTTGTTGGTCTTCAGGACATCAATGATGTTTTTCCAAGCTTTTCTTGCATTTAGGGTTTGCGTGGACAGATCCTCTGTAATTTGAATTTTTTTCCCATTGTAGTATAGCTCTTTCTTTGTTTTTGCAGCATTTAAGATCAATTCCTTGATATTCAGGTCTAGTGTCTTTACTATGATATGTCTAGATGAGTTCCTTCTAGGATCTTGCCTGTTTGGAGTCCTGAAACCTTCAATAATGTGAGTATTTTCCCTTTTGAGGTTGCGGAGGTTCTCTGCTATGATTTTGGTGAATAATGGTTGCATTCCTTTGTCCTGAAATTCGGCCCCCTCATCAATCCCTATTATATGAAGGTTAGACTTCTTTGCTGCATCTGCCAGGTCCTGGAGTTCTCTCTGGTGGATTCTGACTAATCTTTCCAAGGTGGTGATTCTCTGTTCCAGCTCTTGTGTTTTATCTTCTGTTCCTGATGTTCTATTCTCCATCTCACTCAATCTGTTGCTTAATGCCTCCATTTTTGCTTGAAGTGTGGACACTGAGCTGATCAAGTCTGCTGAGAGGGTATTGAACTTTTCTTCCACTTCTCTTTTGAATTCGAAGAGTTCCTTGGAAATTTCTTGCTTTTGTTTTTGGAATTCAGCCTTCATTTCCAAAATCATCTCCTTGATTTGAGTCATATATCATGTCTCTTCAGGTGTCATTTCTTGGGATGGTGACATCTCTCTCACCCCTTCGCTCTTGTTTCCTTTTGGGGTTTGCATGGCACTTTGATTATTTATGTATGTCGTAATTCGTCTTTGTGCTCTTCTAGGCATCAAGAACTGTTGTAGGTTAGCTCTGTGGTCGGTAGGTGGTGGTCTTTACTTGGATTGGGACTGGTGGTTCTGAGAATCTGTGTATACCTGTGGTTCTCAGCCAAATTGAGTACGCTGCTGACTAGGTCAGAGTTTGCAGTTTTTGCAGGTGTTTGGCCTGTTCCCAGAGGCTGTGTGCTGCTGCACGACTAGCTCTCAGCCCAACCAGTAGCCTCACAGTGGGCCGTGGGATGGGTCTGTGCGCTTCAGTCTCAGTGCTCTGAGCGGATGGTTGATTTTTCTACCTTGCTTCCAGGGGCGGGCCCTGGGCCAAGGGTCTGGAATTTGGGAGTTTCCAGGGGCTCTTAGCTGGACCAGCTGGTGTCCACTCTGTTCCAAGGGGCAGGGTCCAGCCGAGGACGTGGGCTCCAAGGGTGGAGCCATGCCTTTCTGATTCTCAGAAGGCGACGTTGGCTACTGGTCTGCCTTTCAGTTCCCTGCTGTGTTTCCACCACTTTGGTGGAGAGTCTGTGACTGTGTGGGGCCCCTTGACGCTGTCTTGCTGGGGATTCCCACATGGTGGGTGCCTGGCTCAAGATTTGAGTGGGACAGATGCTGGCTCCTCAACTCCTGCACACCCCACCCGCTGTTGAAAGGCAGGGTCTCAGTGCCCCCCACTCTCCAGATCCAGTGGCCTGGGAGAGGAACCTGTTAAGCGGGTGAGCTGGGACACCTTTGCCCCCTTTGATGGAGTGTTGGGTCTTAGCACCAGCCCGCCTGTCAGTCTCCAGTCAATGGTCTGGGGGAGGGGCCTGTTGAAGGAAGGGACAGGATTCTAAATTCCTTGCCCCCTTGCACTTGCCAGTCTTTCTCGGGTGGGGTGGAGGGGTCTGAGTTAAGTTCTATAGCTTGCCACCAGCTCTGCTTTCCCAATGGGTTTGGGGACCCGCTGGGCTACCCACTGGGCTACCCGCTGGGCTACTCACTCCTCTGCCTTTGGCTGTGGGCTGCTCCAAAGTCTTGGAGAATCAATCACTCCCCTCGGATCTCAGCAGCCGCCTGTGTTCTGCATCTGGGTTCCGCTGCTTGCTCGTCTGTCTACTGACTTTTGAAAGTTGATTTTGTATCCTGTCACTTTGCCATAGTGGTTTATTAGCTCTAACAGTTTGGGAGTGGAATTTACTGAGTTGTTCAGGTATAAGATCATGTCATCCCTATGTGGATGCCTTTGATGTCCTTCTCTTTCCTTATTGCTCTGGCTAAGGGTTCCAGCACTATATTGAAGAGAAGTGGAGAGAGTGGGCATCCCTGTCTTGTTTCTGATTTTAAGGTAAATGGTCTAGTCTTTCTCCATTTAGTATGATACTCATTGTAGTTCTGACATATATGGCTTTAATTATTTAAAGAATTTACCACCTATTCCTGTTTTCTTTAGTGCTTTCAACATGAATGGCTGCCTTCTTGGTATCCTGAGAAATAATCATATGATTCTTGACCTTAGTTGTACTGATATGGTTAATTACATTAATTGATTTGTGAATGTTAAACCAGCCTTGCATCTGTGGGATGCAGCCTACTTGATCATAGTGCATAATTTTTAAAATTTGTCTCTGGATTCTGTTGGGTAGTATTTTATTGAGGGGTTTTACATCTTGTTCATCAGAGAGATTGCTCTGTAGTTCTCTTTTTGGTTGGGTCCTTCCCTGGTTTGGGGATGAATGTGGTACTGGCTTCATAGAATGAGTTTGGGATGGCTCCTTCTGCTTCTATTTCTCAGAAGAGTTTCAAGAGTATAGGTATTAACTCATCTGTAAAAGTCTTATAGGGGCTGGGAGTGTGGCCTAGTGGTAGAGTGCTCATCTACCCTGCACAAAGTCCTAGATTTGATTCCTAGGTACCACATATATAAAAACAGCTGGAAGTAGTACTGTGGCTCAAGTGGTAGAGTGCTAGTCTTGAGATAACTCAAAGACAGTGCCCAGACCCTGAGTTCAAGCCTCAGGACTGGCTAAGAAAAGTAAAAGTCTTATAGAATTCCACTGTGAAACCATGTGGGCCTGGGCTCTTCTTTGTTGGCATGTTTCTTATTGCTTCTCTTATCTCATTATATGAAAGTGGTTCAATTGACATATCTGTTCTTGGTTTAATGTGGGGATCCGATGTTTATTTAAAAAAAACCATCCATTGAAAAGCTAAAGCCATTCCCTCTAAAATCAGGAATGAGGCAAGGATGCCCACTCTCTCCACTCCTCTTTAACATAGTATTAGAATTCCTAGCTAGTGCAATAAGGCAAGCAGCAAGCATAAAGGGGATCCAAGTAGGGAAAGAGGAAGTAAAACTATCCCTCTTTGCAGACGACATGATTCTGTATTTAAAGAATCCTATAGACTCTACTCCCAAGCTCCTTGAGCTGATTCAAAACCTTGGAAGGGTAGCAGGCTATAAAATTAACCCTCAAAAATCAACTGCCTTCCTCTATGCCAACAGTGAGAGGAACGAGGCAACAATCAGGAAAGCAACTCCTTTCACAATAGCCTCAAAGAAAATAAAGTACCTAGGAATTAGCTTAACTAAGAATGTAAAGGCCCTTTTTGATGAAAACTTTAAAACCCTAAAAAAGGAAATTAAAGCAGAACTAAGGAAATGGAAATACCTCCCATGCTCCTGGATTGGAAGAATCAACATTGTGAAAATGACAATCTTGCCGAGGGCTATCTACAAATTCAGCGCAATACCCATCAATATCCCAATGGCATTCTTTAAAGAAATAGAAGAGGCAATCCAAAATTTCATATGGAATAATAAAAGACCCCGTATAGCAAAAACACTTCTTAGCAGAAAGAATAGCGCCGGAGGAATTTCAATTCCAAACTTTAGACTCTATTACAGAGCTATAATTATGGAAACGGTTTGGTATTGGCACAAGAACAGGCCTGAAGACCAATGGAATAGAACTGAGGACCCAGATATTAAACCACAGACCTATAGCACTTAATCTTTGACAAGGGAGCCAAAAAAATAGAATGGAAGAAAGACAGCCTCTTCAACAAGTGCTGGCAGAACTGGTTAAGCACATGCAGAAAACTAAAGTTGGACCCTTCTTTGCACCCTGCACTAGAATTAACTCCAAATGGATCAAAGACCTGGAGGTAAAAGCTGACACACTGAAAACTTTACAAGAAGGAATAGGAGATACACTAGGCCTCCTTGGCACAGGTCGAAACTTTGTTAATAAGGACTAAGAATCACAGCAAATAAGAGAAAGGCTGGATAAGTGGGACTGCATTAAACTGCAGAGCTTTTGTATGGCAAAGGACATAGCTAGTAAATTAATTAGGAAGCCTACAGAGTGGGTGAAGATCTTCACCAACCAAACAACGGACAAAGGCCTCATATCTAAAATATATCAACAGCTCAAAAAATTGAATCATTCCAAAACTAATGTCCAAAGAAACAACCATCCCATTAAAAAATGGGCCAAAGACTTAAAGAGAGTCTTCTCTGAAGAAGAAACAAAAATAGCCTATAGATACATGAAGAAATGCTCCACATCTCTGTCCATAAAAGAAATGCAAATCAAAACAACTCTAATAATCCACTTCACTCCAGTTAGAATGGCTAGGATCAGGAAAACGAATAACAACAGACGTTGGAGGGGATGTGGCCAAGAGGGATCACTACTACACTGTTGGTGGGAGTGCAAACTCGTTCAACCACTATGGAAAGCAGTATGGCAGTTCCTCAAAAGGCTAAACATAGAGCTCCCCTATGACCCAGCAATTCCACTCCTTGGCATTTGCCCAACCATCCAGAAACTAGGGCATACTAAATCCACCAGCACAACAATGTTCATTGCAGCATTATTCACCATAGCAAAAATATGGAACCAACCTAGATGTCCCTCAGTTGATGAGTGGATCAACAAGTTGTGGTATTTGTACACAATGGAATTCTATGCTGCTGTCAGAAAAAACGACATCGCCTCATTTGTTAGGAAATGGAAAGACTTAGAAAAAATCCTATTAAGTGAAGTAAGCCAGACTCAAAGGAACTTAGGCTCAATGGTTTCCCTCATTTGTCATAATCAGTAGAAACCTTGGGCTCTACTAGAAGAGATCTGCAATAGAGCAAAACCTTGATACATAAGGCCATATAGTATGAAGCTAATTGAAAAGACCTCCAGGATATTGAAACAAAAGCCATATAATGAATTGTTTTTGTCCTTAATGTACTATGTTATCTCTCATCTCTTTTGCTGTCCCTTGGTTATCTCATATTGTTATAGTATCTCACTTTGTTATCTGATATATTGGATTTATTTGTATTTGGTTATTTGAAATTGGATAGGGAAGGGGGGAAAACCAAGACGGGGGGGGGGGGGATGGAGGGGCGGGTCATGGGGACCAAGACATGTGAAAGTGTATCAATATATGTGAATTAATGCACCTTCTATCTGGCAAATATCATGTAACCCTTTTATTAATTACAATAAAAAAATATAAAAAAAATAAAAAAACCATCCATTTCTACTAAATTTTCCTGTTTCATTAAATATAAACCCTGGAAGTACTTATTTATAGTGGTCTTAATTTTTCAAATGTTGGGTGTGGTTTTTGCCGTAGGATCTCTAATCTTGTTTGAGTCTCTCCTCTTCTTTTTTTTTTGATTAATCCTGCCAGGGGTCTGTCGATTTTGCTGATGCTTTTAAAAATCAGCTTTTTGATTCATTAATTTTATGTCTAGTAGATCTTATTTCAGTCTCAGATATTTCAGATTTTGTTTTTGCTGTTTATGTCCTTCTTGTTCCTTAGAGTTAACTTCTTGCTCCTTTAGGTGCTTGCTTCCTTAGGTTGTTTACATGGGTTTCTTCTGTCTTTTTAATGTGGTGGATGCCTCTTTTTGAAAGCATGCCTGAAGCAGGTTCTCTGTCTCTTCAATTATACCTTTCATACCAAAAAGGTATTTTTTTTAAAATTAAAGATGTTGTCCTCTAAATTGTATTGGGTTTTTTTTTTTGGACATAGAATTCATTTTGTCTTCTGACTTTTGAAGACTCCATGTATCAAGAAATTTGATTCTGATATGGTGTTGTAAATTTTTCTTTCATGTATATTCTGCTTAGTGTTCATTGAGAATCCGAGTTTGTAAGTTTATAATTTCCATCATATTTGGAAAAACATTTCTACTGCTCCTTCTTCCATTGATTTCTAATACCTATCCATTTTTTTCTAGGACTCCATTATACCATATTAAGATATGTTCTATATGTTCTATAGCTCAACTGATGTTCTGCCTATTTATTTTTAATTTTTCCTAAAATTATGATTCATTGGATGGTTTCAACTGCTATGTCACTGAGTTTTTCTTCTGTACTGTTTAATCTTCAATGAAAAGTACCTACTGTGGTTTTTTTTCTCTCTCAGAAGTTAAAGTTTTTATTTTCACAAGTTCTATTTCAGTGTTTTTTGATATCTTCCATGGCTGTTTATCTATCACACTTAATTGTATCTCTAGTATTTAGTCCAGTGATGCTAGGAGAGAGCAGGCCCTCCTCACAGATGAGTGACAGTAAGAGTTGTTAAGCTAGGACGTCTACCAGTGGGTGAAAGTGTTATCTGGACATACTAACTTGCTATAAAATCCTGCTGTAAAAACCAGCCTTAGAATAACCAATCCCCCCTTGGAAATGAATGCAGAATCTCTTTTATTACTATTACCCGGTACACTCAGGTCACTCATCTGCCACACTGTGGTCTTGCCTTGGCCATATCCCTTGGTCATTGTAATCCTCATTGTTATTATCAGGCTCAATGTGGGTTGATTAGTAAACCACACTCACTTTCTGGAACTCAACCGCTGCACATGGAACAAAAGAGTAAACAAAAGCATGGTTTGCTATTAGAAGCAGTATGCGCTTAGTACACTGTTTTTGGAAGGAAACATGGAGAAACCTCTCCAAAGTAAGACCAGCTTTATCTTTGTACTTCTAAAAAGTTGAGGATCATTTTAAAATTGTATTTGGAGAGATGCTAGCAGTATGGCTTAAGTTTGTCTGCTTTCTCTCACCTCCTCCTTACCTAGGAGAAAGAATTGGGAATTGAGACACATAGAGGAGAAAGAGTTCTTTTGAAATACTATTTTTTATGAACTAAAAATTGGGGTTGGAATTTACCTAAGGTTTGTCTGGGCTGAATCTAATTAACATCTGTGACTTCATAATAAAGTGTCAAGGCACTAATGACTCATGCCTACACAGCTAGCTACTCAGGAGGCTGAGACTTGGAAGATTATTCCGTATCAGCCCAGGCAGAAAAGGCTTTGAGATGCTATCTCCAACTAAACAACAAAATGTTGGTTTGGAGGTGTGTCTCAAGTGGTAGAGCACCAGATAAGCCAAGATTGTGAGATCCTGAATTCAAGCCCTAATGCCTGCCTGGAAAAAAATAGACAAGAAAAAAGTGATTAAGTATGGGAGCAAGTCTAGATAGTGAATTGTTGAACTGTTTGTCTCTCTTGGATCCAAATGAAGGCTGTAGATGATTTAATCTGATATATTCTGTATTTTTCATGCCATACTGCAGTAATGCAGTTGGCTGAAAATCACATTTGGCTGCCTCCATCCCTGACCCTGGACCTTTCATGTGCTGTGATGCTTACAGACACAGTGGACTCTGAGCTGAGTTTGTCACCTTCCTTCAGACCTCCCTCAGCTCTCATACTATTGTATTAGATTGCTAGGCATTATTACCTATCCTTTCACCCCCATCCTGACCTCCATGCCCTTCCTCTCTTCTCCTACTTCCATCATTTGCCATTTCTACAGCTACCATCATCCTTCCCACTGTTTCATGTCCACTGTGGCACTTTAATGACTCTCCCTCTTGCTTTCCTGTCCAGTCAGATTCCTCCCCCCCCACCTCCATCACCGAAGCCACCATGGGACAGTTGATCAAAAACACAAACCCAAGCTGAGCTGGTCATTCTCTAGCCTGAGCCTTTTCATGGCTCCCATGTGACATGAGCATTCATATTGTAGCAAGCCCAAATCCTTTCACCTGATCATATTGGCCTTTCAGAAAGGAGACTGAAATTGAGAAACAAAACAGACATGAGACTGAAAATCTGATATCTAACTTGGGTTATGGCTCAAAACACCTTTGAGAGATCTAGTTTTCTATAAAACTGGAAATATGGCCCTTTTGGTGAACATTAGTATTGCCCAAGTTTCCATCCTATGGGAGGTGAGGGTAGGTAGCTGTGGAAGAGCAGATTGTGCTGGCACAGGGACCAGATGGAGGCAGTGAGAAGACTCCTAACCCTTCTTCTTTCCTCTTCATTCAACGACTTTTGAAACTCAAGGCTGTGTAAAAATTAATTTGCGTTAAATTGCTTAAGGTATTGCATAAACTACCTTATGAGGCTTCCAACAGCTTTTAAAAACTTACTTAAAAAACAAATAATACAAGTGAGACAGGAATAAGCCAGGATTTCTTTAGATAAATGTTTTAAACATTTCCATTCAGGGTGTTAACTACATAACATCTTTTTTATATAATTTGCTGAAGATGAACAGTAAATAGTATTACTTAGGATACTCATGTAATTTTGTTGCTATGCTGTAGGTATGTTTCCTATATTTTACCACCAAACATTAGGATGAAGGAAGTGCTCCCCCCCCTCTCTTTCTCTTGCCAGTCCTGGGGCTTGAACTTAAGGCCTGGCACTGTCCTTGGACTTTCTCAAGGCTAGCGCTCTACTACTTGCACCACAGCACCACTTCCAGCTGTTTCTGTGTATGTGATACCAAGGAATGGAACCCAGGGTTCCATGTATGCATGCTAGACAAGCCCTCTATCAGTAGACCACACTCCTGGCCCTGGAAATGTTTTCTTTTCCTTTTTCTTTTTGTTTTGTTTGTGGAAGTATTTTCTTATCGCCAAATGTAGAGAGGAGAAAATATGGCTGGGACTACAAAGCTAGGGTTGGGAGTCAGATCTGTCTGACTAAGTTTATCTCACTGATAACCTTATCTGTAATGTTAGCATGTGAATTTGCATGGGAAGGCTCTACTGACTAGAGTTTTGAATGAACAACAAATCTCTAGATAAGTGAGGTATGGCCCTGGTGATGAATAACGGATGCTCCAGTCAATGTTTTCTCCACTGTGGGCTCAGAGAGAGGTCAGAAGAAGGCAAGATTGGCTGGAAGGAACAGATGGGCCACTCTAAATGAGTGAAGGGAGCTCAAGGTTGGTTGAAAACCAACCTTCAGACGCAGAATAATAAGAAAATAAAAACCAAGAGAGACAGGAATTTGGGAGAGCTGACAGGAGATGGGAGTTATGGTAGCTGAGGATCTGAAACATTTTCTATTGAGCTTTGAAGCTTCTGCTTTGTTTGGGGATGGAGACTAAATGTACTCTCTCAGAACTGTGATATTTCTAGCAGTTTGCTAACCAGTTGCCTTCCTTGAGCTTAGGAATGGTCAAGGAGATCTAAGGAGAATTCATTCATAAAGTAGAAGTTTAGGAGAAAGTCTTCAGAGAGGTCATGTTCAGCTGGGAAGGGCTTTCTCTTGCCCTTATCCCTAGCTCCATCTTGGCACTAATTATTGGAGCCACAGGGGTCATCTTGTGACTATGAAGCAAACTTGCGTTATGGTAGCCATGTAGTAAGGAAAAAATAGAGGGGATTGGGTTCTTTTATGCCAATAGTCAAGATTTTACCTGTAGTACCAAGAGCTAATTCCTAGTTGGGAAAGTGATGTCACTTCTGATAATAGCAGTTCCACAGGATAAACACATGAGTAGATAAGTAGTTCTCCCTAGGCATGTGGTTCCTGAC
Source organism: Megascapheus bottae (assembly GCF_031878675.1). Classification (NCBI taxonomy): domain Eukaryota; kingdom Metazoa; phylum Chordata; class Mammalia; order Rodentia; family Geomyidae; genus Megascapheus; species Megascapheus bottae. The sequence goes on along the minus strand of NC_143520.1, from coordinate 6,594,625 downwards.
AAAGCTGTACTTGTTTTTTTTTTTTGCAAGATTTTATTAACACTGATTTTTATGTTGTATTTCAGAAAGCTATACTTAAAAGGCATCTATCTACTGGTGGATCCATTTAGTCCAGATTTTTCTCTGTGGTCCAAGTGAACCTGGTTATTTTCTCCTTAGTGAGAATTGAAGATTACCTCATGATTTTTCAACTGGGAGAACTGATTTTTCTACATGTGGTGCTCATCCTGTGGAACTATTATTATTATCAATGATAGGCTAGCTGTGTGAGATTCGGGCAAAGACCAAAAAGGATTGTCAGATTTTTAAGGACACTAGTGATTTGCAAGTCTAAATAATGTGAGATAGTTAACTAAATAGTAAGAGTGGTAGAGCACCGGAGGTGGTGCTTAGTATCAAAGCCAAAGAGTTCTTTAGCATCTACTGCAGGGAAGATTCAGATATGTGATTGAGGGGATTTGAGGAACAGGGGCTAACCAAGTTAGAGCAGAAGACAGTGCTTGTACTAGCAATACCTAATATACTGGAAGTCAGTTACAGGACCAGGAATAATGTAGAATGAGATCATTTTTTTCTCCAAGGTTTGAAGCCTTACTGGTACATGTAAAGTGAAATGCAATGATACTCCTTTTCTTCCATTTCCTTTCTGACCTTACAGATGACTTGTTTTTGCTTATTTTATTTATATGCTCAAGGGAACTCTCTAGAAAGTGATATTCATAAATGACATTAGCATTCTGAATTAATGAGGCAAAAATGTTAGTCTCCGTGGATTAATAGTACTGTTATTTCCCTAATATAGGTCCCGAATCCTAAAGTCTACAAGGCTGGGCCAATAAAGTTAATGAGTGACACAGGCTACATAAAACAATTGGGAGTGGTGGAGACTATGGCAAACTGGGCATTTCACAATTTTAAAAATTGAGTTCTAGGGCCAAGAGTTTGGCCTAGTGGTAGAGTGCTTGCCTAGCATGCATGAAGACCCAGGTTCGATTCCCCTGTACCCCATACATAGAAAAAAGAAGTGGTGCTGAGTCTCAAGTGGTAGATCTCTAGCCTTGAGAATGTCCAAGGAGAGTGCTCAGGCCCTGAGCTCAAGCTCAGGACTGGCAAAAAAATTGAGTTCTACTGAGTGAAATGGGGCTCAGCTGGTTCTGTGGGCTGCCTGTTTTGATTGCTGTAAAGCAATCTTGCTGCTACTGTTTGTCTGCTGTAAAACACTTTGCATGTTGCAGTAAACTCACTTAGGTGACAGAAATGGATGTATCCTATATTTGAGGTGTCAGACCAGGAGCTCTGCACATGAGAATTATTTGAATCTCAAAACAGGGTAGTGAGGAGTGATTATCAGCTCCATTTAGACAGACTAATCATCTAAGATGGGAAAGTTAAGTTCACAGAGCCAGTGTTTACATGCTTGAGTATAAACCCGGGGCTGGATGGGTGATAAAGCCACAGGGTGTTCTCAGTGGGACCTCAGCTGGAACATTGGTAATGAATGCTGCCTCCCATCTTTCTGTTAGCCAAGGAAAGCATGTTTGTAACTCTGGCACTATTACTAGACAGACTTGTAGAAGAGAGGCCACTTTGCCAAGAAACCACCTCCCAATACAGGACAGTGAATCTTTTATCTGTGAGTTTTCTACCTTACCCTGAGAAAACCAAACAAGGGCTGTGGAGCAGTAAAGGACGGGTAGGCCTAGGGAGCGCTGTGGGAATGGGAGCAAGAAGGACAAGCCCTTCCATTATAATGAACCCCTCTAGGAGATCATCTTGGGTTATCCTGGTGGCTGGGTTTTCAGAGAGAACTGGTAGCTAATCAATCACATGCATTGTGTGAGCGACTCCTGACTTGACAGCAAGGTTTGCTGACCCAGAAGCTCCTTCCTTTGATGAATGGGGCTTCATGTGAAAGCTGGGTGGGACACATAAGTGAAGCGTAGTCATGTGGTAATCATCTGCCATTCCACCTACCACATGGTTTTCCAATAAAATTAGGTCACCTGACACTTTACAGATATACATAAAAATATACTATTTTTGTAAAATTCACTATGTAAATGGGATCACTTATCAATTTGGGTTAGATGAGCCAACATTTGTGCTCTATATATTTACAAAGTATACTTCACCGATGCCTTGACTCCAGCGTTCTTCTAAACACAAGTGTCTATGTGAGGTAGAATTATATAAATAGCAACCGAAAATGCATTCCTTTCATTTGAATGTGCTTTGAGTAAAGGATTTCAGAACCTTCAAGAATGCATTCTACAACATTTTGTTAGAGCCAGGTGTATTGGTACATGCCTGTAATCCCAGCTAGTTGGGGAAGTAGAAATGAGAAGATCATGGTTTGAGGCCAGTCCAAGCAAAAACTTGAAAGAGCTCATCTCTATAAATAAGCTAGATTGTTGGGGTCATGGTTATAATCCTCTGAAAAGCATAGAAAACTGGGGCACTGCCTGGTCTCTTAGGCAAGAATGTGAGATTCAATAAATGATCTAATGCAAAAATGATGGGAGGGGAGAGAGAGAGAGAGAGAGTGAGGGGGGGGGGGCGAGTGCAATGGGTTGTATGTGGCTTGAGTGACAGAGTACCTGACTAGCAAGCATGCATGCAGCTCTGGATTCAAACCCTATGAATGCTAAAAAGTAAATACTCATAGATTTTTATAAATAAAAACTTCTTACTGAGTCAGGGGCTGATGGCTCATGCCTGTAATACTAGTTACTCCGGAGGCTGAGATCTAAGAATTGTAGTTCCAAGCCAGCCCAAGCAGAAAACTGCAAGAGGCTCCTATCTCCAGTGAACCACTCAGAAAAAGCCAGAAGTTGGTGCTGTGGCTCAAATGGTAGAAGAACTAGCTTTGAGCACAAAAAGGATAGCTTCCAGGCCCTGACTTCAAGTCCCAGGAATGACAAACCAAACCAAACCAAACAAACCTTCATATTGGTGGTCAAACACCATGAAAGGTGGAAATCAAGGGATAGTGGTTTGAAATCAGCCTAGGCAAAAATATTTGTGGGACTTCTCAACCAGTGGTGGGCATTGTGCTGTGCCTGTGATCTCAGCTACCGGGGAATAAGAGGATCACAGTCCAGGCAGTCCTAGGCGTAAAGCAAGACCCTCACTCAAGAAAAACAAAAATGTAAAGCAATACACAAAGTGGCTGGAGATTGCCTACCTAACAAGCATGAGGTTCTTAGAACAAACCCAAGGATCATCCCTAGACAAAAGTATGAAGCAGAATCATTTTTCTCTAATGTTTTATGTCTTTTGTATTTTTAGAGTATTTTATTCCAAAGCTAAACACAAATCAAGGAATTACTGATCATGTGTTAGAATAATTAAACAATAAGGCAGCTGATATTAGTTAGATGCAAGTAGCTTATTAGCACTGGTATAGTAAAGATAAATGCTTACTTCATAAAGGTCAAAACAATGTAGTGCTTTACTGCCATCATTCCAGAATTATTTTAATGCTCCTCATATCTTGCGACAACCCTGAATAGGAATGCCTCTTCCCCCGGTCACCTGCCCATTGCTACTAAGGGCTACTTTGTCATTGCTTTTCAGCATTTCCTCTGAAAAGTGGTCAATGTCTCCTGCCTGGTCATTAAATAGACTTTGAAAAACTCTTCAATCCCTATCAGTCTCATATCCTTATTTAGTTCCTCAGATTTGCCCTCAGCTGGGAATTCTGCAGGGGATGGCGGTCCTGTTGTGCTCCCGCTCATTTGAAGGGGCCCATCCATCATCATTGCGAGTCCTTTTCTGATGCAATGTAGCTTATTCTTTGTCTTTCTTAAAAACTGAATGGCTGTTAAATTATCCATTTATCTTCCTTCAGATTTCCTGTTCAGTTTCTCATGGCCTCTTGGGTCTGTCTTTTCTACCTTGTTTGCTGACTTTTCATTCCATTTCCCTCTTCTTAGAAGCATTTTGACTCACCATGCTGCCTTCTAAAGAAACTCTCGGGTGCAGTGACTTTCTGCTTATTTAAAATCTTCTCACTGCTCATGGGGATTCCCTCTGACACTTGGTCCTTTCCAAATAGTTCTGAAAACTTCAGAGAATAATATATGTCAACTTTTATACATAGATAACAGGATATACTGGGACAAACCCTAAGCTGAAAATCAAATATCTTGAGTTGTAAATCCAGTTTCACTCAAAACCTAACCTTAAGGGTTTTACTTTCCTACCCTATAGAGGATCTGCACATTTACTCAGAATAAAGCTTATGGTATTACAGCAGTGTGTTTGCTTCTGCTTAAGGTAACCTCATGAAAGTGCTGATAGCATAAATATGACCTGCACACCAGCTGCTAAAACACATCTGCACAAAAACAATCTCATTGTCAGGGTCATGAACACACACAGAGTGCTCAAGAAATGCTACACTGATGAGATGGGAAGGTTGGCCATTCAGATCCAAATTCTCAACAGAGATAGGGAAGTTCAGATGGGAAGGCTGGCTATTCAGATCCAGATAGGGATATTAATGGCAATTAAAAAAATCCTATATCTTGGAGGGCTTTAACATGTGCATGCACTTTTCTGAAAGAACTTCCAAACATTTTACTTTCCTTGGTCCATACTGGTTGCAAGCTGAAATGATCCAGCATCAGTTCATCTGCTTCAAAAAGACAGTCACTTTGCAAGGCTAAAGTGTTTTAAGAAGTCAAACCTATGAGCCAGCAGTGATCACCAGTTGAAGGGAAGAAGAAATTGTATTGTCCATTCATGTTGAACATTTATCTTGGTCTTGTTTCTCTTTCCTACGTACTCTTTCTTAGAATGTCTGTGTTTGTTTCTCCTTCCTATTTAGAATTTTCAGTTGTTCTGGTCATTTGTAGCAGTAAGACTGCAGCCAATGACTTATTAGGTCATGGACTTGGAGAATAATCCTTTCTTTTCTGTGATTTTTATAGTCCTGTAGTTCATTTCTCTTTGCATTCCAGATGATGAACCTCTCCCGATTGATGGAAAAATCACTTCCCTACTTCCTTATTTGTGAGAGGGGATAGAAACACTGATGTCTGCCACAGAGCAACTCAGGCAGGTAGATTATTTCCAGGTCCTCTGAGTGAACAAATGCCAAGCAACTTTAAGTTCACCTATTCACCTAAACAACGAGGTAAGCCATTTTTCCCCCAGTCAAAATGGGATTAATGGTGAAGTCATTTCTTCCTTCCCAGAATTAAAGAAATTGTACATATAGCAAATTATATGTATAAAAGTACTTTGTGAACCTTAAAATTTAAGACCTCATCTAATGGCAAACGCACATCATCTATTTAGTAGATGTCTGTTTTCTGGCAAGTGTATATAAGGACATTCTGGTATCTGAAGGTCTGGAATATTGATGTTCTTTTCTAAAACCTTGGTTCCAACGGAAGTCTTTAGCACTGTTTTAGACTCAACTTGTGGCTGCCGAGTTGGTTGTTGGATGAGGTTTGAAGCCTGCCTTCGATCACATTGCTTTGTAGCTTAGCATCCATTTACTAGAGGAGGCAATGTGCTTTGAATGATTTATTTAATGTTTATGAGGCTGCAGCTCTGATAATTAAACACAAGAGTAGTGATAGCTGAGGATCTAATAGCGTCTTCTTGAATTATCTCAGGAAACATTTAGAATAGTTCAGATGATTCTGTTTGGCAATAGCATAATAAGAATGCTTTCTGTTTATCATGCCTCATTTCCCATAAGCTCAACATTGCAAAATTTTAGAGAGTCATTAACAATGTAGAAAAAAAACAATGTTAAGAGAGGTCTTCATTTGTATCTTGGAAAATAGAAAGTCTAGAATTTTCCTCCTTTCGTTTTTCTTCCTCTTCCCTATGCCATTCCTAATTGACTACGAGTCTGTGTGTCCCTCTTTCTCTTCCCTTCTTCCTCTTCTTCCTTCTTTCTCCACTTCTCTTTCTCCTTCTTTCCTTCCCCTCCTCTCCCTTTACTTTTTTTTCCATCTTGCCTTTCTTAAGAAGTAAGAGAAGAAGAGGTGCACCAGATTTTCAAGTGTGCCCTGTAAAGGGACTGGAAAGTAATGTAAGACAAGATCTCAGACTTTGTATGGACTTGGAGCTGAGTGACTTTTAGCTTTCTGGTTTTAAAATAGAAATACTCTTAGATGGGGAGTGATTTATGTTGGTCAGCTGGATACAGAGAAGTAGATCTTATCTTAAAATTCCATCTTCAAAAACCTTATTAGGGACTATGTTATAAATTTTTCACCAGATTCCAAGATTTTAATGCAGACTCATGATGGCAGTTTTTAGGCTCATAAAATGCATATGAATAGAATGTATCCAGTACTCTTGTGTAAAGAAAAGAACAAGTGGCATGAAATAAAGCAAGTTAAAGGGTATTCTATTTATAAGAATATATATAAAGAGTTGGTTGTTTTAGCAATTCAAACTCACATTTGAAGGTAAACACTTTTCTACAAAACTAAGCATCCTGATATATCAGCTGCTCAGGGAGAACTCTGAGGTGCAGCCCAGGGTGTGAGACAGTCAGGCCAGAGGCAGGAGGCAGGAGGTCACATCGACTTTGCTGCCTGTTTGCCAGTGAGACTCCATCCTATTCTAGCACATCAAATACAACACTCTAGTATTTGATGTTTGTATAAATAACTGTTAGGCACCAGAGGATCCCAAAAGTCCTCTAAGTCAAAGAAACCTTGATTTTTAATCCTGATGAAATTAGTGCATTATATTGTATTATAATTTTTGAACTCATATGAACACAATATATACTTGTATAATTATGTACACAGTTTCTTCACATCAATGTATGACATATGATGGCCTGATCTTATTATCTTGGAAATTAAAATAACTCTAATATCACATTTTCTGGCTGTGCCAGATAAGAGAAATTTAATGCATTTCCCAGCTGAAAATAGTCAAAGCTCTGAAAAATTCATGGCTATAAACTGGCCTTTATAGTAGAATTAAGAGCTAATTCAGCCAAGACGAGAACAAAACCACTTACTAAAAAGATATCATAGGCCATATACTTTAGATTATTGGAAGGCATATAACAGTGCATACTGTGGTAAAAGGGTTTTTATATTTATAAGTGATAACTTAAAATGGCATTAAACCTTAATTCATACATTCCACTACTTATACTGCATCCCACCATTGACTTTTCATCTCATCATTCATTTGTTCAGCAAACATTTACTGAGCTGCTGTAACGTGTGAGGCACTATGTGTGGTGTAGGTGTAGATGCTCTTGTAGGGAAGACAGACAGGAAGACAATGACTATGGAGAGATGGAAAGAGTGCCACAAAATATTGAGGACAAGTGACGGGTTAGGCAGAGTGGAGAGGGAGGGAGACATAGGTATAGGCAAGGAAGATGGACAAACGGCTTAGCGAGTCCTGGGCTTTGGATGCTTCAGTAAGCAAGTGGGAAGGTGAAGAGAGATGAGGTTTTGGGGGTGTGAGGTGGCACACAGAGGAACCTGGAAGCACCTAATGCATGGCAGTGGCAACCTGAGGTTTTAAAGCAAGGAGATGCCATGACCAGTCCAGTCCTCCCCCACCCTCCCGAAAGAAGGACCTTTGTTTAGATGTCCATAGTGGAGGGGCCTGTAAGCTATGTAAAACTGACCCCTTTGAATGTTTATAGTTCTCTTCCTGTTTGACTTATAATGCATTGCATATTCTGGAGATAAGCACTCGGATTCAGGTAGAGTCTGTGTAACAAGGATGATAGTTTGAAAAGAAGAAAGCCATGCATTTATCATTCTGTGCCAGTCATAGTGCCTGTGACTTGCCACGCATCATTTCACCTGGCTTCCTTCCTTCAGGCAAATAGTGGATTTCTGTTAGAAACAGCCATGCATCAGCTTATCATTCTGCTTTGAAAGACAAGGCCCTGACTGTCAGCATTTTGTGGTGAAGCAAATTCCAGAATTCTCTACCCGCGTAGAGGAAGCAGGGCTGGTTAAGTCAGAACATGTAGCTCACTGCAAAGCTCTTGTTAGAAGAGCTTAGAGGCGACTATCCATATAAGGATGGTTCCCATCAGACCATCAAAAGGAAACTTACATTTTTTCCACTGTTATGTTAGGGAAGAGGTGGGGAGAGACATGAGAGGAGAGAAGAGAGGATAGAGGAAGATAGAAGAGGGGTGAAAGAGGGAAGATCAGAAGTGAGCATCCTGCCTCCATGTTCTTTGAGGATGGAGAGAGAATTTTCCTAAAGCAAGTTAACACTACGTAGGCAGCATGTTAGGAAGACCTTAGGAAGTTGTGTAGAGATGAGAACGTAGTTAGATGTTTGTGGGCAGCCCAGGGGGAAGTAGGCAAATGCTAAAGCAAAGGAAGCACGTGAGAGTCACAAAAAGTCTTTTACAGGGACTGCACAGACTTCAGCAGCCAGGACCAGTGCAAGATAGCCATATCCATGGTCAGCCCTTTCCTTTCCCTTCCTTCCTTCCTTCCTTCCTTCCTTCCTTCCTTCCTTCCTTCCTTCCTTCCTTCCTTCCTTCCTCCCTCCCTCCCTCCCTCCCTCCCTCCCTCCCTCCTACCTTCCCTCCCACTCTCCCTCCCTCCCTCCTTTCTTTCCTTCCTTTTGACTTTTCCTCCCTCTGTCTCTTCCTGGAAAATAGCTAATGAAGATTTTCTTCTTTCTATGCACAGTCTGTCCTGGTAGTCTGTTTGAAAGCAGATGATGAGATGATTTTAAGCTCTAATTATTCGTTCTGTAGCTCATTCGTTATTCCTTTTTAAAAAACTCCGTCACAAGCCACAGAGCACTGAGAAACATTGCAAGCGGTTTTACCGTGTTTGATCAGCATCGAGACATTGTTCCATGGTGCACTTTAAATCTTCTCTTGCAGTTTAGCAGTTTCTAACTCTCAGTGGCTGTAGATTCCTGTGTAATTTAGAGATGTTTCGCCCCTCTCAGTGAGCATGTTAACCACTGCATCATGAGGAATGCATTTTGCCAAAATGAATATTATGACTGGAGATGGAAAAGTTATCACTTTGTTAACACCAGAAGCCCTGTCAATTGCAGAAAACTTATGAGATCTTTATAGACAAGTACCTACTTTTACCAAAAACTTCCTCCCTTAATGGTGAAAGTATTTTCTGCTAGATGCTGCCCAGATCTAGCCCTTTAGCTTTATCTGCAAGAAAGTCCACCCCCAAATCAAAAGCCAGTTTGGGATAAGCTGACATTTTGATTATAATGAAAATGTTCATAATAAAAATGAAATCTCTCAATCCTTAAAAGCAGATTTATAATGCTTCTGTGCATCATTGACATTCTGTGTACACTGAGGTTTCAGTGGCGAATGAAAATAAGGAGCAAGAAACTCAGCTTGGTTCTGCAAAGAGAAACTTAGAATGATCCAGTGACTTTGGGGTTTCTGTTTATCCCTAAGGCTCTACAGCAATGACTTCAAAGTTTGATGGTGTCTTTTTTTCTTCTTCTTCTTTCTTACTTATTTTTTTCTTCCAAAGATGTTGAGCAGCAGGCTAATGGCTCCTCAGCAGGGTGCAAAGACAGCAGAAAGCTCTGGAATCAGATGTCAATGTATTCCTCTGAGATACCCTGCTAGGACAGAGCTAACTAACCAGGGCTTTAGTCTTCTCTTGGGGACCATGCTTGAATGGCTCCCTGCCCACTCTCAGCTTCCTATATGCTTCCTGATTAAAATGCTGTCACAGATAAATCATGACTTCTCCCTCCCTCCCTGCCTCCCTCCTTTCTTTTCCCCTTCTTTCCTTCATTTTTTATTTCCTTCTCTCTTTTTGAGAAAAGTTTAAAGACTAAAAAGATAATGACTCCTGAAAAACTATGTGCTTCAATGTGTATACATAGCTTCTAAGTAATTATTCATGGAACAGGACAGGTCTTTGGCGTGCCTTCCCACCAGCATGCAGAGAGCACTAAAGCAATGCCTTAGGTTCATGTTCTCATTCGCCACTAGAGATGTGTTGACACTGCATCAGGTGAACAGGACCTATCCACCATTGCTTTTGACTTTATTGATTATCTAGTTAGCACTAAGAATTAAACCCAGGACCTTAGAATACTAGTAAGTACTACATGCTGACCTACACCCTCACCCTATGTGTTTTCATATTCTTTCTGTCCATCCCTTTCAGCTAATTACTTGATGATTCCTGTAACTTCCTTATAAATAGGTTATTTTGGGGGCTTCTCATTGCTTTTCCCTAACACAGCCACAAGCAGACTAGAAATGGAAGCCATTTCACATATAGCTTTGATTTTCAATGCAGTGAACAGGTGTGGTTCCCACTTGGGATTAGAGATGAGGGGCCCTTCAGGGAGTTGAGTAATAGCTTTACTACTCTTTTTCCTTCACTTGGAGCAAAAACAAGACTCATCTCCCAGCAACACAAACATAGCCTGACCTATTAGGGTATTTGACAAGCATAATCATTTAAAATCATGTAGAAAAATCAATCTATCCAGTGAAAATCAATGAAGTAAATGTGCTCTACTAAACCATATCCACATCTCCAACTTAGCCACATGTCTACCTCCCAACTTTGTCCTGTCCCTGTAACACTGTAGCTGCCTCTGGTGTCTCCATATTTCATCTGTGCACACTGTAAGTGGTTAGAGAATGGCCTGACTCTCTCCATGAGAATCTGTTTGCTTAAGTTCTACAAAAAATTTCTTCCTGTCTCTACCCACAACCTTGAGGTAGGGTTAGGGCCATGGCCACTAGAGAGACTTCCTGTCTCTCCTGTCCTGTTCTGTGCCCTTTTGCCATGGTTCCATCTACCTGAGAAGGCCTTGCTGGGTTCTTGGGCTCTGAATTTCAGAACATACTATTTCAGCCCATTCACAGCCAGGATTCTGTCACCTGCATCTCTTCCTTTTTCTTCCATCTCAGACCCTTGACTGTTGCTCTTCCATGTTTCAAACCTCAAGCTGTCTTTGAGAAGCATCTGAGTGGTCTCAGCTGTGCTACTTTTATGACCAGTGTCATATCAGTGACTTTCCTTGCTCTTTTGAAATTTGATTTCAAATTGTGGTAAATAATGTAGAGAGAATGAGGGAAGAGGTGACACTGTTCAAAAAGAAACGTACCTATTACCAGACTTCTATAACATGCAACCCCTCTGTATATCACCTTAACAATAAAATTAGAAATTAAAAAAGAAAAAAGTACAAATAATATTGAGAAGGTAAATAAAAAATAGTGGTGATAAGGAATTTTAAAAGAGCTCATTCCCCTTTAGAGTGGCATCTTCTTCCAAGAGAGAGGAAAAACAAAACAGGGAGAAATTTCCATGAAATGTGAGAAGCTGAAGCTGGGATCCTCTGCCTCAGAACAAAGACCATGGGTGCCCAGGACACAACTCTAATGCATTATTTAACTTTGTATATTTCCATTTTTTGCAGGTAAAGACAGGAGGTATATCTAACTTTTCAGATGAATAATAAAGTAAAACAGATGTGAAAAGTCAGGCGGATATAGTAATATTACCTTATTACCTATTTCCAGTTTAAATTCAAGTAACTTCTCTCCCCTGCTCCCCGACACTCCCTCCCCCTTTTTGTTGCGAGGCTTGGTGCCTGAGTTCAGGGCGGGGGTGTTGTCCCTGAGCTTCTTTTGCTCAGGGCTAGAGCTTTACCACTTGAGTCACAGCTCCACTTGGCTTTTTCTTTTATTAGGTAGTTTATTGGAGATAAGACTCTTAGAGATTTTCCTGCCAGGACTAGCTTTGAATTGTAATCCCCAGAATTTGGTTTCCTGAGTAGCTATGATTACAGTGTGAGCCAGTGGCTCCTGTGCTAAGTAACTTCCTTTTAAACTGAAGATTTCAAAGGAGGTACATGATAATTAAAATAATTTCTCATTGAGTCAGCAATATAACAGATTAACATGGAAAAGCTTGAGGATCTTTCCTAGCATTTACCGCCTGTAAGTTATCATGCAGGAAGACTATATTTCTGGATCACCTCAAAGTAACTTTGCAAAGCAGAACACCAACTTAAAAAAGAAGCACATATACACATGTCTTCAACCTCCTAAGCTTTACTACTGGCAAGCAAAAATAATTTCATTTATTGTTTAAGTACACACAGGAAACTGGGTAACATTAAAACATAATTTACCGTGGGCAGCCAAGATCATTTGAGCAAAGGAAGAGACACCTGACACCTGATGCCGTGGGTGTCATACAGGGGGCCAAGGCAGCAACATCCATGATGGGAGAACAGACAGGATGGAAAGAGGGTCAAGATCCTCTCTGAAGAAAGCAACATCGCTTTCATTTCTCCCCAGAACTTTCATTCTTATGAAAGAACATTATGATGGTTTGGAACTAAAGTAATTGATTTTCAGATTCTTTGAAAACTCTGTCTGGCTGATATGATGCAAGCAGGCATATAATGGATCACAGAAAACAAAATTGAGTTTTTACTCTTGTTAATAAAACTTGTATTTTCATCTTTTAAGACAGTGTTCTAATTTGTTTGTTTGTTTTCAGGGTACTGTGACAGGCTCAGCAGTTCCTAAAAGTACTGAAAATAATGTAGTAGCTAAGTTTGAGATTTAATGGTCATGAGGTCCTTAAAAAGCAATATTGGGTTTTTAATGGAGTTCCACAGAGTGAGAAACTAAAGAGGTTTTGCTTTCCCTGCGTGTTTCTTGCTTTGAAGTTAGAAACACAGCTCAGTTTGATTGAGCTAGGTTGGGGGTAAAGAACTTGCCAGGTTTTACAGACGAAAGCAAATGCTTAGCAGTGGCATTAAAAACCAATGTACACAAAACTGTTCACGTTTAACTGATGCCAGTCCTCACTGGTACTCACCAAGTGCAGTATGAACAGTTTTAGGCTGACCTGGGTCTCCTTGCCAGGAGCAGGTTCTGCACACCAGGCAGCCTGGGATGCAGAAAGCATTAGTGCAGCTCACTTAGAAGTCACTGGTGGGGATAGCTGCCCCACATGCATCTCAAAGAGAGGCAGAATTACATGGAAGGTCCTTCCAAAATCTGGGTGGTCCAGATCATGGGGTCATAGCAGAAAACCATGTTTCATGACATTAATAAAAGTCAAAGAAAAAATGGCTGGGAAAAAAAAGGAAAACAATCCCATGGTCAAATATATTAGGAAAATTGAACGTTAAGGAAGGTTAAACATGCTGTTTTCCTGTAGTACTTCTATAGTCTTGCAACATTTTCAGGAGAAAATGTGTGTGTGTGTGTGGGGGGGGTTCCTTTGTTATTGTACTTACTGGTTGGTTTTTGAAGAGATGGACAGCTACTAGACAATGTCTGCATACCTTTGATCTGGGGAATACAGGTTGGGAAATACTGAAGTAAAATATTATTATCTTTGGTTTACAGAAGAGGAAGATGAGGCCTGTGGAGACGGTGCTGTAGAAGGTGGTGGAGAGCTTACATCCCAGCTCCCTGGGACCAACTCTTGGGTCAGAAATCTGAGAAAAGACAATTGCAAAGTACATATCCTGAAAGGACCTTCTCAAACCCGTGCTTCTGGAAGTGCTTTTCACCCAGGCTTTCTTTCCTGGCTCAGTGAGGACATATGGAATCTCCCAAGTCAAGATTACCTGATACAAGGGCATGCAGATGCTATCAATCCACTCCAGTTGCAAGCGAGGCAGCTCATCTTTCCGGTTCCGGTCAAAAATAGCCTAGAATGGAGGAGGAAAATCTTGCTTTACTACCGAAGTATTTTATAGGTGCTTTGTCAAACACTGTCACAGCGGCCCAATTTTTACCAACTGAATACTTCGCATATCGCAATCAATCTTTATATGTTCTTGCTTTTCCTTCATCTGTGATGAAAATCAAGCATTTTCACTAAAGGTGAAGGATTTGTAAGCGAATATATTTGAACTTTATAGTACACAGCTCCTAGGGCCAAAATCTGTCTTCAGATATAACTGACTGCTAGTAAATCAGATCATCAGGTCACTGGGAGCTGGGTACAAATCCAAGGGAAAGGGACATGTTATATTGTCACAAAAATAATAAGGGACTTTTATTTTTACAATGAGAGGGTAGGACAGAATAGGAGCGTTAGAAAAAGTTCCTAAAGCATTTTTTAAAAGTAGAAATGAAGATGCATCATATGCATAAACTGACAAGTTGAAGTGAAGTCTTTTTGAGCAACTATTTAAACATAATAAAAGATTAAAAAATAGAAAACTATATTAATTTTTGAGGATGAAATGTTAGTTTGGCAATTATGTAAACTTTTTAGTAAATTCTGTCATGAATAGATTCCTATATATGTATGGGTGGAGGTACCCATTTAAATTTGATGATGTTACATATTTAGTAGAATTTAGATATATTTTTGAGTAAAAGAGACTGACTTATTTCTGTTGGGAGTCTTGGCAAGGGAAGCAATTGGAACTGGAGAGATAAAATATACCTCTCCCTTTGTTCTTCAAGAAAAAAGCTACCTTGTGCTCAATTGATGTGACACTATTGAAATGTATCTCATTTCATCCTAGAGGAGGACTGTGTCTTTCCTGTAGGTAAAATGTGGTGTCCACATGATTTGGCATTCTTTCACCTTATGGAGGCACATATAAGCTATCTCTGGTTCGGAGATGTTGGGAAAGCCTGCATTCTTAAGATTTATGAGCCACAGTTGAAGTAGTGGGGCAGACATCAGTAGTTGCCAAATCTGAGAACGATATTTCTGAACTAGAGAGTACACCACTGGCTCCCATGCCTCCATTCCTCTTTATCTCCAATATAGGATGTGAAATATTCAGAAAGAAGACTGTGATTCAGAGAAGACTGTGAAATATGCTGGAGAAAGTGGTCATTTTTGTGAATTACCTGAATGTTGGTTCTCTACAAACATTCCATGTATAATTGTTTTATGTTACTACAATAAAATACCAGAGGCTAAGAAGTTAAAAAAATCAGTTTATGTAGCTCATAGTTCTGGAACTTCAAGGCTTCATATTTGTCATGGTCTTGTTGCTGGTAGTCTTGAGGTAGCATAAGTATCACGAGGCAAGAGACAGGGTGTCCACAGGCGTGCCTTTAGCCGTCTCTTCTTCTTATGAAGCCATGGTGACTCAGACATGGGGAAACAAGCTCTACCCTAGTGACTTCTCTAATCCTAATCCCCAAAGATCCCACACTTCTAAACATGGCCAGATTAAGTTCCAGTCTCTGCATGCCTTACAATGGGGATGAAATTTCAACATATTTAGTCCTGGGGGACAAATTGAAACTATGCTCAAACTGTAGTGGTTTATTCCATTTTTTGATGGTTCTTTCTGTTATCTAAATTATTTATTTATTGCTTGTTTACTCCCTTTATGATAAATATTATATACAAATACTTTTAAAATTCAGTCTTTTAGTCCCAATTGTACAACTATTCCATAATTGATCTTAGAACCTGAGTACTGTCCCCCAAAGAAATTCCATGCTAATACTAATAATTCGTCATTTTCTCTTGAACATCTAATCTTAGACAATCTCCACTAATGTGCCATCTGAAGGAGCCTGTCCTACATGTTTCATAAAAAGGAATCATATATGGCTTCTTTTACTTAGGATAGTAATTTCAAGGTTCATTCATATAACATGCATCAGTACTTCGATTATCTTTTTATTTCCTGCCAAATGGTGATTTTTCATTGTTTAGACACAACAAATTTTATTCAAAGACATATGAATAAAATGAGTTGTTTTCACATTTTGACTATTTTGAGTAACACTTCCATGAACATTCATGTGCAAGTTTTTGATTGGGTATATGTGTTTTATCTTGGGGTAGGGGATATATTTAAAAATAGAGTCCCTGGGTCATTTGGTAACTTTATGTTAAAATTATTTCTGTCAGTTATGGGGCTTGAACTCAGGACCTGGATGCTGTCCCTGAGCTCTTTCACTCTAGACTCTACCACTTTAAGCCACAGTCCCACTTTCTAGTTTTCTGTTTTGTTTTTGTTTTTGGTTTTTTTTCTGGAGATAAGAGTGTCAGGGACTTTTCCTGAGTGGGCTGGCTTTGAACCATGGTCCTCAGATTTCAGTCTCCTGAGTAGCTAGGATTACAGGTGTGAACCACCATATGTTTTAATTTTTGATAACTACAAAACTGCTTCTCAAAACAGTTTAGATGTTTTACATTCCCACCAACAATTTATGAATATTTACTCCTCCACAACCACACCAACATTTGCCATTATCTATTTTTTAAATTATAGTCCTCCCAGTGGGTATGAAATACTACTTCAGTGTGTTTTCCATTTGCATTTTCCTGATAGCTAATGATTTTGGTAATCTTCATGTGCGTGTTAGCCATTTTAACGTTTTCTTAGGAAAAATGTATCTATTCAGATCCTTTGCCTAACTTTTAGACTGAGCTGTTTGTCTTTATATTTTTGCCAGAGTAGCTCTTTTCATGTTATAAATACCAGATGACTGTGAGACATGCAATTCATAAATAATTTCACTTTTTATAAATCATCTTTTTTCCTTTCTTGATGGTGTCCTTTGATGCACAAAATTTTTAGCTTCAATGAAGTTTAATATTGATGAAGTCCAATTCAACCTGTGAACTGGAATCTCTGGGTCATACCTTCTTTTGTCTCTCAGGCTTCTGTTATCTCAGATAATCATGGCAGAATCAAACCCTCGAAGATTTCTATGTATGTTTTCTTTAAAGATTTTATTGTTTTAGCTATCACACATGTCTGTGATCCAATTGGATTCTATTTTTGAATATGGTAATTGGAATGGCACTGACTTCATTCTTTTTGCCTGGGAATAGTCAGAATGTCAGTTTTTCTAGCTCACATGTTGAAATCTCTTGACCATAAGGGTAATGTTTTTCTTGGACTAATCACTTCTTAACCAATGTGTGGCCTAAGAAAAATGAGTATAGGAACTATATTGTGCTTTCCCTTTGCAGCATTTTGCATCTAGCATTTATTCATGACTATTTATTTATTGTGACAAAGTCTAAGAGGGCAGGGAGGCTTATGTCTCCCTCATTTCAGTGCTTGGTCCTATACTTGGTACACAGAGGTGATCAAGCATTTTATTAATTCACTGTTTCTAGAACTATCCTGGTTGTGGTCCAGACTAGCTTTTGTCTCTGAAAGTTACTGGGATAACCTCTAGCACTATGACATCTGGAGGGGAGAGGGGGATTTCCAGGACAATTTCCTTCCTAAATGTTGAGAGAAAGTAGACACACTGGATGTTAGCTCTTGTTGCCTTGTTGCCAGCACTTCCAGAAGCTTCTGGAAAGGATGAATAAAGGACTGCCATATTCCAACAGCAGGCCTATCCTTGGGGGGAAACAATTGTGAGCTGTGATAAGTAGCCTTTTGTGAATGTACAGGAGCATTTAGAGCTGTTTCCCCCACAAAATTAATTCTGTTCATGTCTTCAGAAAAGACTTTACCTGAGCCTACAGATAAAGGCCTCTTAATTCTGCCTTACTGCACCTGCCTGCTCACTGATGCCAGCAATTTACTCATCCTTACTTTTCTTTTATTTAATTAAATAACCTGTGGTATGGCTACATTATAAACCCTTCAGAATATGCCTCTGAGATAGTTTCCCCCACCCCCTTTTTTTTTTTGGCAGTCCCGTGGACTGAACTCAGGGCCTGGCCACTGTCCTTGGGCACTCTTAACACTTGAGCCACAGCACCACTTCTGGCTTTTTCTGTGTATGTGGTATTGAGAAGTCATATCCGGGTCTTCATGTATGCTAGACAAACACCCTACCACTAGGCAAAACTCTTGGCCTCTGAAATAGTTTTTAAAAGGAAGACAAAAAAATTTATTTTAAAGTAGATATGCAGCTGATAGAAATTTGGGTTACACTAGGTTTTACAAATAAAATATACATCTCTTAAACTAATATCTTTGTTTTTATAACCAAATTTGGTGACACCACTAAAAAAGACTGGTGTGTGTTTCAATCTATGTAATCTGACTTTTATTACATAAGTAATTAGTTAAGAATAGTTGAAATTTTCATTTTTGCAAACAAACTGGTTGGAAATGATTTGCTTTTGAGATTCTGAAAGCTCAAAACTTTAAGACAAAAATCCAGCTCCATGACACAGTACCAAAGGCAGATATGAAATGCTAACCCTGGGTCTGATCTTTCAGATTCCACTTGGCACATTCTCCTTCATGGCTACTGGTTTGCTCCATTGAGGGTGTTTAAGAAATGCTTTTACTCACTGCACCACTCTTAATCAGAAACCTGGGAATAAGAATGTTTAGCATTTAAGTTTGATTAAAGTTTTAAGCTATCAGAGTTCTTCTTTAAATACTTTCTCAAGCCTTTCCAACTTCAAGTTGTGATTTGGATTTATTTTTGGAAATGTCACTTAAAATGGTAAATACATGATAATGAAAGCATGACATACTGAAGGAGTGAGTTTAAGTTCTGATCTTTCTCGATCTCCTTGTTCGAAGAACTCACTGGTCACAAGTTCAGCCACCTGAAAGACAGACATACTTTATGTGTAGCTCATCATGAGATTTGGAGGTTATCTTCAACACAGTCATTTAAAAAGCTGATAAGGAAGTATATTAGCCCTTTGAGTTGCAGAATTTAATCATTAAACCTGATTTACTTTTAATGGGAACCTTTAAATGCATGCCAATAGATAATCTAGAAGAAATTTCTAAACAGAAAATGCAACAATAATTTAATAATTTGTATCAATATTATTTTATTATGTGGTAATAACCAATTTTCAGTTGTCTTTATAGATGTGTGTGTGTGTGTGTGTGTGTGTGTGTGTGTGCTGGTACTGGGGCTTGAACCTGGGGCCTCATTTTTTCCCTTTGCTTTTTTACTCACATATCCACTTATGACTTTTGACTGGTTAACTGGAGATACGAATCTTATAGAATTGTCTTCCCAAGCTGGCTTCAAGCTGCAATCTTTGGAATTGCAGCTGAATAGCTGCAGTCTATTAGCTGAATAGAATCTTTAACTGAATAGCTAAAGATAGTGGTGTGAATCACTAGTGCCTGGCTTCTATTTAGATTCTTTACTGCTGCATATTTTAATCTCAGTATAGCTTTCTCTTGCCATGATAAATCCAACCCAACTTCCTTCTACTAATATTTGTGTGCACTCTGGGAAGGATAATCTCAGGGCATTCTCTACTTTCCACTGTTGCGATCAATCAAGAGGATAAGCACACAAGACAATGTGTTGGAAATGAACTCTACAACTTGGTGGGGAGGTCAAATGGGAGAAAAACATGGAAGGGGTAACAATGTCCAACAAATACTACCTTATGTATGTAACTGTAACAACCCCTCTGTACATCACCGTGACAATACAATTAAATTAAAAAGAAGAAAAAAGAGGCAAGATTAATGCAAGCTTTCTAGGTCACTCCAGACTTTTAAACATCATTATGATCTAATTTGAACAACAGTCTTTGGGGTATCTGAATCTGTGTCCTGGAAGTGTTCATGTATGGCAGGGTCTGCTTGTTGCAAGTACAGTGGAATGGATATTTTTCCCTCAGGCCACTGACAACTTCGTTTTCCTACCATTCATCCATTAGTGTGGATGATGAGCAGCCACTAAAGAGATTATTTTATCTTCCAAAGACTTCCCTTCTCAGCATTGTATGTGTATGTGTGAGGTGTGTGTGTGTTTGTGTGCTTGTGTATTTTAAGGAATTAATCTAACAAATAAGTGTTGAACAGTAACAAGGTGTGTATCTAGGAAAGATCTGAATGAACTACCTGGATTTACAAAATATTGGAAGGAACAATTGCAAGAAAACCTGAATATCTATATTAGGCTTTCTTTGTCCTATGCTCTTAGAAAGATCAGGTCTGGCAAAAGTGAGATGGATTTAATTTTGGTCAAGGACCCCTACTTAAGATATCTATGTGTAGCTCAAAAATGGATCACAGATAAAATTTAAATATATTATACCATCCTTCCCTGAAATATAAGAGTAGCAAGGTTAAAGTCATTTACTAGGGGGAGAAAAACTAGTAAATATCCAGTAAGGTCAGATTTCTAATAAGAAACATGGGTCCCTTTAAGGAATTCAGTTGCATAAATGTAGTGGGATATACTGATGAATGGATAAAGAAAATGTGGTATAATGTACAATGAAATGATTCAATCATTAAAAAAATAAAATTGCCATATTCAGGGAAATAGATGGAACTGGAGGTCATTATGTTAACTCGAGATAAATTAGACTTTCAAGTGTTTTCCTTACCTGGACATGTGTATGTGTGTATATGTATATATGCATGTAAAAAGGGGATTATATGAGGAAAGCTGCCAGTGTGTGGGAAGGAGATAATGCTGGTAGGAAATGTCAAACTAGATTATGCATGTATGAAAATAATACAATGAACTCTATTTAAATCGCATAAATAGGGATAAAGTTGGAGAATAGAAGGAATGGATTTGACCAAAGGATGCTATACTCATGTCTAGAACTATCACAAGAACAATTGTACAATTAATATGTAATGATTTAAGCAAAATAATTGGAAGTGACTCAAAGGATTACTCTTTCACTATCTGTCTACAGTCCCTTAACTGGTATGTTGTATGTTCTCTAGGACTCTATGATCCCCATAGTGTATCGTCTCATTAATCCAGTTTCCTGAACTCTCCCTCTGCTGGCTCTGAACCTGGGTCTTTTACATTAAACAATGGAAATGTACACATCAAGTGCCCCACCATGGGAATCCCACACAGGTCTGCAGCCTTTGGAAAGCAGAGAAATTAAGACAAAATCCTGAGCTTACTCTTTCTAAAGAGGTCCTGGGTATCTTCCCAATGCTTCTTTCATAGCGTAACTCTTACCACTGTTTTGTTTGTACTTAAAAACCCAATCAGGAACATTAAGTTGCTCCTGATTGAACTTTTTATTAATGAAGGAAATTGGGATGCTTATCAGTCCTTGGGGATCACTGGGGAAAAAAACCCACATGCTCAGAGTCATATTTCTGAGGAGGAAAAGTGTAATAGATTAAAATGAGGTTTTGAAAAGGCATTTTGAAAAGGAATTTAGAAAAACAACAGCTGGGAAGTTGGAAATACATTTATGGTTTTAAAAGAAGGTCACATCAATATGTCAAAATGTTTCTTGAAATCAAGAAAGAGCATAAAGATTATTTTAACCTGCTCAATTTGAGACAAACATGAAGTAGAATGCCAGCTTAGAATTGTGACAAGAATCCAGATAGAAGCATTTGTAAAACCATGGTGATGTTTTTATTTTCCTGAACTCTATCTTGATTTTCTACATTTATCAATGAAACATCTCATAAAAAATTATAAAAATAATATTTATACCATTGACTGAGAAGAACACCTACAAGTATCTTCTGAGGTTTCCAAGTTAATCTAAAATATCAGTGTAGAGATTGTTTTCCTTCCAAGTACTTTCCCGTGTAAATTTCTTGTACCCTGTGGGCTATTGCTAGGGTCCTGGCTCTTCAAACCTCATCCCTTTGCCTTTCCTGTCTTCTCTGTTTGTCTTCCACCCTCCCAAGATGCTTCTAACCTCCATCCTCCCATCCACTTTGTCTCTGCACAGAAGCCCAATCTGCTTTAGACTATGATGTGAGCAAGAAATAAGTTCTATAATTTCAGAATGTATTTGCAATTGCAGCAGAGCCTAATCTAACCTCGACCAATACACAAATTTTTATGGAAACAAGGCCTTGATGCAGAAAGAAAGAAAGAGAGAAAGAAAGAAAGAAAGAAAGAAAGAAAGAAAGAAAGAAAGAAAGAAAGAAAGAAAGAGATGGAAAAGAAAGAAGGAAAGAAACAGAAAAAGAAAGAAAGGGAAAAGAAAGGAAGGAAGGGAAAAGAAAGAAAGAAAGGAAGGGAAAAGAAAGAAAGGAAGGAAGGGAAAAGAAAGAAAGGAAGGAAGGGAAAAGAAAGAAAGAAAGGAAGGGAAAAGAAAAAAAGAAAAAGGAAATGATAAACAAAATAGACCCTAAAATATGCAACATCAGCTTGGGTCCAGGTGTCTGAATCAGGAGACTATACCAGGCTGAGCATCTATGTAACATGATTTTGTGCACTTATTACTGAAGTAAAGACAGCAATATTCTTACTGAACTTACAGTCTTAGGAGAAGAGACTGGAAAAAATATTATTAGCAGTATGCGAGGGCTGGTGCTGGCTAACCTTCCCTGTATCTCAGGGAATGATTTCAGGAAAGGATTATCTGGCTTACCATAAGAAATGGAAGAGATAAGAAAAATTCTAAGTCTTACAGAGATGGAAAATAAAGCTCTTTCTCAACTTCAAACCAAATATTAAAATTTAGGTATCCTTTAAATAATGGTCAAATAAGATTCATTCATTCTTGAAATAAAATGTAATGAAAGGTATGGCCAATAACCTATAGTTAAAAAATTTCGAGTTAGATGAGAGGCAACAAAATCTATTAACAGGAAAAAATATCTCAGAGAAATGATTTGACTATATAGTTCTCAAATGTCTGCGAGGCCCAAGGCACCAGGAATGAATGAGAGAGGGAGAGAGAGAAAGAGAGAGGGGGGAGGGAGAGAGAGAAAGGAAAGAACAGGAAGGAAGGAAAATTGGTTGTTATAGTTTTTTACTCTCAAATACAAGAAAGTGAAGAAATGCATCAGACAATACAAGATGTTTTGTGTAGGGAAAAAGACTGTGGGTGTGATTACCGACAAACTGAAATAGCTAGAATCAATAACATAGCATGTAGACATGTTTCTCCAACATGTCTGGCATTCTACTTGGTGGGCACATATTTGGTTAAGTGGGGTCCTATGACGTTCGAGCCAATGAATTATTAAAGTGGGGTGTTTAATTGTCAGAGGTTCTAGGGCCCTGTCAGGAGATCCAGAATGATGCAGATAGGGCTGCTTCATCTGCCCAGTCCAAAATTAGCAATTTTCATACACCATGAGGACCACGAGGTCTAGTGGTAGCATGGTCTATTCTGTATAGACTGTCTCTTCTATATGGCATAGTTAAAACTGCAGATTGATGCATTCTGTGTAGGAAAACATTCTTGAGACTAAAGTCCTGGAGGCTAACCGGCGAGGATGTGTTTTTACCTCTACTACCTGTTGGCTACAGGATCTCAGATTTCTTATCCTTTTCAAACCTCATATTTCTCATTTATGAAGTAAAGGTAATAAATGATATTTATTTCCTAAGGCTGCAAAAATTGTTTCCAACTTTAAGACTTTTTATGCCAAGTGAGCTATATCAGTTCATTGGACGGAAATTAAGAGGCTAGTAGTCTGGGCTCCCTCTGGAGGTGAAGAGAATCTCCTCCTTGTCTCTTTCCATTTCTGGTAGCTGCCAGCATTCCTTGACTTGTGGCCATATCATTTCAGTCTCAGCATCTACTTCTCACATTGCCTTCTCTTCTGAAGGTATGATCTCTCTCTGTTCTCGCTCACAAGGACTCTAGTGATTGAATTTAGGGTCATTTGGATGACCAAAACTCAGGTCCCCAGTCAGATACTTTCTTTAATCACAGTGGCAAAATGGTCTTCCCTTCTCAGATAGTGGCTACAAGTTTCAGACTAGGGCATGGCTCCACTTGTGTTTGCTATTCTGCTTACCTTGAAGGGGTTTTAAGTAGTATTAAATGAGATAATGTGCCCAAACAGGTATATGTTGATGCATCTTATTTTTCCTAAAATGTCACATCTTAAGATACCTAATGACCATTTTGGTGCCCCACAGTTCACACAGTAGGTATCTCACACCACTTCAGTGGTTTAGCCAACAGTCCTAAAAGGAGAGAGGCTGAGTGGGGGGATTGTCTGAGTCCAGGAGTTTAAGACCAACTTAGGCAACATAGCATGATCTTTCATCAAAACAACAAAATGAAATTCTTAAAAGGAGAGAAAACTTAAAGAGCTATTAACCTTTAAATATTACCATAATCAAAGACCTTGATTTGGATAGTTAACAATAGTTGAGAATTATTGTTGCCATGAAACTAGAATTTTGTGGTGGCCAAAACACAAATATGTAAGTGTAGCTATTGTGATACAAATGAAATTGGGTGTCACACATTTTGGCATAAAGACCTCTGGTATGTAGCTAGTATTTGGGGAAAAAAACAGTTTTCTTTTTATCCTCTTTCTTTCCTAATGTGAGAAATAGACCCTGTACAAAGACATGATTATCTATTCAAAAACACTATTTTGGCAATGCTTTCCTTAAGAAATGGTGAAAGTATTGTTTAGATTTATCACATTACAAAAATCTTGTAGGCAGAAATATTATTGCTCAATGAAGAGAAGACTGTGCTTAAACCCTATTGCGACTAAGCCTGTTTATTTTATACATGTTAATATGGATGCAAATCCACTAGGGTTTCAGTGTCTCACTCAGCTTACCCCCTCCCAACCCCCTTCCCCCCCTCAATCCTCAATCCCCCCTCTGCTGAGCCCTGCCATTAATCACTACTTGCCTGTCTGGAGATCTCCCACGGTTTGGTCACGGCTCCAAGGTCACAAGCTGTCATTAACATTGATCTGAAAAACAGAACCGAACAAAAAAGCCTGAATGATCTTTTGTAGCATTCCTAAACAAACCCATCCTAGATAGATAAATAAATAAAATGAAAACAAGGCCAGCTCACATCTTCTTCCTCAACAAGGGGCAGCACTGTTTATAGTCCCCGTGCTTGGAATCTCTAGCACACCACCACACTGCTGAGAAGACAAAGCACTTACACACCCTCGGGTGGCCCTTTTTTGTTTGGTCTGCAGCAAATCAAGGAAAGCAAAACACTCCTTTCTCTACACCTGAGCCAAGCAAGCAATGTTTAAAATAATTTATAATGGACAATGTTGCTGGTGTTTTTCTTTTAACTATAAGCCAGGGAATCAATATATAACACTATGCACATGTCCAGTGAATCTATTTACTGACCTCTCACTGATAGATGGTAACAGAAGAAAATCTACACCGAAGAGGAGAGACACACGGCACATAAGCTGCAAGGTACTCCTATTTCATAGGCTCCAAAGAGCTGAGACTTATGGGAGCCATACCATGTCACTCCAGTTTACTACCTGGATGGTGCCATGTTTTATGAGCATTATGAAGAAGGAACACCTTCGGCACAGCTTTCATTAGTTTAAGCATGCAAGAAAACACAGAAATGATTTTAGTAAGATCTTTGAGAGGCAGACTTACTAAAACTTACATGGAATGATGGAGATACAGAAAGAGCAGAAATGGTAGGTGGGTTCTAATTTTGGTGTGATGGGAGGGGGACCAACAAGACACACGTTCTTTGTCCCAAAGTTGCTTTCTCTATGTTAAAACTAGCGGTAGGTGATGAAAAGTAATACAGTATTTGAGCTGGGGAGATCGCATCTTGGCTGACTGCTTTTGGAAGAAAGGGTGTGTTGTTGAAGGTCAGAGGGCTGTCCTGCAGTTGGGTGTTAACATTTTCTACGCCAGATCCCAATGCCTTTGACTCATGTCTGCTGCCCAGATGGCAAAGCAGGCTGCACTGAAGTGAGGTTTGTTTAACTTCACCGGGAAACCTCTCCAGGGAGCAAGACTGCTCAGCAAATAACAATAGGTTATTCAAGGCACAATCAGGCTGTGCCAGCATCAGCAGCCCTCTCAGATCCGAGCAGCACTTAGAAAATAGACAACTTTAAGCATTATGTGAAAGGAAAACACATGGGTCTACTCTTCATTTTTGATCCTTTGTATTAAAAGTGTTTCCATAGCACACACCATATACCTACCTCTGTACTAAGTACTTATCCAACAAATTACTAGCTAAGTAAATCCTCATTGCTATCAGTAGTGTTCATTCCTATTTATATATGAGTACATCAAAGAATGGAGAGATTGTTGAACAAGGTGGCTCACATCTGTAATCCTAGCTACTCAGGAGGCTGAGATCTGAGGATCGCAGTTCAAAGCCAGCCCAGGCATTAAAGAATGTGAAATTCTTATCTCCATTAATCACTGGAAAATGGAAAGTGAGGCTGTGGCTCTAGGGATAAGGGCAGTAGCCTTGAGCTATAGAGCTCAGGGACAGTGGCCAGGCCCAGAGTTCAAGCTCCCATGACCCACAAAAGAAGAAGAAGAAAGAAAGAATGGAGAGATTAGCTTTGTAGAGGCAAATAAAGAATTCACTATTCCGTGTTTATTACAAAGCTACTGGACCACATCTTATTATATTCTGGTACTTCTCATTTTGGGATCTGTTAGAACAAGACTGGGTTAACATGTGGGGCTGGGCAGTGCCTCCTGAACAGAAAATCACCTTTGCAAAGTTTCCTACTTGGATCATAATTTCCACGATCAGTTAAGTTCTATTCAATTGATCATTTAAAACTTCTCAAATTCTTAATTGCCTTAACCAACCTATCAACAAGTTTCTTGCATATCATCTGTGCTCAGATGATTCTAATATAGCATTTTCTTAACAATCACTTCAGGGTGCTAGACTTTTGATATAGGTAGTCTATTATTATTTACACTCTACCTATCAAAAATTATGGCTCTGATTAGTTAGGTAATTGTCCAAAGTTACAATTGCTGGATGTGTCAAAGTTAGGGCTGAAAGTCAAAACGTCTGACAAAAGATACCTTGCTGTAATGAAGGCTTTAAGAGTAGAGGAGCAGGTTGTAGGATGGGTTGACTGGCTACAGCTTTTATTAAGTGAACACAGAGCAGATCAGTCAAAGTTAAGGATTTAAGAGGGATCTAGCTGGGTACCAGTGGCTCATGTCTGTAATCCTAGATACTTAGGAGGCTCAGATCTGAGGATTATAGTTTAAAGCTAGCCTGGGCAGAAAAGTCCATGAGATTCTTATTTCTAATAAAATGCTGGGAGTGGTGCTGTGGCTTATATGGTAGAGAACTAGCTTTGAGCACAAAAAGGCTCAGGGACAGTGCCCAAACCCTGAGATCAAACCCTAGGACTGGTAAAATGATCTAATTAGAACTTTAGGGAATAGATATGAAGATCATTGAAGGAAGGAGGGAGTGGAACAATTATATGGATAAACTGATGAAAGCCTCAAAGAAGGAATGACAGGGAGAGCTGAAATACAAGGGCAAGGATGGATACTTACAAAGGAGTACTAAAGGAGAAGAGTGCACAGTTATTATTTTTAAAATTATGCTTCTGCAAGAAGTTATATTTCCTAGAGCAAGGGAGCAAAGAGGAAACTGATCAACTGTTCAAGTTTAGCCTAATTTATAATTAAGTGAATCAGCTTAGTCAAATTGAATGCACAGTCTGTTTGAGTAGAGCAAAAAGAGTGGTTGAATACCAGCATATCTGATACTGGCAGCAGAACATTTTAAATATTGCTATCAACTTGATTAATTCTGTAATTTTCAGACAATTAGCAATTTATACGAGAGGCCCTACATTCTAACTCCAGAACCACCCCCAAATTAAAAAAATATATTAATAATACATTCAAATTTAGTGACTGCATGCATGAGCTGAAGTTTCCAATTAGCCAGCAAAAGGTATGACTAGAGGTATGGAGAGTGGTAGAGGCCAGTTGTATGTAAGAAAGCTCAGCCAAAGCATATGGCCCTGAGTTCCAAGTTCAAGGTTTAGTACTAGTAAACAAAAAACAAATTAAAAACAAACTGGGACAAAGCAAAAGAAGTTTACACTGAACAATGTGTTCCTGTGGTTCCTGGGGGTACACAGGTGTGTAAGTACTGTGGAAATATCCGGGAAAGACAAAACAAGTTGATGATGGAAGGAGAGCTGTGCAGTCAGTATGGGCATTGAGTTGGAGCTCAGAGGAGGCTAGGCATAATTTAATTCATCACAGAGAAGTAGAGCCACATATTACCTAGTAATTTCACAGTAATTACATAGTCATTTCATGGTAGTTCACACATACATATATATTCTTGTAGAATGTATATAATTATTCATGGAATACAGAAATTACATGAAAAAAATTCTTGCAAGAAGTGGACAAAATTAAGCTGGGACCTTGAGAAAGGCTGGCCACTGTCTGGCTTCAGCTAGGGCCTTGCACTCATGATCCTAGTGCCTCATCCTCCCAAATGCTGGAAAACAAAGTTTGGAAAATGGAAGTCAAGGTCAGTAATTGATACAGAGGGATGGTATGCAGGATGATATGAGAAGCCAATAATGTTAGTGTGGGTAGAGGTGTCATTTTGAAGAGAGGAGGGCTCTTTCACTCTGGGAAGAATGAAGAAAAGATCTGTAAAGGTAACCCAGAAATAATTTGACCAGAGAGGAGTGAGATTAAGCCCTTTGCAACCTCAAGAGACTTCCAACTGAGGTTAGCTCCAGAAGGAAGAAGGCAGGAAATACACTCAACTAGTGGTGGGGAGTTGATATATAGCAGAAATATGGCTAAGATAGGCATCACACTTGACATGATTCAGTGGTTGCCTGGTTTTGAGGCAGATTAAATGAGCCCACATTAGGACCTCATAAGCTTCCCAGTAAAACCTAGTAGTGTGAGAACAGAAAGGAGACAGACGATGGATACAGTGAGAGGATGGCCCAGGAGAGAAAGACCGATGGCACTTACTGTGCTGGAGGATATGTAGAATGGGTGGCGTAACAATATTGGTTTGCTGTGCAAAGTCTAGATAGAACAGGCCCTTACTACTGCCCCACGCAGTGTTCCTGCTGGTTTCTATCCACAGTGCTTATTATCTCTAAAGGAGAGCAAAAGTAACTTACCACTTTTCTGTACTCTGAGTAACTCTGGTTCCTCAGGTTAAAAAAAAATCCTGTCTCTGTCCAACTTGTACCTTTCCAGCACAAGAAAAATGAAGAAACAGGGGCCTGTTGAAACTCAACTAATTTGAACATTATTTTCTAATTTTGAACTTAGGTTTATAGAAAAGAAACAAAGATATAATAAATTGCAAGATAAATAGATTCGTTCTTTGTCTTGTCTCTAGTTGTTCAGCTAATCTCAAGGTGTTTTGAATGTAAGTGAGGATTTATTACTTCAAAGATCCCTTGATATGCTCTTAGCACTGTCAGAAAAGTGTGCCTAAATGTTAGGATAATGAAAAACACAGAAATATGAGTTTTTTCTTACCGAAATATATCACGATGGTTTTTGATGTTCCAATCATATCCTCCTTTACTGACAAGTTCAAAGAATTCAGTTCTCCTCCTGCAGGAAATTCATATGAAGAAAGAAAAAAAGGAAACACCTGGAATGAAATTTCTGTCTGTGGGGTGGCAAACACATTTATGGGGAACATGTAAGACCCCCTGAACCAAATGAATTAATATTTGAAATCATTAAAGGAAAAGCCCTATCAAAATAAGTCACTTCTTTAAAAACATGCTGAAGCTTCAAGAGATATCCACATCACTTCTGAGTACATTTACAGAACCATAAAATGGAAGACAATATGGAACTGCCTTCAGGATTATATGCTGTGACACTAAATCAGAGGAGGGAGGCAAGGACAAATAAAAAGTGGGGACAGTTTCAGGATGTTCTTTTATCATGCAACACAGAATTGAGCTGCATGATGAGCCAAGGTAAGATAAACTCCCTGGTAGTAAATTCAATATAAATATTTGTTTTTCAGGTTGGAAAGCAACTGTCTCTCCATTTCAGTGCTTAAACACATAAGCTATGGAGATAGAAAGGTAAGTGCCTCAACAGCGACTCAGTTTCCTACATGCTGTGTGACTCTGGAAAGTTGCTTAAGCCACCTGAACTTCAAGTCTAAATGAAGACTGTATTTTCTTTTCTTTTTTTTTTTTTTTTTTTGCCTATCGTGGGGCTCAGAGTCTGGGCCTGGTGCTGTCACTGACCTCTTCAGTTCAAGGCTACTGCCCTACCCCTTGAGCCTCTGCACCACTTCAAGTTTTCTAGAGGTTAATTGGAGATAATAATCTCATGGTCTTTAGTGCCTGGGCTGGTTTTGAACCGCGATCCTCAGATCTAAGCCCCTTGAGTAGCTAGGATTACAGGCATAAGCCACCATACCTGGCGAAGATTGTATTTTCTAACTCAGTGTTAAATGTGAGGATTAAATGAGACAATAACATGAAACCTTTTGCCCAGAATCTGAACACTTTAAGTACTTGATGAATCTGTACCACCCAAGTGAACACATGCACACACGCATGCACACACACACATGTATGCATGCACACTTTATCTACTCATTTGGAGATGTAGAAGAGAGAAAGATGGAACACCTGAACGTTGTAGAAAGAGGGTGATATGTTCACAGAAGAAGGCGCTTAGCTTGGAGGCTCTTGGAAAGCTTTCTGGGATAGCTTCTACTCACCATCCTCATCATTTTAGGCACCTAGATGGACCACTTCAATCTATGAGTTAGTCTAAGAAATTACCAGACTCCAAGCTCCATGAAGACAGGGCCCTGGCCCAATTTTGTTTGCTCCTTCTAGTTCAGTGCTTGCAACAATACTTAGCAGGAAGTAGAAACTCATGTATTTGTTAAATTGATGAAGAAATTAAAATGATTATTTCAGAAAATAATTTTCAGCCATTGATTTAAACTAGGTTCTAGGGGCTTTATAAGTAGAGAAACTGACATTCTAAAACAATGAGAGATTTATTCAAGAAAAGCCCTGTCAGAATCATTCAGATAAGATTCTAGCTGGAACCTACTGGACAACATAACAACTTACATGAAGGAAGAACATAATTCCCATCTAATATCTCACTCATTGCCAACTAAATATTTTTCTATTTGCTAATAGCATGTTCAATGTATGGGACAAAACATTTTTGATAGAGGGTTAACTTACTGGAAGGGGAAAAAATCCCTTTTTAAGAAATATAAATCATTGACATAAAAACTGAACACCATCATAAAAATAAATTTCCTAGTGATGAGATATTAACAGGTAGAGTTTCTGGCATGAAATTCTTAAATAAACTGAACTTGTGATTGGTCTTTGGATTCACATGACACATTCACAAAACCAGATTTCTTCATCCTGGGAAGAGAATATTCATTACCTACAGAGGACAGAAGACAGAAGAGGAGTAAACAGAATCTCTCTTTAAGGCATATTAAAAACCTCCACTACTAGTTCATTTGTATTCTGTCATTCCAAGGTGTGACTAAGAGTTCAGAAGTAATTCTGTTAAGTTAAACATGGGACATCAAGGGCTGAGGGCTATGTAGCTGTAGGCCACTGGGTTTGAGGCCCTAGATTAAATCCCCCAAACGGCGAAAAGTCTAGTATTGGTAGAACCATAAATATCATATAACTGGTAATCTGTTTTCTCCCATCAAAGGACAACCACATGGTTGTTTTTGTTTTAAGCAACTTCATACATATCCTTATCATTTTTCTAGGTAAATGATACCTAATATTGTTTTGCTGTTTTAAAACATCATATAGTAATAGCATATTAAATGTATTCTTTGGCTACTTGCTTCTCAAAAATGATTATATTTATCTGTATTGTTATATATAATTCTAGGCCACTCCTTCTCACAGATGCATGGCATTGCATGTATGCTGGTGCCACTGGCTATATACTCATTTTCTGATGATATTTTTTACTATTTTTTTCTTGTGTTATATACATATATTTTGCTTCTATGAACAACCTTGTACACCTTTCCCTGTAGATTTGTTTGAGAGCAGTGTGTGCATGCATGCGTGTGTCTGTAAATATAAATGTAAGTGAAATTGCTGGATCATGTGTTTGAGTTTTCCTTATAGTTGCAGACCCTGAGGCTGGTCTATAACTTCTGAGAGAGGTCTGCTGTAATTCTCTCATTTTGTAGGTGGGGAAACTCAAGGTGAAGGAAGGTGAACTGATTCTCTCAGGGTCCCTGAGAAGTTTTGGGCAGATCTAGGTAGATTTATTTCCCCCAGTCTTTTTGTTCTGGCCCTTGGGATAATCTTGATAAACATTGGGGCCAGGTATGCTTTTGTGTTGAAATTTTATGCAATGTCCCAGCAGCCCATTTTCATGAGATGCAATAGCATCATTAGCAGCGGTACTGAGGCAATACCAATTAAGGTAGACCCCAGACAGAGGTCTCCCCAGAAAGAAAGGAATATTAAAAAGAAGGGCCTGGCCAAGCTGATGTTCCATAAATGCAAGTGATGTATGTCAGACTTCCTCATCACAATGTAATAACAACACAACAAGAAATTCACTGCTTTTCAGAATGTTTATACATAGAGTTTGTGAGCACGTGTATGTGTGTGTGTGCGTGTGTGTGTGTATGCACGCGTATGTATAAATGGTAGAGTCAATGACAGGAGCACGTGTGAAACTGTTAGAAACAGGAGTACTTCTTGGAACATGGGACTCTTAAAATGAATGTTTGAAAACCCACAAAATTATATAACACTCCCTGGATCTGGACTCTTTTTGTCACAGGAACTATGTCATTAACTTTTCAAGCAGATCATTGGGAACCTTGGATTTCAAGGACAATGGTAAGTACCTCAGCTAGTGAAAAGCAACTTACTGGAAAATCTCATTTATAATCAGATATGTTTTTATTAGGCTTTTATTCTGCTCTGCTGACATATGTTCCACTCAGAAAAAATGGCAGCCTTTTGAAAAGCATCATTTGAACAGAACTGCCAAAATTACCCTCAAAAAATAATTCCAAAGATTGGTTACTGTTCACTCATCGCTACATCGAAGATCATTCTGGTTTGTGATTTCTCTGCAAGGCACCTTTTGTTTAAAAAATGAGAAATCACCATTCCTGAGTATATTCTAATCAGGGATCAGTGTGTGTGTGTGTGTGTGTGTGTGTGTGTGTGTGTGTGTAATTTTTTTTACGTTTTTTTTATTAAAGAATTTATTAACATTGATTTTTACATCATATTTCAAATGACGTGTTTAACGAAACAGGTATTCAAGCAGGGAATCTTTATATACAATCACTGGCACTTAAGATTTTAGAACATAATTAAAATTAGGCTAAAGGTTTGCATGTCATAGACACATATTAATATACGTAATAAAACATTATAGAGTCACAAATTTTTATGTCTATGTAGTTGTGTTTATATTTCCAATACCATGTCCATAGCATTGGGTATGCAAATATTGAGTTCTCGCTCTTGTGCTGTTTAGATCTAATAGCCACATATTAAGGATACCATGTGCTTTTTGTTCGTTTGGTTTTGACTTGTCTCACTCAACATGATTCACTCTGGATTCATCCACTTCCCTGCGAATGCCATTATTTTACCTTTTCTGTTGGCTATGTAGAATTCCATTGTATATATATATATATATATATATATATATGTGTGTGTGTATATATACAATGATATATATATATATCACATTTCTGTATCCATTCATCTGCAGTAGAGCATCTGGATTGTTTCCATTGCCTGGCTATTGTGAATAGTGCAGAGATGAACATAGCTGAGCAGGTGTCCTTATCATATCTTGGGTCATGATGTTCAGGGTAGATGCCCAGAAGTGGTATGTTGGGATCATAGGGAAGGTCTATTTTCAGTTCTTTAAGAAACCTCCACACTGCTTTCCAGATGTGTATAATTTTAACGTTATTATTTATTCATCTGATGCTTTTGACCCTCCCATTGCTATTTGGAAACTTTCCTAAACAAGTGAGAAGCCATCCTGTGCCACCCCTGCCTTCTCAGCTCAACAGTTTCCAGGCGGAGGTTGCTGGAAGCTTGTCTGTGTGCCCAGAGGTGAAGTGCA
Organism: Megascapheus bottae; assembly: GCF_031878675.1. Classification (NCBI taxonomy): domain Eukaryota; kingdom Metazoa; phylum Chordata; class Mammalia; order Rodentia; family Geomyidae; genus Megascapheus; species Megascapheus bottae. Next base: position 6,560,931 of record NC_143520.1, on the reverse strand, counting down.
GGACGAATGGTGTTCCCTTCGTGTTCTTACCATTTATTCACAGGCAAATCATACAGGTGTAGTTGGTTGCTGAGGGCATTTTCTGGGAGGATTTCTGGACTTTTGGCACAAAAGCTTTGGCGAGAGGAATAAAAAGTACTATGCAGATGTCAGCTCCAGTAATTAATTTTTTTAAGGTAGGATTTTACTGTGTAGTCCAGGCTAGCCTCCTGCCTCTGCCTCTCAAGGGGTGGGATTACAGCACACCCAGCATGGAGTTAATTTCAGAGTATATTTCCTTCTTGTTTTAGATTAGCAGTGATACAACATGGGCTAGCTAAGACCATGAGTGTAATGACCTCTTCCATGCTATGCTTTTGTTGGCAAAATTAAGGAAATAGGAAAACTTAAATTACTCTGAATGGTGAAAATGGCAGATTGGAGGTTCTACTATTCCATTTAAACCCCAATCAACATAGTTGTGTAAACTGAGATGTAGACAGAGCTTGCTCCAGCTGCTCTGTGCAGTGAGTCTGTGCTACGTATGGTGTAGCATTACTGCTTTCTCTCTTCCCCAGTGGGAGCTGAGTGCCCATAGTCCTCTGTTAAATGGTCTCTTGTTTTCAATTTAGTTGTCATCTTATGTGGACCAGTTTAAAATGTGTGTGTTAGGCAGGCACCAGTGGCTCGTAGCTACTCAGGGAGCCGAGATCTAAGGATCTCCAAATTGAGGCCAGTCTAGGCAGGAAGTTCAATCAGACTCATCTCTAGTTAGCCGGCAAAAGCCAGAAGTAAAGGGGTATCTCAACTGATGGAGTACTAGCCTTGAGTGAAAAAAAAGCTAAATATTAGTGCCCAGACTCAGGTCTGAGTTCTGACGTTAGTAGCAGAACAAAGAAAAAATGTGTTAGAAAAGCTATCAAAATATTTAACTTATTAAAGGCCTATATAAAATGAGATCACATACATACAAATCTACTCTATAAACAAGAAATTTCAGCTAATTGTGGCAGCTGATTGGGCCATCTTTGCTGACTTATATGCAGATAAATAGTACCAAACCTTTGTGACATGTCTTTGAAGTTGTAACGTTTGTGATTTTAGATGTCTCTCTCTGCCCATTCCAAGTGTCATCTTTTATGAAGCATATTTTATTAGGTTTCTGGCTGAATGATTTCTTTTTTTATAAGGTATTTTAAATTATCAAAGCTCTTCCTTGTAGGTAACCTTTTTTGACTTCCACAAGGACTTTAGCAGATGGGATTGGATAAAATGCTTATCCTCATATTTCTGACAAGGAAACCAAGGCAGAGAGAGGATAAGTGCAGACTCTCTTGGTCACGTGGATAATCACTGAAGGGGTATGTCTCATTCCTGCTTGAGCTGATAAAATTACTCTTTAATTATCAGGGACTGCAGGGACTAAGAAACAGGCACAGGAAATCAATTTTAGAAAATCATTCAACAGTAACTGAGTTTTCAGTGACTTGGAAAACCAGACTGAATAATTAACCCCCCAGACTTGGGGTGTGAAACCTAGACATTCATATCAAAGATTTATTTGTTTGTTTTGCCTTTCAATCTTGTAAATCCTGCTTTTCTATATGGTGAGTGGCCCAGAATCCCAAACATACTTGAAGCCATTAGCAAGTTTCAAGGTTGTTTTAAAAACATCTCCACATTTTCATGTATTTAATATTTTTTTCTCCAGGAACACAGCAGGAATCCCTGGCCCTAGTAATGAGCTACAAACATTTCTCCAAAAGGCAGATTTGCCTCCTGCCCACTCTAGCTATTTCCTCAACGTTATCATGACACTTGATTTGAGTAGTGGGAGCAGAAGAACCAGTGAGTAATCAGACTTCAGAACCAGATGTAGGGATCACCTTACCTGTTCTAGACCCCATTTTCTCCAGACCTCACTAGTACCACTAATCCTGCAGAGCCTCCCCAGCTGGGAGTCAATGTGTGGGACTGGGAGAGCTATAGAAAACTCCAGCCTTGAGCACTCAGCCTGGAAGTACATGGAAGTCAACACCCCTTAGAGCAAACTGGTTGACAAGGATGGACGCTAGTGGAATGTTCTGAGACACAGACTTTCTCAGATGATCCCTACAATATCCATCATCATTGGTTGACCTGGCTTACCATGGTAGTGAACAACAAAGACTATGTCCTTCTAGTGGCTTTCCTCTTTTCCCATTTTACTATTTCAGTCTCTGCCCCTGCTCCTCAGAATTCTTGCTGTTATTTCCCAAACTGAACTAATTACATGTATGCCAAACCTCCAACTGTGATTTAGAAAAGAACATATCAAACCCAGGTTGGTTTTAATTTTAAGTTGATTAAAGGAATGCCTGGGAAGGTCAGTATTTCCAGATACTATATCTTCAATATATACATTCTTGTTTCATTCCTTAGAAGAAAAAGATGGTGATTATGGGAAGGGACTTTCCCACTCAAAGGGTGTATGGATTTAGTCTTGCCAATAATTAGTTATGTGACCCAAACCACACTTTTAACCAATGGAAACTCTACCTGATTTTTCCTTCCAGTTCTGTGATTGCATATGAAATAAAAGCATCTGGGTGATAGTGTAAAGAGTTACTTTCCCCTTCATTAACTTGAGGGATTGTTTTGGCTAAAAATATGGCAATACTTTAATGCAACTTTAGACAGGCAAGTGAATCAGTCCCCTGAAGGTCTAGATTAGAGAATGAATAGCTATTCAGAACCTCAAAAAATAATACTGCTGACAGAAAGAGAACAAGCCAGCTTCTATGAGAGTCAGCAAACATTAGCAGGGGCTGCAGCATTAAGATAAGAACAGAGTAATGAGAAAACGACTCACAACCAACTTCCTTGTCTGCATCCCAGCGGTCACTCATCCCTAACAAGGCTTACTTGATAAATGAACTCCAAGGGCTGAGGGTTTGTTTTCTCTCTTTAAGAGGTACTTGGAAACTCGGTTTGGGAAAATGCTTCTACTTTCACACACACACACACACACACACACACACACACACACACACACACACACACACACAATCCACCAGTGTATGGACACAAACTAAAAACATGCACAATAAAAATGCCTATAAAGCAAATGATAAAGTTGATGTCACCACTTATAAGATAGTTGAGATAAGTATTATCTCCATTTTACACATGGATAGAAGAGGTTCAGAAGTGAAGTAATTTGATGTCATATAGCTAGTCAATAGTAGAGCTGGGATTTTTATCTTTTTTTTTTCCAGTCCTGGGCTTGAGCTCAAGGCCTGAGCACTGTCCTTGGACTTTCTCGAGGCTAGAGCTCTACCACTTGAGCCTCAGCACCATTTCTGGCTTTTTTCTATGTATGTGGTACTGAGGAATTGAACCTGGGTCTTCGTGCATGCTAGGCAAGCACTCTACCACTAGGCCAAACTCCCAGCCCGATTTTTATCTTCTTACCAATATTTGTGTATGTTAATTAATCATTCACATTTATCAAACTACTACCTGGGCATGTTAACAAACCTAACAACAGCATTATAAAGACATATAATGAAGTATAGCTGTTTTCCACCTACTGGTTTTTGTTTGCATTTCTCAGTGTTTCTAATTGTGTAATTTGTGGTTCTTATTATTAAGTGATGTGTTGCTCAGCAGCCACTTTACTACTTCTCTAAGATTATTTTGAAGCATTCTCTTATTGCATCTTGTAACGTAGTATGTAGACAGGCCTGCTTAAAGTAGATAATGCCTGTAGGGGAGAAATGAAATACAAGACTGAAAATATATGGGGGCAGATTATGGATGACTCTGAAAATCGAACAAAATTTAAAGCTTTCTTAGGAGGCAATGAAAGAAATAGGAGATAGAAATAAGAGATGCAAGTCGACGATGGCAGGAGCTTGAAATGAAACATTTGGAGTATTTCCTACATACAGCTAATTATAATCTAGGCTGTGATAACACAGAAATGAGTAATGAAGTACAAGAAGAGAGTGAGAAGGGGGCTCAAAACCCACATGGAAGATGATGAACATGAACAGGGAAGATGGGGAAGCAAAGAAAGTTAAAAGTGACACTGAAAAGTCTATAAACCTTCTCACCCGTCAAATGAAGATAGAAAAGCATCAGATCATTTTTTTTTGTTTTTGCCAGTCCTGGGCTTGAGCTCAGGGCTTGAGCACTGTCCTTGGACTTTCTCAAGGCTAGAGCTCTACCACTTGAGCCTCAGCACCACTTCCGGCTTTTTTCTATGTATGGGGTATTGAGGAATCGAACCCGGGTCTTCGTGCATGCTAGGCAAGCGCTTTAACCACTAGGCCAAACTCCCGGCCCGAGATCATTTTTGATTACTGCAGTACCAGATGCACTCTGCTCTTTGAGTGTCACAAAAATAGAACTAATATACACTTCTTTTTTTAAAAAATAGCAAAATATAAGCAAATTGAAAAACAAACATTTTCTCTGGCTTAAGTGAGATAATTGAAAATTAGGTCTTTAAGGTAAGAGAATGGGGCTGAGAGTGTGGCCTAGTGATAGAGCACTTGCCCAGCATACATGAAGCCCTGAGTTTGATTCTGCCATAACACATGCACAGAAAAAGCCAGAAGTGGTGCTGTGGCTCAAGTGGTAGAGCTCTAGCATTGAGAATGTCCGAGGACAGTGCCCAGTCCCTACATTCAAGCCCCAGACCTGGCAAAAAATAAAAGTTAAGAGAGGATGATGTGGATCACTGGAAGGTTCCAGGCGGTCAAAAGAGGAGTTATCTGAAGTCAGACCTCACTGGGAATGGGAAAGATGTGATTTTCTTTTCAGGGAAAGGACTGAGTTGTAGAAAAGGGGGAGACAGCTGTTCTAAGAAAGAAGAAAGAAGAGAATACAGGAAATGAAGACTTGGCTTTCTGGTTATCTGTACATCAACATGTTTCATAATCATGGTCATCACCGTCATTATCATCAATGTCCTTATAGATTGGTTCTAAAAGAGTCTGAGATAGCAGTTTTAAACAATATTCAAAATAAAATGATCATCCTTCTATTTCTGACTCAAGAGTTCCATACAAGGTTCATTAAAAGAAAAGAAGATAGAAATTTTGCTATGGAAGCCATGGATCTTTTGGCTTATATACACTAACTTAATGAACTTCATTTAGTTAGAAAAGAAACACGCTGATACCAATGATAGAAGAGCAGGCAATCCACAGCATGGACCTGAAAATCAATTATAAGCTGAGACTTCAGATATCCATTTGTCAAATAGATCAAATGTCAATACGTACTCAAAGTACAGCGTGAGGTCTGTTGCTAATATTGACTGCTTCAAAAGCTGCATAAGGTCACTGTATTCCTTGGAGGACAAATTAGCAAAGATGTTATGTCCCTGTAATGAGAAAGTAAAAAGTCATCAAACACATCATTAAATCTCCAAGTTTCATTTACATGTTTTTCCCATATTAAAAGAAAAGATCTGGGAACAGAATAAAATCATTTTTTAAGCTTAATACAGATTTAAACTACAAACAGTCCCTGGCAAGTATTGCAAAGCCAGGAAGTGAATCATTTTTGACGAGGCGCACAGAAGCACCCTTGATCGTGTGTTCAGTAGGGAAGGGAAAACTTTTGAAAACATCTGCTTTTGTTATATTAGGGATATGTTTGTGCCAATAACTCTACTTGACTTCTAATTTCCTGTGAAAGTACATGAAAATGACATGACATAGGCAAAGCATTTGGGAACTGTTCGACCCTCCCATGAATGTTAGTTCCACTAGTAAAGAGCTAGCTGGCAATCTGGAAATGCTTGCTATGACAATAAGATATACGGTTAAGGAGAAAAGGCCAATAGACCTTAGCAACCATGAGGCGTTTTGGTAGTATCTAGGGGGATTTCTGATGGTCACAATACATTGTGACCTACTGGCACTTCATGAGAGAGGCCAGGGATCCCCAAGGAACCCACAATACTCATCAAAGTCTGCCCTGTGAAGACTGGCCTAACATCAGGTCTGCTGAAGGAAAGATAGCCTGCCTATACTATCAAAATGTGCTTTGAGGAAGAATGTGCTGGATTAAACTCAGTACAATGAATGATTACTGAACAGCTTTGCTTTTCATACAACTGAACTCTAAAGATAACATTTACTTAAGAAAAGTTGCGATTCTAGTTTTATCACCATACTTGGAAAGGCTTTCGTGTTTTCATGAATGTTTGTTAAAGCTACACTCTAGTCAAGTAATGTAATATGATCAAAAAGTCACTTAATTTGCTAGGAAAACCAGGACTCATCATGCTGTGTGTGTGTGTGTGTGTGTGTGTGTGTGTGTGTGTGTGTGTGTGTGTCTGTGTGTGTGTGTTTAAATTGTTGGGATAATGTATAAAGGGTCACAGTTACATGGTTTGTGGTTGTTTTTTTTTGTCAGTCCCAGGCTTGAGCTCAGGGCCTGAGCACTGTCCTTGGACTTTCTCAAGGCTAGAGCTCTACCACTTGAACCTCAGCACTATTTCCAGCTTTTTTCTAGTATGTGGTACCGAGGAATTGAATCCGGGTCTTTGTACATGCTAGGCAAGCAGTCTTCCACTAGGCCAAACTCCTGGCCCCTGCTTTGTGTTTTTAGCTAAGAAAATTTTCAGGTTTTTTTTAGCATGAAATATGAACTCAGAATTTTGTGGTGTGGGAACTCAACCAATTTTAACCTCATATTAAGAGCCAGAAGATGGTAGAGAAAGAGCAAATGACTGAAAATAAACTATTTTCCAATGAGAAGGAAATTAATCCTTTCGGGGAACAAGACATTATTTCTTATGCGGCATGAGTTGATAATCTGCTCCCATGAGTTAATTTATCTTATTGGGTGAATCCATCACTCCTTCAAGACTAGAGTATATTGGTTCTACCTGGGATCAGATCCAATATTAATAATACTTTTCAAATGAACTCTCCTAGATCCTTTATTCAGCCATTAAGAGGAAGACAAATAACTAAAGGAATGCTGTGCCATAATTTTGTCCAGGTTTTTTTTCTGCCTGGGTTAGCATCATCACTCCATGGTTCAGCCACAAGCAGATCCAGAGTCTGGGAAGAGTGTCTACAGGGTATGGACAAAATAGTCACCTGATCAAACCACACATCCAGTATCACTCATTGAAAGAAATATAGCATTGAGGTATAAGTTACAAGCATTTGGACAAGGGAGAAGCTGATGTGAACTTGAGGAGTCTGATTATTTTGCAAAGTGTGTGTGTGTGTGTGTGTGTGTGTGTGTGTGTGTGTGTGTGTGTGTGTGTGTTGGTACTGGGTCTTTAACTCAGGGTCTCACACTCTCATTCAGCTTGTTTGCTCCCAGCTGTTCTTCTACAACTAGAGCCATGTTTCTAGTCTAGTAGTTTGCTGTTTAATTGGAGATGGAATCCTATGGACTTTTTTGTCCTGACTGCCTTTGAACTGGGATTCTTCAGATCTCAGCCTTATGAGTAACTAGGATTATAAGTGTGAGCTACTGCAAAGGTCTGCATTTTGCTAGTTTGACAAGGCATAAAGCATCTGAAACCATCTTCAGATAACACAAAAACAAAGCTCACTAGATCAGCTTTACTTTTTAAAAGGGTTAATTTACATCAGTACATAATTTATATTCAAATTAGCTTTGCACAGTTTCTCATGGTTTACTCATTGAAGTAGAGCTGAGAAGATTGGAAATTCTCCTTTTGTTCAGTGATATGGTATTTGTAGAGTTAGTGAAAAAAAAGAGAATGTGGAGAGAGAAAGGTCGGCAGAGACCCCCCCTCTAGCCACCCACTTTCTCCCATCTTTGAGCCATTTGAAAGGGGAACAGGCGATAAGACCTGCCTTTCAGAGAGACAGGTCAGTAGGGACTGGAGAGAGTGCCCCGAGTATTGAATGTGACAGAAGAATAGTGCCTGGCTCCATTATTACTATCTCTGTTTCTCAGAAGAACCCTATGTGAAGGACAGCCAATGCGTTATGTTTATATGAACACAAATTCTGTGGGAGCCGAGGTTGTTTTCTCCAGGAGACCTGGCATCCTATTTATAATCCCTGTTATTACCAAGATGAGGCTTTCTGGGGTCAGAGTGGAAAGTCATCTCATTTTCCCACACAGAGGAAATAGTCTGAACAAAAATCCCTCGTATTGCTACCTCCCTCTTCCACAGCGTTCATAGGAAAAGTACAGATCACAGATGGGAGGATGCTAGCCTATGCCAGTTCCCAAGCACTTATCCATGGTGTTTCATTCCCAGTGGAGAATACATTACCCTGGCATGAGCATGTGTGCCCTGCCCCAGTCTGCATTCAGAAGAGCAGTGACTCTCCTTTATGGGGTCGAAGGTTTTTGTGATAGTGCACAAGACAAGCTTTTTCAAGATAGGCTGGAGGAAAAAAAAATCCTCCATATTTAATGATGCTATTCCAGCGAAGCAGGACCTTAATGATGATAATAATAATAATTAATGGCACAGCTAGAGAACTGACAAATAATGGGGAACAGATGATCCCTTCTTGGCCTCACAAAAATGAGTCTGTACGCCTGCAGAAAATTAAACAGATCTTTTCCTGGCAAGTTAAAACTCTGATGCCTCAGCCAGAGTCAGCTCAGGGTTTCTGCTTTTCTCTGTGGAAAGCACAGTGTATAAAAATTGCAACTAATTCTAACTCCTGCCTTGCCACAGGAAGCAAAATAAGGCATATGGCATTAGCCCTGGGCCTTAGGTTTAGTTGCAATTCCCACTTCAAAACTGGTTTCACCAGCAATTTTAATTTCCTTTATCTTTTATAGATTTCTTGATTGTGCTCCTAAAGTGATACTTTGCTTGGCCCTGCTTTTGCTTCTAATGTGTGTGTGTGTGTGTGTGTGTGTGTGTGTGTGTGTGTGTGTGTGTGCAAGCACATGTGCTATTGCTGTGGCTTGAAATTGGGGCTGGGTGATGTCCTTGAGCTCTTTTGCCCAAGGTTGGTGCTTTATTTTCTTTCTTTTTCCTTCCTTCCTTCTTTCCGTCCTCTCTCTCTCTCTCTCTCTCTCTCTCTCTCTCTCTCTCTCTCTCTCTCTCTCTCTCTCTCTCTCTTTCTTTCTTTCTGATGGCTAATTGGAGGTAAGAATCTCATGAACTTTCTTGTCTAGGCTAGCTTCTGACTGCAATTCTCAGATCTCATCTTCCGAGTAGCTAGAATTACACCTAGCTCTAGCACCTAGCTCTGCCTCTACCATCTTAAATGGCTTTGGGTTTTACACAATGGGATTGTTAGGCCACTCGGTACTTGGATCAATTCATTTGCTTAGTGGACTCCTCCATCCCCTAAGGAAGTCAAGATGGTGCTTTGCAGTTAGGCAGCCTATACCTGTGACCTGTAAGTGATCTGCAAAGCTTCCCAGTGAAACTAAGGGAATCAGCTCAGAAAGAACTTGGGCAAGATCCTTGACCAGGCAAGCAAAAGAATCAAGTGAGGGCTGGAAGCATGGCCTAGTGGTAGCCTGCTCGCCTACCATGCATGAAGCCCTGGGTTTAATTCCTTGGTACCACACAGAAAAAGCCAGAAGTGGCGCTGTGGCTTATGTGGCAGAGCACTACTAGCCTTAAGCAAAAAAAAAAAAATGTCCAAGGACAGCTCAGGCCCTAAATTCAAGCTCCAGGGCTGGCAAGAAAAAAAAAGAATCAAATGAGTCACCAAGGTCCAAACACTGGTGGATTAAACACTGGTTTCCTATGACACTGAGGAGACTACGAAGGACAAGAGGTTAAGGATCCTAAGTCTGCGCTTCTGTTACAGGGAGGAGAGGAGCAGGCCCTACCTCACTTTGAAGGATCATCACAGCATGGTTGAAATGGTGATGCTCTAAGGTAGCTGAGGTCCCATAGAGCTGGGCCAGTGCAGAGCCGCTCCTGGAAGAGGAGAGAAAGTAGGTGACCATCTCCCACACCCATTCTTTGGATTAAGCTACTTTTTCTGTTTTTGGAGAGAACCACAGCAAGTACATATCTCAGGCAACTGCATGTACAATTTATTCATCTCATGAACAAACATTCCAGAAGCTTCCTATGTATAAGGCTGGATGCTATGGATGATGTACAATTAATAAGACACAGTCACTGCCTCTCTGAATTTCATAAAATGAGTGTGAGAGAGAGATGATCAAAGCAAAGGATAATGCTTGCAACTACAACAAAAATACCAAAAATACAAATGCATGATAAAATAGTGTTCTGGGTCCAACTTAGGTGCTATGAGGAGACATAACATTAGCTCTTGGAACAATGTAGGCTTCAGAAACTAAACATGCATGTCTTGAGTACCTCCAGAAGCTCTCCATACCAAATGTGCTTGATTGTCCATTGGAGAAGATCTTGGGAATGTTCTACAGAGTCAACAAGGGCAGTTGACAACTTTTTGTGGTCTCTCAGATATCAGTGTGAGAAGTTCTTGGATTTGGAGTCATGTTAACCATTCCTCTGTTGGTGGCTGTGCACACTTACTTCGCCTATTTAAGGCTCAGTTTCTTTACCTCTAAAATTATGCTTCTATTATCTATTCATTTGTTTATTATGAGACTACAATAAAAAATTTGAAAGTGCTTGTCACAGTGCCTGACATGGGGTAGAATTTAGTCTATTTTAATTATAAATAAGTAATATATATATAGATAGATAGATGGATATAGATAGTTTTAATACTTTGTATTTCATGTAAATTCTTTTACATAGAACAACCTATCCAACAACAACTTCACTAAAATGATGAAAAACATTCATTTTTACAACTCTCTTTTTGGAATAGTAGATGGTCATCTTAAGAATCAAGAAACAACACACTGAGAAGTTTATTTAAAAGACAAGTAAGGGTAAAAACATTCTCTACAGCCATTTCCTGCTTTGGACAGACATCAATGCTCAGAGTGCAAATCAAAATATCCCTCTATAACGTCCCTTTGTGCATATACGTACATTCCTTGAGAAAAAGACTTCATGGTAGTGTGCAGGCATGGCTTAAGGAAACTTTGAAAAAACTATGAAAGGTAATTAGGAAATTGAGAATTGTGGGGAGGTGGTAGAGAATGGGATTAGGCTGTCATGGCAGATTAATGTGCCCCCATATTTCACTTCTGGGACCTAGCTGAAAGCGACAAGATGGGTTTTCATTCCCAAGAAATGAGTATAAGAGATTATGCTAGAAATGAATAGAAGGAGTCTCCTAGGAGAATATACTACAAAGCTGCTCTGTACTGATATTTAATCATCAGGGGCAGCTGTGATGGAGAGGGGGATGAGTGTGGAATGCTCTCCCTGGAGGAAATGGGGAGAGGTGTGGACAGCAATTTCAGAGTGCAGTGGTCCTGCTGCCTCCTCTACCGATTGACCATTCGTTGCACGCACTCTAATACTTTAAGATTAGGAATAAAATATGAAAATGCAAAGGTTCACTTATCAGAAAGGCTAAGAGTATAAATCAAATTGTGCTCTAACCAAAGTCATACTTTTTATTATAGAGGCATTTTGCATTTTATATAGCAATTTGTCCCTTGCTAAATGTCTCCTGTTTTTTAATAGCCTTATATATGAAAAAAGGTAGCATATGCTTTGCCACATAATAACTGGAGCATTTAAATTCCATTTCCAAGTCATGGGAAAGGCTTTTGAACAGTTCGAGAAGAGAATTAGACTCTGATCACTTTAAGAGAAGAGACTAGTTGCTGTATTTTCTTACTTCTCCCACAATGCTTAATACAAACATAGAACATAGAAATTACTGAGGATAGAAAGGGATACCAAGCATATAGATGTCTTCCTAGGGATGATTTAAACACTAGTAAACACAATGGATAAATCTTATTGTGATCAATAAAAGGTTCTTACATCAGGATGTTAAAAAAATCAACATCCGACTGTCAAAGGAAATCCTAAGTGAGATTGTGTAGTCAGAAATGACTCCATTGGGTTGGGCTAATGGATAGAAATGATAGATAGTCCAGTAGCTGTTAAGCTGTGTGCAAGTTATACATCTCAAAGCATATTCTACAATCTTGGAACAGGTGCATTTGATCATATGACATGCCAAGAAAAGAGAACTTTAGTATTTGTGACTTAATATCAAATTTGTATGAATATAATTCGTTTTGGAATCACAGTTTCCAGTTCTGTAAAATTAAAGCATTGTAACATGAAAACTAAGGTTTAGTTCAGTTCTATACTTTTTATGACTCTGTGACTTGAGTTTCTGTGCCAATATATGTATTGGTTTTCTAGAGCTCATGTATCTGGCAAGAGAGCCAGTAAGCTGTAAGCTCAAGTGTCTAAAATAAATGTCATAAAGTCATGGAAGAAAATGATACAGTGGTTTAAGAATAGCTTATGGACTAGTCCAGGTCCAGATCTGCTCTGTAATATTCTGAGTGGATGAATTTGGGCACATAACTTACCTGCCTGAGGTTTGATTCTTTTTGTAAAGTGGAGAGCAAAATATGTACAGACATATTGGGAAGGGCTTGAGACATTGTAAACAACAAAGAAATTTTTGCTTATGAAATTCAAGTTGTATAAAAACAAAGTACAAGATTAACAACAACAAAAACTATTGTGGAATGAGGATGTGGCTTAGTGGTAGAGCGCTTGCCTAGCATTCATGAAACCCTGGGTTCAATTCCTCAGTACCACATAAACAGAAAAAGCCAGGAAGTGGCATTGTGATTCAAGCCCCAGGAGTGGTGAAAAACAAAAAACAAAAACAACAGGGCCAGGAATTTGGCCTAGTGGTAGAGTGCTTGCCTAGCATGCACGAAGTCCTGGGTTCGATTCCTTGGTACCACATACTTAGAAAAAGCCAGAAGTGGTGCTGAGGCTCAAGTGGTAGAGTTCTAGCCTTGAGAAAAATCCAAGGACAGTGCTCAGGCCCTGAGCTTAAGCCCAGGGCTGGCAAAAAAAAATAGCAACCTCCAAAAAACTATTGATTAAGTGATTCCAGGTACTCTGAGGAAACTCAAGGTCTTATGTTTGACTGAGTCTCCTAGAAAGAGGAGCAGTAATGGAGACAGACAGAGGTTTAGTCTCCTAGAAAGAGGAGCAGTAATGGAGACAGACAGAGGTTTAGTCTCCTAGAAAGAGGAGCAGTAATGGAGACAGACAGAGGTTTAGTCTCCTAGAAAGAGGAGCAGTAATGGAGACAGACAGAGGTTTAGTCTCTTAGAAAGAGGAGCAGTAATGGAGACAGACAGAGGTTTAGTCTGCTTTTTTGTGTCTCTCTTTTAGGCTGAACAGCTTTTTCTTTTGGCTTCTCTCTGAATAATCAACTTTCTTTTTTGTTGTTTCTGCAGAGTGGCCTTCTTCTTTCTTCCAATCCCCTGGGATACAGTTTTCATAGCTGTCTGCAAAATTGCAGCTTCAGCTGTCTAGTCTATGTAGACCTGTAGCTTAGATTCCCATCCGTATCGTGGCAACTAACTTCAAACTTCTGGAGGTTAAAATCTGTTTGGATTAACTTTGATTAGGTATATACTCTTTCCTTTCTTTTTTTTCACTTTTAATTGTATTTTTATTGTCGGGGTGATGAGGTATATACTCTTGATCCAAACAACTGAGTGCTCTGCTAGCAAGAACTGCCACTTTCAGTGTGATGCAACAGGCTTTCTTAATGGGGAGAAGTGATGGATATCAGAGCACAATTGTGTGAATTTCAAAGAGCCTCCAGGATTCCCATTCTTGGTTTACAGGCAGAATTTAACACATCTCTTTTTTGTATATAAGTAGGAGAAGGGTAGGGAGAAGGTATAAGGAGATTCACTAATACTAGATTTCTGGTGGGGCCTGGAAGAGAGAAGACTCCTTTAAACAATGGGGAAACACATAAGAACTTAAAACAAGGAGCTACCGGATCATTTAATGAAAGTATGGGTGGTTTGGTTTGGTGAGTTCCAGGTGTTTGATACCCATAGTAACAAACCTGTGCTTATTAAAGCTATGTTTTACAATAGTCCTTGAAAGAGCATGTGCATTTAGTAAAGCAATAAACTCCACTGAAAAGTTATATTTGAATAAGATAAAAAGCTTATGCATTCATGATTCAAAAAAAATTAATGGTGTGTTTATTATGCTGCCAGTGCTGTTTATTTGTAGTATTAAAGAAGAAGGGGAGCTACACTTGTGAAGCAGCCAGTAAGATGGAATGAAAATGCACATTTTTGAAAAGGCAGGACATTATGGAGGCATAAAAGGTAACAGTGGGAGACCCTCATGCATTTAACCCCCGAATTGATACTTTTAGGGTACTTCTGCAGACCAAAGGAAAATGATGGCATTGAAGGCAGAAGAGATAACATATTGGTTGTCAAAGGGATGCCAGCTAGCAGAACCCCCTATGATAATTTCAAATGTCTGTGTCTGGAAAAGGGGTGCATGGATGGAGTGGGCTGGGGACAGTGAAAGAGGCCTTAAAGGGGTAAAATAAGTAGTGTGACCATGCTCCTGAAAGTTGCAGAAGGCCTATGGATGGCTTTTAAGTAGAGAACTGAGCTGACCACCTCTGCATCAGAATGTTCTAGAGTTCGAAGCCAATAGGAGGAAAGTAGGGCTCTTTTTGACAGCAATCTCAGATAACTGCACAAGAAGCAGCAGTTTCTACAAGAGGGCAAAGCAGGCAGACATTCTGAAGAGTCCAAGAATGAAGTCTGGGTGAATTGTGACTTGTAGATGTCTGATAGGGCCATTCACTGAGATATAGAGTAAAAGAAAGAGGATCAAGCATGGTGGGAAGATTTAGAGTGAGATGACTACAGAGCTTCAACATAGAAGTATCCCTCCAGCAGCTGAAAGGAATGTCTGGAGACAAAGATGTGGATGGTGGTTCAGTTATGGACTTGAGAACCACCAGGAGACGGACAGAGGCCCACACAAAGGTCTGAGGCACAGGAAAACAGAAGAGAAACAGTAGGAAGCATCCACCAGTGAGAGCAAGGCAGGGAGGAGAAGCCTTGGAGCACACCAGGAGCAATAATACAATGGCAGATAAAAATTCTTTGTGTGTGAGAAAAGGAGTTTCAGGAAGGAAACACAAATGGTCAGGAAAGGATAGCTTCGGGGAAAGGGGATCACTGGTTTCTCTGGTGAGATGGAACTGGAAGCCCAGACAGGAACAGGATTGGAGGCCATGAAGACAACAATAAGTCTGACTGAGAAGGAAAGAAAAGAGCAGTAGCTAGAGAAGGAAGTGCTGATTAAAGTGGGGTTTTATGGGGACAAGAGGGAATTGTTCATATTAATAAGGTGCAGGAGAAAATGGCTGGTAGATACAAGGAAGGCAGGAGATTGATGGTGAGGAGTCCCAGATGAGAGGGAGGGGAGATATACAAAACAAGAGTGGAGGATTGGCCTCCCTAAGACAGGTGGTAAGGATGGGATGTCGTAAGCTTGTAGGGGTCAGGGGAGGAAATTGAGGGCGTTCTCCATCGATGGCCTCTGTTTTCTCAGTGAAGTAGGGGGCCAGGTGATGTGCCGAGTGGAGTGGGGGGAGGTGGTAGCGCAATAAGTGGCTTGGGAAGAGGAGACTTGCTGTAGATAACTGCTACTACCAAGGTGACAGAGCTGGGGAAAGACACGGGAAAACTGGCAGGGAGTACAGCACACCCAGCCAAGTTGTAAGAATATAAACACACAGAATTGTCACATGTTTCTCCCAAATGTGTCTTAGACTATGCAGAGTAGAAGTGGAAATGTTAGACTGAGTTTTACGGAATGGATGCCATAGAAATGAAAGAGTCAAAAAATTATAGAGGAGAAGAAGGTGAAAGTCTTGGGTCACAGATTGCTGGGAGATTAAAATACTCAAAATTAATTTGCTCTTGGTAGGTCAGGAGCAAATGCAAGAGTCCAGGACTCCAAGGCCTCACTGGGAAGGTTGATAAGCAGACTATCAAAGTTTTTAGTTAACATAGTTAACCTGGCGGTTCTGATATCAGTCATCGGAAACTTAATCTCACCCTCCATAGAAGCTTTCCCTAGCCCCTCTTAACTCCAAAATGTTTCTCCCAGTCCTCTGATCTCCTATATCATTACATTTGCAGATAAATAGTGCAAAGAACATTGAAATCTAGATCCTAATCGAAGACTCAGGTCTTGGTCAGATTTCTATCACCTCTAAGTTCTGTAGCCTTGCTCGCTGTGTAGAACACCACTTAGTGGCTATTTCGACCAGAACAGCTTGCTTAGAGACAGGTTATTCTATCCTTGCTCATTATGTTCACATGTCTGTATTTATGCAGTGCCTTTGTCTCCATGTGAGTAGGCGTGAGAAGAACAAAGACTGTGCTGTTGTATGTGGCTTTACTTTGCTGCAGTTTATATAATAACCACCATCAAAGAAATCCTTGGAGCAATTCTATTGGAAATAAAGGAATATTTTGCTTCATAAAATTTCCTAAGACCCCCTTTTATTTAATAGTCTCAGAACCAGATTTGGGAGTAGTAGGCCTATGTAGCTTGTCACATCATGTAGGAAAATACTCTGAGAGTGAAAATGTAGGCCCTTTAAAACTGGAGCTTTTTTAACTGACTAAGGTCAACAGAGACAGGCCAAATCAACAAGCATGACATGAAGGGCAAATTTGCAATTAAAAGAAGAATGGGGAATTTTAAAGATGAATGGGTCCCATGACATGCATGCCCAAGTCTGTGTGGCCTTGGCCTCAAATGCCAGAAATTAATGCTGTACTCTTTAGCAGTCGTCACCTTTGGCTCTGAACAGAAAGGCAAATGCATTAAAATAACAACAAATAGAAGACTTACTTAGCTTGGAAGGCATTGTTGGTTCCCCTGTGGTCAAGGTCATGACACAGGCATCCCACAATCACAGCTAAAATTTCCACCTCAGTCAGGATCTCTTGAAACCCAGCCGTCTGGGAAGAAGGGGGAAATGGCAACAGTCACTACTGAGAGCAGGGAGGATGAAGAAGGTTGGCGGGCTGCACTGTTTGCATCCCCACATCATTTAAGGAAATGATTAACTGCCACCTTCTTAGATGACAGCGAGTCAAGTGGTCAGTTACACAGCCTTGGGTCTCCACAGTGATGAATTAGTTTGCTGACTCAATGGCACCTGCTACCACACCAGCTTGGCAAAGGCCCAGAGAAACATATATTTTGCTATTGTATATGTTGATGGTGAGCTTCTAGTTTGGTGGTAGGGGGATAAGAGGCAAATTTCAAATTGACACCACACCCACCAGATGCATTACATCTCAGAAGTACTCAAATTGATTCATGATGTCATTCTAGAAGTGATCTTGTAAACATGTTAATTCATATCACCTACAGCTCATTAAATTCATACAGGTAATAAGATGATGCAAGACTTGGAAACTAGAATTTAGCAGAGGATTAGGCAACCCAGTCCAAGGAGTAATGGAAATACCTATTGTGGGGAATTAATTTTTTTTTCTGACGGTGCTTTCGATTGTGAAATACATAGCTGTGATGTAATTTCTTTTGGAAACACTTTGATATAATTACGGGACCAAGAAAAGCAATGAGTCTTAGTTCCCGCTGATCCTTTCATTAGTTTAGAAGAGGAAGTACACCTCTCGGAAAGCTGCTGTATGAATTTTCTTCATTCAAAGCTTTTATCTTCTCCCTCTCCTTTTACTGTGCAAATCTCCCATTTCATTACTTATTAAAATCCTTATCAGCAGACAGGAGAAGGGGGAAATGAGGATGTAAATTCTTTTACTTTTCTTGGGTATTTCTTCCCCGAAAATCTATGATCTTTAGATACATATCCATAAGACACTTATTTAGAGCAGGAGTGCTACGAAAACTTTGTTTCATAATTAGTTATGTTTCTATTACAGAAACAATTGAGTACTGTGTTGATTTTTCTTAATTTAGTTTTATTGTCAAGGTGAGGTACAGAGGGGTTACAGTTGCATAAGGTAATGAGTACATTTCTTTTTTCTTTTCTTTTTTTTTTTTTTTGCCAGTCCTGGGCTTGAGCTCAGGGCCTGAGCACTGTCCTTGGACTTTCTCCAGGCTAGAGCTCTACCATTTGGGCCTCAGCACCACTTCCGGCTTTTTCTAAGTATGTGGCACCAAGGAATCGAACCCGGGTCTTTGTGCATGCAAGGCAAGCACTTTAACCACTAGGCCAAACTCCCAGCCCAATGAGTACATTTCTTTTTGAACATTTTTACCCACTCCCTAATTTCTCTCCTGCTTTCCCTCCCAGAACCCCTGACCCAATTTGTAAAGTTCATTTCCAGCATAGTGCTTGTATCGCTGTTGCCTTGGTTCTCCCTTTGTCCTTTGTCTCACTATTTTGTTGTTCCCCTTCCCTAATTCAGATAAACATATATACAATAACTGAGTTACCATCTCGGGTAGATTTTGAAATTCATCTGATTTCATTTTATGTAGCAAATGAAAATGTTAATGAATTGCCTGGAGTGTAAATGGCCCATATAAGAGTTTGTTTGTGCCCTTAATATAAAATTTGGCATTCCCTACGACTGACAAAAAAATTGGTATGAACTGCTGCTTTCTCTGTTTTGTTTATTTTACTTAAAGTATTACTTGCAATATTAAAAGATACCCAATCATACTAAGAGACTTAGAGTCAAACACCAGTAATCCTTCATCCTTCCCCTTTTCTGATTCCCTAAAGGCAAGGCCTTAAAAAACAAATGAAATTAGCGATGTTTTCTTTATACTATGCACAAGTTGTGAGCACTAGGTTATTCACCAGATACGTGGTCTTCACTGTGTACTGAATATACCTAGTCCTTTGAGCTTTCAAGTTCAACTTGATTCTTTTAACAGTCTTATATGGTCACGCGCTACCAGTACCTGCTTGTAGATGAGGAAATGGAGCCGCAGAGCTCCTAGCTAGTAATGGGCCTGGGAAAGGGCATTTCCAGTGTGCCTCCTCCAGAATCTATTCTAAAACAGTGATGAGGTCCAGTGGCAGGGAGAGGAGATTCACCCCATACCTGTTCTCACACTCTCAGTGTAATCCATACTCAGACCTTCTTGGGTATGGATTGCACACTGATGTATAGTGGTTGTTTCCTATTTTGTGTAAAGATTTGCATTTCCTGAAGTTGGAATTTCTTTGAAATAGCTAGGCCGTTTGTACCCTGCATCACTTTGTGAAAGAAGTGCTGAACAATTTTGAGAAATGAATGTCACACCCTTTATTTGACCATTGGTGGCCTGGGGAAGCAGCTTTCCCTCATTATTATTTAGGGATTGCTTTTTCCTCTCCTGTGCCTCATATCATGTCCTGCAGTCCAAGTGTCTCTCTTTCCTCAGTTTCTCCCTTGTTTTACAAGAGCATTAATAAAGACATTAATTTTTAAATTAATTAATTAATTTTGTGGCTCATGGGACTTGGACTCTGGGGCTTGGGCACTGTCCCTGAGCTCTTCAGCTCAAGGCTATCACCCTGCCCCTTAAGCCACAGTGCCACTTCTCAGTTTTTTTAGTGATTAACTGGAGATAAGTGTCTCATAGACTTTTAGGGCCGGGGCTGGCTTTGAACAGAGATCCTCAGATCTCAGCCTCCTAAGTAGCTAGTATTATAGGTGTGAGCCACTGCACCCAGCTTTTATCCCTGGGTGAGCTCACTGTTTTGGGAACTTTACATAGTTGAAGATCTTGATTCTTTCTTATATTCAGTTGTTTATCTGCCATTGCATCCTACATTTATGGTGTCAGCTGCGCCGTGGCAGGGTACTCTTCTCATGTGTGCTCAGCCTTGAGGAATGAGGCATTTGGGCAAGACCTGGCTCTTCTCTAAGTTAGGAGCAATTATTCCCTCCCTTTGTGCTTTCATAGGTTATGGTTCCATGAAAATGGGCAGTTTATATCAATTTCTGTTCTTCCTGCTAGTTTGTGTTTTTGAAGGGAAAGGGGGTTATCAGTATCATCTTAAAACTGTAAGTTAGCTTTGTGTGTGGGAGGGGATTAGTCTTGCTACTGCAAATTAAATCTTGAAAGTCTATCAAGTAAACAGTGGTTATTACCACGCTATAAAAATAAATGTTTCAAATGGTGGAGTTGTACTGAAATATAGAGGGATTTTTACCTGTGAAAATGTATCGGAGTAGTTGATGAATCAAAACAGTAGAAATAAAGATGAGGTTAAGGTACAGTCATTTGACTAGAAATTTAGGAAAAATAGTAATTTTGTAGGTAGATATTCAGTAATAATAATAATAGCATGGATCATATTTTGCTGAAATTTTCTGCTGTTATCTTTTGTTCTCCTGAAATCTAGCCACTGGCTCTAGCATCATGGCTACTTTGGAGAATTTGGTGAAAGCTATAGACTTTCTAGAAATTTTTCTATAATTTTGTAAAGTGTTCAAATACCACGGAGCCTCAGAAGAAAGATTCCCTGAAATACAGCATACCCACACTTGCACACAACGTATTTACCTCTCTCAGCTGTGATACCTGAGTTACTGAAGCAGCACCTATTTCTTGACTGTGATTTAAAGCTGCCTGGTAAATGGTTTCTGAGACTCATCAGGCCTGAAAAGGGTCCACCTGCCACTAAGTGTCCATTTGCCCCTCCTCCACTCCCATCCATCTTCCTTCTGGCCCTGTCCACACAGACCTAAATTTATCCACACTGAGCAGAAAAAGTCAGCTGCCTGGAGCTGATAATACACCTTCAAAAGGAAACAGAGAGCTGGAGTGTATTTCAACGCATTGATCCTAATTCTTATTTTATTTTAAAATAAAATATGACTTTTTTGCTCTTTACCTAGTGATTATGAGTTTATTGATCTTTATGGTAATATATCTTTTCACCTATATTTCCTCAGAGTTTGTATCAAAAATTTAAACAATGATGATAGTTTGCCTAAGAGGAAGTCAAGGCCTGTAGACCTTGTTCTGAAGATCCCCTCTTCAGAGACTTTGAGATTGTGCTATGTCATCATGTTCTAAAAGACCTCTGGACAGTTTTAACTGGGACATCTTGTGAACTATGGACAGAGGGAGACAGAGAAAGACCATTCACATCAGAAGCACCTGGTTTAATTTCTGGTACATACATGTGGATTGACTATCTAGAGCTTTTGTTTGATACATTATCAAAATCAGATTTACTATGGTCTAAAAGGACTCTTAGAGGATTTTGTTTTAAGTATTATCTACAAAAGGTTCATATCTTCAAATAAATGCCCTAAATTGCAATGTGGATGGTTGGTTTTAGGGTGGAAAGAGCGGTGCTGCAAGGGAAATAGATCCAACTTGATGCCATAGCCTGCCTTGTTGTTGTTTAATGATTGTGTTTCTATTTTTTAAAATTACCCTTTGCTTATCTTTAAGTAGCTGTACAAAGGTATTAACATTTAGCGTGTCATTTTGTCAGTACAATGCATCTTGATTGCTATCATCTTGTTCATCTTGCTCTCCCATCCCTGCCAACCCAATCCCTCACTTCCATTTACCTCATTTCGTAGGATGTTCATTAAGTATATGACCAAATTCTCCCCCAACTTCTTCATCTTCTTTTATTTAAGATGCCATCTTTACTAGCTACAGAAAGTACATGAGGAAAGCACAGAGGGAGGCGAGCAGGAGTCAAGAATAACCTTTAGTGGCGTGGCATCGGTAGGATGGGCTATACCACCACTAATCAGTAGTTGGCCCCTTGATGCTTACAGTGATTTGCCTGAGGACATTTGGAGCTGCCAAACTGAAAAGGAGGCTCTTTAGCCACTTACCGAGGTCCAAAGGCCACAAACTTCTGTTAGGAGCTCACCATCCAGCACCAACCTATTGCATATCTCTTTTACCAGATCATGAAACATAATGCCAGTCATTTGTACTTTAATTATCTGTGGGAATGGGACCATTTTGACTGAATTTCTTCTCAAGATGAAAGCAACCAAATAGTGATTTGGAATTAATTAAATATTGATTTAAGTCTATAGTGATCCTTTCTTTACCAAGCTCAGAGGTGGGAAAATTTTATATCTTCATCTAAATGACTTTTTTTTTTTACAAGTAGAAGTTTCTGAAAGTACTTACTATCAAATTCTACAACCTGACATATTTGGAGTATATAGCATTCCTAATCTCAAATAACATTGTAAATGTTTATATACTTCTCAGGAAGGTGAGTCAGTGAAACTCAGTACTTTGTCTGTGTTGAGTATTTGTCTCATGCACAAGTGAGATACTGACTTTATACAATTGCTTTTAGTTATTTTAGCCATATCCAAGAATTAATTTCTAATCTACTTATTTACAGAATCGAAAAGCTTTATTGTAGAAAGGTAAAAATATGCAAAAATATAGACAACTACAATGATTGTCATGTTATCCTTTGCCTCACATGACTAGCGATCCCTGTTTTTGTCAGTCGTTGCATCTATTACTTTGTTTGCAGTGTCTTGTTTGCAAGGCTGTTTGTTTTGTTTGCTAGAATATTTCAAAGCAAATATCTGGCATCAAAATTCCTTATTTTATTCTCAAAAAATTTTGGTGAGGTAAAAAAAAATCAGCCAATATATCTCTACTCTTTTATCTTGATAAATGTGCCAAAAAATAAACAAAAGGTAAGAGGAAAGTCTCAGTCTAAGTGTGTCAGTTTAAAATGAAATCTTTTTTTTAAAGACAAGAAAATTGAGATATCTATTTTAGTTTAGATAATAAAATAAACATAGTCTTATGGGATACACATAGGTACCTAAAAATAAGCAAAGGGAGAGTCTTAGATTCTTAAGACCCTAAAATATGTATGTTTTGTTATGTTTCAGAGGGTAAGAGCAGCATGTTTTGTCCATATGTAGAAATAATTTATATCCCATTTATGACAAATCATTAGTGAATGCAATATGGTGTGTGAGCACAGAAAATGAAGCCGACCTCTTGGTGAACATTAGTTGTATAGAAAGAGATCTCACAGAGTGTCATGAGAGACCAGCTTGACAGATTTCAAGAATCTGAGACCTCTTTAAAACTTACCCTAAGTTTTACTGGCATGGAACCAAGATTAAGCATGAGACCCACGAAAAATTTAAGTTCTTTAAAGTTCCTGACTTGCCACCCTTAGGTGCCAGGTTTTAGTCCCAAGAAAGTACCACCAAGAAGTCCAAGAAGCTGTGGTAAACAGCCTGGCTCTGCGGCTGCGTCTCAGAATTGGGGGATTCAGCTGGCACCATAAAACACAAAGCGACAGATTAAGCAGTTTACCAACACTATAAAAATCTCCAGAATAAATTCACTTTAATCGAAAAGTCCTGTATTGTAACTAAGGCATCCCAGTTTCCAAACCACATACATTTCCTTACAAGGCCGTGTTCATGAGCAAGACCTTATAGTTTCCCTGTAAAGCCAGATACTGTTATGTTCATACACTTTTGCAATTTACATGCCCTAAGAAAAATATCCAGCTTGAGCTGATGGTGCAGGAGAATTTATTTTCACTAGAGAGGGAATGACCCATAACTCATGAATGGCAGCGCTTAAAGTGAGTTATGGAGGTTACTCTCCTGTGAGAGGAAATGGATTGGATTATCCTTCTGCCCAATTGTATGTTTGGGTCTCAGCTCACCAGCTTGTTAATGAGGTGCATTTTTGTCTTTTTCTTTCATAAAAAAATGTGGATAAAGGGCAATGCCAGCTAGAAACACGAGATGTCTAATTGGGGCTCAGAAATATAGCAGAGAGTGAAAACAGAAGCCTTCGTACATGATTAAAGGATAGGAGCCCTAAATGCATTTTAAACATAGTATTCAAGTTGATTAGCTCCATAGTTAATTTATGATGCCCCCTGCTGCTATTATGCAAAACATTAAAAATCATTCCTTTCCTAAATTAAATATTTGCCATTTTTAAGTCATACCTAAATGAAGATTAAGTAACTTTTTTTTCTAATTTCTTTGTATTATTATGATAAGGCTGTTATTTAAATATAACTAGGCATTACCTCCATTGGTAAGATAATTGTATGCAAAAATTACATTTGATGGTTATTTTATACAATATGATTATTGTTTATTTTATTGTGTCAGATGTAGAACAAAACATTTAAATCCCTTTGTGCCTTTCAATGTAACAATCAGTAAAGGGATTTTGTTCGAGATTAAGATTCTGGTTATTCAGTGAAAATGTTTTCTTTACAAATTCAGTTGGCATTGTCTAAAAAGAAATATACTGTTTATTTGACTTATGTAACTCTAACCCCTCTGTACATTATCTTTATAATAACAACGAAAAACATTTTAAGTTCATAAATAAAAATCAGTTCATCTGTGTTTCTTGGTGGGAAAGAAAAGAGTTCCAACTGTGCTTCTGTGATCTTCCAGGAGAACATTTCTACCTTGAAACCCAAAGTCCTGACAACCACAAGGGCACACAGCATTCTATCCCCCAGGCCTGGGAGCGGGATGGAATTTGCTCTAAACATCCCTTCTGCTCTCTAGTTTGAATTCTCAATAAAACAGCTTAGCTTATCTCTGAAAATCACCTTGTTGACAACACAAATATGGACCTACACATGCCACCTTCACATTTAAGATTTAAGAAGCACCCCCATTAAACATCCAGGGGCGTCGGTGTGTGCTCTGTGATACTTGGTTATTATTAGTGTTTAACTGCAATTCCATACCAGTACTGTGCTGCCAGCACCACCATAAATTTTAATGTGATCACATGCTCTTCTCTTTTCATATCCAGTGAATTCTGCAAGATCATAATATTCTCTATGAACCCTGGCTGAACCTTAGTGTGATATGAAGAAAGAACAAAATTTCTAGCGCTGTTAGTTGTTCATCATTGTATAGTTTTTTTTTTAAACTGGACACTGAGAGACATGGTTACTTGAATAATATTACCTTAAAGCAAATTCACTCATTCAATTAATCTTTATCGAGCCCCTGCAGGATGCAGGGCATGACCCAAAGTGTTAATGAGTACATTTATGGGATAGTAAAGAATACTGACTCTTGAGGAAACCTTTCTCTCCCTACTGCCTTGGAAAATCTGTAAGAGCTCATATATCATTTATAAAACCAAGAAATATTTCTGCAACCCTAAAAACCACTATATGCCTTTTACTTTAAGAATACAAATCATATATATTACACACACACACACACACACACACACACACACACACATTGCGGGAGAACTGAGCCTTTACTTGTATGTTTCATGATGCATATGTTTGATAGGATTTCTTTTCCTATGGGCTCGCATAAAAGAAGATAATTTGTATAACTACCAATGATCTGTAGACTTTTAGTCTTCATTTAACCACAAACAATAAATTTGGCAGATTTTAGCTAAGCAGCTTTTTTTTTTTTTTTTTTTTTTTGCCAGTTGTGAGCTTGAGCTCAGGGCCTGAGCACTGTCCTTGGACTTTCTCAAGGCTAGAGCTCTACCATGTGAGCCGCAGCACCACTTCCGGCTTTTTTCTATGTATGTGGTACCGAGGAATCGAACCCGGGTCTTCATGCATGCTAGGCAAGCACTTTAACCACTAGGCCAAACTCCCGGCCCCTAAGCAGGTTTTTTAAAGCAAAGGATAGCACTGAAGTTTTCATAATACAAATCTGAAAAAATCAGACCAAATGCATGGAACAAATTATTTAAGTTATTAATGGGTTCCCAGTAAACTAACCATCAGTCTTCAATTGCCTTTCCTACAAAAGAATAGTTCTTTTTAGTTTAACTTCTAATGAGGTAAAATGGCTTGGTGTCTTAGACATGAGCCTGAATACCTTTGTAAACACAATTCTGAGTCACTAAGCTTATTTTTCTCTGTGTGAAATTATCTCATAGTTAAAGGCTATTACATATTTGTAATTTGCTTATCTTATGTTTCACGATACAAAATTTGCTTAGTCGTCACAGGAAACTATGCACTTCCAATTCCCAGAGACAATGGACTTAGGACAACACAGCAGCATCTTTGAGGTCATACAGAGAATTTTGCATTTCTGTATGCTCAGGGCATGGTCATTCAGGAGGCAGTCATGAAACACACCCAGCACGAGAGGAGGGGCTCTTTTTGCATAGAGTGGCTTTGTTGGTGTGTCTTCTAAGAAGGGCATTTATTTTATAGTGGGGCGTGTGCCTCCGATTTTTTTTTTAAATTTTATTCCAGCAACTGGCTGGGAAACTTTGCCTTGGAGTGCCATCTAGAGGAATATTTTGTTCACATGAAGCATTCTTTTTTGGCTTTGTGACCCAGACTGTATCTTGTGGTGTACACATCTTTTTTTCCAGGTTGATTTTGGTCCTAACTCATCTAGAGACAGAATATGAGAACCCTTTAGTAAAAGTAGAACCATTGAGACCAACTATTTGTCAGACGTCAGCAGCTCATGCCTAGAAACCCACCTACTTAGGAGGCTGAAATGGCTTGGATTATGATTCCAAGCCGTTCTGGGAAAGAAAATCCATGTGTCTCTAATCTCCAACTAATCACCAATAAACTGGAAGTAGAGCTATGGATAGAGTGGTAAAACACTAACCTGGGGTGAAAAAGCTAGGAGACAATGTCCAGGCCCTGAGTTCAAGCCCCAGAACCAGTAGGCAAAACAACAATAGCATCACACACACACACACACACACACACACACACACACACACACACACACGATCTGTTGTTAGGATTGTATGAAGCTTTGATGCCAATCCATGGAAACAACCACTTTGCCACAAGCTGAGGTCATACTTCAGAAATCACAATCAATAAATAAATTAAATTTACTTTTGTCCACCCTGATCAAGTAAGTTTAGTTTTCTCCATAGTGATTTCTTCACTAAGAAATTTGGTTAACCAGATTGCCCGTGGCTGATCTATGGAAAATTCTTTTGTTAGGAATAAACAGAAGTTGAGACTTTGAAATTATTGTAGTTATAGTTAAGTTCAGCAAGTGTATTGAAAAGAAATAATAACTTTCCAGATATAACTATACAATACAATATGATAAAGAGCAAATAATATTTAGGAAATTTCCAAAGCCATTATAAATGTGTGTGTGTGTGTGTGTGTGTGTTGTTGTTGTTGTTGTTGTTGGCACCAGGGCTTGAAGTCAGCCTCATACTTTACTTAGCTTTTATACTCACTTGAGCCTTACTTTTGCCTCTGGCTTTTTGCTGGTTAATAGTCTTTTCTGCCTGGGCTGGCTTCAAACTGTGATCCTCAGATTTTAGCTTCCTGAGTAGTTACAATTACAGGCATGTGTGACAAGCATGTAGTGTTTTTTTTTATTGTTTCTCATATTTGCCTCCTCATACTTCTTTTAGAGAAGTGAATAACAAAGCCTACTTTTTTCTAATAGCATCAATAAAATAAGAATTCAGCCCTTTCTAAATTTTTTATTGTAAAGGTAAGATACAAAGGGGATACAGTTACATGAATAAGGTAATGGATACATGTTGTTTTCGGAGTGTTACCCCCTCTCACTTTCTCCCACTGCTCCACATATTCCCTCCCACTCAAGCTGTGAGGTTCATTTCCAGTGTCATGTCTAGTGAGTTTTGTCCCACTGTTTCTGTGATTCTCCTTCCCTTTCCCAAATCAGAGGAAACTTATATATAAGGCAAAGGGTATTGAACTCAGAAACAGTGGCCACAGGGAATAAACTTGAGGAGGGAGAAACAAAAAAAAAAGAAATGACTGCAAAGAGTAGACTGAAAGAGAAGAGTGTGTGTGAGACATGAAAGAGAGAGAGAGAGAGAGAGAGAGAGAGAGAGAGAGAGAGAGAGAGAGAGAGAGAGAGAGAGACAGACAGACAGACAGACAGAGAGAGACAGACAGAGAGAGAGACAGAGACAGAAAGACAAAGAGAGAGAGAGAGACAGAGAGACAGAGAGAGAGACAGAGACAGAGAGACAGAGACAGAGAGACAGAGACAGAGACAGAGAGAGAGACAGAGAGACAGAGAGACAGACAGAGAGACAGACAGAGAGAAAGACAGACAGAGAGGGAGGGGAAGGAGAAAGGGAGAGGAAGGAAGGAGGGAGGGAGGAAACCATTGAGCCTATGTTTCTTTGGGTCTGGCTTACTTCACTAATACAATTTTTCCAAGTCTTTCTATTTCCCTGTGAATGGGGTGATGTCATTCTCTTTGATGGAAGCCTGGAATTCCATTGTGTAGAAGTTCCACATCTTCTGGACCCATTCCTCTACTGCGGGGCATGTGGGTTGGTTCCATACCTTAGCTATGGTAAATAACGCTGCACTGAACACAGTCATGGTGGTAGCTTTCACGTGGCTTGTTTCTGGACGTTTGGGTAAATGCCCAGGAGTGGAATTGCTGGGTCATAGGGGAGCTCTATGTTTAGTCTTTAGAGGAGCTGCCATACTGCTTTCCAGAGTGGTTGAACAAATTTACTTTCCCACCAACAGTGTAGCAGTGTATCCCTTTAGGCAATATCCTCACCAGTATCTGTTATTATTAGTTTTCTTGATAATGACCATTCTAACTGGGGTGAGGTGGAATCTCAATGTAGTTTTGATTTGCATTTCTTTCATGGCCAGAGATGTGGGCCATTTCTTCATGTGTCTGTTGGCCATTCTACTTTCCTCTCCAGAGAAAAGTCTTTTTTTTTAATTTATTTAACCCACTTATTAATGTGGAGGTTATTTCTTTGAGGATTTGTTTTCTTGAGGTTTTGTTTTTGAGCTCTAAGTATATTTTAGATATGAGACCTAGTGTAGATCTCCCAATATCTATTCATTTTCCTAGCTATGTATTTTGTCACATAGCCAATAAGCTTTCTAGCAATGGCACTCAAATTTACCAAGCAGACACAAAATAACAGTCCCATGTTCTGACACAGGTTCAAAATTCTGCTTTTTTCAGTTTCTTGAAAAGTATTTCTACCATAAAAACATGCAAAGATGAAAACTGACTACTAGTTTTCTTTTGTCCCAAATGGTTAACCATGAACCTGCCACTCTTGCTAGATCCTGTACCTCAGCTATTAGAGGCCCATTGCAAAACTATGTCTCTGCATTTTAATATCTCTGCCTCACTGAACTGTAGTCTTTCCTCCTCCTGTTGTTTAGCAAGGCTTTTGCTTACTTATTTTGCCAAGTCTATAAACCCACATTTTCTCAAGTTAGTAAGTTAATGCCATTTGTGAGCCCGACTCATGAACTCTGTACACACAAATTGCTTCTTATCTGTTGAGATCTCGTAAGGAAAAATACAAAATGGAGGCTTTTTTTCATGCAACATTGGCACTTAAGCAAATAAACCTCATAGTTCAAATTATCCTCCTTCCCCAACAGATTGGCTGCTACTGTGATGGTGTTCATAATGAAGGACCAGGGCCAATTCAGGTTTTCTGTCTGGACTGACTGTTCCTTAAGCAGAAAAAGAACCAAACCACAAGACCTCTAGAAAAAAATGAAGACATGTTTTCCCATCTTCTTATGTCATTGTACACTTGACTCCAAGCCATAGCCTATTCGTTAAAAACCTACCAAGTTTATAGTCAAATGCAAGGTACTAGTAGGCCCCCCAAGAAATAGGTGAAGAGAGGAAAGGAGGGAGGGATGGAGAATTGTAGGAATTGGTGGGGAAATTGTAGGAATGGGTGGTGGTGGGAGGAATGGCTGAGAACGATGATCAAGATGTTTTTACTCATAAGCTGACATGTTGAATTGTAACCCCTTTGTATAATCTCTTAAAGATAATAAATATATAACTTTTTTTTTAAAAAAGAGAACTAAGTGTTGATGTGGGTACCAGTGGTTCTTAGCTACTTCAGAGGCTGGATCTGAGGATTGCAGTTTGAAGCCATCTCAGGCGGAAAACTCTGGGAGGCCTTTATTTCCAACTAACCACTAAAACCCCTGAATTGGAACTGAAACTCCAATGGCAGAGCATCAGCCTTGATTGAAAAGCTAAGGGATACTATCCATGCTCTGAGTTCAAGCCCTGGGCATCATCACAGATGGAAGAAAGGAAGGAAGGAAAGAAGGAAGGGAGGAAGGGAGGGAGAGGAGGAGGGAGGGAGGGAGGGAGGGAGAGAGGGAGGGAGGGAAAGAAGGAAAAGATGGTCACCATTTAAGTGCGTGTTGCTGAAAGAGTAAGGAATGACTTCTGCCCCATCAGTTTATGCTACTGGAGAACAGAGAATGGTAAGCTGAAACACCCTGTGGAAAGACCCCTGTGGAAGGGAAGGGGAAGAACAAGACGATTGGGAGGGGTGGGGGAAGGGAAAGGGAGACAAAAACATGAGAAGGGCTATCAATGTTTAAGAAGTAATGCACCCACTACCTGACAAATGCAACTGTAACCCTTCTATACATTACCCTGACAATAAAATACAATTAAAAATAGAAAAATAAAGGTCCCTGTGTTGTAATAGTTTCAATGTGGGGAAAGAAGTAATTCTGGATGCTTTAGAACAAGGGGAAAGCTATAGAATATCTGATTGATGCTTTAAAGAATGAGCAAAATTTTTAATGGGTAGAGACTAAGGCTGGAGCAGTTCATGAAGCAGCACAATAATCTTCATTCATTTTCATCAAAAGAAAGAATATTTCATTCAGAGTCCTGATTTTGTCTAAATTTTAATGCGAGTGCACAGACATGGTGTATTTCTATTGCTATAGTTGAATACTCACAATCCCCCTTACATATGATAAATGGGTTTACACACCTATGCCTATGTATGTATATGTTACTATGAGGTCAACAAAACCATATTTAAGCCAGAAAACATTTTGCTTGATGATAGCTTAAAGACAATATAAGTGGGAATGAAGCCAAAATAAGCTTTATTATTATTATTATTATTATTATTATTATTGTTATTATTACTTTGGCCAGCAAATGGGGACATTGTAGAATAATTTGTTTCAACCTTTGACACAAACATTTGCAGAGTTTGTTCCAAGGCTTTCTTTCCTCTACCCCACTGCCATGGCTATCTCCATAAAGTAGACTGGGTTAGAAACCAAAAGACAGGTGGTTTAAGCTTAATGAGCTATTAGCCCAGTACATCTACTCCTATTTTCCTTGTGGTGTAGGCTCTGGAGATGTTCTCTTAGGATTTTCATGTTTCTGTGGGCAACGCTTCTACGTTCCTCGCTGGCTTTCCCACAACCCAGAGTAGTATCCAGGGATTTCTTTGTCCTGTTGTATGTCTCTATTTCCTTTGTCAAACTATTACTTTGAAAACCTAAACATTTCTTTTGTAAAAGACCTAGCTTACCAAGAAAAAACATGGAAAAGAGGCTTAGCTCCTCATTTTAAGGCAATATACACCTGGTATTAATAATTGTGTACCTTTAGAACTCAGAGTTGGGAGTTGTGATCAATTATCTACTCCCATAACCAGACTGGGTAGTCTACTGTGAAGAAATCACATGGGAATTTTTCTGACAAATAGAAAGACATCGTCTATGGTTCCACACACTGTGGGAGGTGCTCTTCCATCACTTACGGTTAGCATAGCAAACATCAGTTGGCACACATTGAAGGCATGTCTCCAATTGTGGTACAGAACCATCCGATAGTTTTTTCTCACTGTCAGAAGCCACCGACACAGTGTCTGCAGTAGGAGAAGTAAGTTGTATCAGACAGTTGTATATGTCTCCCAACGACCACTGTCAGAGCCAGGCCTCACTGTCGTCACTGCTTTCCATAAACACCTGTCCGAGTCTCACAGTGTTCAGAGCAGGGGTACAGATCAGGAATCCTCACCCTCACTTTGTTTTGGGGAAGCCTACAGTTCAAAGTGGGGAAACCCCTGTCCCAAGTATGCTCTTTACTTTACCTCATAGTCGATTTTAAACTTCTGTACCATCCCCAGCTCCATGAACATCCGGAGAGCAGCGGTGATCATGGCATCCACGTCTAGGGAAAAGTCATCGAAATGGATGTCATCAATGGCCAGCTCCGACACCAGAGGGATATTGGCTGCCTGCAAAGGCAAACGGCCTAAGTCAAGCCAAGTTCACCAGCTTCCCCAAACCCCATGTCCTGCTCTCCTTCCTTGCTTATCAGAAGTGCCACATAAATCAGGCCTGACCTGCACGTACACCCCAATGCAGCTCAACTCTGGGCTGTAAATGTCTTTTGTTTCTGAACTGCAGAGGCCTCAAGCAAATGAAGGAGAGGGGAAGGAAGCTAATCAGAAGATAAAATATACACACTGAATCTAGTCTGCAGAATTTAGAATACAGAACTGTCTAGTTTATTGCAATTGTGGTCCCACCATATATTCTGATGCATATTACATAGCAGTAAATGCGAGAAACATCTGGGCAGCCAGCAGCCGTGAATTTTAATTGCTGCGAGTCAGAGAAGGAGACAGTGTAGCACTATGCCTTGTTTCTTGAATCCTTAGATTCTACAACTTGCATGTGCGTTTTGATGCATACATGGTCTATATACTCAGATGAACAGAAGGGCTGGTCAGCATATCTCTAATGCAAACTCTTGTCTTTGGAAAATAGAGATACTTGAAAAAACATGACTCATGAAAGGAATACATTTTGTTGTCTTCTTTAGCTTCATTTTACATAAACTTCATAATTAGAATACTGGTGATCGTACATATTCAAGATTCTTAAAACACCCATGTTAGGGAGTTGGCAATGGATTGTCCTTGTATAAACCTGAAGAGGAAGGAAACCACCTTTGGAAATAATTTTATGCTGATTTTATTAGGTTGGTCATATTCTTTGGGCTTTTCTTGGTAAGGGAGTCACTTTTGTATTTTTCAGATTACTAAGAAACCATCTTGTATTTGTATTCTTAATCTATTCACTGGGTATACATTACCCTAGGAGTAATTTATGCCCTAAGACCTGTTTTGGCTGAACAATTAAATCCAACCCTGGCCACAGCCAGCATTACAGACAATTGAAACTCATTTCCCAGCACTATACTTTAGCACAGATGTTTTCCTGTCTGAGCTAAAATTCAGGGACTGGTTGGTTATTGCCCATAATATGGATTAACAAATAGAAACATCAAAGCAATTAATTTTCTATTTTGAAGACAGTTTTCTTTTATTAAAAATGTATCTTCTTAGTTCGGTGTCAGTGACCCATGCCTGTTATCCTAGCTACCCTGATTGAAGCTAGCTCTGGAAGAAATGTGTTCCAGATTCTATTTCCAATGGATGAGCCAATGCCAAACAGGAGGCATAGCTCAAGAGATAGAGTGCCAGCTGTGATAGATTGTAAAATCCTGAGTTCAAGCTGTATGACTAGCACCAACACAGAGATAATAACTGTCCTATTCTTTAGTAAACGATTTTAATATGTTAATGTATTTGTAGAGTCTAGCTTCTTGGAATTAACAAGGAAAGGCTTGTGTGACTCAAAAATGGTGGTGGTAGAATCTTCTTTGTATGCTTACTGGGAGTTTTTGACTGGGGGTTTGAAGTCAGAGCTTGCTAGGCAAGCCCTCTATCTACAAGTCACATCTCTAGTCCTTTTTGCTTTAGCTACTTTTTATGAGCATGGGTTCCAGTCTTGGGGCTTGAACTCATGGCCTGGGTTTTGTCCCTGAGCTTTTTATAATCAAGGCTAGTGCTCTACTACTAGAATCACAGCTCCATTTCTGGCTTTTTAGTGGTTAATGGGAAATGAGAATCTCAAGGGCTTTCCTTTCTGGCCTGGCTTTGAATCATGATCAGATCTCAGGCCTTCTGAGTAGCTAGGATTATAGGCATGAGCCACCAGCTTTTTAGATGCTTTAGCTACTTTTACAGTAGTATCCTGCTTTTATCTGTAGGCTGACTTTTGACCATAGTCATTCTACCTTTGCCCCCAGACTAGCTGGAATTACAGACAAAACTTGGCCTATTAAAATTTTTAAATCAGACTTATAAATGCATATACTTTTAAGAATAACTAAGACCTACAAGGCCAGTTACATACATATGTGTCCATACAGTTGTACTTTTCATGTACCCAAATTTTCCCTCACCTAGAGGCAATCACTTTCTAATCTTTTAGAAAAATTGTAATTTAGAAAAATAAGATGTTTGCAATTTTAAAAATTATTTTCTGTTTTAAACTTATTAACTTCCCACCATGGCAGATGAAGATTAAGCTTTCATATACTATGAGCTATACTCTATATACTGTGTGTATATGTACATATACACATATGTATATAAACATATATATTATAGGTATATTCTCTGTTTAGGTAATATTAAGTGTTTACAACAGTAAATAGACAAGATACTGATTGCCAAATGATGCAATTTATCATAACTATCTTTCTTTCCTTTATTGCATTTTGAATTCTATAGTTAGTAATTGTCTCCTTTAATATGTGCTTAGTTGTCTATATACTTAAAAGTTGTTCAAACCCTAAACTTTCTACCAGTTGTCTAAATCCCCTTTCAAAATGTTTGATCATCCATCAATTTTATGAAGAACCTCCCTCTTCCTAGCTTTCTGCATTCCTCCAGTGTGGTGTCTGTCTTAGGAGGGTAAAGGCATGTTAAAACTAGATATCATCTTGAGCCTAGTGGTAGAGTGCTCGCCTAGCATGCATGAAGATCTGGATTTGATTCCTCAGTACCACATCATAGAAAAGCTCAAGTGGTAGATCTTTAGCTTTGAGAAAGCCCAAGGACAATGTACAGGCCCTGAGTTCAAGCCTCAGGACTGGGGGAAAAAAGGAAAAGAAAAGTAAATGCTGTCCTTTGTGATTGTCTTCTGATAGCTTTTATTTCTATTTCCCACACCTTTCTTTTTCTTGGTTTCTCACCTCACCTTGGTGAGACACATCCTCTACTAGCTTCCCAAGGAAAGATTTGTGAAGACTTAGTCTAAAAATGTTTTTTATATCGTGTCACATTTATTGATATTTTGTCAAAACACTTCCCTAAACTGGAAATAATTCCATTAGAATGTCAAAGGTATTGTTCTTTTAGCTTAGATTTTTCTTCTGAGAAGTCAGAAGTGATTTGAAGATCTTATATTTGAAAATAAGTTCCTTTCTTTGTCTTTGTAGGATCTTCTTGCTACCAGAGTTTTGAAATGTCACAATGTGTGCTGTATCAGTTAATTTTTTCTTGGATGATTTCTTTCAGTCTTAATTTTTTTAAATTATATTTATTTGGTCCTTACATTGTTTCTCCCTCCCCCCATTTTTCCTTTCTTCCTTCTCCTTCTCTTCTACTTTCTCCTCCTTTCCCGTTTTCTTTTCATATTTTTTATTTCTCCTCCTACTTTTTTATGAAAATATCTTTTTCTTACCCTTCATTTTTTTTGCCAGTCCTGGGGCTTGAGCTCAGGGCCTGAGCACTGTCCTTGGACTTTCTCAAAGCTAGAGCTCTACTACCTGAGCCACAGCACTATTTCCAGCTTTTCTATGTATGTGGTACCAAGGAGTTGAACCTGGGTCTTGTGCATGCTAGGCAGGCACTCTACCACCAGGCCAAACTCCTGGCCCTTACTCTTCATATTTTAACCTCACAGTTTTTATTTCTAAGAGCTATTCTTTTGTTGTGTAGACATTCCTTTTTAGTAGCACCAAATTTTGTCTCAAGTTTTTTTTCCTCTTACCCTTCAGAATTGTGATGTCAAATAATCTTAATTTTTTAAATATTTAGAGAACACTTTATTAGTTTCTGTACTCAAATGCATATAGATAAGACCTGACATATTTAATGCAATGCATTTACCCCTGTAGAAATGAAAAAAATTAAAGTTTAGGCTAATATGGCTCTTAATTTCTGTACAATGTCAACTCACCACAGTAAACTGAGATACTTCTTCCAAAGTTTATAGTATAGCTAAAGTTCCCAAGAACTCAAATACATGTATGAAAAAGACCAATAATAGCAGTATGGTATGTCTGGCAGCAATAGCTTATAATCTAACAACTTTCTTTTCATAATTTACTTCACTCACCTTAATTTGCATTAGTGTCTATTTTATTGTGACCAACAAATACAATGTAACTTTACTCTCACAATGTTTAAGTATACAGTGTTGTTATCTACATGTACACTGTCTAATGACATCTTGTATGATGAAAACTCCATATTGATTGACTAATTCCTAGTTTCCTCCTTTTCCTAAATCTTGGCAACCACTTTTCTACTTATTGTTTCCTTGAGTTTGTTACTCCAACTACCTCACTAAGTAGAATCATGTGGTGGTTGTCTATATTTGACTGGCTTGTTTGACTTAGCATAATGTCCTTAAAGATTATTATCCACATCATCACATGTATTTTTTTACTTCTTAAGGCTGAATA
Organism: Megascapheus bottae; assembly: GCF_031878675.1. Classification (NCBI taxonomy): domain Eukaryota; kingdom Metazoa; phylum Chordata; class Mammalia; order Rodentia; family Geomyidae; genus Megascapheus; species Megascapheus bottae. The sequence continues at coordinate 6,524,745 of NC_143520.1, read as the reverse complement.
ATATTCCACTGGGTATACATATCTCAGACTTTCCCTTTAGCCTGGATAAATGTCCTGAGTTTCTGTCTTAGCTATCCATCACCAAAGTATTTTATTAAACCATTAGAGCTTTGGACATCTGGAAGGTTTTCCTTGGAGATCTGGTTATATTTGGTTTCCTGCTCTTGTATAAAAGTGAGACTGCAAGCTTCTGTTGGAGTTCTGGGGCTTCTTGTGTGGATGGAGCTTACAGAACTATGTTTTGGGGGAGCCATCGAAATGAATATCTTTGTCTCTTTGCTCTTTTTCTACTCAGATTCCCTAGAGAAGAACCTTCTGGTTAGAGCATGGTGGAGAGTAGAGTTAGAGGAGACTAGGAATCGGTCTGTAACTGTTGATTCAATTCTGTTTTCAGTCCATGATACTATCTTCATCTGCTCTGATGACCCACTGAAGATCTGTGCTACTGTCTTGCTAGAGGATAAGCCTCACGTTTCTAGGGAGTTGGGAATGGGAGAAAGGATCTGCTAGCAAACTGTTTCTTAGACTCTTTCTATCTAGAATCCTACCTTTACTGTGCCCCGCAAAGACCCTTTCAACCAATTTCTGAGATATTTGGGGGAAGAATCTCTTCTATGGATATTGCCTCTCAGCATTACCTCTATTGCTATAGAAAATGAGCTTGGCTTTCTTGGGTTTCTAAATTTCTTAACATTTATCTTTTTTTGGTGGTTTTTTTTTTTTTTTTTTTTTTTTTTTAGTTTCAAAATGTTATTTTCCTGTCCCAACTTGTTTGGCTGTGCGAGTTTATACCTTTAAAACATCACTGTTTTAGAAAGGCCTGTGGAGGGAGAAAAGAAAATGAACATGATTTAACCTATTATTACTTTTATAAATTGTTTTTGTGGAGGGCTTGAAATGGTCTGCCTGGAGAACTTTAGAAATGAAATAGCCTTTCACCTTTAGTCCCTATCTAGGCCAGATGGAGCTCTTCATGCTCTTTAGTCCTGAATGCTCATCTGTGAGTATCACGCTTTCCAAGCTCTAGCAACCATGGCAGCTTCCTATTCCTTTTCCTTAAGAAACTACCAGACCAACTGTTCTCTCCTCCTTTTTTTCAAGGATGTGTGTTTAGAGATTTGTGCAAACTTTTGGACTCAAAAGTATCTGTGTCCATCACAATTTGTTCAAACCAATTTTCAAACACAAACAGAAAAGTCCTTTCCAAGAGAGAGGCAGAGGCACCATCCCAAAGACAAGTCTTTGTGGCCTCAGGAGGAAAGTTTGGTGTTGATTGGCATAGGAAACTGAACCCCTTACACTTAATAACCAAAGGAGGAGAAAAAGTGAAGGAGACAGCACTGCTGCTGTCCAGGTGGCCCCTGTCTTGTAGATTATTAACAGTGTATTCCCTCGTGCCATTATAAATCCTCCTCTTTTCAAAGGCACTAAATTCACTTAATTATCTTAAAAAATAAAGAATATAGGCATTTTTTCATTATGAAATGTTAATGGAAAGGAAATCAGAACATTAGGTTGAAAAATGTAGGATGACCTCTGGTTCACCAAGACCCAGTCTTATTGACCTAGTCTTTTTCCCCTAATAGGTTGATTGATCCATAGTTAAATCATACTGGTCTATAGCTCACCCTCAGCCCCGCCATAAACCCCTGCTGGCACTTGTGGATACATAAAAAGCTCCAAGCCTTTCATGAATGCTTTTTTTTTCTTTTTTTGTTATTCTGAGATGTCTGGGTAGTCTTCACCCATTCATTTCCAGGTCTTGGGATCTGGAGGATAAAGACTACAGAACTGTGCCCATCTTAGGGTGGTGAGCATCAAGGTCTAGTCTGCAAAAGATTTAGACATTCTTCCAGTACTCAATTCTTTGTTTTAGAGACACATGCTCTCTACCTCTCCTGAGAAACAGAATAGGACAACATCTTTCAATCCTATAATTACTCTAGCCATAGGATATTAACAAAACAAATCAAAGTCAATTTCTCAAAGTGTCAGCCTTTCAACATTTAAATATTTATAAGATGCTATATTCCTAAATCAAAGAGGAGTGTCACAATCCAAAGTAACTACTGAATTAATAGCCACGAAATAACATTTGGACAAAAGAACCATTTACTTTACTGCAGTAATAAATGAAAACACAGAATTATGAGTCCTGGAGATAATTTGAATAATGTTGAAGAAGTAAGACTCTAGCTGGCTGGGAGTACCTGATCTCATCTGACCATTCTTCTTCTTTGTTTGGGTCTTTATAGTTAAGTGGTTATCAAAGGAAGTCATAAAACTGCCTCCACTAAAATTGAAAAGGTAGCTGTAAAATGGAAAAATACAATCTTGGATCCCTTGACACATGAATATTACATTTTTTGATGCTTGAAAATGGAAGAAGTAACAAAGTAAAGGATAGACCAGCCCAAACAATTTGAAGGTAAATGGACCTGTTGCCATCTACCTCAGCTTCCTCACCCACTTACTACTCCAGAAAAAATTAATTAAAAAAAAGCAGAATCAGGAGCCTTAGGATTCTGGGACTGATGGAGACAGGACATTGAGCTATGCGGATGTGGAAAGGACAGCATATTTCTTTCTTTTGTCGACATTTTTATAGCACATTTTATGTGCCAGGTACTGTTTTAGTATTTTATGAATATTAGCTCATTTTCTCCTCACAGTGATCCGAAGAGGTTGAGAATGTTCAAGATTCCATGCTACCATAAAGCTACTGAAATAGATGGTAAACAAGCTGTTTGGATTTTTCACACAAGCTTATTTGAATCTGAGGAGTTTGACTCTAAAGTCTGGCTTCCAACGACTGTGTTCCTTCTGAAAATGGACCCATACCAAGCAAAGGGCTTCCAGTTCCTGTGCACAGGAAACTAACCTGGGTGTTGGGATTTAAACACAACACAGGTGATTGGCCCGGTTGGTCCATATCTGATATTGAACTGTCTGGGCCCATTCTAATGTATACTGTTTTGATTTTTATTTGTACGAACCTACTTGAAGATATCTCTAAACTCACAGCTGACATTATAATACATCCTGGTTATTAACTATGTGTTGACTGGTGCTAATACAAAGTCAACTCTTGAGGGGTTGAGACCAGTGTGGGAAAATAACTTGTCCTCTGAGAGAACAGGAACATACTTCAGACAAATAATGATACCAGTGCAACAGTGTTAGGAAAAAAATAATTCTTGCTGGGAGCTGTGACTCATGCCTGTAATCCTAGTTACTCAGGAGGCTGAGATCTGAGGATCTCAGTCCAGTTTGTATTGCCAGCCCGGGCAATACAAAGCCGAGAAACTCTCTTAATTTTTTAAATAAGAAATGGGCAAAGCCAGCTTTCTTTCAGAATCAAAAAGCAGAACAAATAAAGCCCAGAGACTCTTATCTCCAATTAATCACTGGAAAATGGGAAATGGGGCTATGGCTCAAGGGGTAGGGACAGTGCCAAGGCCAAGTTCAAACCCCCTGACAACCCACCCCCCAAAAGCAATTCTTAAGTTCTTTTAAGTATTTTATTTAAAAGGCATTGATACAATTAACTTGAACTTGCCTAGTCTGTCAACAAGAATACCTGAGACTGGCCATCTTATTCTGATGAGCTTGTCAGAAGGAATATTTCAATATTTACGCATTGAACATAATTGATTTTCCTTCCTATGCACCAAATGCATGGTAGAATCTCTTCATCATTTCTAAAGCTAAATATCTCCCTGCTCTTGCCTTACTATGCAGTTAGGTGCCTTCTAGAAAAATAGATCCTTCTTTTCACATGTTTTCATGGGTCTTTTTTTTTGCAGAAGGATAAATAAGAATTTATGTGCTTTTACTTATAGATCCAGTAAATATTTATATTGGATTGTACCATAAAAGCACATGAAGCATTATAAAAGAGGTCTCTCCTCGTAGAGTTCCATAAAGCAATCACCTGCAGTGAAGAAGCAATCCATCAACTGAGAAAAGTGGGGTGTGGAACTTGACTCTTGAGACACAACTCTCTGTTTTGAATTGTACCTGAATTTATTCCTGGCTGGCTGGAGGTGTTTCTGGACACATACAGACACAGTGAACATTCATGCATATAATGTCATAAACACGTTTAACGTTTAATTTCCTCTTTGACTTCTGGTAGGTATTTGATTACTCATTCGGCCTTGCACTTCTGTCCGATTGTCCTTCCACATGGAAAAAAATGTTTTAATTTTATATGAACTAAATTGTTACTGATATATATTAGTATTTGAGTTAAGCTGAAATCATGGATGGGGACAAATGCTTTGGAAATGAAATAACAGTTTTTTAAAATATAAATTAACAAATTTAAAATATAAATGAACAAATGAAAAAATTAAGAACTCAACCCTTTTTAGGAAGGCTATTTTTGTTTAGTGTTGTGCAGAATATGGATTAGAGGGAATGTATTTTTTCTCACCTTGGTGCAGTTACTGAGCTATATTATATACTAAGCATTGTACAAAGTACTTTATAGTGTCTCATTAAATCTTGAAGAAAACTTCACAAAATTCTGTGATTAGTCTCAATTTAGGTTCATAGATGAAATGGGTTAAGAAGATAAGTAACTTGACAGGTCATAGAACTAAAAATGCTGGAATTAAATTCAAGCCTACTTAACCTGTCTCCTGGGTTTGTACCCTACATTGTCCACACCAACTCCTGATGTATCTGGTTAGGCTTGCTGTGGTATTTCCATGGTGCTTCCACAGATTCTTTTCTATATAGCTTAAAAAAATAGAGGTCCTGGGTTTGAACTTAGGGCCTTGTACTTATTAGTTAAGCACTCTCCAGACCTGTTTTGCATTGGTTATTTTGAGATTAGGCCTTGTCTGGACTATGATCCTCCTGTTTTATTCGGTAACTGGATGACAGACAGGCACATTCACATTCAGCTACTTCCATGGAGTGTTGTTACCTATCTTCCCTGCAATAGCCTGGAAATGCAACCCTCCCAATTTCAGCAGTCAGGATTTATAGGTATGAATCAATGTGTACACTCTACTATACAGCTTTAAAAAAATTCCTTCCCTCCTTTCCTTTTATCTTTTTCTCCTCTTCTCTTCCTTTCTCTCTCATTTCTTTTTCTTCTTTCTTCTTTGTTCCTTTCTCTCTCTTCCTTTCTTTTTCTGTCCTTCTTTCGTTTTTTTTTTTCTGTGAGTCTGTCATCACTTGTAAGTTTCATTCTTAGATGACAGCCATGATTGTAGCTAGTACTTTTTTCATGACTAGTACAAAGTAAATGTGGGTTGGTGGCAGGCCAAGTGATAATCTCGATGACCAAGCAAATGTGAATTTGAATCTTGAGTTTTCTACTTGCTAAAGCTGTGACTATGGGCATCTATTTTTCTCTTCTGAAAAGGAAAGTAAAAGTTACCCTGTCCTTGTGGTCATAAACTAGGCGAGAGACTAGCACAGTGCTGGGCTCATAGTAGGTCCTCAGCTCAGGATCCTATACTAGTTTGCTAAGATTGCTTGGACAAAATACTACTGCAATGTATTTTCTTGGAAGTATGGAGACTAGAAATCTAAGATGAGTTGATTTTTTCCTCTTCCAGGGCTAACATGTTAGTTTTCTCCCTGTTCTCTCATGTGACCTTTTATTTATGTTCAATCTGTGTCATCTTTTCATATTAGAAGGACATCAATTGTCACTCATGTGACTTCATTTAGCCTTAATTACTTTTTTTTCCTTTGAGTCATAGGGTTTGAACTCTGGGCCTGGGCGCTGTCCCTGAGCTCTTCAACTCAAGACTACTGCCCTACCCCTTGAGCCACAGCTCCACTTCCCATTTTCTAATGATTAATTGGAGATAAGAATCTCATGTTCTTTAGTGCCCGGGCTGGCTTTGAACCATGCGATGCTCAGATCTCATTGAGTAGCCAGGATTTATAGGCATGAGCAACTGCACCTGGCTGCCTTAATTACTTTTTTAAAGGCCTTACCTTCAAACACAGTAGTAGCCACTGGGGCTTATGCACAAAAATTGTGAAATACAATTGAATTCCTACTATCTCGTTACTATTATACATGAAGTTAATACCCAAATTTCAGGCATTCAAAGTAAATATTTCATGTCAAACCTAAAAACAGTAGCATCTTAGAAAGTCTCCTAACCACAGTTCTCTTTCTCTCTCTAGTGTAGTAACCTAGGCCATCTAGAAGAGTGTAATAGCTCAGCGTACTATAGTTACTCCTAGAAAGAAGTCTATTGGGTATTGAGAATTGAAGATGCAAGGGAGGGGAAAAATGATTAACTAAATTCAATATTTCTGAAGGCAAGAATGGGGGGAGGGCTGGGAGCAGATGTATAATCATGATGTTAGGCTCCCTGCTCTGCTAGCAAAGTGGGTCTTCCTGTGCAGAATGACAGTAGGGTGCTCTTGTTGAGAAAAGTCCCCAGATTGCTTCTCAGAAAGCCTTAGCTACCTGGCTCGGCAGAATCCTTCAGCCCGCACCTCTGCTCCTTCCTACTCCCTGGCTGTCTGAGACCTGTGCAAAGTCTCTCATGTCAATTCTCATAGTGTATTTGGTTCTTTGCCTTTGTGTTATTCTCCATGGTTGGCTCTCTACTAACTTTCTTTTGCTGTCATCCCCTGCTCATCCATTCAACAAACACCTAGTGAGAACCTCTGAGCTGTCAGCAGTGTTGCCAAGTGCTGAGCAGGCATTTTAGATCCATGAGGCAGGGCTGTCCTATAGGGCACAACAAAGGAGAAACTACGCTTTGATCCTACGTCCTTTCCTATTGGAAATCCTTCCTGTAAATAATACTTAAACTCAACTGACAAGAAAGAGGGACGCTGTCTTGGAGCACACTCCTCAGAAGAACGACAGGTTAGAAAGAGAAAGCAGCATCCTGAGAGTTGATGAAAAGCCTCATGTGTTTCCACTTTGGAATTTGTTGATGGCTGAATTCAGTACTTACTTATTTGGTCCATGAAATTTTCTGGTCTCACAAAGAGCTGTAAACTTTGTGGCCTTGGGGTTACATCATCATTTTCAACATCTTGACCTCCTCCACCTCCTTTGCCCATTCCATGAATACCCTCCAAACATCACCTAGAACGCCAGACTAGACATACTTAGCCCCTCTGCACTGTTTCTGGTCCCACATGTCATTCACTTCCCACCTTGCCAGGACAGGATTCTTCAGTGCAGCATGAGTTCATGCCCATGCTTCTACTCTGGATCCTTTGCCCCTCTGAGAATCTTCTGGTAAAACTCAGTGAAAGGTTCCACTGTACAAATGTATGCACTTGAGTAGCTGAACCTAGCTGAGAAAAACGTATAGCTGTGCCAACTAATGCATATTAAGAACTAGATCACAAATCTCAAATGAGTTCCCATTCCTACGACATCATCTGTCTGTAGTGAAATGCTTTTTGTCCTTCTAACTATTACACATCTTTCTCCTCACATCTCCTACATACACTCTCCTTGGTTCACTCTCAGTAGAAGAGCTTTTCTTGTGCTTTCTTAAGAGGGTTAAGAATTGCCCTTCCACCTCTCTACCTCTCTGTGTCTCTGCTTATGACCTCCTCTGTTTCTCCTGGTACAGTGAAGGGTCCTGGCTCCTTATAATCCAGCCTCTCCTCATGAGTTCTAGATTCTATGCACATACTTTCTCAAGCACTATGGGATGTAATTTTCTTCCTTATCTGTATTGCCTTTCCTCTAACTGGACTGTTCCAATGAGCATCTAAACTTGTTCCTAGTATTTTTTCTTTTCACTTCTTTAATTATTAGAATTAATTAGTTGTACAAAGGGATTTCATTGGTATTTTCATACATGTGCATAACACTGATCAACTTCATCTCTCTATATTCCTCTATCTTAACTCCCCTTTAAATGAAAAATCTATATCAAGTCCAATTAATTGGCCCATATAGGAAAACTGTACACTAACCCATTTGAAAAAAAAAAGAAAATAGACTGTAATTTATGCTCTGGAAATGAACCAAGTCATATTTTTTAACCACTCTGGTTACTCTTGTAAATATACATCAGGTAAGTAAAACCCTTTCTCTGCTTTATCTAGTTTCCTCTTATTACATACTGAGATTATATAGCACCTCTGCTCCTGGAAACAGTATATGGACAATTCTTAGAAGCGTCATGAACTGAAGGGTCAATGTAAAAAGCTTTTGGCTCTTATCTAATGTTGCTGGATATAAACTACAGGCATAGGACAGCAGTTATTTTTTAATATTTTAAGGTCACAAAGGATAAATGATTACAATAACATTTCACCTATGCACTCTAGGTTTTTTACCAGTAAATCCTCATATTGATTTTACAAACTGCAAATCTTTAATTCAAATATTTCTGATCAGAGCATACATTCTGAAAAAAATAAAATCTTTTTCTGAATGAAAGATCTGTGAAAAGAGACGATGAATTTCATGGGCTGCCAAAGCAAGAATGTTACAGTCCATAGTCTGAAAATGACATAAAATACTTGCAGGTAGATTATTTATATTGATAAAATTATTTTTCAGCATTTGAATCTGTTTTCTGAGAAATAAAAATAAAATATCAGAATGGTCTTTTGGCAGAACTACAAATTTTCTGTTTCAGGCTTAGGTAGTGGAAAATAATGTGGATAAATGCCCAATGCCATTTCTTTGAGTCAAACACAACATATGCTATGGCACAACCAACCATTTTTTCCATCAGACACCTTTTATTTTACCATTTATCTACCATCATTTTTATTGGAGATGTAACAATTCATTTTAATGGCCTTTCTTTTTCTTTGTTTTTATACTTCCATTCCAGAAGTATGAAACATTAAATTCATGTTTCAGTCAGGTGACATTTCTCCTTTCTGAGTGGTGGTTGTAGAGTTAAGAAGTTAGTTAGCTTTGTCATCTGTAGCCAGTGTTCCTTACTTTAGCCAACGTCCCATCAATAAATGTATCATAAACAAGCTGATTAAAAGGAAGATGGCCAGACCAGAGAAAGCCAACATCCCAGCTCCCTTAGTAAGTAGGAGTTTGTGTGTCCCAGGGATGGATCCAGAGTAACCTTCCCATGATAAAGATGTCAAAAGATACAACACTGAAACTAACACATATGCATCTATGTCTATAAATACAGAAACAGTTGGGCTATATATTCTCTAATTCTAATCTGCTATTTTAAGCCCCACAAGTATTTTTTACAAATATCAATCACAACTATTTTATGCCAAATATCCATTAAAATCTGAACAGTTTTGTAAATATTTATATTTTACAGATGGAAGCTAAAATATACTGAGATAGTTCACACATGAACTTATAAATATGTTCCTTCTATTGCTCTGTTCCCCATTTTAATTTTACTTCTCCTCATTGGTAGAACAAATGGTACCACATGCTTAACAGCAGTTCATATTGCCAGAAGCATTTATAGACAACAATTCTAGTCACAGCTTTGATGTTCACTTGAGCAAGTTACCTCACCCCACTGTGCTGTATGACGCTCCCCATCAAGCCAGAACCACTTATTTCAAAATTGTTTTGATGGTTAAATTAAGATGACACATGTGAGGTGTCGGGCTTATACTAGGCACTCAAAGGATGGTAGCAATTATAGTTATTGCTATTAAGAATATTGGCATTATAGCTAACAAATACTTTTTGAGGCTCTTGACTACTATTGGGTAATGTGAGCACTCTTGCTGTAGTTTAGATGCTATTCAAAAATATCAGTGCTGAATGGGCAAATGAGGTCTCTGGGAAAAGGAACAAGTCAGAGACGGTGGGGGAATGTCTGAGGCAGAAGGTGAGATGCTGGCTCAGAGATTCTGCCTCAGCATCAGTTTCATTTACAACAGTACGTAATTTCAGCTGCACATAAGAAACCTTGCCACCTCTGCTCGGTAAAGTACAAATCACTGACTACCCGATTTTATTTTAGGCAGTTAGATGGTTAGTACATCATTAATTCCTGCACATCCTCAAGCTCAGTATCACTGTCAGTTTGGTTTTATTTCTACCTCCTTTCCAAGCTCCCTGGTTGGAGGTAAAGACCTGTTCTCAGAGTGTCTCCAGGTATTCTTAGGCAATATAAATCTTTAGGAGCTCTTCCTTTTTGAGACAATTTACAGCTCAAAACAGTAACACATTTTCTTTTCAGAGCAGAAATACCAACAATAAAAAATGGAGCGGCTCTGAAATATGCATTATGGTAATTAAAGTGATTTGCTCTTTAGGATATGAATTTTTATTGTGACTATTATTCAATGATGAGCATCATAATTAAAGGTTCTTCCTGAAAATAGTGTCTATGCTCACATGTGGATGCCCTGTGGCATTTCTGATTAAAGAATATGGCTACTGCCAAATGGTTGTAGTCAAGACTCTCTGCCTTTCTCTTGACAGTGGACATGACCTTGGCCAGTAAGTGCTCAGAATGGTGTTCCCTGGCACAGGTGTAGAGCTGTGAGTGGATAGGTCTTGATGGAATGATCGAAAAATGGCTGAGTATTTAGTCACTTTCCATCATTAAAACATACCTTAGAAAGTCAACTTAAAGGAGAAGTTTTTTGTTTGTTTGTTTTGTTTTTGTTTTTTGGCTCATGGTTTTAGTGGTTGCATGGCTGGCTGGTCTTATTGTGTTGAGTTGGTGGAGGAAGATGCTCACCTCAGAGTGTGGTGATGAAAGAGGGTGAGATGGGAAGATAGGGAGATAGATGATAGATGGATGGATAGATAGGCAGACAGACAGACAGACAGACAGACAGACAGACAGACAGACATATTAAATCAGGACAAGAGAGCACACAAATGACTAAGACAAAAGAAGGTATGCCATAAGTGACCTACTTTCTCCAACTAGGTCCTGTCTCCTACAGTTTCCTCCTGTTTCCTACACCTCCTCCCTATAGCCCACTCAGTTATGAATTCATTCGTGATTCAGTTAATCTGTTGATGAGGCTATCCTCAGGGTCTCAGTGCTCCTTCAGTGGTAACCAAGCCTTTAGCACTTTGAGGGACATTTTAAATCAAAACCATAGCACTGGGAAAGTTGGTATTCTACATTTGAAATGCAATGCTCATAAGAAAACAACAGTGCAGAAGAGACAAAAGAAATGTGAAAACAAAATGAGAATGAAGACCAGAGGAAGGAAGGAGGAAGGGTAAAAAAGAATCATGGAGGGTAAAAATAATCAAGGTACATTTTATACATGCATAAAAGTGTTATAATAAAATAAATTGTTTTACACAATTTATATATGCTAATAAGAATTTATTAGAAAAGATACTTGCTTTGTGTTATGTATTTTTTCATTTAATCTAATAGTTTTGGAGAGTATGTCACATTTCTATACATCATTCTGGGGAACAGTGTTCTATGAGATGCCAGTTTGGGTAATATTAGCTATTTGGTAATCTTATTCTCAGTTTCATAAAAAGTCCCTTTGAGAGCCTCCGAAATAGATCAATGCCAGTGGTCTGCTCCACCACTTTTTAAATGACCTGGAGTGATACCCAGGTATTGAGTGTGTTTTGAAGGCTACCTTTCCTAGATGAGTCCAATGCCTAGCCATTGGGCCCCTGACTTTTACCTATCATCTATCCAAATCATTCACTTTCTAGTATATAGAGCCAGAATAAATGAGAAGAAACAAACTCCCCATGGTTCTAATACATTAGAGAAAGAAATTTTGATGTTCTATGCAGTGCATCCATTCATTGTTTGTATGGGTTCTAGCAATCTGTGCTTCTCTCTCTTTGACTGAGACTTTTTAGTAGGGAATGGACTGACTGCTTGCTCTACCCAGAAGTTAACCTGCAGAAGATCTGTATCTGTTGGCATACTGATTTTATGCAAGTGCAGAATAGCTTTTCCTCTCAAAAAAAATGGCAAGAACCCCTGCTGTAGATCAACCTACTAAGTCCTTTCTGCAATTTATGACAGCCTTTCTCTTATTAAGCAAGTGAATACTGGAAGCTCCTGAGATATTCATCATTTGTGTCATTTCTCTGGAAACAGAAACAGGGCAGAAATCTGGCAGGTGGAACCTCAGAAAGCCTTGATGTAAAATTTTAGTTCTGAATTTGTTTCCTGTGTCTAAGCTTTCCTAGCATTTACTAAAATAGAAAACACATCCTTCTTCCTCATTAAGTAAAGGAACCAATGTTTATTAAGCACAACCAGCAAGAAAAACTAGATATTTTTGAAGAAGGCTCATTTGATATCCTGTTAAACAAACCCCAGTCTTCATCTTGATTATTTAGGAATATATGAAGAAAAGGCATTTAATGTTTATTATCTACAATATGTTAGGATAAAGTCAGACTCTTTCCACATTGTCATCTCACTTAGACCTCACAAAACTGCTTGCAGTGATTTATCCTGTGCCACTTTCAGGCCTAAGAGACTAAAGGTATGAGAGAGACCCACTGGCTATGAACCCACATCTGTGAATATGATGGACAACTGGATGGATGAGCTGATCTCCACCTCTGCACATCCTACCTAAAGAGCAGGAGGCTACACTCCTGCCTGACCTCACTAACATGCTTACATCTGAGAAATTGGCAGGTTTTCATCTCGCCTGAATCTTGGCTCTCAGTTCATTTTGAATCATGTCCCAAATAACATCTGAATTTCATAAGGAAGTTGCATCTGAGTTTATCCTCTGTGTCCTGCTCTGGGTTTTGAAACAGAATTGTTAATGCTTTTGGAGGAGCAGCATGTCCCACTCTGTGGGTTGATACTTCAGTACTTTCACACACAAGAGTGAGAGACCACTTCTAAAGGGAAACAACACAATCTGTGGACTAAACCTAGGCCTAAGCTTTGACTGTGACATACTAACTCAGTGACCTGCAATGACCACTTCAATAAAATAAACAAATTATGATATTTATCTCACAGAGTGCAGATGAGCCAAGTTATAACTCATGTCTCCTGAATTTAGTTTCCAGGAGAAACACACAATCAAATGCGAAAAAGAAACTTGAAATGCATTCCAACTTTCCAAGGCTTGTCATCTGTGGAGCTCAGGCATATTCAGCTCTCCTGTCATTTGTTGATTCCTTCAGTCATAAACTTATCACTTTATTTGTTCAGTAGATATATGCTGAACACCTACAATGTTTCAAGTGTGGTAGCTAAATACTAGAGACGCCGCCGTTTGCTGTGGTAAGTTTGCTAAGGTAAATTTGGCTAGATCGTTGTTTTATTTTTGGCAATACTGAGTTTTTAAGTCAGGGTTTTGTGCTTGTTAGGTAGGCACTCAGTCACTTGAATTATACTCCTAGTCTTTTTTTTTTCTTTTTGTTGGTCATGGGGCTTGGAGTCTTCAGCTCAAGGTTACCACCCTATCCCTTGAGCCACAGCACCACTTCTGATTTTCTAGTGGTTAACTGGAGATCAGAGTCGCACAGTCTTTAGTGCCCATGCTTGCCCAATCTGCAATTCTTCAAATCTGTCTCCCTGTAGCTTCTTCTTATAGAAATGCAGTGTCATCCTCCAGTCTTATGTTAATATTTATACCCATTCTAGGTACAAAGAGATGAAATTTGCATCCTAATTTGTTAATATGAATGTACAGGATTAACATGTTAATTGAATCTATAATGATATTAGATCTACAATTAGTATTTGTCTACTGTTAATTTTAATCACTATTGCATATAGTCCATTTCCTGTGGAAAAGCAAGCAGCAACATTGCTCCATTTTGCTGCTTGAAGTCAGCAAAAGTAGATGTGCAGGCCAATCAATAGTGAAGACCTGCCTCCCAGTGAGCTCTTATAATTCAACTGTTTGCTTTGTATTAGACTCAAGTCCTTAATCAGTGGCAAGGTTTTATGGGCCACTGAACGTTTGGAATTTAGCAAGTTTTATTATTGAGAGAACACTTACCCAGTATGTAGCTTGAAGTGATAGGAACCTGGTTCTCCAGCTGGGATTGGCTTTAATAAGTTGAGAACTGTTTTCTTCTTTTTCAGTATTTCTTTTCCTTTTTGGAGAATACCCTAGTTATTTCATTTGCTTGTTTGTATGATCAATAGTAATTGGCCACATTATTGCTAATAACAAGAGCAAAAACAAATCTGATATATTGGATATATTTGTATTTGGTTATTTGAAATTGGATAGGGCAGGGGGGGAAACAAGATGAAGGATGGCGGTGGGTGGAGGGAAATGGGGACCAAGATATGAGAAAGGGTATCAATGTATGTGAATTAATGTACCTTCTATCTGGCAAATATAATGTAACCCTTCTATTAATTACAATAAAAAATATATTAAAAAAGTAAAAAAAACACGAAAAAAACAAGAGTAAAAACAAAAACCAAAAGGAAAACTTTATTTTTCTCCACATGAAAGAGAAATTTAAGCAGCCTGAGTGGGTGGCCCTAGCATCTGCCATTCAAAGTCCAGGTAACAGACTTCTTCCTTGGCTCTCTCCTCTGATTTTTCTCTGGATAAAAAGATCAGCCTTATTGCTAAGTAGTCTGAAGAGCTTTGTAAGGACAAGAGAGTTCACAAGATCAGGTATTGATAACATAACCGTGGGGATTTACTAGCATTTGTGAATCGACTGTCTGTGGCTCCCACCTCTAGTAGAGAGAAGCTTCATGGTTCCCACAACATGCCCCAGCTCACTTCCCCCCCAGGGTCCCACCTTCACCAGGCCTACTTTTCATCTTGCAGCTAAGACTGGGGATTAGCAATATTTTCTATGGACCTTACCATTCTGCGCATTAAAACTGCCTGCTATTGGGGCTGGGAGTTGGCCTAATGACAGAGTGCTTCCTAGCATGCATGAAGACCTGGGTTCAGTTCCTCAGTACTACATCCATAGAAAAAGCTGGAAGTGGGGCTGTGGCTCAAGTGGTAGAAATCTAGCCTTGAGAAAAGTCCAAGGACAGTGTTGAGGCCCTGAGTTCCTGCTCTGATATAGTGTCCTTGTTTTATATTAGATCGATGGTAAGAAATGAAAACATAATTCTTTATACAATATTTGCAAAACTCTTCCTTGCCGGAGAGAAGCTCCTACCTGTGTCCAAACATCTGTCCCCAACCTCACCCACGCTTCCTCTCAACCTGAGGCTCACCTAAATCACCTTCTCCAGCTGACAGCCAGACAGCCAGTGAAATACTTTTTCCTGTTGCTGGGTGACTGGGAGTATTTTGAAAACAAGTCCTATAAATACAGCAGCTGAGCACTCTACCATTGGCTGGTTGGGCTTTCTGTGCAATGCTGACGCATTGAGGCTGGCAGAGAAGTGACAGGTGGGAATAGCTAGGCAAATATATTACTGGTCTGATGTTCCACTGGAGAGGAAAACTATTTCAAGGCTGAGTGACAACTATAACATACCCTGTTAGAAGAAAAATAAATCTTCCTGAGTCTACATTCAGGAATCTGAAGAAAAGTTAAGGGAATACTGCAAAGAAATGAGGAGGGGAAAAAAAGAAAACCCACAAATATCCATACAGTTGTCTTACCCTCAAATGCCCTGCTTCTCATGAACTGATGAATAGTTCTTTCTATTCAAGAAATTTGTGGTTATTTCTATAATGTTTTGTAGAATGCTTATTGGTACTTTCCCTCTCTCCCATCCTCTCTTTCTTCCTTCCTTGCTTTCTTTCTTTTTGCTTGCTTCCTTCTTTTGTATTTACATTCAAACTACAACCTCATACTTACTAGGCAAGAACTGTAGCCCTCTACGACTATGCCTCCAGCCCTTATTTTGTTCTGGTTAGTTCTGGCCTAGGGTCTTCCTTCCCACTTAAGAGTGTGCTTGGACTTTGGTCATCAGTTTTAGACTGAGATCACATGAGTATACCACTGTGCTCACAATGCTCATATCTTTTTTTTTTTTTTTTTGTGAGTCATGGGGCTTGAATTCTGCTTGGGTTCTGTCTCTGAGCTTTTCAGCTCAAGGCTACCAACCTACCCCTGGGCCTGGGTATTTTCCCTGAGCTCTTCAGCTCTAGGCTATTGCCCTACCCTTAAGCCAAGCTCCACTTCCCATTTTCTAGAAGTTAAATGGAGATAAGGGTCTCAGGTCCTTTTGTGCCCGGGCTGACTTTGAGTAGCTAGGATGACAGGCATGAGCCACCGCACCTGGCTTATGCTCATCTTTTTAAAAAAATTATTGTAATTAATAGAAGGGTTACATTATATTCTCCAGATAGAAGGTACATTTCTTAACAATCATTGCTACCCCTTCTCATGTTTTTGTCCCCATTTCCCTCCCCGCCCCTCCCCTCCTCTTGTTTTCCCCCTTCCCTATCCTATTTCAAATAAACAAATAAACATATATACAATACACCAGATGACAAGGTAAGATGAGAAATAACATAGTACATAAAGAACAACAGTCCAAGAGGATATAACCATCTTATGCTCATCTTTTGTTGAGATGTTGCGATGGAGTCTCATGGACTTTTCTGCCTGTGCTGGCTTGAAACATCGATCCTCCCAACATCAGCTTCTCATGAAGCTAAAATGGTGTTTGTGTCACTGGGTCCAAAGATGGTTTGGGAAGGGGTCTTGCAAACCTTTCTGTAGGCTGTCCTTGACCTTCCATCCTCTCATTCTCAAGCAACAATGTTTATAAATTTTATCGCTCAAACATTTTTCAGGAAGTGATTTTCAAAGGTGCCAGGAAGAATTTTTAAATTTTTCTTCATTTCTAGTATCCCCATCTTCACCTTTTTCTTCTGACCTTCAAGTCTGGAGTCACAGGATGTGGTCAGTGCATGGGCAGCACTGGATGAAGTTTATCTCATCTGTCCACTTAAAATATTTGCCTGCTAGGGGAGGATAAGCACAGTCCTGTCTAAACATCTTTGGGGTTCATCTTTGCAGTCACAGAGAGCTGTTTGGACGCAAGTAACTGCCTTTGCTAACACTAGGTTAATGGTTCACACACAAATCTGCCAACCAGTCTCTAGGAAAGAATGTTCTTCTGTTAACTGAATTCTAATGAGGCCAGGAAGTAGATTAGAATTTGAGATATTCTACTATTATTTTCAAACATTCAATGTAAGTGCATTTGGTCTATTTGGTCTGTTTAGTTCTCCACTGCATCATAATTAATTCGTGAAGAAATAATCAGAAGGACTTTGTAGGTTATTGGTTATTCTGTCGGAAGGGGAATGTTTTATCATTATATATCAGATACTCCAGTTATCAAGTGCAATTGAAAGATGCTGGTCTGAAATGACCTCATGAGGTAGTCATTAATGAGGAGTTCTTGGGCCAATTTAATTGGAATGTTCATGGAGTTATATTTATCTGCCTTCACATATTTGGATGAGAGTGACTGTCAGTGGGATTATGTGTGGAAACAGAAATGCCTTAATGATGTAGTAGAACATTCTGCTTAAAAATATGATCTAGCCACTATAGCCTAGGAAAGTACTTCACCAGACAGATCACTTGAAAGGTGTCACCCAGAGTCTACACAATATGAGAGAGTCATTGTGATCACCTCATCTGTGCCCAGGAAATGTCTTCCACCATAAAAGAGGACATGAGCCCCCAAACACACTGTTTGACAGCTATGTGCATCTATAACCCATCTGGGAAGGACAGAAACAATAGTCTCTGCCTGTTATCCTCTTATTTCTAGAAGAATTGGTCCTTCTTTCCCTCTACTCATCTAGTTTTACCCTCCTCAGAGTTTATTGGTCCAGCAATAGACATGGAAGCCAATCATAGATGATTGTCTAACTTGTAACATGGGAATCATGGAAATCATTCCTTTCTACATGGTTGTGTTGAAAAATGAAAACCTAGGCTCAGGCAGAAACCCCATTTACTCCTCTTGGAATAAAGTATTTGCAGTGAACATACATGAGGACTAGAACCTGAAACAGCCCAAAGTACCACTTGGGTGCTGGTAGAGTCACAGTAGCCAGCCCTGAGAGTGGCCAGAGGGTTCTGAGGGCAGCAGCTGGCTTTGCAGGAGTGAAGTTCATGGGAAGTCTTCCTCTGCGTATGCACTGCCATGCCATTTATAACACTCCCTGGGAAGCTCTGGGTTTATGGACACAGTACAGAAGAGGGAGAATTTGCATCTGGGGCCTTGCACTCTTTCCCATCTTGCTTTCTCATGAACGAATTACCATACAATGAGAAAATGAGCTCATGGGGGAAGAGATGATTAATTATAGTGGAGAGCAGACAGAGACATTTCCAACTCTAGAGTGCATGGACCCTTGCTTGTCCAAACTCTACGCTTTTCTCTTGAACACAGCTCCTCAGAGAATCAGAAAACAGTAAAGCTGTTTTCAAGGGGATCACTGATGGTTTGAAAGATACCTCAGGCAGACACATAAATTTCTCCATGGTTTTCAAGAGGGAGCAATTTCTTTGTTTGTTCATGTTGGAGCAATGCAAACAAACATAACCTCCCTCAGCCCTGCTTTTCTCTTCCCTTCTGGATTAGTCTTCTACATTAGAAGTGAGGAGAAGAGAACAAAGTGTTCTTCTTCAAAAGCTGGGTTTGTGTTTCATGGAGTTGTTTGACAAACTTGAGCACAGCAGTGAGGATAGCCACCTGCTCTTGCAGAAATCACACAGAGATGCTTTCCACAGAGCCTCTTTCTGGCTCCAGATAGGTCAGAGGTGACTTATAGTATATGTTAGGAAATGAATTCAGTAGCCAGAAGACTGGGATTGGTCTTCACAAGAATTGTTTGGAATTTGTACTTTAGAAATGAAAAACAAAAATCATTGTTCCTGTCCCTGGGAACTGAGATTGTAGATTGCTAGTGGCTAGAAAAGCACACTGCTGAGGCAGGGTGGCGAGACTGCCTTATGAACAATGGCAGCCTCAGAAGCAATACACACATACGTGTTCAAATCTGGCCCCATCTGTCAAGGAGCAGAGCCAAGATTATAGCAGGCTAATAATCAGACTGGAAGGAAAAGGCTGAGCAAAGTCCTACCAACAACATTGAAGAATCCCATTGCCATCTCAAAAGAGAACGTCACAAATTCAGTGTGTTCATCCACATTTCAAACGTTAAGTTTGGGCATTGGAATGACCGGACATTTTTCTCTGCCCCAGAAAGTAAGAAAATAATAGAAGAGGTTTGTGAAGATTAAATGAGTAAATTCTTAGGTACCTTAAACAGGTCTGACAGGTGATGACACATGCATCGGATGGTTTGTTATTCCAGGTGATTGTCACATTCGTTGCACTGAACTTACACTGAGGAGGAGAATGCAAGCGAAGGGCCCCAGAGGCAGGACCTGCAGTGTGGTTCCTCCCTTAGCTGCCTGCTGTCTATGCCGTGCTTGCTATCTATGCAGACTCTGCTTCCAGAGTCTCCTGAAGAATGTGCTGTTCGTGTTTAGTGGAATGAGTGAGGTCCACAGCACTCTGGATAGGCAAGAATGCTTATGGGCAAAAAGTAAAAGATGGGTAACGGCCTTGTTAAGCCCTATATAAGCCTGCACACAAACCCAGTCCCTAGCACAACCTCCAATCCCGTGGAAGTTTTGTGCCTTTGTGGTTTCTCAACAAACACTCCTCACCTTTTGAGGAAAAAAAGAAGAGTGCTTATGGCAAAAATGCCACAGCTATAGTAGCGTTACTCTTTAACAAAAGCAATATTTGAAAGTATGTGGGGCCACGTTATCCTGCAGAAAACCCAGCAAATGCATTTTAAAGTCCACCCACCTGTAGAGGCCAGATCTTCAAACTGTAGTTAAGCCTTTTATCTTGGGATAGGTTGAGAAAGCCTGACTCTAACTTCCCACCAGCTCTTTTTACAGTGTCTGCACCCATACATGTGTTGCAGGGGGAGAGAGAGAGAGGGTGTTTGATATCACCAACTCTTGGGGGACAAACTGCAATGACTTCTAAGGTCAACTATGAGGCAGCTGCTATGTCCCTTCCCCAGGCAACATGTTTTATGAGCCTAGATTCCTTCTGCAATTACCCTTGTAAAGAAATTTCTAGAATGTACTGCTTTTGTGTTTGAGCCAATTATAGGGTTTGAACTCAGGACCTTGTGCTCTAAATTTGACCTTTTCACTCCATGCTGGCACTATACCACTTCAGCCACATCTCCAATCCTAACAGTTCGTTGGTTAATTGAAGAGAAGGGTTTAATGGAATTTTTGGCCAGGCTGGCTTTGGATCTTAATTCTCAGATCTTAGCTCCTCTCAGTATCTGGGATAACAAGCAGAATCTACCAGTTCTAGGCTTAGAATTTACCGTGATACTAAGACAATCTATTGGTATACATTTAAATTTTAACTAAAATTCTCTAATCACTCTATTTGAAAAGTCTTCTCTTTAATTCCTACTAAATGTTTGAGCTTCTGGATGAAAACCTCAGGCTGTATTGCACAGCAGTTTTAGAATGTTCTCTGTGACTGTTCTTGCTAATAATGTTGTGTTTTAATTCTATGATTTTTACATACACGAGCCCCCAAATCCAAAGACAAAGAAATCCCATCTCTAGATGTTCTGATGTCCAGGTATGGTGCTGTCAATGTACTCTCCATAAACTGTTTCTAAGGAAGCAAAGAACATTCCAAACAGTGCTGTCACATACAGCAGTCTGGCAAGGGCAGAGAAGGTACTTAATCAGTCCACCCGCTCTGGTCATGAAAGGAATGAATTTGAAGGGTTAGGGGCCAGCCACATAGACAGCCAGGTTCAAGCCCTATGCTGCAGGCATGCTGTAATTACACACAACAATAAAAATAATTAATGGAGCATTTGACCCATTGACCTTCAGATACCTCCCACACAACCTCTACAATTCCCATTCCCTCTTTGATGACTCCCCTGCTGCTGCAGCCTGCCTGGCTGGACTACAGGGAGCCTTTTCTAGCTTTGTTCAGAAGGCTGAACCAAAGGAGAGCATTCCCCCGGACCCTCTATCTTGTGCCTGAGCAAATAAATCAACTACCTATATTACTAACATATTCCCAGTCATACACAAACACAAACATTATTATATCTCAAGATTGCTTTTAAGTTACTATCTTTTGAGTTTTAACCATTTCCCTAGAAACATGGCTCAGAAAATTCTTGCGTGGAGCAAGGATGGCACCCAGTGGCCAAACTGTTTCATCTCAGACCGTTTTTCCCTCATGGATCTTCATTTGCTTATTGCTTGGAGACAATGCATTGCCGTGCTATCTTTTCCTGAAGCAAGAGCTGGAACTCTAAATCTCCATATTATATGTTCAAGTTGAACATATAATATGTACACATGCAGACACACATCCAAACTGAGGCTTTATTAGGGGTTAACGCAGAAAAAGGCCTTCAAAATTTCTAATGTACATTGTATTAAAATCATCACACCTCTGATAAGCACAATACCATTCATGATGTCCATAAGATTAAACATCACATGGAAGCTATTACACCAATACAAACCCAGGCTCACACTCCTCACTTCCCATCTTCCTGAGTCTCTAGTTCCTAAGTTCTCATGCCTTAAACATAAGACTTTATCTCTTGACAAGTGCTTTACATTAAACTGATGTTCACAATCTCATATCCATGTTATCTTTCTTATGAGGTACTTGGCAGGCCTGGGGAGCGCGGGATAATAAAGTGCGACTGTTCTTCTTCTGAGCTTTCCAGATGTCAAGAGATTTCTATAGAGCTAGATAGCTAGATAGGCGACATGTCAAAATAATGGATCATATACTGTCTTGCTAAGAATGATGCAATGTGTCCATAATGCTTACCACCTGCAATTTCCCTAAGTTTCTAAGCAGGCTGAAACCATGGGGGCAAGAATCCACATTGATAGCACACCATAATCCAAAGAGAAATGTCTAATAAAGCAGTTTTGTATATTAATTGTTCAAAGAGTGCCACAGATAGTCTTTTTAAATGCTCAAGTTCGGCTGAAAATTCTCTTAGACTTCTTCACCATACTAACTTCCAAAACTTTCAAAATGGAACCAAGATAACAATAATAATAATAATAATAATAATAATAGCTGAATCAAATGAAATGACCTCTGGACATTGTACAAAAGGGAATATACTCATTACCTGACTCATGTAATCCCTCTCTATGTCACCTCTATAAAACTAACAAAGTAAATTAATGCTTTTGAAGAAAGAAATGACTTCTAGATAAAATTTCGCAATGTTGTTTCTGTATTCCTATTCAGCCACTTTAAGAGTAGCATTTTGTTGTTGCTGTTTTTTTTTTTTTTTTTTTTTTTTTTTGTCCTGGGGCTTATACTCTGGGCTGGAGCATTGTCCCTGAGTTCTTCAGCTCAAGGCTAGTGCTCTACCACTTGAGCCAAAACACCACTTCTGGTTTTCTAGTAATTAATTGGAGATAAGAGTCTCATGAACTTTAGTGCCTGGATTGGCTTTGAACTATGATCTTCAGATCTTAGCCTCCTGAGTAGCTAGGATTACAAGCATGAGTCACAGTGCCCAGTGAGTAGTATTGTTTTTAAGGTCAAAACAGAACATTGGAGAGGGAAAGTGTCAAAGCACATGGGTCCATTTTTATCCATGCTTCTTTTATGTTTGATCTTGTTTTTGAGACAGAGTCTTGCTCTGTAGTTCATACTAATCTCAAACTCACTATATAGTCATGCTGGTCTCAAATTCACTATCCTCCTGCCTCAGTGCTGGGATTATAGGTATGTACCTACACATGACACTTACTTTTTGGGTTCTTGACTTTCAGTTGGTTCACACATGAAATCCAAATATGTTAACCCTACCCCTCGCACAATTAATTCATGTGAGATAATCATGTGAGACATTTTTATACCCACTGCTATTTTTCTGTATTTAAAACACTTTTACTAAAGATTTATTTATAGGAAGCACTAGTGTACGATATGGATATTGATGAGATTAAGATTCTGCTTATAATTTATTTTTATTGTATTATATTGTCAGGATAATACATAGTGGATACATTACTTCTCAAACATTGATACTCCTTCTCATGTTTCTGTCCCCCTTTCCCTTTAAGATTCTTTTTTTACCTAGAAATAATTACTTTTCTTCTCATGAGTATTATTCCATTTTATTACCCCTCAAATACAGTCATCATGACACACTTTGAAAAGTGATGTATAAAATACAGTAAAATTAAGATGAGCCAAATTTTCTACCAAACCCCTAATTTTTTTTGCCAGTCCTTGGCTTGAACTCAGGGGTTGAGCACTGTCTTTGGACTTTCTCAAGGCTCGAGCTCTACCACTTGAGCCTCAGTACCACTTCTGGCTTTTTTCTATGTATGTGGTACCGAGGAAGCGAACCCAGGTCTTCGTGTATGCTAGGCAAGCACTCTACCACTAGGTCAATCTCCTGACTCCCCTCCCCCACTAAATTTTGTAGAAATTCAGTTCAAATCTTTGAGTATTCAAAAATCATTTTTTAAACCCCAAGCTATTTTTGTCAACATTTGTGTTGCTTTGTGTTTAACTTTCCCTTTTCCTCCTAGATATATTTTAGAGGCCTTTAAATTAATAGCCCTTTATTGCTAGGAATGGCATTGTTTTGCAGGTGAGGAAACTTTCAGAAACGTTCAGTGAAGTAGGAGGTCTGGTAGATGCTTTGTCTGTTTAGGATTTGCTTAGTTTTGTCCTGCTATTTCTAGCCTTACAGGGACTGCACAAGAGGGCAGCTCTTGTGCCTGAAACTACATGGCATGCTTAGGCCAATTATTCTCCACTCACTTTACAGCCTCTGTGATGCTTTGGGACCAACAGAATCATGAGTAAAACATAGTGTTGAGACTTCAGATGGCCCTATTTCCAATGGAGAGAAAACATCAACAAAAACAGAAAACCCAGTTGTAGTCCTACTGAATCAGTAAATGATTTCAAAAACCAGTAGAAGAGGCAAAGTACAGAACCAAACAAAAACACACTCATACACACACATACTTGAGAAAGCTATTTTGAGGTCCAAGAAAATAATAAGGATTTAAGAAAAGTTAGGCAGCAGGACACCAGTGGAGAATCTTATTTATTAAAGAAATTGCTGAATTAACGGAAAACAAGTTTGAAGAGGGCTCTTCTCCCAGGAGAGAAGAGAAAGGACCTCATCACAGAGCTCTCCAATGGCCAGAACTTCTCTTACAGAAAGAAAACAAATCCCTTTGTTTTCATATGGCTCAGGCTGCACAGGGAAGCTGGGAACATCTTTTAAAGCAAGGGGTTTTAAGCAAGAGAATTCAAGGCTTGATACAAAAATGTTCTGACATTCCTATTGACATAGGTTTCCACTTGAAATTATATGCCCTATAATTCCTCCTGCCTTTAAAATGACAGTTTAATGAATTTGCTCACAAGGTAGGAGTTTCTTTAGCATTAAGCTACCAAAGTGAATAACCCAAGGATTTTTTTTTCTCAAAAACTGCTTCTAGTATAACCATTTAATTAGACAGAGGCAATGAGGGTTTGTGCTGCAAGGCAGGAAGCAGTAAATGTGAGGAAAAGGAAGGCCAAGTGAGGTCATTTTGCCTGAAGGACAGCTAGAAAAACTCCAGGGAGAGAGGAATATTGAGGTGAATCCAATGGATTGTTAAGGCCTTAAATGTTCAGAAATGGGAAGGAGGAGGGGAATAGTGGCGAAGATAAGAAAAGTACAGGCGGGGGAAACATCTAATACAACTAATAAAGGATATTGGTAGGTGAGAACTCAGTAAACAGGCTGGGAAAGTGAACTAGAGTTCTGAGTACCCTGAACGTCAAATAAGAGGATTCAAGTGGACAGAATCAAGAAACTCACAGAGGATGCCTCCTGAGCAGCACCTGGCACCCACAGAAGAGTACAATTCATGTGTCAGCGGGCTCGGGGTGCATGGTGGGGGTGGGGGGGTTGTTCTGTGGATGCTGAATGATCAGTGAGGGGAAGTCAGCCATAGTGACTGCTAGGCTATGTGGTCCCTGGAGTGAGTGGAGTGAGCTCAGTCATTTCCTGGCTCCACATGTATCCTTACAGAAGTTTGAAGTAAAGGGAAACCCGGAGGAAGAAGGTACTGATCTAGTTTCAGGTGGCCTTGAGTTCTGGAATGTTTCCATGCCTTTGGCCAATTTAGTTCCTCTTCGCAGGCCAGAGGTCAGGGCTCTCAGTGGGCCCCTCACTAAAGGATCACCACTGGACCTGCTACAATTGGCAACCAAATGGGATTGCCCTTTATTTTATTGCATTGGGTCCTGACTGCCTAGGTCTCTAAGTTTGACCTGTAAGGAGTGCAGCCCTGAGCTAGCCTGGTTCAGCAGGGGACAGGAGAGGGTGTGAGTCCATTCTTCTTTCCAGTTCTTAGTGACCTTCTGGAGACATTGCTCCTGACAGATAGTGGTAGTGTAAGCTGTTCTGAGGTGAGGTCAGGGTCATTACAGGATGTATTTGGGTTGGCCAGGTCCTTGAAAGGCCCTCAATCTACAGCCTGCTGAGCCAGCAGGAAGGAAGGCCAGGTTCCCCTACAGACCTGATCCCCACAAACCACTCTCTCCCCAGCAATTTCAATAGTCAGGAGTGACAAAGTACCACCATCCTTTTCCTGTTGTGGTATTTGATTAAGAAACAATTCATAAGGAACACTGAGTGCTTTAGTACCAGGCATGCCACATATTTATGGACAGGGCCTGAGCAATGCTGGCTATTGGCTTGGGAGCAGAAGTTGCCCTTTAAAGGCACTGAACTGGGGTGGCTTCTCCCTCCACAATCAATTTCCCTCTGAACAAAGCAAAACTGCAAACAAAAAAACACCCAAACCTTGGATATTAAGCAAAACATAAACACCAATTAAAATCAAAACAACCCCCTAAATTAAAGAAACAAGGATGAGGGAAGAGTCAGAATAGATGAGCTAGAAGGTGATACTCAAATGCCATGCCAACAATCCCTTGGAAATAATTGGATGGAACTGGAAAGCTGTGATGAGACTTCTGAGCAAGAAAACTAAGAAGTAACTATAGAAAAGCAAGCTACCAATGTGGGGTCCTTTCTGGCTCTCACGTCCTAGCCTCTCCCAGGCCATGGAGGAGCCATTGAAGGAACGGCTGTCCTGAGGGGGAGGATCTGGAGATGCTCCTACCCCACGAGGCAGCAACGTGAGCTATCCTGTCTCTGTCACCTGGCAACCCTCTAGGGGAGTCACTTCACTTCATCCTTGCTGTCACCTTGCTCTGGATGGAGGCCCTGATGTGACTTGCTGTTCTCAGAATGTGTTCTTTATAAGAGGGTACTGCAGGGCAGGGCTTTCCCACACTTAGGAAAAGTGTAGACACAGCAGTGGGCTATGGTTGCTGTGTGTGGTGCCTCTGTGCCACTCGCTGGAGGATCACTTTCTAAAAGGCATTCCCAGCTGTGGCCAGCCTAGGGCGTGAGATAGCCATCATGCCTGCTTGTTGTTCCAGCATCTTGTGAAAGCACATGACAAATGCAAGCCACTGGCACAGCAGTATCAGCAATCCTGAAACCTAAAGCTTTTTTCTACATATGAGACTATCTCACGAGACAGTGCTTCTCAAATCCAAATTACTCAATAAAAAGCCTTGAAAAACCATATGTATGGTTCAGTCTGCAGAGGAGGCTGTAATGATCCTGTTTGGGCTGTGGCCTTCTTATTGCAGCATAGAAATGCCATAGGAGGGGTTCCACTCATGGTACTTTCTTTTATTTATTTTACCAGAATATTAATTTGTGGGCTGAGGCATTAGAACTGAAAACTTGAAATATGAAAGGGATAGTCCAAATCCAAACAGCCAACTTGAGTTACTGGTGTTTAATTACTGAGGTTGATACAGTGACGAAAATGAGTTTCTCTCTGATTGCAGCTGTAATCCAGGCAGTTCTGAATTGGAAGAAGGGACAACGAATTGGCAGTATAACATGAGGACATCCACCAGTTGGTTTTAATTGGTAAACTGGCTGTATATAGGGATAACCATTTGGTCTGTCCATAGCACTGGAAACCAAGGAAAATACATAAAATCACAGGAGCATATAATTGGTCTACTAAACTCATTTTCTTATGTTATCACAGCTGGCATCTTCAGGTTATTAAAAGCCTTTAAAATAGCCATCTTCAAAGAGATCTAATTGTCAATATGGTCTTTATACATTAATCTGGTTAGCACCGAACTGAATAGATATAAACAGGCCCTAAAATCGACCCAAATTTTCTGTATACAACTTTCTTATTTCAAGTTCATGAAAGACCAGTAAATTTTAATGAGGATACAAACCATTTTGTGTATCCTGGTTTCCTCATTAGATGCATGAGGCAATCAACCCATAAAGAATAATTGATTAACATTATAAATTGAATCAGACGTTTAAAGATAGTTAATTCATTAGTTCCAGGAAACTCTATGATCTTTGTGCCTATTTCCTGAGGTATAAATGACATATCAGAATCAGGAAAAATAAGTCCAGGTTCTGACAAAGACAGAACTCTAACTGGAAAGTCAGCATTTTCAAATCTAACCACATGTAATCTATTCCATAATATTTTGGGGAGAAATAAAGTTATTCCAACAAAGCAAAGAGAAAGCAACTCTACCTTGTCATCCCAGAA
This sequence comes from Megascapheus bottae, assembly GCF_031878675.1. Classification (NCBI taxonomy): domain Eukaryota; kingdom Metazoa; phylum Chordata; class Mammalia; order Rodentia; family Geomyidae; genus Megascapheus; species Megascapheus bottae. The sequence continues at coordinate 6,497,213 of NC_143520.1, read as the reverse complement.
AACAAAGAAGTATGAGAAAAGAAGACCAGATATAAGGCACGGTAAGGTGGAATTAGCCTGGCAGTAGGGTTAGTTGAGATTTACTACAGCTTGTACACAATACACCTTATATACAATCTATCTTCATTTAGCCACATGCAGTGAAAGGAAATTAAGAGAAATTAATGCTACGTATGACAAGCTCTGATATTATGGGACTCCATTTCCCCTTCTTTCTGGAGTGGTCAGTGTCTACCACATCTGTCCTTACCGCATGGCCATTCAGCCTGCACTCGTCCTCTCATTCTCTGCAGATCATGCTGGCTGCAAGGTGCCTTGACTACGGTTTCTAGTGATGCCCCTTCCACTGGGCTGCTGCCTTCTGGTCAGTGCTGCTGATGGTCTAGTGGTTGAGTTATGGTGACAGGTCACGCCCATAATGGGGCTGAACACCAGACAAGTCTTTCATGTTCGCTCATAGTCTTAGCTAAGAGCGTGAATCCACAGGCAGCTCAGGCAAGGGAGAGGATACATCTTAGGCTGAACATGGAGTCATCTAAACAGCAAGGCTTATAGGATTTTCCCTTTTCTCTCTGTCCTCCCTCTCCCTCTCTCTTTTCCCCTTCCCTCTTCCTCCCTCCCTCTCTCTGGGGTTTGAACTCAGGGGCTTCACATTTGCCAGGTAGGCATTCCCCCACTTGAGTCCTGTTTCCAGCCAGGGAAGAATTACTGACTCCGAGGGATCTCGGTTTCTTATGTGAACAATAACCACACCTCACTGAGCTCTCAGAGAGTTCTGTATGCTGGTTTTGGTGTCGCTGGGGCTTCTGCTAAGGCTCGTTATATGTTTAGTATATTTGACCTCCACCTATCTTTTAGCATCAGATGTTGAAATCCTTTCTTCTTAAATACTGTACTGGTCCCAGCAGATGGAGTTAAACTTTCTCATAATGCATGAAATCTTATGGGTAACTCTGATACCAGATTTTAAATAACTACACCTTTTCCCCTATTTTAAAAGGCATCACAGAAGCTAAGGTTAAAATATATTCAAATGTACCTGGCTTGTCTTTGAATATTGGCCAAAACAAAGCCTTGCTTTCCTGAGATTCAATTAGATACATATAGTGTTAGAGAAGTGTCACTGTGTTATATTCCAGCCTGGAATTTCTAGAAACACTTTTTCACTCTCAATATGCAGGATTATGTTAAACCCATTACATTTTAAAATTATTGCTGTTACAACAGACATCAGCTACCAATTATGATAACATTTTACTTACATTATATATCAGGAAAAAAGCCATTTGGTTAAAATTATCAACTATATCTCAATTACTTTGTAATAAGATATTAGCTAATATCTTTGGAGAAAACCTAGAGTAAATCAGTTAAGTTAATAATCATGATAATTTTAAGATGAAAGAACCCTATGTTCTCAAATTTAAATACTTCATAGTTCCAGCATATTTGTGAGCTAGCAATAGAGATTATGGCAAAGTCTAGACAATGGTTTTTCCTAGTTCTAAGCAAAGAATTAATGTAGGTTAATGACCTTTAGAAAGTGGATGCTCTGGATTTGGCTTGCTATTGTCAGGGACAACTCAGACACATTTAGTTCATTGCAAGCATTTCAGTGTTTCTCCCTGTCTATCATGCTCCTCTTTTAGCAATGATGACTAAAAATAAAAATATATGATAACAGAACATTTTAATTAGAAATGAAAAGTATCAGGATATTCAATCAAAAATTAGATATTTCCACAAGTAATAATTTTAGATAACTAAACCTATTTCCATGTTTTCTTTTACTTTAAAAATTATTTTTAAGATGATGCATAAAAGTATAACACTATGTATACTTATGGCAATACCATGAAATAATTTATGATCCGTGTCTACAAATCTTCATTAGCTCACTCCTGTAATCCTAGCTAGTCAAGAGGTTGAAATCTGTGGATCATAGTTTGAAGCTACCCCAGGCAGGAATGTCCATGAGACTTCTATCTCAAGTACCCAAAATTGCAGCTGTGGTTATGACTCAAGTGGTAGAGTACTGTCCTTGAGCAAAAAAGATCAAGAACAGTGCCTAAGTTCAAGCCCTAAGATACACACACGCGCTCGCACACACACACACACACACACACACACACACATATACACAAAAGCATTAAATATTGTTATGGATTAAATATATTAAAGTTTTTATAAGCCATATATTATAGTTATATATTTCCATGACGTTAATAGTCTTTTTCTTTTCTTTTCTTTTTTGGTGGATCTTAGGGCTTGAACGTGGCCTAGGCATTGTTCCTGAGTTCTTCAGCTCAAGGCTACCACCCTACCCTGGAGCCAAGCCCCACTTCCTGTTTTCTAGAGGTTAATTGGAGATAAGAGTCTCAGGTCCTTTTGTGCCCGGGCTGGCTTGGAACCTTGATCCTCAGATCTCAGCCTCCTGAGTACAGGTGTGAGTACAGGTGTGAGCCACCACGCCCAGCTTGTAACATAACCGAATAATTGGTTTGAGTTCTAGAATATGTTGTTCTTTGGATATATGCAGTCATGCATCTAGTCATTTCTCTGTTTAATTAGTATTGATTGTTACTATGTTCCAAGAAACTGAAAAGGTAGTGGAAATAGAGCAGTGAGTAAAATAGAGAAAGTCTTACTGTAAGGGAGATCACCTGCCAGTCGGTCTGTGCTGAAGAGGCCAATAGCATGTTCTCAACTTTTCAACTTCTAGAACCATGAGCTAAAGAATTCTCAACTCCTTATAAATTATTCAGACTTGTGTATTTTTCTCCAATAATAGAACAAGATAATGCACCGGATGCTGGGCTTTCCACAAATGGTTCTCGATGCTGTGGTTTGTGATTGCTTTGTCTCCCTTCTCAGACGTCAGCTATGATTTTTGCCAGGTTCCATCACTCCTTTTGATGTGAGGTATCACTGTTGGTCTCTTTCATAAGTATTTGCCTAATAATAAAGCACCTGTTCTAGACAGGGATCAAGCAGCTTATAGCAAGCAATGTGTGAGGTGTTTGTCCCATTATGTTGTTTATGTTCTAATAATCTGATTCTATTGTTAGACTAAAAGATGTCTGTGCCATTTTTTTCCCTCAGAGGATGAATGTATCTATGGGCAAATGAGAAAAGTAGCAACATAAAAGTCTAGCTTTATGGTTGTTGCTTAGAGGCTTTTCTGCATACTCTGGACTCAAACTATGATTCTTCAGACTTCAACTTCCTGAGAAGCTAGGACTCTGGGTGTGAACTAACGGCACTAGGCTCACTAAACCTTTTAAAAAGGAAGGAAAAAGTTTTCTTATCTCCTTATGTTTTAGCCATTTCTAAAACTTCCTGCTAGGACTACAAGGAGACAATTGCAAATTCTGGACTGTGCTTAAGAGAAGAGTGGTGACTAAGATAAGGAGGAATATCCAATATTCATTCATAGGCTCATCAGGTATTAGAGGGCCACCTTGGGCAGTTAGTAGAGTATGATGGTTAAGTGCTTCAGTTCTTGAGCCAGATTATGGCATCCAACAGTCATTTAACCTTGGCCTGGTTACTCAGTATTCCACGCCTGGTTTACTCACCTGAAAATAATGTGCATAGCACTATACAGCGTTATGAGGCTTAAATGAATGAATTCAGGTAGAATGCTACATTATACTTAGGCACACAGTAAGTAGCAAGCATCTAGTAGATGTATTATTTCAATTTCTTTGCACACTTTTATACATAAATAAGATAGTAACACATTAAGATTTTAAGCGATTTTAAAAGCAAATACATATAAAATCAGAAGTCCTAGAGCAGGATGTATGGCTCAGGTGGTAGGACCCTGAGTTCAAACCATAGTAACTAAAAAAACCAAAAATCATAAAGATCTTGACTCTCACGATATTACACAGAGTTTTCTGCTTATTTAACAAATAGGAAGAGATTCAGAATAATTTAAATAATTATTAAGGAAGCACTTAATTACATGGAGTTTCTCTTCCTCTCTAAAATGTAAATGTATGGATATACTCTGTCCAGCAATGTTCCCTTAATCCCTGCAGTAGCACTAGTTCTATGGAGACAAGTGATGAACGATTGGGATGCCAGATGAGGTCAAATTTTATCAATCAGTAGCGCCATCATTTCTTTCCTTACCTTGAACTTGTCAACTTCTGCTTTGGAACATGTGGCATGGTACGATAGCACCTAATTCAAAAAGGGGGAAAAAAAAGAACTTCAATAATTAAAAGCAGGACAGCATTTTCTGAAATTCTCCTGGCTTTAAAAAGCAAGCTTTGTTCATGAGATAATTTTTGATATAACAGTAGATTTGAATGTATGACAAGACTTTCATGAATGATCTGCGACAAAGATCAAAACCAGGTGAACCTGTCACCATGTCATGTTAGCTGGAAATCACCACATCGTGTATAACTCAGATACAAAGGCCAAAATGGAAGTCTATTAGCTTGGGGTGGTCGGATGACACTGCTCTGCTCAGTGACTATTAGTACAAGTGTTCACTTCCTTTTTCTTTCTTCCCTGTATTCCATCTTAAAATCTGTCGACTCAGAGTTAACAGCCCTAACTGTGAATGCCAGCTTGTTATGGACATCTGAACAGTAAGGGGAATAGGAAGGAGGCTGGTAAAAGTGGAGCTGTGTTGGGGCTGGAGTTTGGCCTAGTGGTAGAGTGCTTGCCTAGCATGTATGAAGACCTGGGTTCAATTCCTCAGTATCACATACACAGAAAAAAAGCCGAAGTGGTGCTGTGGCTCAAATCATAGAGTTCGAGTCTTGAGAAAGCCCAAGGGCAATGCTCAACCCCCCCCCCCAAAAAAAAGAAAAAAAAAACAAAGAGAGAGAGAGAAAAAGAAAGAGAGTGGAGCTGTGGTATTTCATCTTGAGTGAAAAAGCCATGTGACAGTGTCCAGGCCCTGAATTCAAGCAACACCCGCAAACACACGCGCGCGCATGCATGCACACCCACACCCACCCACCCACCCACCCACACACACCCACACACACACACAGATACACACACAGCATTGGCCCTAGGCTGCCATGTCCACAGCTATTTCTTCTTCTTTGTTTTTTAATGGAAGAAATAAACAAGTACTTACACCAGCATTAGTATGTTATGAGGTAGTCATGCATAGTATATATATTAACTATGTAATAAATATAATGTGTGTTTTAAATGCACTCATCATCTACAGAAGTCACAAATAAGTGTAACAAATCCTTCTGCATTTACCAAGTTTAGACAACTAATTGGCTCTGAAAAGTAACTCAGTATTTCTCAATCCAATCAGCCATAGGACTCTATCTTGTGTGTGTGTGTGTGTGTGTGTGTGTGTGTGTGTATGTATCCTGCAGCTTGAACTCAAGGCCTGGGTGCTGTCCTTTAGCTTTTACCCTCAAGAATAGTGCTGTAGTACTTGAGCCATAGCTCTATTTGTAGCTCTTTTTTGGTAGTTAATTGAAGAGTCTTGTGGACTTTCCTGTTTAGGCTGGTTTCAAACTGTGATCCTCAGATTTCTGCCTCCTGAGTAGCTTGGATTATAGGTGTGCGCCATCAACATCCATTTATTTTATGTGTGGGCATATGGCTTAAACTCAGCCTGGGTGTTGTCCCTGAGCTCTTCAGCTCAAGGCTACCACCATACCCTTGAGATAAGCCCTACTTCCCATTTTCTAGAGGTTAATTGGCGATAAGAGTCTCAGGTCCTTTTGTGCCCAGGCTGGCTTTGAACCTTGATCCTCAGATCTCAGCCTCCTGAGTAGCTAGAATTACAGACATGAGCCACTGCGCCCAGCTTCAACATTCATTTTTAAATGGTAAACATAGTAACATGCCAAGCTAGTAACATATGAATCAAGAACAGTGGTGCACACACCATATGTGAATGGGCACACTCAACAATGGGTAGCACTGGAGGGTTAGAACCCAGTCTCTTCAGCTCTACTGCCAGGGGTGCATCTAATTCCCAGAATTGTGAGTTTAGGCAATCTCTTTGGGTCTCTTGTAAAATGCCATAATAGTGTTACTACAGAATCATTCACTTCTTAAATAATTTAGGTTGTTTGGTTTGGTGTTTTGAGACAGGGTCTTATTACATTGCCTCTGTAGACCTCAAACTTGTGATCCTCTATCTAATTCTCTCAAGTGCAGGGATCACAGAACTGCATTACCACATCCCTGCAATCTATGCTTTAAGATTAGAAGTTCCACCTGAAAATATTCATGAGGGTTATTTTCCTTTGTTTTTAATTGAAAGTAATATAACGCATTGTCAAATGTATAACAACTTTTGGTTTTTGTTTTTTTTCTATGTATATGGTACCAAGGAATTGAACCGGGTTTTTGTGCATGTTAGGCAAGCACTCTACCACTAGGCCAACAACCTAGCCCATAACAACTTTTTAAAAAGAGTAACATTTATAGGCATATATATATATATAGATATATAATCAAAGAATTATGTTAGGTTTTAAGTTGTTCTAAATACAACTTTTTAAAGTCCCATTGAATTGAATATCTTCTTTCTCATTGTAAACTTTTTTACTACTTCTTTTTCTATTTTTTGCAATTCCTTTCTACTTCTGTAAGAACTCACAATACATTCTATGAGGTTTTATTATTAACAACAAACTGATTTTCTGCAAAGGATATGTTAACCACAGCAAGTCTGTGGGATGGGTTTGTACTTCAGAGTTCTTAAGAATATTAAATGCAATAACACATGACAAATAAGATATCAAGCTATCAACTGTTGTTTATTATGTTAATGTTATTTTAAAAATTGACCATATATATTTGATCATCATATTATCTTCATTGATTGTAATTATGACTTGATATACATACAAAAAATCAATGTTCTTTTAATTAAAATTTTAAGATAAGCTATCATTTTAGAGTTTCTTACTGTTTACAGGTAAGAAATGTTGCAGATTCCATATTCAAACGTACCTTTATTTCTCAAAAATTAGTTCAGATTCAAGGTGCAGTTCAAAATCTCTGCCACCAGATGGTGCTTAGCTAGGTTTTTAGCATCTTAGTATCTGAAGTTTACTGCTCTTCACTTGTTTAAATCAACTAGTCCCACTCCTTTATTATTAAAAAAGTTGGGCCGGGGAGTTTTGCCTAGTGGTAGAGTGCTTGCCTAGCATGCACAAAGGCCTGGGTTTGATTCCTCTGCACCACATACATAGAAAAAAGCCATGAGTGGTGCTGAGGCTCACCTGGTAGAGCTCTAGCCTTGAGAAAGTCCTAGGACATATATATGATATATATATCATATTATATATAGATGATATATATGACATATCATATCATATATATCAAAGATATATATGAGATACATATATATCAAGGATCATATACATGTATATCATAAACATCAATTCCCAATCTGTAATATAAGTACAAGTGTTTTTCTGTTTTTCATTTTGTTTTTGAGGGGAAGTCTCTAAATTGCCTAATATGTCCTCAAATGCTCATGCTCAAACAATCTCGTCTTGTGCATAGCAGGGATTGTCTTTATGCATCACTGTATCTTTTAATGAACTAAAGTTTCACATTTTACTTTTGTGTGTATGTTGACTTTTTTCATGGTTATTGTTTTATGTGCCATTTTCAAGACATTTTACCTACTAACAAGTCATATACATTTCTGATAGCATGTATTTTGAGATACATATCTTAGCTTGTGTTTGATACTTACATCTATAATATGTATGAAATTGCATTTATGCATAGTATAAGGTTAGATGAAGATAAAAATTTCCTCGGTTACTTTTCCTTTTCTTATATCTTGCTTATTTACTCTGCCTGTTTGACAAAGGTAATAAGAAGGCAGCTTTCACTTTCAAATATCTTTTTTTATAAGAGTTTCCTGTGTCTTTTTATATGACTCAGAGCCAGTCAGGACAGTGGGGGAGGGGTTTGGCTAAAAAAAACCCCTTTCAGCCATCTTTGTTTTTTTTTTTTTTGCCAGTCCTGGGCTTGAGCTCAGGGCCTGAGCACTGTCCTTGGACTTTCTCAAGGCTAGAGCTCTACCACTTGAGCCTCAGCACCACTTCCGGCTTTTTTCTATGTATGTGGTACCAAGGAATCGAACCCGGGTCTTCATGCATGCTAGGCAAGCACTTTAACCACTAGGCCAAACTCCCAGCCCCCCTTCCAGCCATCTTTTCCTACAAGCATGGAGTCCCATGTGGGTGACCAGAAAGAAATGGACAGCTAATAGAGAAGACTATGCCTCTAGGCAGCAAAGAGCCCTTCCAGTAAGCCAACCTAGGGGATGATAGCACCATCCCTACTAAGATTCCCTAGGAAAGCCAGTAAGCTAAAGGAGCAGATTCTTTAAGGCAAATCAGCATTGAGTCTGGCTAAGGAACATTTCGTCTTTTCTTTCACAGCCAATTCCTCCTGCTTGGTTCTAAAGGATTTCCTGGGCTGCCTTCAGGAAGATGGAGGGACTTCATTGCTCCAGCTAATCTTCTGTGTTTGCAATGAAAACCTCACCACGTCTGTATCCCATCACATACCACATAGGCTCACACAACTCTGCCTACCTGTAAAGGTACAACAAGGATCATGCTTAGTTCAGCTTTGCATTGAAAAGGTTGTGATAAAATGTGGTCACCTTACTATTTTAATCTGCAGATACTGCTGAGGCCCAAAGAGGCCTGGAGTCACCAACCACATCTGAGTTATTCTTCCTCCTCCATCAGTTTTGATTCTGCCATCACCATTCCCCTGAGACATTTTTTTTGCTGCCAGCCACTGACACATCTTGCAGGAGTTTTGAAGTTGGAGTATTATTTCTCCTTTTTCTCGTTTGAAAAGTTTCTTCTCTAAGTTTTCATGACAGTGTACTATTTTGGTCTTCATCCTATCACTACCCCCCCCCCCCCATTACAGTCCCTGTCATAGCTTTCCATACCCTCACTGTGTTGATAGCTTCCAAATTCAGTTCTAACCTCTTCTTGAGCTGCAAACTCACATGTACACAGCCAACACTATGAATTCCTACTTAGAGAACTCCTTGGCAACTCAAATTTATCACAAGTTGATTTTTCATACCTGTGGAAGGCAGAATACTGCTCTCCTAGCTCACCCTACAAGATCTCTTGCTGAAAATATTTCAACCCCAAATCTGCAAATATGTGATGCTAGATAATGAGACAAATAAAAGCTGTCCGATGGAATTAAGTTTGCTAATGAACACATTTTACTATGCAAGATTAGTATTTTAGATTGTTGGAGTGAATTTCCTGTAATTTCAAGGGACCAAATGAGTGTAAGAAGGAAATCAGAAGAGCCAAAGTTGGAGTGATGAAATGTGAGACCAGCTAGTGCCATCTTTGGAGATGGAAAAAAACTAGGAGCCACAGGATAAGGTAGGTAGGCTCTAGAAGCCAGAAAAGGAAAGGATGTCTATTATTATCCCATTAGTGTCTTGAACAACAAATGTAAACCTGCTCCCACTGTGATTATCATCTTAGAAGACCCTTTCAGACTTCTGGTTTCCAGAAGTATAAGATAAATACAGGCTGTTTTAATCTACGAAGGTTGTGATGACTGTCAAGACAGCAACAGGAATGCGAACAAACACACAAGTGTTGTCTTCCTTGGCCTGCATCAGTTATAAACATGGCATTTCCTCCAATCCATTGTTTAAAGCAGAAGTCAGATCTTAGTCTTTTCTTATTTTTATCACACTAAAATCCATCAGAAAAAACTGTGTTGTTTCCACTCCTGTGTTTGTAGTGTTTCCTCTCCATTGGCACTACCCGGCCTCTGTCTACCATCTTTGCTCCGCCTGGGCTCCTATAGTAATCCATCCATTTCTGCCCAGGATTTCTCAAATCTTTGAGTGATCTTTCACAAATCAAAATCTGATCTTATCAAACCCTCAGCTGAACACTTTTTTTTTTTTAATCTGTCATGGGGCTTGAGCTGAGGGACTGGGCACTATCCTTTAGATTTTTCACTGAAGGCTAGTATTATATCATTTGAGCCACACCTGCACTTCTGGTTTTTGCTGGTTAATTGGAAATAAGAATCTGAATGGATTTCCTGCTTGAACTGGCCACAAATGAGATTCTTAGATCTCAGCCTCCTGAGCAGTTAGGATTATAGGCATGAGCCACTGGAACCCAACTCATGTTTTATTTTTCTGATATAGCAGTATGTCCTCACCTTACCTTGTAATTACTCTGCTCTTCAGTGGATGTCCACTAAACATTGCTGCATTTTCTTTAATATGATTATGACCTTTTTACATGGTTTAGGTTAACCAGGCTTAATCCAAATACAAGATCTGGCGATTGGCATCTTCCCAAAGTACATGTAATGTTGCTAATGTTCTTTTCATCTACTGCAGTCCCATGTATCTCCTTTTGGATCTGAATATATACCCAAGTAATTTGCTATCTCAGAGCTTCCTCTGACTTCATTGTCTGGTTGGCACCCCTTCTGAAACCAGGATGAATGTCACACATCTTCAGTGAAGTCTTGTCCGGCCATCTTGAGAAACTCCTTGCCCTGACTTCTTCTGTTGACAGACTATTTCCTTCACTTCTCTGATCACAACTGGTGATGTTTATCTGTTGACCCTGGCCTGCCTTGTTCACTAGACCGAGCACCATTGTCGTGGTTTCGATCTGAGATGTATTCTAAAGCTAAAGCTCATGTATAACAAGACTTGGTGGAAACAAGACTTGTAAGTTACTGAGAACAAGAGCTCCTCTTTGAAGGGGCTATTGTGCCCCAACCTCTCATCTCTTTCTCATCCCGTATGGCTTTCCAAATGCCATAAAATAAGTTATTTGTTCTATGATACATTTTATGCCATAAGGTTTGGCCTCATCTCTGGACCAACTCTGTGGAGTCAAATGACTATGGATTGAAACCATGAGGCAAAATAAATCTTTCTTTCTTTCTTTCTTTCTTTCTTTCTTTCTTTCTTTCTTTCTTTCTTTCTTTCTTTCTTTCTTTCTTTTTTCTTGAGTGAAGAAAAGTTGACTGATACCACCCCATACTTGGTCACCAGGGTATACTGTGTCCTATCCTTAAAAGTAGCCTGATAGACAGTTGGTACTCAATATATTTTATGAGTAAAGGAATAAATGATCAACAGAGAATAAACTTTACTTTATTTTCCACGTTCCTCTTTGTTGTATTAGCAGGTTTAGTTGGTGTTACTGTTATCAATGAAACTGTAATACACATTCCATATGAACATATACTGAGCAGTACAGGAAGGAATTTGAAACTGATAAAAACACAGAGTGTTCCAATGAGTATAAATTTCTCATCCGCAAAATAATGCATATACTATTTATGACATAGTTACATTTTTCTGACATTCCACCTTAAGAAGTCCTCTTGTATTTTATCTGACAACCTTACTTTTACTGGATCCAAATTAACAAGGGGGAAAACAAACCTGGCAAATGCTAAGCCCTATATCAAGATGCTCATGTTTGCCCTTTCGCCTACTACCCTTCTCCACAGGACTTTTTCTCTCCATTGGTTTGGCTAGCAAGTTTACTAAATGCCTTGAATATAAAATGCTTTCCACAAGGCTTTGCTACTGTGATGAGTTGAATTGCAGTCTTCAGTTTGCCAAATTTACTTGCTAAATTCCTAACCCTTAGACTGTGACCATATTTGGAGGTAGACTTCTTACGCAGCAGTTGAGGTAAACTGGGATAATAGGGGGCAGGAGTGCAGCATAATAGCTTTGGTTATAAGAGGAGTACACTATGACACAAACAACACAGTGACTGAGGGGGTTAAGAACACAGCAAAATGGTAGCTCAGAAGAAATCAAATCTGCAAATGCCTTGATCTTCCACTTAGCTTCTAGAACTATTAGAAAATAAATTTCTAGTGTCTAAACCACTCAGTCTGTGATATTTTCTTAAAGGTTATGGCAGCCCTAGCAAACTAATACAGCTATGTAGAGAAACTCTGTGATGAAACTGAAGGAAAATAACAAAAATAAGTTCTGATTACTTTTAGCATAGCCAGTCTTTAAGGAAAGTCATTATTCTTTTATTTGTAAATAATATTATATGGCACTGATAATGACTAAAAAACTTTCTATAGTTAATAATAAAATGAAGTAAAGACTCATATTTTTTTTTGCCAGTCCTGGGCTTGAGCTCAGGGCCTGAGCACTGTCCTTGGACTTTCTCAAGGCTAGAGCTCTACCACTTGAGCCTCAGCACCACTTCTGGCTTTTTTCTATGTATGTGGTACCGAGGAATCGAACCTGGGTCTTTATGCATGCTAGGCAAGCACTTTAACCACTAGGCCAAACTCCCGGCCCAAAGACTCATATTTTTAACTGCTATTTTGAAAATCTTTTGTAAATGAAAAGTTCCTTCTACAGGTTCAGATTATATTATAGGCCATTTGAATTCTCCAAACTTTATATTTCATAGAATGCTCTAGGGATGCCATACTTTTTGAACAATAATATCTTAGATCAAGTAAAAGAATTTTAACTAAATACATCATAACTATTTTGAAGAAATAGTTGTTTGCAAAATGTAATTGTTAACATTATTTTTATGAGAAAAGTTTGTAGGTTATGCAAATTTAGCCAACTCATGTACACTAAATTTTGTAACAGATAAGTAAAATCTGTTTGAAGTGTACATATAATATAAACAGTTGATAATCAAATCCTTGAATAACCATTGAACTTCCACAAGAAAAATTCTATCCTAGATAGACTTATCTTTTGTGTTGGTGTTAATTTTAGAAACTATTTTAAAAATAAAACTAGTAACTCAATTCTGTTGGTAAGCTCTGACTTATGAATTCTCCATAGTTTCTAAAATAAATCACTATTTACAAAACCCTGCTATTTCTATTAACTTTTGGATTGGACTTGCTCCTAGTAAAATAAACAAACCAAACAAATGAGATAAAATAATTATTATACCCATTAAGAAAAGAAGAAAGGAATCATGTTTTGTCAAGTATGCATAGCAGGAAAATATAATTAGCTGTGTTCCAAGAGAAAAACAATTCTCAGAGCAATAAAATAGGATTCCAATATCAAACTTTGCCCCCTGCCACATATCCTGAGCCAAAATGCTTGTCTTGCAAGTCCAGCAACTTCCCTCACAGTAGTTGAGAACAGTTTTCACCTCAGTTGTTTTGAATGTTAATTTATTATAGATTTGGGAAGCCATTTATTTGCCTGGGAAATGAGAAATGGGCCATTGCAGAAGAAGAATGAAAGAGAAGCACAAACACAAAGAGACACATAATAGAACCAAAGAACAAAAACCCCACTGAACATCCTTACTGGCTGTCTCAACACAAAGGGATTACACCAATATTTACTGAAATGCTTATGGCTCTGGTGGCAAAGTGGCATTTGGTAATTAAACTGACATCAAATTTAAGCTAAGCTGATTTGAATGAAATCCCTGAATAATTTGTACTAATAAGCTCTAAAGAAATATAAAGCTTTGCTATCAGCAGTCATCCTCTAGACAAGAAAGGTGACAAACCCCAAGGGATGAAAAGCCAATTTGTTTGGAATGACCTGACGGAAATGTCGTTTAGCTGTGTAAAGAGCCATAATTTGGGATTTCTCAAGTCCATGACAGGATTCACACACATGTGAAGAAACAGATGTGTCCAGATCGAGGAAATCAACAGTTTCTATTGTCAAATATTTAAGAAGCTGCCTGCTATCCAATGAATGGCATGTTCAAGGAGATACTTCAGCTAACTGGATCTGACATATGATCTGTATTGTCATATTCAGAGTTTATGTCATTAAATGTTCATTTTTTAAACTCTAAAGTAAAATAAAGAAAGAAAATATTGAATCCATTGAGATTTAAGAATCTTAAGATTTAAGATTTCTAATTGCTACATGTAGGAAAGAAAGGTCACACTTGTAGTTCATATCAAATGTGTTCACGAGTAACTCTATTATGTACAGGCTCTGTCTGTCTGTCTGTCTATCTGTCTATTTCACCAGTCCTGGGGCTTGAACTCAGGGCCTGGGCATTGCCCCTGAGTTTCTTTGCTCAAGACTAGCGGCTCTAAGACTTGAGCCACAGGTCTACTTCCAGCTTTTTTTGGTAGTTAGTTGGAGGTAAGAGTCTCTTGAACTTTACTGCGTGGACTGGCAGTGATTTTCAGATTCCAGACTCCTGAATACCTAGGTTTGTAGGTGTGAGCCACCGGCACTCCGCCCATTCATTTATTATTTTCATTGTAATTAATAGAAGGGTTACATTATATTTGCCAGATAGGAGGTGCATTAATTCACATATATTGATACCCTTTCTCATGTCTTGGTCCCCATTTCTCTCCCCCCAACCCCCACCCCTCATCTTGTTTTTCCCCCTTCCCTATCCAATTTCAAATAACCAAATACAAATATATTCAATATATCAGATAACAAAGTGAGATACTGTAACAATATGAGATAACCAAGGGACAGCAAAAGCCATATAATGAGTGATTGTTGTCTTAATGTACTCTGTTATCTCTCATCTCCATTCATTTATTTTTAAAGGCAAAAAAGTATTTAATGTAAACAGAGTAAGATTATTTGAAAGTGAAAGGAAAGACTTGCCCCTCCTTTTGTTGAGGGGCCTTAAAGAGGAGTACTGGTACCAGCCTTTGGATAGATCCTTTGGGCATTTTTTTACCCGCTCCCCACAAATACACTGTACATGGGGCCTAAATTTTATTTAATTGCCAATAGTTGTAGGAGTACTATGTTGAACTGATTGTTGAAGCCTATGAAAGTTCTCAAAGGTAAGATGTGTTATGATGAATGAGCATGACATGTGTAATCCCTGGAATGTAAGAATAGAAGGTAAGACCTGCTGTACTGAACTGCTGATCAGCCCTCTGCGATAAAAGAGATGAAAAGTTATGGTTTAAGAAAATTATACATGCATGAATTTAAATGATTAAGGCTGTATCTGAAACATAGATGTAATCTCAAACTTTAATTTCGTTTTATAAGCTAAGAAAAATATGTATTGGTAATAAATCTCCTTTGTTTACCTCTATACATAAGAAATAATGATCCTTTTAGGTACAAGAAAGTAAGTTCTTTATTTACTAATAAGAGAATACAAGAAACTAGAATTAGAAGAAAACACCAGGCTTTTACTGGGTCAATCTTAGTGGTCAATTAAAAGCTTTGGTTTTGAAGAAACCATGGCCTGTTTTATATAGAAACATGAAGAAATCATAAGTATCTTTTCAATTGTGCTAATGAGGGTATAAGTAAAAGTTGCTTTGCAAAGAGCTTTGGACAAAACCTGCCTTCACAGCAATATCCCCACATGAGCTTCAATTTGAGATTGCCCCATCTTTATTGCATTATTCATAGAACAAACATTAAATTTTTGCATTTCTTTAATCTTGTGATAGAGGCCCCAATTTAGAATGAAAAGCACATTTCTCACTATATATTCAAATAAAATAAAATATTTAACTAAGTCAAATATGGTGCCTCATACCTCCAATGCTCTGCTGGGGAAACAGAGGCAGGAGGATCTTTAAGGGAAGCCCAGGTAAAAGACAGTGGTCCCTCTCTGAAAAATAAGCCTGCAGTTTCTACATGTAATCTCAGTTACCCTGGAAGCCAATTTAGGCAGAAGCTGAAATACAAATTAAAAGCAAAAGGTCTATGGGTAGAGGGTGTGGATCCAGGCTTAGTAAACACATGTCCTTAAATTAAAATCTCCAGAATCGCAAATATTTAACTTAATCATTATGTGTCGTCACACAAAATAAAAGTTCACTAACAGTGACAGCAATCTAATTTTGAATAGAAATTCCTTACAATGGCTTCGTAATTATACTGCTAGTACATAATTACAAATGCTACTAGTTCACGTTGAAAGTACTGACATTCATGTGGCGGCTCCCCAACTCTTCCTCACCCTTTGCCCATAAGTTGTTGAGTATCAGTATCTGTATACTTGCCAGAGGATTAAAAACTTTGCAAATTCATCCAAATTATTTTATGCAGCAGATTAAGAAGGCCATATTGAATACGCACACATACAAGGTAACACACACACACACACACACACACACATATCAACTAAACTATGGTCTATGCAGGGGAGATGATGTAACTCATTTGAAAACTAACCTATTTGCTGGACATGGTGGCTCTCACCTGTAATCCAGCTACTCAGGAGGCTGAGATCTGAGGATCTCGGTTCAAAGCCAGCCTGGGCATTAAAGAAGTGAGACTTTTATCTCTAATTAACCACAAAAACCCAGAAATGGCACTGTGGCTCAAGGGGTAGAGCAATAGCCTTGAGCTGAAGAGCTCAGGGACAACCCCCAGGCCCAGAGTTCAAGCCTGACAAAACAAACAAACAAACAAACAAACAAACAAACCCCCCCAAGCTAACTTAGTCTAACAAAATGAATGCCAGGAAGCTGGTGCTTGAGGAATCATCGGGGGAGAGTCGAGAATCTGGAAAAGGAGAATGCAGTAATAACAGTCCATTTGTATATTCGAAAGTGAAACTAAGAAAAATTGAGGGGCTGGTAGGGTTGGGAGAGATGAGGGAAAGGACAAAGTCGGGAGACGTTGGTCAAAACGCATTGTACTAAAACTGACATGCTGAGTTGTAACTCCTTTTTACTTAAAGACAGAAATAACTCAAAAAGAAAAAGAGAAGGCCACACATTCTTGGACACATTGTCCTATAAAGAGGAGACTCTATATCCATTCTCCTTTATGGGATGGGGTTGGGGTGATTTCACTAAACAACATAACTTGTATTGTTCTGCCTGTAGTGCCTGGTCCATTACTTAAGAGACTGGAAGCTTCTATTTTCTTGCTCTTTTGAAATGTTTTTTTTTTCTCTAGCAATGAATCACTGTGTATAAAGTTCATTTGCTCTGTGAGAAACTGTAGCCACATTGAGAAGCCTGAAGGGTAAAATGTCAAGTGAAAGGAGAAAGAGGCCAAGGAGCACTGGTGATGGCACACACTTAAATGAAGAAGCCAATTTGTAATGAATCCTAAAGCAGCCCCAAGCACCCAGGCTAAAAGCCTGTGAGTCTGAAGTGAACCTCGTGCGAGCCCTTATGGAATTCTTCACGCATCAGGTCCTGAGCAAAATAAAAGTTACGTTTTCAAGTCCACAAAGTTTGAACAGCATTAAACGCAATACAGAAATAAAACATGATCTACCTTTTTCTGGTGCTATCCTAGCCGCAGAGCTCTAAACTAAGGCATCAGCTCAGTCTTTTTTGTATTTCAAAATTTAAGATTGACAAACCTATAAAATACTATTGATATTCAAAGCCTGATTTCAAAATGTCTGCAGTTTTTGATAGGTTTATATCTTGCTTTGATATTTAAATTCCTATATATTTTTATTCTTCATCTGTTGTATAATCAGTATATTAAATGTAAAATTCAGTGCTCTTCTCAATTACTATGGGTTTTCTCCCTTATACAGTGTCCTTTCCTTTCCTTCCTCCCTCCCTCTCTCCCTCCCTCCCTCCCTCCTTCCTTCCTTCCTTCCTTCCCCCTTTCTCTTTCTAAAAAGACACATAACAGAGTTATTATATCCAAACACTTAGCTTGCCAATGTTGGAAAGCAGTTTTTTATTTAGTCTTTGATCACAGGAAATTGGGGGTCAGAATGCTTGAACTTATAGTTCTGAGTCCACAAACCTGTAATCATGACCCAATCACTTAGCCTGATGCTCAATTTTCTCATTAATAAAAGGCAAGAAATAGTTGCTTTTTTCAATCACTTTCCACTGGCCAGATCAAGTTAGCGTTTTCTCCAACTTTGAGGGAATGAGGAAGTATAATCCTATCATGAACTCTGAAAGAAAATAGCCACAAATTGATGACAGTCCCTAAGAGCTGTCACAGTAACTTAGAATTCTGGATTAAGAGTGTAATATTTGTTTGACTTTTTTTTATGGAATTAGATATTGAATACTGGGCTTTTGCACATGTTAGGCAAGACTGTCCCTTTTAAATCATGTTCCTAACTCGTTGTTTGTTTCTGTTTTGTTTTTGCTATAGAGTTTAAATTTGCCTAGGCTGGTCTTAAACTCCCAGGTTTCAAGGCCTCCCTCTACCAAATAGTTAGGAATGTCTGTGCAACCACCACACCCATCTTAGAGTCATGCTTAAAATCAGATCAAATTAGCCTGATTAATGAACTCTGCTATATAAATTTTGTGGCCTATTTGATTTTGGCTACTTTCTGATTCCTTTTGTGTTTCATTTGTGTTCATTAGAGATGATCTCCAAATCACTGAAATTATAGTATATGCATATTTTATAGTTTAACACATGTAATATAGAGTATCCGATTATTAAATATTTTACTTTGGCTAAACATAGTCTGTGGTGCTGGCAGAACTGGTTAAGCACCTGCAGAAAACTACAGTTGGATCCTTATTTGTCACCCTGCACTAGAATTAACTCCAAATGGATCAAAGACCTGGAGGTAAAAGCCAACACACTGAAAATTTACAAGAAGGAATAGGAGATACACTAGGCCTCCTTGGCACAGGTCGAAACTTTCTTAATAAGGACCAAGAATCACAACAAGTCAGAGAAAGGCTGGATAAGTGGGACTGCATTAAACTGCAGAGCTTTTGTATGGCAAAGGACATAGCTAGTAAACTAATCAGGAAGCCTACAGAGTGGGAGAAGATCTTCACCAACCATACAACGGACAAAGGCCTCATATCTAAAATATATCAACAGCTCAAAAATTGAATCACTTCAAAACTAATCTCCAAAGTAACAACCATCCCATTAAAAAATGGGCCAAAGACTTAAAGCGAGTCTTCTCTGAAGAAGAAACAAAAATGGCCTATAGACACATGAAAAAATGCTCAACATCTCTGGTCATAAAAGAAATGCAAATCAAAACAACTCTAAGATTCCACCTCACTCTAGTTAGAATGGCCAGGATCAAGAAAACTAATAACAACAGATGCTGGAGGGGATGTGGCCAGGAGGGATCATTACTACACTGTTGGTGGGAGTGCAAACTCGTTCAACCACTAGGGAAAGCAGTATGGCAGTTCCTCAAAAGACTAAACATAGAGCTCCCCTATGACCCAGCAATTCTACTACTTGGCATTTACCCAATTGTCAAGAAACGAGGACATACTAAATCCACTAGCACAACGATGTTCATTGCAGCACTATTTACCATAGCAAAGATATGGAACCAACCTAGATGTCCCTCAGTTGATGAATGGATCAACAAGATGTGGTATTTCTACACAATGGAATTCCATGCTGCTGTCAGAAAGAAAGACATCGCCCCATTTGTTAGGAAATGGAAAGACTTAGAAAAGATCATATTAAGATCATATTAAGACTCAAAGGAACTTAGGTTCAATGGTTTCCCTCATTTGTCATAATCAGTAGAAACCTTGGGCTCTCCTAGCAGAGATTTGCAATAAAGCAAAACCTTGATACATAAGACCATATAGTATGACGCTAAATGAAAGGATCTCTAGGATATAGAAACATAAGCCATATAATGAATGATTATTGTCCTTAAGGTACTATGTTATCTCTCATCTCTTTTGTTGTTCCTTGGTTATCTCATATTGTTACAGTATCTCACTTTGTTACCTGATATATTGGATATATTTGTATTTGGTTATTTGAAATTGGATAGGAAAGGGGGGAAAACAAGATGAGGGCTGGAGGTTGGGGGGAGGGAAATGGGGACCAAGACATGTGAAAGTCTATCAATGTATGTGAATTAATGCACCTTCTATCTGGCAATTATCATGTAACCCCTCTATTAATTACAATAAAAATATATGAAAAAACATAGTCTGAATCCTATTGAAGAAAATTATGAGGGAAGGGCAATGATTTACTTATTTCTGTTATATAACTGTTAGGAAGTGCTTAGTTATTCATTCCAATCTTTTAAATGTCACTAGGGTAGAGGAGATAGACTATTTGTTTTCAGAAACTTTCATATGATAATAATTTTTCTAAATTTCTGCTCATCTCTCATACGAGATCTCAACCATTAACACTTAAATTTAAAAATTTTTATGATTAATTCTTCATGTGATTCAATTTAACTCAATACATATGCATGCTGGCCTATAATTTATAACTTTTAAAATAAGTGTTCCATTCCCACAATTGCATTACTCCCCACGTTCTGTTTAAAAGTGAGGCTGTTTCTCTTAATCATGAGGTTATTAAATGTATTAACATTCTAGGAATGCTTTCCTAATGAACTCCTTGCTTACTTGCTTTTCTTGTTATTAAGAACAGACAAGAACACAGCATTCTTTTGGACTAATTGAACAAACTGGGATTGGTGATTGCTGTTTTTAAAACAACTAAGCATGCCAATTTTAGGTTCTCAAACCTAAAATTTCTGTAACTGGAACTAATGGTATTCTGATTTTATTTAAAGCCATATTTCAGAGTGGCCCATTATAGAATAATTGTATCTAGTTATTTGACATATCACTCTAATCACTTTTCTATGATAAGTAGAACTAATATAATTTCTGTTTGTCACAGTATATAAAGATAGGCAATAAACAGGTAGGCACACACACCAAAGGCTATCCTTCCTCACACAGTGGAACAACCAACCTGACTCAACTTACACTCAACATTTGATTGAACAGGACTCAATTAAGTATTGAGCTGCAGAAGCACACAGCAGAACCTGGCTATCTCTTGGAATCTGCCCCATAAATCTAAAAGCATTAAAGTTGTTAGGAACTGTTCCTTAGGGATAAGTTAGTAATTTTCATTAAAGAACCCGAGAGGGGCCAGATGCCAGAGGCTCATGGCTGAAATCCTAGCTACTCAGGAGGATGAGATTTGAGGATTGTGGTTTGAAGCCAGCTCCTTCACAAAATTCTGTTAAGACTCCAATTAGCCACTTGAAAACCAGAAATGCTGCAGCTCCAAGTAGTAGATCTTTAGCCTTGAAAGAGCTCAGGGACAGCACCCAGGCCCCGAGTTCAAGACCACGGCTGGAAAAAACAAAAAACAAAAATCAGGAGAGATCTTTTACAAAATGTCCTGTTCAGTGGTTCCTCTTCCATATTCGCATAATTATATAATCCAAAAATATAGGCCTATATAGGAAGCAGGTGTTTGTTCTTGCCTGGTTTCCTACTTGCTGATAGCCAGAAGTAAACAAAGTTCTACAGTTGTTACATTGTGACTAATATGGACCTTTGAAGCCAATGGATCTGAGCTTGAATCTGGTTCTGAGACTAGCAGATTTCTTTCAGTGAATTCTAAAAGATTCTGAGTCAGTTTGCTCAGTTGTGAAAAGTAAAGAATATTGCCTACTTTGATGTTTTGATGAACATTCAATGAGATGCATACATAAGCACCTATCATAGTGCCTGACACATGAATGATGCTTCAGAAATGCAACATTTTTTAAAAAGCACCGAAAGAACCCTCACCTCATGGAAACACAGGGAAGAACATAAATTAATGCTAAAAAATTTCTAAATGTGCCAGAATGAGAGTGTCCAAAATAATAGTTACTTCTTAAGGTTACCATGGAGACTATGTTCAGTTACCCCAAACATTCTGCTCTGTTTGGGAACTCTTGTACAGATCCTGGAGCACATTCCACAGACTGTGACAGTGATGACAAATCCTATGAAGGTGGATTTGACTTTGGAAAACCACCAAATATCACTTAACAGGAAATAAAATGAAAATATGGTCAACTTTTGGTTAAAAAAACAAAGTGTGTTTATAAAGTACTAAGATAAATTTTCTTTGCAAAACTGACAGGATCATCCCTGGAAAATGTCAAACTAATCATATTTCCTGCTGAAAATCCCTCCAATCATTCTCTATCACTTGTAGAATAAAGTTTAAGTTCCTTTGTGACCTAGCCCCTCCCCTGCATCCTGTATGCCCGCCTCTCCTTTGGAGGGCCAGCCAATAACCCTAACTGTACTGAAATTCCAGGGTGTCCTAAATAGCACACTCTATCAGTCCTCTCTGCCTCACCCAGGCTGTTTCTTCTATCAGGAGCATGCCTTCTAATTCTCTTTCGAAAGTGTATAGTTCCCTGCTTGCTGTCACTCAGAAGTTATCTTTACTGCAAAGAAATTAGGACTGAGCTCTTGGATTACATATCCTTCCTCCAAGCTCCTTCTAGTATTGTATCTGCCCTGGAACTTATCACACTCTACAAGGTTACTGAGCCTGGCTTGGTGATGCATACCTATAATACCAAGAATCTGAGGCTGAAGGATTGCAAGTGTCAGGCCAGCCTGAGCTTCATAGCAAGACCCTATCTCAAAAAAGAAAAATAAAACAAATAATAACCCGACTAGGTTCTATATTAAGTGATATATAGTAAATAAAGTTGTAGTGGTTTAAAATGTAAAATGGAAAATAAATGCTCATGAGTATTTTAACTGTGTAAAGATGGAAGGAAAGAAGGACGGAAGGAAAGAAGGAAGAAAGGAGAAGGGATGGAGGTAGTGAGAAGGGAGGAAAGATGGACAGTACATGGGTATATTTAGGGGAATTATGCATAATTTGTGTGGATACATCCCCTTCAAGGAAGTAAAGCAGAATTTCTCAAACTTTAGTTGCAGCTTTTTTTAAACAACTTCCTTCCAAACAGCACAATATGAAAGAGAGGGAAAAGTTGAACTTCACGGTAGGAGGACTTGACACACACTACCCTCGTCAGGTGGTCATGACTAATGACAGTGATAACCATTTTGATAGTATTCCCTCTTGACATTATCATATGAAATCAGCCTGGCCTTCTTTGATCAAACCCATAATCACAGTCTACTCAGGAGCAAAACGGCAGATAAATCCTAATACACTGACATTCTACAAAATACCTGGCCATGTCAAAACTAAAAGGTGATCAAAAAAGGCAGCATGAAATATAGTTATAGCTAAGAAGCATCTAAAGATCCATGATATTCTTAGGGAAACCTGGAATAGAAAAAGAGTTTTAAGTAAAAGACTATGGAAATCTAAGTAGCCTATGGACTTGAGGTTTTAAAAAGCAATGCCAGTTTGTCAATTAACAAAGACACCATATTAATGTAAGATTTTAAAAATAGGAGAAACTGGGTGTCGCATATGGGAACTATACTCAGTTAATAATGCTTCCATTTTATTTTTGTAATTCTAAAATGGTTCAAAAACAAAGATAATTAAAAAAATAGTATTTGATTGAAATGATAAAAGGTCTTATACTTTCCACAGGATACCTAAATGAAAACCCAGATGCCATCACTAAACCTGAGAACCCACTATTAGAGCCAGAGAAAAATTTTTTTCTGGCTGTGAAACAATGAAGTAGATTGAGAAAAATCAACTGTGGTTTTACCATGCATTAGCCTCCTGAATAAAGCAGTCCTTTGCCTGAAAGATGGGAGGGCATTGTTTCTAAAGCAGTCCCGGGAGGATACTGTTCCCCTCTTTCTACCATCTTGTCTCTCATCCCCAAACCCAGAATCTGCAGTAAGCAGAAAACTGAGCTTTCCCCTGCTGCTGAATGGTAGTTATTTCTCAAGTATTGGCTTTCATCTTGAGGGGAAAGTCACTGAGAATAAAAGCATTGAATGAGGTTAGAGTAGAAGATTTTATATGAGTATTACTATTGACATTTTATGAGCATTGTGCCGAAGATTTACTTTCATTATTTCATCTCATCTTCATAAGAATCTCACAAGTTTGGGAAGTATGAACAATGAAGTACAGGGAAGGGGTTACTTTCTTTGAAATATGTAATTAGGAAGTAGCAGAGCAAGAGCAGTCTGATTCTAATACCTATACTTTACTGTAATTGACTCTATGAAGAGCTCAAATAGTGTAATTTTTTTAGAAAGATAAAAATCAAAGCATCAGGAAATAAATACTTTCAAAAGGGTGGGGTGGGGTCAAGTGGTTAGACAATTCAAACAGTCAGGGGAAGAATGGCATCAAGAATTCATTGTATATAACACAAAATTAAGTAAGGGATGAGGTGCATTGAAGGAGGATGATAATGCTGAAACAGCAACACTGATCAAGATGCACTGTATTCATCAATGGAAGCAAGAGGGTTTTTGTTACTACACTGAAGTTCTTTTGTTGTTGTTTTCTTTCCTTTTTCCTTTTGATTATTCCCTTCTTTTCCATTTTGGACTTCTGTACCATTTGTCATGTGTATAAATTTATCAGATTTGGGGAGTGGAAGAACCACAGAAATGGTGGGACAAAAGATGAACGAATTCAACAGTGAAACCCACTACACACTATGTTGGGAATGAACTGTACAACTTGTGGGGGAAAGAGATCGGAAGGGGAAAAACCAGGTGAGAATGAGAATGAGAGAAGGAGGTGGGTGACACTGTTCAAAAGCCAATGTACTTGTTACCTGTTTTATGTAACTGTAACCCTTCTATACATCACCTTTACAATAAAATCTTTTAAAAAATGAATGAGATCTCAAAGCTCAATTGCCACTTTGTGAAAGAGGAGTTGCTATAGTTTGGATAATGTTCCCCAAAAGTTCAGGTATTGAAGGTTTGGTTCCCAGCTGGTGGCATTATTGGGAGGCAGGCAGTGGACACTTTAGGAAGATAGGCCTAGTTTGGAGGGAGTAGGTGATGGGAGGAATGCAGGGGGTGGAAGGGCTCTTGAAAGAGATACTGAGATCCCATGGCTATCTTTCTCTCTGCTTCCCTGCTGTCATGAGGTGAGCAGCTTTCCTTATCACATACCTCTCCCTAAGCCTAAGTAATAGAACCAAATGACCATAGACTGAAATCTGTGAAAGAATGAGCCAAAATAAATTTATCTCAGGTATTCTATCTTAGCAACAAAAAGCTAGCAAAGGAATCTTCAAAATGTATCCATAGCAACCCCCTACTCATTCTTTATAAAAGCATCTTGCTATGTTTTCTTTATGACACATTATCATGAATTTATCTTAACATGTATTTACTAATCTACTGCTCATCTTCTACTAGAAGAGAAGGTTTGTGTGACTAAAAGTATGTGATTTTACCACGAAATCCTCTGCAACTAGACCAGTGCATACCACAAATTACAAATGATGTAATAAGCCAGTCACAAATGGACAAATACTACATGATTTCACTTCTATGAGGTTCCTAGAGGAGTCAGATTCACAGACAAAGTAAAGTGTTGGTTCCCATTGGCTAGGAGAAAATGGGGAGTTAGTGTTTCAGGGATTTGCCTTAGGTTGGCAAGATGAAAAACTTCTAGAGATTGATGGTTCCACGGCAATGTGAAAGGAATTAACGGAACAGTACGTTTCAAAATGGCTGCAATGACAACCACTCTATGTTTATCACAATTAAAAAACAACAAAAAGTCTGACTCAGGCCTTCCCATTGGAATAGGTTGACCACTAGAGGGTAGACTGGAAGAGCCTGGAAGACAGGCTGAAAGAAGATTGAAAGCTCTCAGGAGGGAGAAGCTTACATCAGGAAAATATGAACAGAAAATTGTCAGCCATGGTATTTTATGAGAATGAACAGAGAACTATGGTGTCAGGTAGAGAAGCATCAGCTGTAAAAACTTTGCCTTTTCCATTCTACCTGAGCCCATCTTGGATGGGAGAGGAAACACAGAAGCTCACTGAACCTTTCTTGGCCAAAGGATGCTAACTGCAGGAAGAAGCAGAGACTCTGCATGTGTCAGAAGAGCTGTGACATCCATTGGAGTATAGGCATTATGTTTGCAATCTGTTGGTTTAATTCTTTCAGTCACCCACATAGAGAATATCTCTCCTTCAAGAAGAGAGATCCCTTACAGTAGAGTCATCTCTACTTCAGTACCTTCAAGAAGTTGAGTCCTTCATCTTTATCTAAGGAAGAATCAGCACACGGTGTCTGAAAGAGGTCCTCACTACTGACACCCCAATTCTGTGCGTGTTGCTTTTCAGGAAGGAAGAGAATGCAGAAGCACGGCCCTGCTAGGCTATGTTCACTAAGTTACTTCAGCTTCCCCATCATATTCCTTATTCCTTTCATGTTTCCCTGGCAGAACACAACGATTATTTAATGAAAGCTTATATTCATTTTGCTCAATATACTTTTGCCAAGGGCCAATCATCTGTTTAAGACATTCAGATCAAAACAATATGTGACGTGATCCCATACTTCAGGGCACATGGTCTAGCACAGCAAAATATAGAGAGTCACAAGTAGAACTAGAGAGAGATGGTCACAGGATTAGACGCTTGACAAGGAAGAATACAATTAAATCAAGCTTTGATTGATGGCCTTATGAGTGGAGAAGAGAGCATTTGAGCAGAGAGTAACAAGTAGAGGGGTAGGAGAATGAAAATCAGATGGCAGAGATACAGGTGGCGCATTTGTAGACTATGAAGTATTAGAGTTTGGAAGTACTGTTGAATTCTCTGAGTAGAGAAATGAGATCCAAGGGTAGGAAAGTAGTTTGGTATGAGATTTCCAAAATGCCCCAAAGGCCAGGACATTTGTACTTAGACAGGTAATAGGGGAGTAATTTTAGGTCTAGGAGTGGGTGAGTGGTGTAATTGAAAATATGTTTTAGGCAGAACAGGTAGAAGGCTTTTGCAATTACCCAGTAAAGAGATAATGAAGCTTGTAAGTAGGCTGGTTGCTGTGGTATTTGGAAATGAGTCAATAGATGGGAGCAGCTTTGGCAAGCAGACTAAATGGGGTCTGTATCCTGATTGCATATGCCTTTTCTCACCTTCTATTTGACACTTATTCTTTTCTCTTTCTGGTCATAAAGCTGTAGGAGGTATCCCTTAAGACACACATATATTTCCTGGAAAATTTTTCATTATTATTAGCTAAAGCTTCATTTGCAATAATTATGAAACACACCCTAAAGGACAATTCTTAAAGTTCAAAATGAGGAGGTAATATTCTGCATCTATGTTTGTATTGTGTCTTCTCTATATTTTGACTATCAGTTAGATTTCCCCTCCTTTTTTTTTTTTTGGGCCTCTCCTGGGCTTGAGCTCAGGGTGTGAGCAATGTCCTTGGACTTTCTCAAGGCTAGAGCTCTACCACTTGAGCCTCAGCACCACTTCTGGCTTTTTTCTATGTATGTGGTACCAAGGAATTGAACCCAGATCTTCGTGCATGCTAGCCAAGCACTCTAGCACTAGGCCAAAGTCCAGGCCCGTATTCCCCTCCTTTTTTTCTGAAAATCTTACTCTAAAACAAAAATTAGCATATATAAATACAGCTTTTCAGGAGCTCTTATCTATTTTTACAGAATGAAAATCAGAATCATAAAATTAAAGTTTTTAAAATGATACTAAATTTATCTCTTGTTCCACTACTCAGCTTGAAGAGTATCTCAGCTCCCTAAGAGCCTTCCAATACTAATTTTACATATTTTGAAAAGGATTTTAACAATAGAATTGTAGAACTAAATTACAAGAAAGTAAGACAAGCAGTCACCAAAATAATTGAGTTGACGATTCAATTGTTAAACAAAATCCAGGTAATGCATTTATTGTTCTATTTTTAAAAGCTAGGAAAGGTACAAAATATTTTATCTGTTTATGTTTCTATTTTTCATCTGTGGATTATGGCTAAGATGAGTTGAAATTGCCATTAGGTAGCAACAGGAAAGAGCTGTACTTGTGTGGTAAATCTTTTTCTGGATATTTTATCCAGGGAGATATACTGCCCTTGCCTATCTCTGATGGGGCTGCTTTGAATTTCCATGGCCTGGATGTCTTGGCAGAGGTATATATTAACACAGGCAGCAGGTGACAGATCACCGAGGGGCATCAGGAGTGTCCTGGAGCAGCTGTGGGTTCGATGCTACTAAGGTATGCGACGGCATAACTAACAGAGTCTGTGTCAGTGAACTAGAACACGAGGGGCCTAGTTTCTGCTCAAAGGTGTGTGATCTTTCTGATAAAACAAGCAGCGTGTGGTAGCCACCACCCCCACTACTACCACAATATTACTGCGCATTAAAAGCGTCACACTCATTTCATTCTTATTATTAAGCAAAGTGAAAGCAGGTCCAGTTCCAGTTCATGCAGTTATTAATTCATCAGAAATATTTTTGATATTTTGATGAACATGCTACCAATACACAAAGTGAAACTCTCTCAGGAGAACAACAATAACAATGGTCTCTTAACTATATTCCTTCCTTTAACCTTCTTCTCACACTCTTTCACCCAGAAATTACTCCACAAATTCCTCCCCCTGTTCAGCACTGCAGTCAAAGAAGACAAAATACATATGCTTCTAGAATTCATGGTATAACCAAGACAAAGGTACAGATTAATTACTAGATAACTATAATTTTATGTCTTTAAACAAAGAATACTGCAAGAACTGTTAATTAGTCTACTTATACTGTACTTCCCTTTGTTTTCCTCTTCCTACCAAAATCTGGTACCGGAATATTTTAGAAGATTTTGCATGCATTGCGTATATGTGCTCATACATTTATATAGATATATGTGTATCTATATGTATGTACACACACATATATATACATATTGTTCAATATGCTCTTATCTTGGCTCTGATATTTTCTCTGCAATATTTAATAGTATTTCATACTTATGAACAAAACTTCTGGTACTACTTTTAGAGAAGATGCTGGGAAAAATAGAACATGGGTCAAGATGAAATATCTGAGATTTATGGGACATGATAAATGATTTTTAGAGCTAAATGGGTCTTCTAGGACCCATGGGTCAGCCTGGGAGACAGGGAAATGTGTTCAGTGAAGTGTGTGTGTGTGTGTGTGTGTGTGTGTGTGTGTGTGTGTGTGTAGAAAGAAGGGCTAGCTGGATAGCAACAAGAACTGCTTCTCCAATCAGGGCCACTTTTATCTTCAGAGAGAGGCTTTTTCCTATGATAAGAATTTGTTGTACATATTGAAATTTAAATTTATGATGCATTTTAATTTCTGCCAAATTATTTTTGGATTATTATGATTTCATAAGTCTAACCTATGAAATGATAGGATGTGAATGGATGATTACTCCAGAATCTGAGGACTCCTTGAAGTTGCATGTAACAGTGACTACATATGTGCATTTATCTAGACAGGATTTCTAGCCATGATCACATTTCAACCTGTAACCCTAAAATGATTAAAAACCAATGAACACATCATTAAAAACTGAACAATTAAACCACACAATAAGGACAGTTACTTTTTCCTTCACAAAATACAGGGCTATTAGCCCAGGATTCTTACACAAATGCTACACTTACATCAAGAGCCACAGACTGCTTGGCCCAGGACTTCTTTACTTGATCATACATAATGGTGTTGTTAATACCAAGGCCACAAAAGATGACAAAAGCCTGAAAAAGGGAAAAGTCATTAATTAAAAATTGTAATAACTTATGAGCAAAATGTAACATGAAAGCAGTCAGTCACTAGGGAAAGATCTGTAACTTACTTTATTGTATACAGGGGTGAGCCCTTGGGAAATAAATGCATTTATATTCTTAATTACTATTGTCAAGTAATGACTTTATAGCCCACTTTACACATAGGAAAAGTTATCAATTTAATGTCATCATATATTTAAAACTGTACAGTCTGTTTAAATGTGTTCTTAATTAATTAATTAATTAATTCTATTCTATTCTATTTAGCCAAAAACAACTTTGTTCAGTAATGAGGCTATAAAATATTTTAGTAATGACATTAAGTGATAATAACTGTAAGATAAGAGTTAGGGAAAAGGAAGATTGATTAAGGAAACTGTAAGCTATTTTCAGCTAGAGAAAAAAAAATGATGAAGGTTTCTAGTTGGCTTCAGGAATAGTCCATTAGGAAGCCTGTTCAAGGCTAACCCTTCATGTGGGGGCGTGATGAATGGGATCTTGTTTTCACAAAACAAGGTGAGGGTAATACACCTAGAAGAGTGAGGACAGGCCCTTAGGTCTCCAAATGCCTGTGTAGAAGACAGGAAAAACACTATAACAAGGGGGAAGACTTTAATGAAATTCTAGAAAAAAAAGAATTAAAGGCTAGGGCCAGGAGTGGGGTCTAGTGGTAGAATGCTTGCTTAGTCTACATGAAGCCTTAGGCTTGATTCCTCAATACCACATACACAGAAAAAGCTGGAAGGGGTGCTGTGATTTAAATGGTAGAGCATTAGCCTTGAGAAAACACAAGGACAGTGCTCAGGCCCTGAGCTCAAGCCCCAAGACTGACCAAAAAAAAAAAATCAATGGTTAAAAAGTAATGTGACAGAGGCCAGGAATTTAGCCTAGTGGTAGAGTGCTTGCCTAGCATGTCGAGGGCCCAGGTTTTATCCCTCAGTACCACATACATAGAAGAAAGCCAGAAATGATGCTTTGGCTCAAGTGGTGGAGCTCTAGCTTTGAGAAAGCCCAAGGACATGCCCAGGCCCTGAGTTCAAGGCACAGGACTGGAAAAAAAAACTAATGTGATAAATAAAAGCTATGATCATTATATATAATTTATGTATTTTTAAGACAGCCCTTAAATCTCGGAACAATACTTCAATATAATACTACTTCATCATTTTTTATCCTTATAAATGGAGGCACACTGTGGTGAGTAGAGGATTGGTAATTTAACTATGACACTCTCAGTTTAAAATTTATTTTCTTACCTCAAAAAGTCGTTGATCTGCATCATCAAAGGGTTTTCCATCAAGTCTATTCAACACTTGAGCCACACCTGCAGGAATAATTTGAGGTATGTGGTCATTTTTTTTTTGTCAGTTGTGGGCTTTGAACTCCAGGCCTGGGTGCTGTCCCTGAGCTCTTCAGCTCAAAGCTAGTGCTCTACCACCTAAGCAATATTGCCACTTTTGGTTTTCCCATGGTTAATTGGAGATAAAAGTCTTACAGACTTTAGTGCTTTGGCTGGCTTTAAACCATGATTCTCAGATCTCAGCCTCCTGAGTAACTAGGATTACAGGCATGAGACACCAGCACCTGGTTTGTGGTCATTTTTAGTATAGGAAATTGTAGCACTATAAAAAGGATAAGCCACAATCAAGCCCATATCTTTATTAAGTAACTCAGACATTTAGCTTGTGCTCTTTGCATCATAACTCTAGTATAACTATCTTATATAAAGAATATTCAGGCATATATATATATACACACAATTAATTGAAATGATTTAATCTGTATAACAGCATATCTATCTACCTACTATCTATCATCTGCCTTTCCACCTATCATTCCTTTAAGGCTTGAGAAAGGCATTATGGCAAAATGATTAAGAACACAGATTCTGAATTTAGGTGGTCTAGGTTCACACTGCAATTTCACTATCAGCTCTGAAGTTGTGAATATGCTACCTAACCTTTTGGAGGGAAGAGGTGGTACTGTTGTCTAAACTCAGTGCCTCATACTTCCTCAATAAGTGCTATAATAGCACATATGCATCAAGCCCTTTTTGTTTTAGCTTGTTTTTCAGGTAGAGACTCATGGGTTTTGCCTAGGCCAGCTTCAGACAATGGCACTTCTATTTCTACCTCTCATGTAGTTGGATTTCAGATAGGTACCACCACACTCAGCCCGTTACTTTCTTAGCACTGAAATTCCTCAAACGGGGATTTAAATACTATCTCAGAGAGTTATGAAGATTAACAAGACAATCTGAAGTTTTTATTATGTTTATTTAAGATATAACGTGATGTTATGGCATATAGATAATAAAAAAGTTATTATACTAAAGCAGATGAACATATCCAGCCATTCACATACATAGCTATTTTGGTTTTGGTTTCAGAACAGATAAAAATCACTCATTAATCATGAGCCCAAGTGTAATACAATTTTGTTACCTATATTCTTCCTATGGTACATTCACCTATAGATGTTCTTATCTTACATATTTGTTACTTTGTATCATTTCCATTTTTAAACCAATTTTATCTTCTATAGACAGAAAAATATCTAAATGTTTACAAAACATTTAGCATATTGCTTTGCATAAAGTAAATTACCAGGAGATTATAAGAGCTACTATAAAAAATAAGGACTATTATCACACAGTTAACTTTCAAAATAAAATGAGTCATATTGCCAGCTCTAATAAACCTAATTGTGCTTCCTTTTTCCAAAGTTCATTTTCAAAATTATTCCATTATACCAAATTTTAGGTCATGGCATTCAAGTTGTTAGTCTAACCAGAAAAACAACCCTGCAAACTACGAGTCTATGTTCTCATTTAAAACAAACAATAGACTGCAATTCTAAAATGCACCTAATTTTGTCAGAGTAACAGATATCTACCTACCACTAGGATTGAAATGTTGGACTTCAGATTGCTATTAAATCAGCAGATAATATATCTTGTTACTTTTCTAGGATACAGGGAATTGAACTTGGGGCCTTGAAAGTGCTCTCTTACTTCAGGCAATTAGTTTTAACTAATGCTTCTACCCTTCATGACTATTTTAACCATGAACTCTCCATAGTTCTCTATTAAGTTTTCCTCTTTTTTGAGTTTTTAAGGGAAGTGGAAAAGGCAATGAGGGAGGAAAAATAATATACGCCATTAAAATAAAACACAACTCAATCCTTTGTGTGGCTTATTTCAGAACTATGCAGGAAGAAAGATGTCGAATTCCATAAATTCCTTCTGCCTTTGTAAAAGCAGTAACATACATATAAAATATAATAGTGATATTTTTGTTAGGTGTTAGAACACCTGAACATAATCCTAACCTTTTTACTGTGTGACCTTGTCCAAGGCATTATTTTTAGTCTCTCTTTCTCTGTCTTTTATCATCTTAGCTTCAATATTTGCAAGGCAGGACAAAATAGTTGGATTTGTTGCCTTCAAGTTTATTGATTCTTTGGTATTTGGTTATGGTCTAATTATTGTCTATTAAGGTACACTCTATCAGTCATGCTTACATGATTATACAAGAATATGGGATATATCTTGGTAAATCCTGAATATATAATAGGAACAGAAAAATGAGTATATTTTAAAGCAAATTTCCTTCTTTATAAAGTATGTTAGTATTGCTTGGATCATGTCTTACCAATTATTTGGTGGTTGCTATTCCAAATGGGGACACAGAGAACAGATCTTATGTGAAAACCAGATATCTGGTCAGCCTAGGGTATAAAAAAAAGTTTATTAAAATTCTGTATTAGCCATCCATTAAGAAGTTGTTCTGAAGGCTGACATGGTAACATACACCTGTAATCCCAGCACTCAGTTGGTGGAGGCAAACGGATCCTGTGTTCAAAGACAGCATGGGCTATATAGCAATACCCTGTTAAGAGTTATTTTTATATATTATAAACAACATCTAAAATCTAATTATATGCAATGTGTTTTGTTTGTAGATAGTAGTGTCAAAGCTATTTTATTTCATGTAAATTCTGGTTTAGAACTGAAATGGAAGTACTGTCATTGCTGAATTATTCCCACAGCCCAGTGATAAAATCAGGACAACAATACCCAGGCAATGCCTTTTCCAGCCAGAACATAGAGAATAACTCAGCAATCTGATGATAGACTCCAAACTATGTACTGACTTCAAATGAGCAAATCTCAGAAGGCCAAAAACATGAAAAAAGGCAATATGATTCTCCAAAAAGTCAATAGTCATACAACGGAGGATGTGAACGATAGGAAGGGGAGTAATCTTAAATATGAACTCGAGAGGATGATGGTGAGCATGACCAAAGGTATGAAAGAAGACATGTGTAAAGACCTCGATGAAATGAAGGAGAACATAAGCAGGCAACTAAGTAACTCAGAGACTACAAATAAAAAACTAAATGTAATCAAAGTCAATGCAAATAAAGGTAAATTATCTTGAAGAGTGTACAAATAACAGAAAAGTGAACATTAAAAATACAAATAAACTAATGGAAAGAAAGCAATGCAAGATAATATCAGGAACTCAAAAGGGGTATAGAAATCTTGTTAAAAAAATGGAACCTCAATCTTCCTAGAGAAGAAAAATACAGTTGAATGCTTCTCCAGCAGAGTAGTTGAAATGAAAGACAGAATTTTAGGACTTGAATATAAGGTGGCCATGGTATAAAAATTAGAAGTAGGTTGGGAGTTTGGCCTAGTGGTAGAGTGCTTGCCTAGCATGCAAGAAGACCCGGGTTCAGTTCCTCCGTGCCACATACATAGAAAAGAGCCAGAAGTGGTGCTGAGACTCAAGTGGTAGAGCTCTATCCTTGAGAAAGCCCAAGGACAGTGCTCAGGCCCTGAGCTGAAGCCCAGGACTGGCAAAAAAAAATTAGAAGTATATAAAGAAAAGAGCTTTAAAAAGTAGGAGATGATTTGCATTTCTTTTATGACCAGAGATGTGGAGCATTTCTTCATGTGTCTATAGGCCATTTTTGTTTCTTCTTCAGAGAAGACTCTCTTTAAGTCTTTGGCCCATCTTTTAATGGGATGGTTGTTACTTTGGAGATTAGTTTTGGAGTGATTCAATTTTTGAGCTGTTGATATATTTTAGATATGAGGCCTTTGTACATTATATGGTTGGTGAAGATCTTCTCCCACTCTGTAGGCTTCCTAATTAATTTACTAGCTAAGTCCTTTGCCATACAAAAGCTCCGCAGTTTAATGTAGTCCCACTTATCCAGCCTTTCTCTGATTTGTTGTGGTCCTTATTAAGAAAGTTTTGACCTGTGCCAAGGAGGCCAAGTGTATCTCCTATTTCTTCTTGTAAAGTTTTCAGTGTGTCAGCTTTTACCTCCAGGTCTTTGATCCATTTGGAGTTAATTCTAGTGCAGGGTGCTCCAGTTAGAATGGCCAGGATCAGGAAAACTAATAACAACAGATGCTGGAGGGGATGTGGCCAGGAGGGATCACTACTACACTGCTGGTGGGAGTACAAACTCGTTCAACCACTATGGAAAGCAGTATGGCAGTGCCTCAAAAGGCTACACATAGAGCTTCCCTATGACCCAGCAATTCTACTACTAGGCATTTACCCAATTGTCCAGAAATAAGGACATACTAAATCCAGTAGCACAACAATGTTCATTGCAGCATTATTCACCATAGCAAAGATATGGAACCAACCTAGATGTCCCTCAGTTGATGAGTGGATCAACAAGTTGTGGTATTTGTACACAATGGAATTCTATGCTGCTGTCAGAAAGAAAGACATCGCCCCATTTGTTAGGAAATGGAAAGACTTAGAAAAAATTATATTAAGTGAAGTAAGCCAGACTCAAAGGAACTTAGGCTCAATGGTTTCCCTCATTTGTCATAATCAGTAGAAACCTTGGGCTCTACTAGCAGAGATTTGCAATAGAGCAAAACCTTGATACATAAGGCCATATAGTATGACGCTAATTGAAAGGACCTCCAGGATATTGAAACAAAAGCCATATAATGAATGATGTCCTTAATGTACTATGTTATCTCTCATCTCTTTTGCTGTCCCTTGGTTATCTCATATTGTTACAGTATCTCACTTTGTTATCTGATACATTGGATATATTTTTATTTGGTTATTTGAAATTAGATAGGGAAGGGGGAAAAACAAGATGGGTGGGGGTGGGGGGAGGGTAATGGGACCAAGACATGTGAAAGGGTATCAATGTATGGGAATTAATGCACCTTCTATCTGGCAAATATCATGTAACCCTTTTATTAATTATAATAAAAATATTTTTTAAAAAGTAGGAGATGAATTTTAAAGATCCTTTAGGACTTTATTCACACACACACACACACACACACACACACACACACACCCCAGACTTACAAATTCTAGGTATACAGGAGGGAAAGACATTAAGAAGTACATTCAATCAAGTAATCCTAGAAAATTTCCCAAAGTTTGAAAAATGAGCAGACCATGTTCAAGCAGGAGCCTTTCAGAATATCCAACAGGCCAAAATCGAACTTCCTAAGGAGCTATTATGGTTAAAGCACTGAGCACAGAGAATAAGGGAAAGTATAGAAACTGCAAGATTAAAACACCTAATCATGTACAATGTTAAACCTATCAGAATAACAATAGACCTCTCAACAGACCCCTTAAAACAAGGAGGGATTGGAATCTTGGAATCATATAAATACTTGTGGGAACACTTGAGAAGATGTTGGGAGGGGAGGGAAGTTAAAGACTAAACAGTGCAGAAATACCTTGTACCTATGAATGGAGATAGCCAAACAAAGTTCCTTGGAAGCTGTTGAATAATGGGGTGACGGGGTAAAAGCCTGAGGAAAGTGAGAGTAGGTAATTAAATTATGGTGTATCCCTATGTGAAATATGATGAAGTCTCTGAACAATTAACATGAACTTTAACCAAAATTAACGTCAAGAAGGGAAACATGTTCTGGATAGGGCAAGGGTGTCAGTGGGATGGTGGAGGGCAAATGAAGAACGTGAAGGTGAGGAAATACAAATCAAAATACTTTGTGCACATGTGTAAAAATAGAGCAATGAAGCATCTGAGACTGATTTGGGAAAGGGGAGGGGAAGAAGAGACAGAAAGGGTAGCTCTGACCAAGTTATGCTGTGTGTACATATGGGCACATCAAAATGAAATCTCCTTGTACAGTGAAAGATCCTACATTTCCTAATGATTATCAGAAGAGAGTGAAGCACCACATAGTCCATGGAAAAGACCAGAGAAATAGGCACCATAAGGTCACAGTAGGGGACACCATTGAGAAGGGAGAGGTTCACCATGCACGCAGGAGGCTAGTTCCTAATCCATTAAGTAAGATACGAAGTGACCTGCTGATGTGGTCTGCTGAGGAATCTGGTCAGTGCAGGAGAAGTAGATGAAGACTTAAAGGTGGAAACCAAGAAAGATTGTGGAAAACAAAGCAAAGGTGAAGTTCCTGGCACCCCCTGATGATGAAGCAGCACCAACAGTTTTAGCAAACAACAGAACTGAGCAGCAGTTAAAGCTGTTGTAGATTTGACTGCAACTTACTTGTGTGGATGAAT
The DNA here is from genome assembly GCF_031878675.1 of Megascapheus bottae. Classification (NCBI taxonomy): domain Eukaryota; kingdom Metazoa; phylum Chordata; class Mammalia; order Rodentia; family Geomyidae; genus Megascapheus; species Megascapheus bottae. Next base: position 6,460,272 of record NC_143520.1, on the reverse strand, counting down.
GGTAAAAGCACATTTCTACACTTTGGATAAATTCAGGGTCTTGGATTTGGTAGAATAATTTTGATTTTAAGAACTAAAGTCATTTTTGATGATCTTCAAGTTAGCTAGAGAATGAGCAGTGAAAAAGGCCTCAGACCCATGACTCTGGGAATTGAAATTCTTCGGAAGATTTTTAAGAGATATGTTGATTGGTCCCCTTTTTATTTTGTGTTTTTAAAATATAGTATAAAAATATAAATATAGTATTAACGTCTCTGATAATTATGGTAACTATTTATAATAGTTGAAGTCTGTTTTCCTAGCCTAATTATTAATAGCATGTCTTCACAATCTCAAAGTATCCAAACTTAGATTAACTTTCATATATTTATCTTATATGTCAAATATGTATGAAATATGCCATTTATTCATTATATATCTCAATTTTCTCTTTCATGAAGAACTTCAGAATTGTGACCATTTTTCCTATTGGATTTTATGGTATTTCAAAACTTATTTGGAAGTGTTTGTTCTATGATGTATATGAAGCCTTTTCAAAATATGTAGCTATGAATATTCTTCCTGTTCTATAGCTTGTTTTTCCTTCTCTCTGAGGATAATATGATTTATCCAAATATCTCCAAGTCTTAATTTATACTTAGTATTTTTTTGTCTTACTTAGGAAATCTTTCCCTATGTCTAATTCTTCCTAGAATCTTATTGTTTTAACTTTTACATTTAAATCTATAACCCAACTAAAAGTGTGAGATTCTTTTTTATAGGAATTTTGAGGGGAAAATCTCCCTTTCGAATCTGCAGTTCCACCTGTTTCATTTTCATATCTCCATGCATATTTTGATCTTTTCTGGCCTCTATTCTGGCCCATTCATCCAGTATGTATTTTTATGCCAATGCCATGCTACAACAAATCTTGATTTCTGGCATTTATAGATCCTCAACTTTATTTTTCCTGAGGAATTAGCTTTTCACATAAATTTTACATTCAACTTATAGTTTACTATACAGAGGTATATTGCTATAATTTAGAGGGATGATACTGGAATTATCAGTTCATTTGGGTGAAAATTGATATCCTTATTGAACTGAGGTTTAATTTACCTAAGAGTTTTAACACTTTTAAGCAAGATTTTTTTTAGTTTTATGTGTAGGAGTATTATACATAATTCATTGCCTGCATTCCTTTGCATTTTAAAAGTTCATGTTATTGTACATGGCATTATTACTTTATTTTCTACATATTATAGATTTCTACCTAGGCATATCTTCATTAGTTCCTCATAAATACTAAAATTTTCAGATACTCAATTCCCTTACATAAAATAGTATTGAATTTGCATTTAATTTATGTACATTCTTATACACGTTACATTATCTCTAGGTTCTTAAAATACCTAGGATAATATAAATATCATATAAACATGTTGTTAAACTATATTTTTAGGGATAACTCATATAAAATACACTTAATACAGATTTTTGTGTTCAGTTTAAATTTCAGTCTGAACCTACATATAGAATAACCCTAATTGGCACATAAACAATTAATTCTGTTTCATTATCCATGAAGCTCACAGTCTAGTATAAATAGAAATAAAGACAAGTGTGCAAGTAGAGAATTTACAAAACACTATTCTTTTTTTTTAAGTCTCTAAATCAATTCCTTTTAGAGAAAACAAAAATAGCCTTGACGCCTTAAAATGGTCCTTCAAAGTCAACGTTGCTGCTGCGGAGCTAACAGTTATTGGATGTTCACTGTGTATTGGGACCTCTGTTCAGTATTTTCACATGCATTATTTTCTATGTGGTTTCAAATGGCTCTGTGGGGTAGATACTGTTAACCTCCTTCCTTATCAGATGAGAGTTACAGAGAGGAACTGCCTGGAGTGGGAGAGCCTGTGCAATGCAGGCATGCACTACCAAACACATCCATCACGTTATCTTCAAAAAAAAGAGTGGTTTCCTTCCTCTGGTTAAGGATAACATCTGAAGTAAGGAAATGCCAGTAAGCAGAAGGAGTCAGCCGATTTTAGAGGAAAGGTTGGCACCTGGGGACTTGTCTCAGTAGACCAGATTGATTGGGCCTGCTTGGCTTCAGGGAAGGAGCACCACATTGCACAGACAATGAAGGAAGTCTGAGCCAGCCCAGAGCAATAGCCACAACTGTCTTTGTCTGTGCTAGCGTAACTGCAGCCTCTCATAAATCTGGGGCTCCTGAGGTAAGCAGTCATAGTGGACAAGAAGGAAGGGAACATTTGGTAAGGAAGACATTACCAGAACCTGGAGGTGAGAAAAACAAACTTTGTTTAAGCTGTTTGCCATTGTAAGGGTAGAGTTTGCTTACGCGTCATTTGTACAAGTCTTGGAGTTCCACTACAGAATTTTTAACTCTAGGTATATGCGCTATTCCATCCCTAAGGGAGATAGCATCGAAGCATTTGCTTTGAGTAAGGATGCTGGAGTTCCTTGTATAAATTTGCAGGGGACAGTATTCGGTTCAAGTTGACATATATTACAGCTGAAATAACAACAGGCTTTTCCTGGATAATATCATCAAGGTAGATTTTGCCCAACAAAAGGACAAGGGGTCACAGCTCGAAGGACATCCTGGTATCATCGATGGGGATCATGATCTCAGTCTCACTCAAGGCTTTGCTGAAGTCTCAAGAGTGAACAAATTTCTCAAGACTCTGGAGATTACTATACCGATGTGAAACCAGAGTATAAAAAGTATAAAACTTTTGACTTACTAATTTCACACATAGTTGTTAATCTTGTGGTAACTATTGAAGCTGTGCACAAAAACCTATACATTAAGGTATGAGCCATATTATTATTTATCATGGGTTATTTTTAAATTATTTGCATTTTCACTAGGAGTTGGTTAAGTAAATCACAATGACCTACATAACAGAATATTATGCATATATAATTAAAATCATAGTAAAGAGGACTAGTTTCTGATACAGAAAATAGTGACTGTGTTAAGTGATAATTATGTGGTATCTGTGGATATGCAAAATCTTATCACCATATATCAAATGATCTTAGAAAAATTATAACCACAAAAGTTTCTTTTGAATTGCTTGACTACAGGCATTTAATAATTTTTCTGTTTCCTGATCATAATGTCGAATGAAAATTATAATACACATTGACTGTATTACCCCAGAAAAATCATGCAAACTCTTACTGCCTCGATTTTTTTATCATCTATATTTGGCTTCTGCTCATCAAAATGGCAATAGTGGTTCTCTGCAGATTTTGACAGTTTGTGCTCATCTTTTCTTCATGTTTAATAGGTTGCTTTGTGAAAATATATTAGTGAAAGGTTTTCAAACTTTGTAATGTATTTTATAAATTTAAATATTTACAGTCATACCTATCAAAATACCTCTGCCTCATTCCTTTATAGGTTTCCTGAAGAATTATTTAATCTAAAATATCTACCATGAGAATCCCCCAAAGTAGACTATATGAGATTAAGAAGGCTTTCTAGGAAGCAGTAGTTCAAATAAACATGCTATCTGAGAATGCCTAGCTAGTCCTTTCCAATTAAAATGCATCTATTTAAAAATTTTTGCCTAGTTTCTGTGCTCATGGGACTTTTACAGTTAATGGGTCTAATTAAAGATGGTTGATGGATCAGCTCTTGAAATCATCACAACATACTTGTCATACTTGTAGCCTCTCAAAGGCAGACAAAGGAAATGTAAAATGCACTGGTGATAATGCAATACTATTCATTAGTATGCAATGTGTGCCTTCTTTCTCTAGAAAGATAAGCATAACTTTAACAATAAATAAACCCTAAAGGTTAATCTGCTGGTTAAAAGTACTTGTTCTAGCACTGGTACTAGGACAAGATGAGGAAGCCAATGTTCAGTCAGTCCTTTGAGCTGTGCATATAGCTCCATGGAGAGCTCTTGGCCCTGGGAGCATATAGTCCTGGGTTCAGTTACCAGCAATGCAAGAAAATAGAGTCCTTTTCTTGTTTCCTGAAATAACAAGACAGAGACACCCCCCCCCACACCACTTGAGAAAGGATCTCAAACTAGCTTACAGTAAGGATCAGGGACGGAGAGAAGAGTTCCAGAGGGGATGCATTTCAGCAGATTCACAGATCTTTATTTTACCATGGGTTCAGTTCTGCACATTTTTCTTTGAAACAGAGTATAGCTGATAGAACATAAGCTGTTCAGGAGACTAGGAGCGGAATTGTCATGCAGGTTTGCTCTTGGCATCCTGATTACAGTAGTGCGCCACTGTGAATATCTGACAGTTAAAATGGGCTCTAATGCTGTAAGTCAAGCATCTATCAGCGCCTGGGGCCCCATTATCCTTAAGTGCTACACAACAGGGGCAAGTACTATGGAGTCTCAATGACAGGCTTTTAAAAAAATCACAATTTGGCATGGAAGAACTCCATGGGACAAAAGATTTAGGGTCAGACCAGGGTCATGGTATCTTGCTGTTAACTGTGTAATTCATGGCAGAGGGGCTCAGGGTATAAGGAGTTTCCTACTACTTCTGAATTTGTAACCAACACACGGACTCCTGAATCCATCTATGAATTCATACTTTTTTTGGTATTTTTCTGCAATTCTCTTTGCTGAAAGAATCTTATTTACACATCGGGTCCAATTGTTCATTTCTATTGTAGGCAGAAAACAAATCCTGTATTTGATACACCACTAAGCAATTTTTCCATAGCTATACAATTGGAAATTAAATGATGAAATACAATGTAGTTGATTGATAATAGTTTGTTTTGTATCAGTGTGCTTGTTTTAACACCCTTTTCCTGTGAAATATAAAAAAAAAGAGCAGAAGTTTTCACAGATGATGATCTTGAGTGCAACTAATTAGAGGGAATTGAACTCAAAAGCACAATTCCAATCAATAGGAAGGCCAGAATAATCATTTCATACTGCAGGTATTTGTGAGTATGGGCTCAAAGAAGTCATCTGATAATAATGGTAGATTTTGTCAGTCTACCCTCAGGCAAAGCTCAGGATTAGAATAAAACCCAAGAAATACTCTATACCGGCAAAGGAAGAGAAAATATTTCTTCTGAATCTTCTAAAGATACAGTGAGGCAAGTTGAGTTAATTTGATCTCATTTTTTATGTGATTTGAATTTTTTTTAAATAATTTTCTAGAGGGCGGCCAGTACTTTGGTGAACTATATAATTTCACATAAGATATAGAAAATCTAATCATTTAAGAATACCTTAATAATTTAAGAATATCTTTAATTTTAAATGACAACAAAAATATATAAGTGTGAAAATTTAAAGCAGAATCCTTCTCTCTACCTTCAAATATATAATGTGTTTTATTACCATATGTAATGTATTCAACAAAACATAGCAATAAAGACAAAACATAAACAGACACACACCCGTGGCTTACACCTGTAATTCTAACTACTTGAAGACTGACATCTGGAAAAGATTGGCTCAAAACCCAGTCTGGGAAGAAAACTCTATGAGGTTTCCTCTCCAACACAATGAGCAACAGCTGAACTGGAGGTATGTCTCAAGTGGAGTCCCAGCCCAATAAGTATGATGCCCTGCATTCAAATTCTAGTATCCACAGAAAAGGCTATAAATGATTACATATTAGATATGAGCTATACAGTGATGGAACTAGAGTTTCATCTGAGGGATTAGCCCGTATCAAGACCTTGAGGTAGATGTTTGGGTAGCATGTTTTAAGAGCAAAAAAAAACAAAAACAAAAACAAAAACAAAAACTGCTTTTAACAGCACAGCGTGAGCCAGGCAGGTGTCAGTGAATCATGCCTGTAGTTCTGCTACTCAGGAGCCTGAGACCTGAGGATCATGGTTTAAAGACAGCCAGGGCAGAATAGCCTGAGTCTCTTATTGCCACATAACCATCAAAAAACCAAAAAGCCAGACACTAAGATGTGGATCAAATGGTAGAGCTCTAGCCTTGTGCAAAAACAAAGCTCAAGGACAGCAGGCCTTGAGGTCAAGACCTAAGATTGGCACAGAAAAGGAAAAAAAATAAGAGCTCAGTGTGACAATCTACAATGGAAAACTTTGTGTTACACATACATACGTGTACATAGCTATAGGTGCCTGCATATCCATCTATATACACAAATACAAGCTCATCTAAATTTATCTATAATATTCTGTACTATCTTATAAATGCCAAAGTTGTTTTGAGATATTCAGAATAATTGGTCTACATAATTAACATAAGCAATAAAACAACCAATTTACTGTTTATTGGCAGCAATTTTAAAAATATGGTAGTATTTTTGAGCAGCTGTTAGGAAACAAGAGTGTTATATACACATTTTCATTATTAAACATTTCACACATTTTTATTATTAAACATTTCATCATTTAATATCTTAACCATAAAAGAGCATTTGAGTAAAGATATTCTCTTTTGCTCCATCAGAATAGAAATAAGTTTGTCAGTCAACAGAAGGCAATGCTAAAACCAGATCAGAGGTTTTACCCCAGTAAACTCGGGGGTTGCTGTTGATCATATTCTGTCCATTTCTCTTCAACCAGCAAACCATTCACATTGTGACAATGAAACCTTAGTCCCCTCTTACCTCTGCATCAAAGCGTGGGTCCTGGTAGGCATCGCTGATATTTACGGGGAGGCCTGTGGAAGCAACCAGCTCGGCAATGCTGTTATTGATCAGCCAGTCAGAGTATGACGATTTCTCCATGCTTTCTTTAAAGCTGTCAGAGCATCAAGACAGGCAACAAGAAGAGAGAGAAGCCTAAGTTTGTTGCAAACTCCATCCAATTACTCTAATAGAATTATTGTCCTCACTGAAAACAGGTGATTAAGTAATTATTACTAGCTACTTTAAAATTACTTACTTGCTAGAATACAAAATAACCAAGTCTATGGGTAGAAACCCCAGATCCTCTATGATCTAAACCGAACTCTAGGTTGTATTTAGGTTTCCAAACAAGCAGATATAAAAGTTATAAACCAGATAACCAAAATTGCTCATAGAATACCAACTTCCACGAAACCCTTAACGACTGGATGTGTATCAGCTCTCATGGTGGGACAGAAAGAGGCCACATGTGTTGCCCAATTCATTGTCTTCATATGAATCCTCAAAAATGGATATGAATGTCTATATTTGACAGATCAGAATATTGACGCCCAGAAGGTTCTCATAAGTTTCAGGGAAGACATATACTTTTTACTTAAACTGGAATCCGAGGCCCTGGATTACTGTATATTTTTTTCTGCTGTCTATCAAGGATGAATAGGTAGGAGAAGAGCAAGAAACGGGGGATAACACCTTAGAAATTAAAGGATGGTGTAGTCAAGAGCAGAGAGAGTTTTGGGTAGATGCTGAAGGTCGTGATCATTTTAGTCTGCACTTCAGTCCAAGGTAAGGGGAGGAAAAGGCACTGGATTTGATGAGTGAACATCTTGGGTCCTTAACAGAATTTCCTAAGACAAAAACACTGGGAAAGGGCTTCTGAAAGGCTCCATCTAAGTCAAAAATGTCATAGAATACAATTGAACGGCCTAGAAAGAAAGAAAAAAAGCTCCTTAAAATAAGGATTTGAAAAAATTAAATCAATATAATTGACACATAAATTTCATTGAAACATCATTACAAGGTTAAAATTAACTACTTACTGGCTTACTTTAACTCTAGAAAATACAGGATTAATTTTAAAGTCACAGGCTTATTGTAGGGAACCCTTTGGTTGGTAATTTTATAAAGGTCAGGGCACAGGGAGATATAGGTTTTGAAGCAAGTTCCACATAAAGTGTTCCTTCCTTAATAATATCTTGCTTCCAAATGGAAGACAAACTGGCTTCCAAGAAATCTTCATGAACACAAATATATTGACTGTGGAGGCTGAGAATAAAAGAGAATTGCCCTGTTACAGAAAACACACACTCCTGAAATGTGGATGTCCCTGAAGTGAGGTAGACATAAATCTCAGAAATGCCAAGCCCAAAGCAGCTTAAGAGAGAAATCAATACCAGCAAGACAAAATAAAACACATCAGAACAAGTGACTTTAATATCCTCAGTTGTTTGAAAATACAGCACAGAAAACTGAGAAAATAAACTTCACACTGTCTGCAGAATTACTTCTCAGTCTTTCGATTAGAAGGTGAAACTATTTGAAAACTGTAAGGTTAAGTGTTAGAGTGTGTCTATGTTGCTATTTCTGTTCTTAACGTTAGAGTTCACTTCTATATCCTCACTAGGAACTCTTAAGACTTCACTCCTTTAAGAATGAATATTGGCTGATTTCTCTCAGGTGCTAGGCAGAGGGAAGTGGATCTTATATGGGGAGAATGAAAAGAATGTTTTGTTTTGGCTGAAAGGAGTTGATCCATGGAAACCCATCTACACCTGAAATGTCAATCTTGTTCTGCCCCTCCCACATCCACACAGAGAGGAGGAGAACAGAGAAGAGGGCCATACCTTCAGGAAGCTTACAGACAAGGATGAGAGACAATAGAAATGAACATAATGGAAGGATGTTCAAGATATTAGGCTGACAGGGGAAAGATTCAGTTCTGTTTGTGCTGGGAATGGTCTTAGGTAACTACCTTATAGGGGCCCGGAGTTTGGCCTAGTGGTTAAAGTGCCTGCCTAGCATGCACGAAGACCCGGGTTCAATTCCTTGGTACCACATACACAGGAAAAAGCCAGAAGTGGTGCTGAGGCTCAAGTGGTAGAGCTCTAGCCTTGAGAAATCCCAAGGACAGAGCTCAGTCCCTGAGCTCAAGCCCAGGACTGGCAAAAAAAAAAATAGTAAGTACCTTATAAAGGCAGTTGGTCTAAGTCTTTGAAAGATAAGGGTTCAATCATTAGAAGGATGATAAAAAAACAATTCAGACAAAACTACAGCATTAGGAAAGCTTTAAAGGTGGAGTATATCTATATTGTGAGAGAAGTAATGAATAAAGCTCTAGTGGAAGAAGCCTAACAAGATATTGTATGGCTATCTAGGATTCTCCTAGCAGAGAATCACAATAGCTCCAAAGCTATGTGCACATAGGATGATGTGAAGTGAATTAACTGCAGAATATGGAAACAAGTGGTTTATCATTGTTGGTTGTTTTTAATGTACTATGTGAAGTTATTTCTCTACTTTATTTCTTTATTTTATTGTAATGTATAAAGGAGTCGCAGTTACATTCTTTTTTGTCTTTTTTTTCCCCTTATCATTTTCCCTCTGTTGTTTCTGTATCTGACTTTGTTATCTGGTGTATTGTATATTTATTTGTTTATTCGAATTAGAGAAGGGAAGGGGAAATAGAAGAAGACAAGAAAAAGACATCAATGTAACAGCGATAGCCACAAGACAATATATTAGAAATGAACTTCACAACTTGGGAGGGGATGGAAGAAGGGAAAGTGGGAGAAAAACACGGAAGGGGTAACAATGTATAAGAGGGTAACAATGTACTCATTACTTTACGAATATAACTGTAACTTCTCTATACATTACCCTGACAATAAAATTTTTTATTGTGACTAATAGAAGGGTTACAATATATTCACCAGATAGAAGGTGCATAACTTCACAAACATTGATACCTTTTCTTATGACATGGTCCCCATTTCCCTCCCATCTCCCCCCACTTATCTTGATTTCCCTCCTTCCCTATCCAATTTCAAATAACCGATTAAGCACATATAAAATATATCAGATAACATGGTGAAAAATTGTAACAATATGAGCTAACCAAGGGATGGCAAAACAGATGAGAGATAACATAGTACATTAAGGACAGCAGTCACTCATTATATGGCTTTTGTTTCCTTCTCATGGAGGCCTGACAATAAAATTTTTTAAAAAAGATATCATATGGCTACAATTTCAATCTTTTATGTATGCAAATGAATTTTACATTTGTAACACTGGCCCTTGAGTCTGGAGTGAAACACCACACACACACGCACACACACACACACCACATGTACACACACTTATGAATATCTGAGTACATTCTGGATGTTTCTTCCAGGGTTATCCCAAAGCAACACAAAATTGACTTATTCAACATTGAACTATACTCTACTCAGTGTACTAATGATCATTAATGGTGATTGTGACCATTAAATAAATATTGATTGTTAGGGTAGGGACAGGAGTTTCAAACATGGTCACAACCCATTTTCTCAATGTTAAAGAATAATTCTATGCTTTTCCTGGTAGTTTGAGTATTATGAAGGTAGAAACACAAGAGGCCAAGAGTCAAGAACTATTTGAGAAAGATATTTCCTTTATTATGGTTTGCAAACATATGGTTTCATCTACATAGTAGATGAAAAAACATGGTAGTAGTTGACATTTTATTTCATTGACTAGACTTCAATATGAACTTTGGTTCACAAAAGGAAACCCCATGCATTACTTTCTGTTCTCAAGAAAGCCTGTCAACCTCTGGAGCCCTTTCTTAAGCCTCCAGCTGTGCAACATTACTTGAAGTTGTCTTTTAATTGGGAGATTAAGGCAATAAATCAATACCAGTAGAATTCAAAACTGGAACCCAGCAGGAGACTCTTAAAGACCCAGGACAAGGGCATTAATAATTTCCTAAGGGTATCAGTATATCTTTGAAGGTTATCAAACAACTCTTTTTAGACATAAAGGGAAATGAGAAAGCGTGCAATTAGAGCCAGTCAGTTCATATACTGTGCTAGGAAAGGTGCTCTAAATTGCAAGGCTTCCCAAAGTTTACCATGATCTGTTAATGAACTTGTATTTGAGGTACTGCCTGAGGACATTTTATTACACATATTTGGTTTCTCTAAGTTTAGCATTCTGTGTTATCAGAAATCAAGAAATGGGAACCAAAGAACACATTTTGGTACTTCATTTCTTCAAGATATAAAATTAAAATGATGAGGTACTCGCCCCCTCCTCCTTGGCATTACTTTGGGAAAGGGTCTTCAGGCTCTCAGATGGGGGTCTAATAGCATGCCATTGTGAACTGAAGTCTATAATTTAATGAAAAGTTATTGGTTTCACAACAAAAAGAATTCATTTGATTTGGGTTGTTATTCTAATTTTGGTCAGTACTTTGTAGCTATGAGACTACAGGTATTTCACAAGGCTCTTCTGAGCATTTGATTTCATACTGTTAAAGAGTATGTATCAGAAGCCAGGTGTGGTGGCTCACACCTGTAATCCTAGCTACTCAGGAGGCTGAGATCTGAGGATCAAGGTTCAAAGCCAGCCTGGGCACAAAAGGATCTGAGACTATTATCTCGAATTAACCTCTAGAAAACGGGAAGTGGGGTTTGGCTCAAGGATAGGATGGTAGCCTTGAACTAAAGAGCACAGGGACAGCACGCAGGCCCAGAGTTCAAGCCCAATGACCCACCAAAAAAAAAGTGTGTATCAGTAACACAAAGAAGGCTCTTGATGAATACTAGTTATTATTCATAAAGATTTCATTTTATTAAAAACTCAGTGAGATACAATTTAAATGCTCCTGGAGCAGGAAAGGAGTTTCTGTTTTTAAATATGGCATCATGATCAGATTTGGAAAGGATCTGAAGAGAGTGTGCTACTTGACAAAACTGCTGATAATATTTCCCAGTTAAAATTTTAGCCTGGGGCCAACACCACATATCTCCTCTCAATTGAGAACACACCTCACAAGGCTTGGGTACACATATAGACAGCAAGAAAGAAGTAGATGCAATTTGTTAAAATGGTAGCCAAAGTATGCTAATGAAAGACCTACAGAAATAAGAGTCAAATATAAAAACCAACCATTCAGGGGCCGAGAGTTTGGCCTAGTGGTAGAGTGCTTGCCTAGCATGCATGAAGACCCAGGTTTGATTCCTCGGTACCACATACATAGAAGAAAGCCAGAAATGGTGCTGTGGCTCAAGTGGTAGAGCTCTAGCCTTGAGAAAGTCCAAGGACAGTGCCCAGCCCTGAGATCAAGCCCCGGGACTGGCCAAAAAAAAACCCCAACCATTCAGACTACTAAGTTGTCATAATTCTGTTTACTACATAGCATTAATCTAAGAATAGTTGACCTACATAAGCCTTGTATTATGTTTCAGTTCAGTACTTTTTCATGTGTTTGTTCATGGAACTTTTTTTTTGCCAGTCAGGGCATGGCCAAAGCTGTGAAAATGTACACAGAAATTGCATGTTTCAATTTTGCCTAAGAGGTGAAAATTCAGATACTGAAAGTATTTGGTTATTTGAAATTGGATAGGGAAGGGGGGAAAACTAAAAGTATGTTTCATTTGAGTTTCTCAAGATTAATTTGGAAGATGTATGACTTCTTTCCAAATATTTCTTTTCTTTTATGTTTCTTTTTTATGTTTAATTCTTATAATTAATACCATGATAGGGGAAATGGGTTATTTAGGAAGAAAACATTCAAACAAAGAAGTATCCGAGTGATGTTTCTCTGACAGGCATGCTTTGTTAGGTCCAACAAAAAGTGTCTCAGTGATGGATCCCAAATTCCTAATATTCTGAATACTGTTAGAAAAAGGAAGCAGAGAATTTCTAAGTGACTAAGAATGGGGTAAAGGTAGCATCATTGATAACAAGAAACCTCAGAGATCAAACTCTGGTACCAGTCACAGATTCCACTGAGGATAACTCAGGCTTACAGGGTCATTTTCTTACTCAGCAATTGAAGGGGGGTAGAAATAAGCCTCTGGAACATTTGGATCTCTGCCCTTCAGTGGACAAAATTAAATATTGGTGTAATAAGGTATAATAGCATACCCCTGAAGTACTAGACAAAAGGTAGTTTTTTTTTTTTTAAAAGTCCAAAGTTCTTACAGGAAATTGTATATCGTTAATTTTGGATGAATTAATTTTTCATATTTTCTCTATTTCTTTCAAATCAGAATAAGTGTTATATTTTTATTTATATAAGTTCCTCTATAGTGTTTCCTAGATGAGTGGCACAGTACATATATACTATGTACTTTTCTCTATGAAGGGAAAAGTATATGTGCTTGTGAAAATTCTATCTTGTTCTAACATCCTCTATTAACCTAAATAATAGAGAAATACACAAAATGTTCAAAGAAGTTTGGAGAGACCCTCCAAACTTAGTGAAGATAATTTATAATTTATTTCTCCATAAAAGCAGTAATAAAATCAAAAACATCAAACACCAACCCAAACTCAAAATTATCCAAACTCTGGAAATAAACAAAGCTTTTAACAATTTAGAGAATCTTTATTCAGGCTAAGTAGTTGAATTTCAATAAGAATGGTAACTTCAGGGACATTTTGATTCACCTTATTTCCATTTTCTTCTCTTTAGTTATGGGCTTTTGTGAAAAACAGCAGCCTATTAGAAAAGAATGTGTTAGGAACCCCCAAAATCTGTGTCCAGAGAATAATCCTCATTTGATTTGCTTGTCAAATTCCCATCTTACACTTAATTGACTGTACTTAGGGTTTGTTCAGTAATAGCCTTTGTCCCTAGAGATAACTGGGGGCCTTTACTGCTAGGAATAATTGTGTGTGCAGGGGGAAATAGCAATTGTTTAGGTGGCAGTTACAACTAACTGGAAGTTGACCAAAAAGTTTACAAGGACAGGCTTGAAAATGAAATGCTCCCAAGAGTGCTTTGAAAAGTTCAGATATATTCCTGAAAATCTAGAGGGATACACACACACACACACACACACACACACACACACACACACACACTCATTCTCACACACATACACATGCGAATACAGCTAAATAATGTTTAGGAAAGACCAAAGAAGACACTAATCTCTCATTTCTGGTTGACCTTGAAGAAAGTGAGAGCTAAGTGTACTTGATATGAGAGAATTGTAAGCACCATCCAACGCACCCAGAGTCCATCCCTGAAAGCCTGAGGACTTCTGATTCAAGGCTTTTACAGAAACATCTGTGCCTAATCATCAGTTAATAACTAAGACGGCTGAGAATAAATTCTAGTTTCCATACTCAACAAGACTATACACTGCTTAGAATCAATTTTGGAATGTTACTAGGTGACAAATAATGACAACAAACAGAAATCACAATAAGCATTAGAAGCTAGAGGTGATGAGAATTTACTTCCAAAGATTCTACATCATATTATTTAGTATTTAGTTTTCAACAAAAAGTATCTCTGAAACATACAAAAATATGTGGTTTAGACATAAGAAGGTTGTTGATAGAAATATTCTCTCTTGGGAGGACAGTTAAAAATTATTAGGAAAAAGGCTACAAAGGAGAAATGTTCAAAGAATTAATAGAAGCTATATCTAAACTGTATAAAAATAAAATGAAAGTGTAAGAATAAAGTCTCCCAAAGAGAATATCAACAAATAATACAGATTTTGTAACATCTAGACAAACTGTTCTGGGACTGAGAAATTCAACTAAAGGATTATAAAGACTGAAACAAAAGAGTATAAAGTAACAGTTTTGTTTTGTTTTGTTTTTTAATTTTTTGCCAGTCCTGGGGCTTGAGCTCAGGGCCTGAGCAGTGTCCTTGGGCTTTCTCAAGGCTAGATTCCTACCACTTGAGCCATAACACCACTTCCAGCCTTGTTTTAGTGTATGTGGTACCGAGGAATTGAACTCAGAGCTTCATGCAGGTTAGACAAGCACTCTACCACTAGGCCACACTCCCAGCTCCTAAAGTAAAAGTTTTAATAAAAAATATTTTAAAATACATAAACAATGAAAAGATACCCTACATATGGGCACTGATTAGAATATTGTTAAGATCATAATACTCTATAATTAATCAACTGATAAAATACAATTCTTTAAAAAATATCAGCTACTAATTACAGCTACTATTAATACTGCTACCACTACTGAAATTGATGTCAAACTAGAAGAGACTGGAATAGGCAAAGCAATTGTGAAGAAGAAAACAGTTGAAAGGCTCTCATGTGCCAGTTCAAAATTTTACTTAAAAAATACAGTATCTGGGCTGGGAGTTTGGCCTAGTGGTAGAGTGCTTGCCTAGCAGGCACGAAGACCTGGGTTCGATTCCTCGGTACCACATACATAGAAAAAAGCTGGAAGTGGTGCTGAGGCTCAAGTGGTAGAGCTCTAGCCTTGAGAAAGTCCAAAGACAGTGCTCAGGCCCTGAGCTCAAGTCCAGGATTAGCAAAAAAAAAAAAATACAGTATCCAAGATAATGTTGTAAAAGGAATGGAAAATAGATCAAAAGGACATAAGAGTTCAGAATAGAGCCAGGATCGTAACCTAGTGGTAGAGTGCTCACCTAGCATGCACAAAGCCCTAGGTTCGATTCTTCAATATCACATACTCAGAAAAAGGTGGAAGTGGCACGGTGGCTCAAGTGGCAGAGCACTCGCCTTGAGCAAAAGTGTCCAAGAACAGTGCTCAGCCTCTGAGTTCAAGACCTAGAATTGGCAAAAAAAAAGTCCAGAAATAAACATATACTCTTCACATCTAAGCATCTGACAATCTTAGCTCTTACATCTAAATATTGATACACTTTCAGTTAACTTTTTATGTGATATGAAATAGTGCTCTAATTTTATTGCTTTATATGTAAAATTACCAAATGCTTAGAAGATGACTTGGAAATCTGTCTTCATGCATTAAGCAATTATTCATTAGATATGAAACTAAAACCACAAGTGACAGATAAGTCAAACTTAACTTCATTAAAATTAAAAGTGTTTTATGTATTGATGGATACCACCAAGAAAATGAGAGGAAAACTCACAGAATGAAAAAAACACACACAAATCATGACTTGAACTGAAAATTTACAAAGAGCTCTTGCCATTAAAGAAATACAATCCACAATGAAATGCATTTCATTTTCTGTGATAGCTACAATAAAAAGAACTATTAATGAGGATCTGGAGAAATAGGAATCCTTATGCTTTGTTGCTGGAATATAAAGTTCACATTCTTTGTTGAGAATGGAAACTAGAATTTCTTCTTAGTTATGTTTATGTGGTGTTGGTAGTATAGCCACAATGTGAAACAGTTTGGTACCTGCTGTGAAAGTTAAGCACAGAACGATCATGTAATCCATCAGTTTCACTCCTTAGCCTATACTCAACAGAGCTAAAAAACACATATATACCCAAGATTTGTACAGGATTGTTCAAGTCAAGAAGAGAGACAGTACTATCAAATGGTGAGTGGCTAAACAGAAGGTTGCTTATCCATACAATGAAATATTATTCAGCACAGAAAAAGGATAAAAGAATACGTACACGTTGGTTGCGTAGTAAGAACATTACACTAAACATAAAAGGCTACATATTGTATGATTCAACCCAGACGAAATATCCAGAATAGACAAATATATAGTCAAAAAAACGAATTAGCATTTGCAGAGGTCTGGGAGGGGTGGGGAGTGGAATGACAGCTAGTAAGAATAGTTTCTCTTTGGAATAATGAAAATATTTCAGAAAAAAGGCATTGTTATGGTTATACAACTTTGTGAGTATGATAAAAAACCACTGAATGGAATATTTAAAGGATAATTTCATAGTATGTGAATTCTATCTCAGGTGAAAAACATATACTTTAATGATGAGGATAATTTACAAAAATGCAATTAGAATAACCTAACAGGAGTTTTAGAAAGTTAATTAAATCTAGTAAAAAATGTCAAGCTCCTCACTAAATGCTGTGGCCATGGAGATTTTCCATTCATAACTTCTGAGGCACCCTTCAGCAGGGAGCACAGCTGAAGACCACCTCATCTCTGCTCCTTATAACTTTCCCTTCCAGTGCCTGAGCTCAGCAAGGGTAGGAAGTAAGCCTCTCTTATGGATGCAAGACTCTTCCAGTTGATAGTCACCTTTTCTAACTTCCCATTGGCAGAGCAGAGACTTTTTCTGTTATTGGAGACTCTTCTTATTTTCTCTTTTTTTTCCTCTCTTCCATCACAAATCACCGTGGTCAAGGCTTTTCCTTCCTATTCTTGACCTTCTCTTCTTTATCCTTTACCATCATTTCCCCTAAAAATAGTCTTTGCTCTTCTAACCTTGGCATATATCTCTCGAAGGACGGGAGCTGACTCACTAAGGTAGATCTAGAAGTGATTCCAGTCTAGTACATGAAATGTGGCTGGATAGCTCTTGTGGATCTGAATCACCTTAGTCTTTCTGGATGCATGAACTGCTTCAACCCAGAATCTGGGGAGGTGCCGCAGCTCACCTCTTTTGGGCTAACTCCATCGGAGAGCTCTAAGACAGGCCACGATGGGAATTTATAATCATTGCACATTCAGAACTACACAAGGCCCTGACTCATCAACTCATAGTCTCTCTGGTCTGATAGAGTTTATCTCAAGCTCGTTCCTGATCATAACATTGATGCTGGAGGAGAAAAAAGATGGTTTGCGAGACGTTTCTGGGAGTGTTGCTAACAAAGCCTTGAACCAATAATATAGCTCGTTCTTTCATTTTCTGTAAATAGAGTGACTCGGGGAAGTAAACTCATCTTTTAAATTGAGACAGTTTGGAACATTGAGTCTGGAAGTTCAAGACAGATCAAATGGAGAAGCCAGGAATGCTTGTAGACCTTTGCCAGAAGTGAAGCAGATGACAGGAACTCATTTCTTCCCAAGGCACTGGAAGAGCTTCTTGCCTGTCCATGGTTTCTCTCTGAATAGTGCAAAGGACCCTAGCTCACAATTGTATCAGAAGTGATTTGCTTATAAAACTAGATGCAACACAAAATAGAAAAGAAAAGAAACAACACTAAGGCATTGAAATACATTTTATTAATCAGACCTGAAAAAGATGATGTACACAACTAATGTTGAAAAGAATAGAACTGTTCAATATTAAAACTAAAAGAAATCCTAATCTCTCAGGTGTTTCTCATAGTTCAGATGTATGCACCCTCTAGAGTACATAGATCAGCTCTGGGGTAGAAAAGCCACAGGGAAAGTAGGTTCATACTGGCTAATTGAATTTATTATATCACTAACTGCAAATGCACTGTTGTTTACAAACCACTGAGAAAAAAAGTGCTCCTAGAGACAATTCTTACCTGAAAAATATTTTTAATCTTATTTTATTTTATTTTTCTGTTTTGGAGGTTTGAATTCAAGGCTCCATGTTCAGTCTGCTTGCTCAGCTATGGCTTTATCACCTGAGCCATGCCTTCTGCCTGGCTTTTTGCTGGTTTAATGGAGATAGTCTTGAGTAAATTTCTGCCCAGGCTGGCTTCAAACTATCATAATCTAGATCTCAGATTGTTCATTAGCTAAGATTATACATGTAAACCACTTGTGTTTGGCTTAATCTTATTTTTAAAACTTGTTTAGATTGGGCTTAATTTTTATCCCATTCTTGAAGAAAAAAATAAAGCTGTATTAGTTGATTATGCATAAAAGAAAATTTGCAAGCAAAAGAAATCGTTTATTTCTCAACTTCTTCTGATTTGGATTGTCACTGTTGAGAATCACTTGCCCACTCAGAGTCATCAGTGCTCACTGGCACATCCATGCTCCAGGCATTACAGATGTGTGGAGAATCATCTCTAAGACCTAAACTATTGGTTCTCTACTAAGAGATTTGGTGTTGTCATTCAGGTGAGCTTATCAGGAGATAGAATCAGAGGACTTTTAGGTAAAATCAATCTTGCAATGCCTTTCTCAAATGTTCAATCCATGGTTTGTTGCAAGCAATTTTAAGGGTTTCTGTAGTTTACCAGCAATTACTCAACTGTTGAAGATGCATGTATGAAAAATAAATCAAGATATAACATAATTTTAAAGGTAATGTGGGAATCCTGCCCTCCATTCATTATGTTATATACAACTCATAGCTCACCTGTCATTTATGCCTGCACATACACATGTATGTGTGCATACTGCATGAATAGTATCACTGAACTTAATATATCCTCATATTAAATTGGGTTTAAGCTCATGTTAGTGGTGCTTTTGTTATCTGCTGCTATACCAAGTTGCTATGAAGAAAGCAACTTAAAAGCACTCATTTATTATCTCAAAGTTCCAGAAGTCAGAAGTTTATCATAATATGGATGGATTTGTTTGGAGCCACTGAATTTGTGGTCATTTGTTTTTGTAGCAATAGGAGACTAAGTTGCATGATTTTCCAAAGAGTCTAGGAAGAGAACTCAGGAATAAATGAGAATCAAGGGGGCTGAGGAACATATCTGGAACTAGAATGTGTAGGGAAAAAATGGCTACTGGGAAAAGACAGGGGACAGGGCAGGTAAAGGATCTGTACTGCATTGTGTACTGCATTGTGCTCAGTTGAGAAGTGGTCTATCCTGTAATTTGTTGTGGTCTGAGTCTTGCTGGAGTTATATAGTACTGGAGCCTTGTTTGCCACTCCAAGTTTTCTCTCCATAGCTCTTGCCTCTTTGAAGACCAAAGAACAATTTAAATATTAGAAACCTGTTTCCAATGTTATTTCAAATATTGCCCCCCACAACCATGCAAAACTATTTACCCACCCATGAAATCTTATTTGGAAATAGGTATTTGAAGATGTAATTAGTCAGGGATCTTCATATGGACTAAAGCTAGATTTAATCTAAGTGGGAAATCCAATGACTAGAGAGGAGAAACACAGGAGACCATGTAAAGACGGGCAGTAATTGGAATGAAATTGTGAGAAGAATTTTCTACTGTTTTAACTCACCAAGTTTGCAATGATTTGTTATGGAAGCCCCAGGAGATTAATACCCTAGTTATTAAATGAGGAAGATAAAATAGATAATGTCTGGTAGATGCTTCTTCTACCCTAGAGTTCCAGGAAGCTATAATTCTGTGAATCTGATATTGTCATTGTAATGATTTCTTATTTAATTACAGAAAGAGCAGGAACTGTCATTGGAAGCCCAGTATCTGTCAGATTCAGGTTGTCTCAGTCTCACAGATGCCCTCTGAGTTAGAGACAATTGTTTCCCTCTTACAAATGAGGAAATAAGGCTCGGAGAGAGTAAGTGACCTAAACACACTTTTGCAGACTCTTAAGTGCAAAGTTGCTGTTTGAGAATAATAGTCCCCTTAAAGCCAGCCACTTCTACAAGCTTATGCCTGGGAGGAATTACAATCTAATGTGTTCTATGAACTACAAGGTCTTATTCTCTAGACATACTTACATCCTTACAAGGCATGTGTACATGAAGGACACAAATATCAAAAATCCCATCCAAAGCTATCTGGGCAAGTACTAAGAGGATTTTAAAAGGATTAGATATTGTGCCATTTCAAAACAATACTTTGTTATCATAGTAAATCCAAAATGCAAAATCTGCCTTTTGTTATTGTTTTTGTAGTTGTTTGGGGATAGGGTTCCCTCTTTAGTCCAGGCTGTGACCCTCTTATCTCAGCTTCCTAAGTACTGGTAATTAAGCAGATAGCAACATATAAGGTAAAATTTTGTCTTTAAAAATGCTCTGGGGGCAGAGATGTAGCTCAGGAGTAAAGTACTTGCCTCACATATACAAAACCCAGGATTCATTCTCCAGCACCTGAAAATGTAAATGTTTTTTGGTATTTTGTTCATTGGGGATTGATTTTGCTAGATATTTCACATTAGTTTGTGTGTGTGTGTGCGTGTGTGTGTGTGTGTTAATATGATATTAAGAACTCAGCACAGAAGCTCACACTTGTATTTCTAGCTAATCGGGAAACAGATCAGAAAGATTCTGGGAGAAATAAAGACCTATCTCAAAACTAAAATGTTATCTTACAATTCTCTAGGAAGAAGGTGCAATGGAAGCCACCGTTCTAAGCCTCACCTTTGAGAGTACTCATTTTCCCCTGCCTATCTCCCATGCAAAAATGAGGCACACACATTAGTAACTTTGGGTTGTGTCTTCCATTTGCCTTTATGTAATAGATCTCTGTCAGAGTATCCAACTTAGTATGTTCTTTGTTAAGAAGGTGCTCTACCATTTGAGCCATGCCTCTAGCTCTTTTTTGCTTTATTTTTAAAATAGGGCCTCATGGCAGAAATGATGATACAACAATAAAATGTTTTTTAAAAAAATTTTTTGAGATTGTCTAAAGGACATCAAGAATTTCTTTCCCAAGAATATGGGGGGAGGGGTAGAATATAAAGAAGTGGCTGAGCAGCTAGATATAAATTATTACTATTAATATAACACTACTTACAGCTATT
Source organism: Megascapheus bottae (assembly GCF_031878675.1). NCBI lineage: Eukaryota > Metazoa > Chordata > Mammalia > Rodentia > Geomyidae > Megascapheus > Megascapheus bottae. The sequence continues at coordinate 6,439,153 of NC_143520.1, read as the reverse complement.
ATCTGGTGATTAAATCAGATGATACTATGTTTTTTAACCTGCTTCTACCATTTTTACTACTGTTCATTGACTGGGAGATCAACAAGGTAAAAGACTGTTGTCCTTTAAAATTTCTAATCTCTAAAGCCCCATCACCTAACACCTAACACAGTATCCACTACTGAGAAGACATTCAATATATTGCTGTTAAATAGAGTATAACTGTCTCTAATGGATACATTTGTAACCCAAAGAGAGAGTTACAAGAATGTTATTCACTATAAAATGCACTATTTTCTTTCCTGCTTAGAGGTTTTGAACGCAAAGCCCCAAGTTTAGTCAGCTTGCTTGGCTAGTGCTCTACTACTAGAGCCATTTCCACAATCCAGCTTTGTGCTCACAGTCTTCTACCAACCTGGCTTTAAACTAAAGCCCCCTAGATTTCAGCCTCCTGAGTAGCTAGAATAACAGCTAAGTGCCACCAGCACCTGGCTACAAAATGCCTTTGTAACAGTTAGCATTCCTTATTAGTGGAAGTCCATTATGACAATGAGACTCATCACTGGAGGTGTTGGCAAAATTGTTCTGGAGAAGGTAATTTCACGGAGAAGGATGAGTCAAAGCAGGTCCACCATTTGAGTTAGTAGGTGTTCATAGCACATAGACCACAAAAAGACCAGATAAGGTTAGGGAATTAGCAGCTGAAACGCTAAGCAGAACTGGTGAGTCAGCAACTAATTTATTAAAAGACATCTCTACAAGGGTTGCCAATAAAAATCAGCAAGTTTCAAACCAGAGAACTCTGAAATAGTGCTATGAAATATTGTAAGAGGAAGCTAGAGAATTCATCATTTCAAAGCTATACTACTAAATCGTGGAATGACATCCAGAGGACTCAGGTGTGTGATGAACATCACCTACTGCAAAGATACAGAGTGATAAAAGGTTAAAGGAAAGACAGACAACTATGCTGAGAGCAGGCTGCGATTGGTAGACTTATGGCCTGTCTCGATGTCCCTTCTGTGCCTTTGTCAAAGCAAATGGTAGAGCCAGTTGTTCCAATACATGATTAAAGGAACAGACTATAAGAAGAAAATTACTAGACAATGCAGGAAAGGTCTTCTGAGATAAACGAACACTGTCTATTAATTTAAAATCCATAAATAGAATGATAAAGAGTACTGACTCATAATGTCAAAGTTCAAAGGCACTTTTTAAAGATCTATTTAAAGAAAATCCAACCTTTCTTTTTCTTTCTTATTAGAAGCTGTCCAGTGGAAGTCTGGGCCTTGAGTCATTTCATTTTGACATGGAAGTTCTTGTGACATTAAAATAATCAAGCCAAAAGTATTTAATTCTGAAGTGACCATGAAAGCATGTATGAGACATAAAAATATAACAATAATGGAGCACTAGAATTTTGAAGGTTGTATTTTTACAGTTCCTGAAGAACTATAGCTTATATTAGGTTATGAGTAGTAGCTAAAGTAATCCACACAAAGATCTTCTCTAAACTATTTGATATTATTTCACAATATTCTACTAAGGAAAAACTCTGTTTTACTAGAAAGCCTCTGCATCTAAACATCTTTGTTAGGTATAGGTTTGTTAACACTAGATCCAGATGTGAGCATAAGTTCATCTTTATGAATATGAAAATCTCTTAGAAAAGACCTCACTTAAGTTCACTCTTTTAAAAGTGTGCAATTTGTTCGTCATTACAAATACAATTGTATCGTTACAAACAACACAAAATACAGCATGGTTACATTTCAGCTTCAATGCCTCAGTTTTTCTTCTTAGCTACCCTTTTGCCCTACAGCTAATGATACGTTTTCTTGCTGTAATGCTTTTTGTTTAAAATGAGATTGGAAGTATGGAGCAAGTTGTAGACTCTTTGCCTAACAAGTTGAAGACCTTTCACTTCAAATTCTCAGTATGAAATGACAGAAAGAAAGACAGATGAAGACAGGAAGTGGGGACTAAGTTATAAAACTCAGTGTATCCCACAAAAATAAGAAACTCCAGGTTAGAGGTGTGGTGGGGAGGGATGGAGAAGAATGTTGAAAAAGGTGACATTGATCAAGATGCACTGTATTCATAAGCTGCTTCACTGAATGGCAAGTCCTTTGTATATACATTTAAGGATAATTTTTAAAGAATTGCAGTTCATACAATATGTAGCACTGACCTTTTTTAAATTTCCTATATTCAATAAAAGTAAAGTACCTAGTATCTTAATTTATTAGTTTCTTACATTAAAGCCAATAATAGAATAAAATCCACATGAATATTACCTTGTGAAACAGATATTCCCAGAGATCCATTTGAATATTTTAATTCTCTAGTACTTCATTTTCAAAGCTTTCAATCAGAATCTCTCAAGATCCAGTTTTATCAAATTCTCCCAACTTGATTCAGGCTAATACACTACATTTGGGAAACAGTATCTCAAGCGATGTTCAGTTTAGGGGATTGATTGCCAGACTTTAGTTATAAGTCACAAGAGGTTCAAAGTCCAGAGGTTGGGAGAGGTACTGTTAACCTTGAACATGAGAACAACGTTACTGGCTCCAAAGCCTTGAACAAGTTTTTAAAACTTTCAGAACCTTTATTTTCCTCTAGGATTTGAAGGGACAAAATATCTACTTCAAAAGTCTGCTTTCGAAGTTGGGTGTCAGACCAACCACTGGAAAAAGCAGAAAACCCCACCTAAATCCAAACAAAAACAAAAGGGATGTGGTCATGAGTCAAGTAGTAGAATGCTTGCCTAGCAAGCACGAGGTGGTGAATTCTAGTCCAAGTACTGCCAGAAATCCTTTAGTCTTAGAGCAGGGTGTGGTAGCACACATCTTCTATGCCTCCTTGTCTCAAAAAACAAAACAAAACATTGACAATATAAAAGATGTGAACGTAAGCCCACCTTTGTGAATATAAAAACCTCTTAGAAAGTACATATAAAATACTTACTACACCATCTGGTACTAAATAAATGGAAGCTACTATTGAACATCATTGTCATCATCCTGCCTTGGGCACTTGATTTGTCTTTTCCAGCCCTCTCGTAGTGGTGACTGTATTCCTTTTTAGTAATTCCTCTAGAGAACTAAAGGGAAGTATTTTCTTGGCAGTCTAGCTATTATTCAGGGTTGTACAAAGAGAGGTTTTCCCCTACCCTCAGCCTATTGTTTAAGACTTCAAGATGCCAACAGAGAAACATCTAATTATTGGAGACTTATTTTTTGGCAAGGTAATATTATTGGCTAACTATAGGCAAACAAAAAGGAATAAAGAAAGGATTGGAAGACTGGAGTAAATTAGGTATTCCACGTAATGAGAAGTACCTAAAAACTGATTTTATTCATTAGCGGGTTCAGTCAAATATTTGGTAGAAAGAGAAATTGTTACTGGTGACTCAAAGGAAAAAGATTACCTTCATTGCTTCTCTCTATAAACTTGTACACAGAGCTTGGATCCTAAATTTATAGATTATCATACTTTAAATTATATCCCAAGACAGTACACGGTTCAGAGGAAAGACAGACCAAAATTCAAAGGCAATGTTTTAATTACAGTTCAAGTATGAAAATGTAATCTTAAAAACAGATTGTTATACAGCTCTAGATTTCTATTTCAACTCTACAATACATAAAAGTGATATTTGGTAACACTTACTGACTGATTTAGAGAAGGAATAACTTCCATCCTCAAAGAACAGAACGGCTGTACTTATACCAAGAACAAAGAGCATCAAAGGACACACACAGCCCCAAGGTCCCTACCTTACCTGTTCTCAGCATCAGCACTGCACTTTGGGGACAGCAATTCAAAGGATTTAGTAAACTTCACCACCTGCCATACACAAAGACAGAAAATCCAGGTCAATTAAAGCTTTCTTACAGTTTGAAATAATCCAATAAATGTGCTCACTCTTACCATGATTACTACAATAATTGCAGACTAAAGGAAGGTTTTATTTTATTTTTTATATATTTTTATTATAATTAATAGAAGGGTTACATGATATTTGCCAGATAGATGGTGCATTAATTCACATACATTGATACCCTTTCACATGTCTTGGTCCCCATTTCCCTCCCCCCGACCCCTACCCCTCATCTTGTTTTTCCCCTGTTCCCTATCCAATTTCAAATAACCAAATACAAATATATCTGATATATCAGGTAACAACGTGAGATACTGTAACAATATGAGATAACCAAGGGACAGCAAAAGAGATGAGAGATAACATAGTATCTTAAGAACAACAATCATTCATTATATGGCTTATGTTTCTATATCCTAGAGATCCTTTCATTTAGCGACCTACGGTTTTATTTTTTTTTAAGTAGAGAGATCACAGAAAGAAAAAGAAATTTGTATTCTACACTTTGCTACATTGTCAACATCGCAACACATTTTACCAAACCTTTATACCATTTTTGCTGGTCAGGCAAAAAGAACTCTTATTTAGATATTTTCAAAAATTTTCCTTGTAACAATCTGATTGCCACCATAGAGAGCCAGGTAGGGATAACAACCCTCTAAAAGTCCACCCTCCATCAACCCCAGGATCCTGAAGTTAGCTTCCTTGTTTTATCATTGTTCTCAAAGGAGCAATTTGTTGTTACCACTCAAAATTGTGAACTCTTTCAACAATGACTTGACAGCTGAACTTTCTTCTTCTTCTATACCATGAAACCAACACAGCCAGTGTAGGCGCCTAACTAAATCATCATGCTGAAAGGGAATTTATGAGTACAGAAATATCAGTATAATTTTGTCATTAACTACAATTGAGTTATTATTGTAAACCAGACCCTACACTAGAAGTTTCTTTGATTATTTAATTTCTCTATTATAAGTATAAATTTATATCCTCAGTCCACAGATGAGAAAATTAGCCCATAATTTTAAAAGAAGGTTTCACACAGTACTTGAGACAACTGCCTCACCAAGCAAGTCTGCTCCATCCTTGAGGGCTAGCTCTTTCAATACTTCGACACTGAGTGGGAAAAGCTATCATGTCTAGCCTTTTTGACAAAAGGTAGCACATAAGGGGAAAATGTATTCCCTTGCTAGAAGGAGCCATCAGAATATAAACTGACTTGTAAATTGAGAATAAAAATTAGTTTTATCAGTGAGCCCAAGCTAGGAAAATGCAGCACAAGGAAAAAGGAAAGAAGGCCCAACACTAAAGCAACTGCATGTGACTATGTAAATGCAGGGCAGCAATAATAGTTCAAATGCAAGAAAATACCATTGGCAATCATATGTTTAATTTCATATTGTTATGTGATTTAAGTCTCTATAGAATCACTTATTATTCAAATTTTATCTTCCCACAGTGGTTACAACAGTACTTCCTATTTCAATATTTTTCTCTGCAGTGTAATTCTAACAAGTGGTAGAATCTGTGTCTTCTCCCTTTGAATCAATCAGTAATCATCGGACTGCTTCAACCAACAGAATATATGGAAGAGTTACCAGATCTAGATAGAATTACATATGGATCTCAAATCACAGGAAATATTGCCTAGCACCAAATAATAAATACTTCAACAAACTATATTTCAAACAATTCTTAGAAGGAAAGCAATAATAGGATAAAATGGAAGCATTTTATACAAAATGGAGAATTGTCAGAAATGCTACAAGAAGTTAATTCTAAATGAACCTTGACTTTTCATTACTTGTGATTTCTTTACACTACTTTGTTCAGACAACAACAATTTCTTCCATTTTCATCATGTTCTAGGTTACAACCTGCCATCTTACTGAAAATTAAGCACACTGCCAATTCTTTTTGTATTTTTGTCTGTGGTAGAGCTTGAACTCAGGGCCAGGGTGCTGTCCCCACACTCTTTCCCTCAAGGCTAGAACTTTCCAACTTTGAGTCCCACTGCCACTAAGAACCAATTCTTTAAGTATTGTGTATGTACCAGTGCATCTGAAAGAGATTAGTATTTGCATTGTGAGATGGAGTAAAGACCACAGTCTGGCTGTGCATTATCCAATTCATTGAGGGTTGGGACAAAATGGAAAGGAAGAAGAGTGAATTCACTGGGTTAGATTTAAGACATATTCTCTTGCCCTTAGACACTGACACTTCTGGTTCTCAGACATTTGTTCATGAACTAGAACTACCCTGGTTCTTGAACTCAGACACCACCAGCTGTTTTGGTTTTCAGAATGCAGACAACAGATGTGGGACTTTGAAGCCTCCACAGTTGTATGGAACATTTTTTAAATAACATTTTAAAAACATCATTATCCCTTTAGAAGGTAATCCCAAGCAACATTGATATAGTCTTGAAATTTAAGAAGCTTTTTAGATTTAGGGTAAGAGAGAATGACAGAAGGGGTAAAGTTGTGGGGATACATTGCGTATATGTGTGGAACTGAACAATTCTTGTAAATAATCTCTTTTTGGTGAGAAAGATAAACAGTACAGATTTCATTTCTCTGTGGAAACAAATACTGAAGACTAACATTTTAAAGGGAAAATTTATAAGTGCAAGATCAGAAAAATGTAATTGTAATGTATTTAATTACTGTGATTTTTTTTACTAGGTTAAGTAATCGGAAAACCTATAAAATTGTTTACTTGGATTGTTGAGAAACTCATAACAAAAGGTCTAAATTCAAAGTTTTAACTGTGCATCATAATTTGATCTTAAATTTGTTGCCTTGGTTTTGCTCACAAATTATGCTTTCAGTTTTCCCTGTTTCTTTGAAAATGTGCTTTGCATACTATTATGTTTCTAGCCCATAATAAGCACTCAAAATACTTTTATCAGCATATATTGACACACCTTTATTCAAAAGTGTATTAAATTCTTTTGGCCATGAATTGAATGAGAGATTCAGAAGATTAAGTACTTACATACATACTTGGAAAATGTATAAATGTACATAAAATAATTTTTATAAGTGAAGTAACATGAATGTGCTCCTTAAAATTAACAGTAGTGGAACAAAAACATTTACGGACCATAAGTGTATAAAAGAGTGGCTATAAAAAAAGAGTGGCCATTTAGAGGTATAGAAAGAGAAACTGGATAGTGAAGGAAGAGAAATTTAAGGGCTTACAATTGGTGGCAAGCAATATAAGAAAAAGAAAGAAGCAGACTTGAGTCCTCTCAAGGAGGCTGAAAAAATAAAACACACACACACACACACACACACACACACACACACACACACAAACCTAAAAAACAGAGACAAGAACTGTTGAAGACAACCATGGCTGAGACTAAGCCAGAGAAGGTCATGGGCGTCCAGACATATAGTCTGGCATTCATAATATAAAGAAAATTAACCTAGGGCTAGATCATCTGACTTTCAAGGCTTTAGACTCATGCTATGTTGAGTCTGAAACTGCCACATAAATCCAAGTCTAAGTGATAGATTTTAAAAATCCTACTGGAATTACTATTAGGGATACCAGTAGAGTCTCCTTGTGGAATCTCAAAAGGAAGGGCAACCTGAAGTTATGCTCAAAGTCAAATAGTCCCCAGCTATCCCATATTATTGGAAGACACTATCTGCACATCATCTCTTCTCTACACTGAGGACAGTAAAGAATTGAGACATAACTAATATTACTAACTCTCAGGTCTCCAGATCCGATGACAACATATGGACCGATTCTAGAACATCATATGTTAATTACCATATTGCAATTAATACAAGAGTTACAGTTATATTTGCCAGATAGAGGGTACATTACTTCTCACACACTGATACCCCTTCTCATGTTTTTGTCCACATTTCCATCCACCCACCCCTCCCAATCATCTTGTTTTCCCCCTTCCCTTTTCTATTTCAAATAATCAAATAAACATATATATAATACAACAGGTAACAAAGTCAAATACTGTAACAATATGAGATTAACCAAAGGGCAACCCAAGAGAAAGAAATAACATAGCACATCTAGAACAACAATCACATAATATAAGGCTCTTGTTTCTGTATCCTGGAGATCATTTCATTAAGCCTCATCCTATATGGCCTTACTTATCTAGGTTTTGAGCTATTGTAATCCTTTTCTAGGAGAATCCTAAATGTGTACTAATTATTACAAATGAGGGAAACCATTGAGCCTTGTTCCTTTGGATTTGGCTTACTTCACTTAATAGGATTTTTTCCCCAAGTCTTCCCATTTCCTAACAAATGAGGAGATATCATTATTTCTGATGGCAGCATAGAATTTCAATGCGTATAAATACCACACCTTGGAGAAGGAAGATGGCCCCGAGACAATAGGGATGCTGCCTAGCTCTCTCTCACAAAAAGAGAGAACCAGGGAGTCCCACGAGCCAACTACCTTAAGAAATCCACAACAACAAACTCAAAAAGCAACAGAGAAGGACTCAAACCGGAAAAGAAATCCAGATAAAGCTCACATCCACCTTTCTCAAAGAATTCGGAACGCGAGGACCCCTCCTCCACCTCTCTCCGCCGGCTCAAAGCCACGAAAGCTGCGAAAAGCAGCGGCCGGCGCCGGCTCCACGCAGAAAAAGCGGCAGTGGGCGCCGGCGCCAAGCCACTAAAAGCAGCTGCAGTGGAGGGCACCAGGCCGGGAGCCCAACTGCTGCAGAAACCAGCACAGAACTGGGCCAGCCAACGGCGGAAGCAGCGGAACCTAGACGCAGAACACAGGCAGCGGAGGAGACCCGAGGGAAGTGAAAGACTCCCCACCACCGTGGAGCACCCGCAGATGGACGCAGAGGCGTGAGTAATACAGCGCGTCCCCAAACACATCGGGAAAGCAGAGCGGGTGCCAAGCAATAGAACTTAACTCAGACCCCAACACCCCGCCCGAGAAAGACTGGCAGGAGCAGGGGGGCAAGGAATCTAGAATCCTGTCCCTCCCCTCCACAGCCCCCTCCCTCAGGCCATTGACTGGAGATTGACAGGCGGGCTACCTAAGACCCAGCACCCCACCAAGGGAGGCTGGGCTGTCCCAACTACCACCCGCCTAACGGGCTCAACCCCAGGCCTCTGACTGGAGACTGACAAGCGGGCAGACCCTAACACTCAGCACCTCACCAGGGGAGGCGGAGCTGTCTCAGCTCCCACCCGCCCACCAGGCTCCTCTCCCAGGCCACTGGATCTGGAGAGTGGAGGGCACTGGGACCCTGCCTTACAACAGCAGGTAGGGGGTGCGGGAAAATAGGAGCCAGCATCTGCCCCCGCTCAATTCTTGAGCGGGGCATCCTCCAGCTGGGAATCCTGAGCAAGAAAGCACCGAGGGGCCCCCCACAGTCACAGACTCTGACAAAGCAGTGGAAACACAGCAGGGATCTGAAGGGCCGACCAGCAGCCAAGCTCCCCTTCTGAGAATCAAAAAGGTGCGGCTCCGCTCTTGGAGCCCACTTCCTTAGCTGGGCCCTGCCCCTGGGAACAGAGGGGTCTCCTGCTGGTCCTGCTGAGAGCCCCTGGAAACTCTCAATCCCCAGACCCTTGGCTTGGGTCCACCCCTGGAAGCAGCACAAGAAAACGTCTGCCAACCACGCTCAGACGGAAGCTCGCAGATCCATCCCATGGTCCACTGTGAGGCCACTGGTTGGGCTAAGAGCTAGTTGTGCAGCGACACATAAGTTTTATTCTAATACTTTCCAAACTTTGTACTCAAATACGCTACCTACTTACCAACTTAGGTCAGTTATCCTTACACTATACCTTTTCTTCATTACTACAATATTCTTACACTCCTACGTTAATCCTCTTGTACCTCCCCTGACCTCTCTCATTCTATTTTTCTATCTCTGGACCTCCGTTCGTCTTTCAACCCTTATACTGCATGGATCTACACTTGATGGCTGTTGAGCAATACTGTATATCTAGGTGCTTAATTATTCTCTAGGCTCAGAGGGACTTAAAGACAATAGAGATTGGATTGAGAGGCTTATTGTTTTGGGTATAAATCGCTTATCAGTGGATGTATTAGACTGGTCTGTAACTGCACAAAAAAAAGAGTGATAACACCAATCAAAACTTGTGAACATCTAGTGTCTGCCAGCTACAGAGGTCTAGGTTGGTTATATCTGAAAAACTATAATCGTGTTTAGTATTAATCTTGCTCCCATTTTCAAATGGGCAGAACAAGAAACTCAAGAAAAATGTCAAATCAAGAAACAACATCCCCAACCCAATGTAAACAGACAATGGAACAGTCACTGGCAAACCTAGAGGAGAGTCTTCCAAGTGCTGTACAAATGGAATTGATAAACATCATTAATGAAAAATGTGAAAATATAAAGAAAGAGATAAGGGAGGAAGCCATAGCTGAACAAGAGGAAACCATAAACAAGGTGATAAGTGAAAAAGAAGAAGCCATAAAGGAGGCCATAATAAAGGTTTTTCAAAGAAAGATGGATGAATTCATAGAATCCACAAATAAAAAGGTGACTGAACTCCAGCAAATGTTCAAAGAAAATAAAGCTACTGAGCTAACCACTCAAATGGAAATCAAGGAGCTAAAGAAATCCATACATGATCTAAAAGAAGAGATGCAAGGCATCAAAAATGAGCAATTAGTAGCAAGGGAGATGAAAAATAAAGTAGATAGCTATGATAGCAGGTTAGACAATGCAGAGGAGAGAATTTCCGGGGCTGAAGATAATTTAGTTATTATAGAGAAAGAACAGAAAATGAGTCAATCCAAATGTAGGAAAAATGAGAGAGCGCTTCAGGAGGTCCAAGATACAGTTAGGAAGCCTAATTTAAGGCTAATTGGAATTGAGGAGGGCGTGGAGAAAGAGGTAAATGGTATTGGAAATATACTTCAGGGAATCATCTCAGAGATTTTCCCAAATATCCCGAAGGGCAGGCCTATCCAGATACAAGAAGCTTTTAGAACCCCAAACAGACCTGACGAGAAAAGAACATCCCACCGCCACATCGTAATCCGAACTGGATCAAAAGAAACCAAAGAAAGGATCCTAAAGGCAGGCAGGGAAAAGGGTTCAGTAGCCTATAAAGGAAAACCAATCAGAATAACCCCAGATTTCTCAGCAGAGACCATGCAAGCAAGAAGTGGCTGGAAGCATATATGTCATGCCCTTAAGTCAAATAACTACCAACCAAGAATACTGTACCCAGCTAAGCTCTCATTCATAACTGAGGGAACAATAAAAACATTCCATTCCAGGGAAAAGCTGCAACAATATGTCGCAACACAACCAACACTACAGGGAATTCTCAAAGATGTTCTATAAATAGAAAACCAAATAAATGCAATATAGGGAAAGAAATGGCACCTAAACAGCATACCATCTAAGGACCACAAGAACTGTCAAGACACAGGCCCAAATAAAAGCTTTTAAAAATGGTAGGAACTAATAAATATCTCTCAATCCTAACTCAATATCAATGGACTTAACTCTCCAATTAAACGGCATAGGCTGTCTAGTTGGATAAAAAGCAAGAGCCATCGTTCTGCTGTCTTCAAGAGACACATCTTACCCCAAAAAAAACCAATCATCTTTTGAAAGTGAGAGGTTGGAATAAACTCTATCAAGCTAACGGCCCCCATAAACAGGCTGGAGTTGCCACCCTCATATCAGATAAAATAGACTTCAAACTAAAATTAGTAAGAAAAGACAAAGAAGGTTACTACATACTACTAAAGGGATCTTTCCTCCAGAAAGACATAACAATCCTAAATATCTACACACCCAATCCTGGAGCTCCGAACTTCATCAAGCAAACTTTACTTACACTGAAACCATACATAGATCGAAATACAGTGATTGTCGGTGACTTTAACACACCACTCTCACCTATGGACAGATCAACAAGGCAAAAACTCAACAGAGAAACCTTAGAACTGAACAACTATATAGACCAACTAGATCTAACAGACATCTGCAGAATATTCCACACAGCAACAACACAATATACGTTTTTCTCAGCAGCACATGGAACATTTTCCAAAATAGATCACATCTTAGGCCATAAAACAAACCTGATCAGATTCAGAAACACTGAAATTATCCCATGCACAGTCTCAGACCACAAAGGCATCAAACTGGAACTGAACACACATCTCCACCAATGAAAACCCTGTAACTCATGGACACTGAACAAGACATTGTTGAATCACCAATGGGTCATCGAAGAGATCAGAACAGAAATAGCAACAATTTATGAAATTTAACAGTAAGGAGCACACAAAATACCAACTCCTTTGGGCCACAGCAAAGGCAGTACTCAGAGGAAAATTTATAGCGCTGAGTGCCTACAACAACAAGTTGGAAAAATTGCAAACCAACAAGTTAATGTCTCACCTTGAGCTCCTGGAAAAAGAGCAACAAACCAACCCTAATCCCAGTAGAAGAAAGCAAATAATTAAAACCAAAGCAGAATTAAATGATTTGGAATCCAAAAAAACTATAGAAAGAATCAACAAAACAAGGAGTTGGTTCTTTGAAAGAATTAACAAAATTGACAAGCCCTTAGCAAATCTTACCAAAAAAAGAAGAGAGCATATCGAAATAAACAAAATCGCAGATGAAAATGGTAATATCACGACAGAAATTACCAAGATCCAGAATATCATGAGGGAATACTTCTCAAAACTTTATGCCAACAAATTTGAGAATCTAGATGAAATGGATGAATTCCTAGCCAATATTAACATACCCACACTGAACCAAGAAGAACTAAGCCAACTCAACAGGCCTATTTCAAGCTCTGAAATAGAAATGGCAATTAGAGAACTTCCACCTAAGAAAAGCCCAGGGCCAGATGGATTCACAGCTGAATTCTATAAGGTCTTCAAAGCAGAGCTCACACCAATACTCCACAAGCTCTTCAATGAAATTGAAAATGAAGGTTCTTTACCAAACTCATTCTATGAAGCCAGTATAACCCTCATCCCCAAACCAGATAGAGATTCATCAAAGAAAGAGAACTATAGACCTATATCTTTGATGAACATCGATGCAAAACTTCTCAACAAAATACTGGCCAACCGACTACAACAACTCATCAAAAAAATTATACACTATGATCATCTGGATTCATCACAGGGAGGCAAAGCTGGTTCATCATACGCAAATCAATTAATATAATTCAACACATCAACAGGAGCAAGGACAAAAATCACATGATTGTCTCAATAGACGCGGAAAAGGCATTTGACAAGATCCAACACCCCTTTATGTTAAAAGCTTTGGAGAAACTAGGAATCATGGAACATTCCTCAATGTAATAAAGGCTGTGTATGAGAAACCTACTGCTAGTATTACACTTAATGGTGAAAATCTAAAGCCATTCCCTCTAAAATCAGGAACGAGACAAGGATGCCCACTCTCTCCACTCCTCTTTAACATAGTACTAGAATTCCTAGCCAGTGCAATAAGGCAAGAAGCAAGCATAAAGGGGATCCAAGTAGGGAAAGAGGAAATAAAACTATCCCTTTTTGCAGATGACATGATTCTGTTTTAAAGAATCCTATAGACTCTAATCCCAAGCTCCTTGAGCTGATTCAAATCTTTGGAAGAGTAGCAGGCTATAAAATCAACCCTCAAAAATCAACTGCCTTCCTTTATGCCAACAGTGAGAGGAACGAGGCAATAACCAGCAAAGAAACTCCTTTCACAATAGCCTCAAAGAAAATAAAGTACCTAGGAATTAGCTTAACTAAGAATGTAAAGGACCTTTTTGACGAAAACTTTAAAACCCTAAAAAAGGAAATTAAAGCAGAACTAAGGAAATGGAAAAACCTCCCATGCTCCTGGATTGGAAGAATCAACATTGTGAAAATGACAATCTTGCCAAGAGCTATCTACAAATTCAATGCAATACCCATCAACATCCCAATGTCATTCTTTAAAGGAATAGAAGAGGCAATCCAAAATTTCATATGGAATAATAAAAGACCCCGTATAGCAAAAACACTTCTTAGCAGAAAGAACAGCACTGGAGGAATTTCAATTCCAAACTTTAGACTCTATTACAGAGCTATAATTCTCAAAACAGCTTGGTACTGGCACAGGAACAGGCCTGAAGACCAATGGAATAGAACTGAGGACCCAGATATTAAACCACAGACCTATGGCCACCTAATCTTTGACAAGGGAGCCCAAAAAATAGAATGGAAGAAAGACAGCCTCTTCAACAAATTGTGCTGGCAGAACTGGTTAAGCACCTGCAGAAAACTAAAGCTGGATCCTTCTTTGTCACCTTGCACTAGAATTAACTCCAAATGGATCAAAGACCTGGAGGTAAAAGCTGACACACTGAAAACTTTACAAGAAGCATTAGGAGATACACTAGGCCTCCTTGGCACAGGTGGAAACTTTCTTAATAAGGACCAAGAATCACAACAAATCAGAGAAAGGCTGGATAAGTGGGACTGCATTAAACTGCAGAGCTTTTGTATGGCAAAGGACATAGCTAGTAAATTAATTAGGAAGCCTACAGAGTGGGAGAAGATCTTCACCAACCAAACAACAGACAACTCAAAAAATTGAATCACTCCAAAACTAATCTCCAAAGTAACAACCATCCCATTAAAAGATGGGCCAAAGACTTAAAGCGAGTCTTCTCTGAAGAAGAAACAAAAATGGCCTATAGACACATGAAGAAATGCTCAACATCTCTGGTCATAAAAGAAATGCAAATCAAAACAACTCTAAGATTCCACCTCACTCCAGTTAGAATGGAGAATGGCCAGGATCAGGAAAACGAATAGTAACAGATGCTGGAGGGGATGTGGCCAGGAGGGATCACTACTACACTGTTGGTGGGAGTGCAAACTCGTTCAATCACTATGGAAAGCAGTGTGGCAGTGCCTCAAAAGGCTAAACATAGCAATTCCACTACTTGGCATTTACCCAACCATCCAGAAACAAGGGCATACTAAATCCACTAGCACAACCATGTTCATTGCTGCACTATTCACCATAGCAAAGATATGGAAGCAACCTAGATGCCCCTCAGTTGATGAGTGGATCAACAAGTTGTGGTATTTGTACACAATGGAATTCTATGCTGGTGTCAGAAAGAATGACATCGCCCCATTTGGTAGGAAATGGAAAGACTTAGAAAAAATCATATTAAGTGAAGTAAGCCAGACTCAAAGGAACTTAGGCTCAATGGTTTCCCTCATTTGTCATAATCAGTAGAAACCTTGGACTCTACTAGCAGAGATTTGCAATAGAGCAAAATCTTGATACATAAGGCCATATAGTATGAAGCTAATTGAAAGGACCTCCAGGATATTGAAACAAAAGCCATATAACGAATGATTGTTGTCCTTAATGTACTATGTTATCTCTCATCTCATTTGCTGTCCCTTGGTTATCTCATATTGGTATAGTATCTCACTTTGTTATCTGATATATTGAATTTATTTGTATTTGGTTATTTGAAATTTGATAGGGAAGGGGGGAAAACCAAGACGGGTGGAGGGCGTGGGGGGAAGGGTAATGGGTACCAAGACATGTGAAAGTGTATCAATGTATGTGAATTAATGCACCTTCTATCTGGCATATATCATGTAACCCTTTTATTAATTACAATAAAAAAATAAATAAATACCACACCGTGATCCAATCATATACTGAGGGGTATCTGGGTTGGTTCCATATCTTTGCTATGATAAATAGTGCTGCAATGAATATCATTGTGCTAGTGGTATATCATTGTTTCTGGACATTTGGGTAAATGCCAAAGAGTGGAATTGCTGGGTCATATGGGAGCTTTTGAGGATCACCAGGTTGCTTTCCAGGCAGAGTGGTGAATGAGTTTACACTCCCAGCAACATTGTAGTAGTGATCCCTCCTAGCCACATCCCCACCAGCATCTGTTGTTATTAGATATCTTGATCATGGCCATTCTAACTGGAGGTAAAATCTCAAAGTTGTTTTTGGCTCTCATGTCTTTTATGGCCAGTGACCTGTAGAAAACTAAAGTTTGATCCTTCTATGACTCTCTGCACCACGATTAATTCCAAATGGATCAAAAACCTTAAGGTAAAAGCAGATACCTTGAAAATTTTACAAGAAGGAATAGGAGATACACTAGGTCTCCTGGCACAGGTCAAAACTTTCTTAATGAAGACCCAGAAATACAACAAATTAAAGGAACTTTGGATCCAGGAGTGGTGGCTCACGCCTGTAATCCTAGCTACTCGGGAGGCTAAGATCTGAGGATCGAGATTCAAAGTAAGCCCGAGCACAAAAGGACCTGAGACTCTTATCTCCAATTAACCTTTAGAAAACAGGAAGTGGGGCTTTACTCAAGCGTACGGTGGTATCCTTGAGCTGAAGAGCTTAGGGACAGTGCCCAGGTCGAGTTCAAGCCCCAGAACCCACAAAAAAAGAAAAGTTTGGACAAATGAGTGCAAAGTTTCTTTTTTTTCCATATATTTTTATTGTAATTATAGAAGGGTTACATTATATTCACCAGCTAGAAGGTACATTACTTCACAAATATTGATACCCTTTCTCATGTCATGGTTCCCATTTCCCTCCCCTCCTCTCCCCACTCATCTTGATTTCCCCCCTTCCCTATCCTATTTCAAATACTCAATTAAGCATATATCAGAAAACAAGGTGAAATATTGTAACAATATGAGATAGCCAAAAGAGATGAGAGATAACACAGTACATTAAGGACAACAATCACTCATTATATGGCTTTTGTTTCTTTATCCTGGAGGTCCTTACATTTAGCATCATACTATATGACCTTATGTAGCTAGATTTTGTTCTATTGCAAATCTCTGCTAGGAGAGCCCAAGGTTTCTATTGATTATGACGAATGAAGGAAACCATTGAGCCTATGTTCCTTTGAGTCTGACTTACTTCACTTAATGTGATTTTTTCTAAATCTTTCCATTTCCTTACAAATGGGGCAATATCATTGTTTCTGACAGAAGCATAGAATTCCATTGTGTATAATTACCACATCTTGTTGATCCATGCATCAACTGAGGGGCATCTGAGTTGTTTCCATATCTTTGCTATGGTAAATAGTGCTGCAATGAACATCATTGTGTTAGTGGATTTAGTATGTCCTTGTTTCTGGATGATTGGGTAAATGCCAAATAGTGGAATTGCTGGGTCATAGGGGAGTTCTATATTTAGTCTTTTGAGGAACTGCTATACTGCTTTCCATAGTTCTTGAACATAAACTGCAGAGTTTCTATATGGCAAAAGACATAGCTGGAAAGTTAAATAGAAAGCCCACAGAGTGGGAGAAGATCTTCACTAGCCAAACTGCAAAGGCCTGATACCTAAAATGTATCTACAGCTAAAAACTGAATCCCTCCAAAACAAATCTTCATCCCACTAAAATCAACCATCCCATTAAAAGATGGGCTAAAGACTTAAAGAGAGTCTTCTGTGAAGAGAAGTAAGAATGGCCTATAGACACATGAATGTTGACATCTTTGGCCATAAAAGAAATGCAAATCAAAACAACTCTGAGATTCCACCTTACATCAGTTAGAATTGCCATGATCAAGAAATCTAATAACAACAGATGCTGGAGGGGATGTGGCCAGGAGGGATCACTACTACACTGCCAGTGGGAGTGTAAACTTGTTAAACCACTATGGAAAGCGGTATGGCTCCCATATGACCCAGCAATTCCATTCCTTGGTATTTACCCAAATGTCAGAAATAAGGACACTAAAAAGCCACTAGCACAACAATGTTCATTGCAGCACTATTTACAATAGCAATGATGCCCCTCAGTAGATCAAGAAGATGTGGTATTTATACACAATGGAATTCTATGCTGCCATCAGAAAGAATGACTGCCCCATTTGTAAGGAAAGGGAAAAATTTGAAAAAAAATCATATTAGATGAAGTAAGCCAGACCCAAAGGAACATAGTCTCAATGGTTTCCCTCATTTGTAATAATTAGTACACATCTAGGACTCTCCTAGCAGAGGATTACAATAGCTCAAAACCTAGGTACATAAGTTCATATAGGATGAGACTAAATGAAAAGATCTCCAGGATAAGGAAACCATAGCTTTATCTTGTGTGATTATTGTTCTTAATGTACTGTTATTTCTCTTCTCTTTTTTTGCTCTTATGGTTAATGTCATATTGTTACTGTATCTGACCTTGTTATTTGAAATAGGAAAGGGAAGGGGGAAAATTAGATGATTTGGAGAGGGTGGGAGGAGGGATATGGGGACAAAAACACGAGAAGGGGTATCAATGTGTGAGAAGCAATGTACCCATTACCTGATGAATGTAACTGTAATGCCTCTCTACATTATCCCAACAATAAAAAAAAGAAAAAATAATATTGGCATGTTGGCCACAAAACATATATTATTTACTTCTTCTAGACTAGGTCAACCCATTATTTTCTGCTAATTTGTTAAAGGCCAATGACAGATTACTGTAGTAATAATCCTATTCAATTCAAAGGAAATATGTAGTTATCATCTTTAAAAATTTATTAGAGCTATCTTTTCTTCCAAAAGGACAAATTTTATTACAGATAGAATTGTAGTCACCAAGGCAAATGGTAGGGAATACACTTAAGAAGATGCATATGCCACAGCTGTGGGAAAGTCTTCCTTCAACTAAGGTGGGGTGTTGTTTCTTGGTTCATTTATTTGGTTTTGTTTCTCTTTTGTGCTGGTCCTGGGATTTAAACTCAAGACCTAGCGCTATATCACGTGAGCCACAGCTCCGCTTCATGCTTTTTGGTGGTTAACTGGAGATAAGAGTCTTGTGGTCTTCCCTGCCCAAGCTGACTTTCAACCACACCAGTGGTCAGAGAAACTAAGAGTGGGTCCCAGCTCCTCACACTGTTGCCAGGCTCTGGGCCTTGCACTGTGTGGGAAGCTCTGTGCAGGCTTGCCAAGAGAAGCCATCTAAATACCCCCTGCTGGCTCTTTGGAAAAGCTCCATGGACTTGAAGTCCTTTTTGATTTGGACATTTATCAAGTGCTAGTTAGTCTGGTTTCTCTCTGCTCTTTTCATTTCAAAACAACTTATAAAACCAAACTATGCTCAAGCACATAGACCTGCCACCAAAACGGAAATTCAATAGGTACACATCGATTTTTAAGATGCATTCTGAATCTTTATTTTTTCCCTAAAAGGAAAATAAAGATTATTCAGAAAGACAAAAGAAGAAATTTAATAATCATCCATCTCCCCCCCCCCCCGCATTAAAATTCTCCTTTAGGACAGTGAGAAGTTTCTTCCCATCATCTACTCACTAGCATGTATTTAGTCCACTAGGCTGTTATAGACCCTGGATATACCAAAGGATACAAACTGTACAAACGCTCTGCGCATCCTATAAGATGAGGGGGAAAGTTAACGGATGTATACTTTCACCATGACATAGGCCAGACTGCTGCAAGTATGGGGAGGATGTGTAGGTCTTTGTGTAGGTTTATCACTGAAGAACTTTTCAGGCTGAGTGTATTAATCAGGTCTGGCAGAAATGGAGAGAACACTCAAGAAAATTCCATCAAACATTATTTACTAAAGGGATGAGGTACAGGAATGTGTGTCACATAAAAATAATTGTGGGTCAATATGTCACTGGTTAAGTACCCAGTGATTAGCAACTTTGGAAAGCAGTTAACATGGATAGGCTCAAGGTGACATAAGAGGGAAGAGGGAGATGAGAAGGACATAGCATTAGCCACATCCTCAGGGAGATGAAACTGTGGAAAGCGGCCTCAGACAACCCTAGCCACTTCTAGAACTGGCAAAGAATGAATGAGAGGAAGCTGACACCTCCATCTCTTAAACCTTCTGCTGATCTTCCTTGCTTGTAGAACTCGGCTGCAAGTCATAGGACAAGAAAGCTCAAGTCGTGGGTCATTCACAGCTCAGCCTTCAAAGCCGGGCCTGGCGGCTCATACTTGTAACCCTAGCTCTCAAGAGACAGTGATGGGAAGATCTTGCCAACCTAAGATATATAGCAAGACTACTGTCTCACAAATTGAGATGGTGGGGGAAGAGGAGAAGGAGAGGAGAGAAGAGAAGAAACAGAGGACAGGACAGGAAAAGAGAACATGGGCAATGTTTAACAGAACAGTAAATAGCATTGGTACTGTTGAACTTTATGCAAGCCCTGTGCATCCTCCAAACAGTAGTGATAGAGAGGTATTTCTGCCAGAGTTCTAGAGTTGGCTGTGTTCAAAAGATATTCTTACTAAAGCACATTTCACAGTAAGACTTGTCTCTGTCCTCCTGTTCCCAGAGGCTTCTGAGCAGTGTAGATAATTTCCTCATGCGTATGCTTCTATAAAACCCCAAGCATGGTTTCTTGTCATTAAGATGCTCCACATCTTTTTGTTACATTATCCTTATCACAATAGCCTGGGTATAACTGCCCTCTTCATTGCCTCCTATATTTTGTCATTTTCAGGGACCACAAAGACAAAGAGGTGAGCGCTAACCATAGGGAGGCAGGATAGATGAAAGGGACAGAACAAGGATAGCTCTATAGCAGGTAAGCTGTAATAAAGTAAGTTAATATATGAATATATGATATATTCAGGATGGCAGCATATGTATGCACGTAACAATGTTTGGATAATTACAGGATGTTTTTAAAGATACCATCTGTTTTTCACTCTAGAACAGTACTTGGAGCAAGAAACAGAATTTAAGTTGGTTTTCTTATAAGGAGAAGGAAAATGAAAGGAAGAAAGAAAGAGAGAGAGAGAAAGAGAGAGAGAGAAACAAAGAAAGGGAGGAAGAAAAAAATGCAAATGGAAATTGACATGAAAGGAAAGCCTGAAGCAGTATTTACAATCCACTTGGGAGGGAGGAGATTGGATTGCAGTCTGGTTCAGAACAAATGGCACTCACTCTATCTGTTTCTCTCAATGTAGGACTTAGGAAGAATATCCAGCCATTTACTTAATTGTATGTATATTTACATAAAGGCAAACAAGATAGGGAACACATTAGAAAGCCAGCATGCATAGCTAGCTGCTCTTATTAAGAAAAAAAAAGAACTCTGGTGAATTGCTTTTTGTTATGAGCTTAGCTGTGAAATGCTTCAAAGGGCTGGACGGGAAACACTGCCAGCTCTCAGGATGATGCATGAAGTGAACACTTGGAAACGCTAGTGTCCTAAGTGCCTGAGGACCTAGCACTGAAATGTCTACATTCGCTTTCTTTGCCTAAGCCCGAGAAAAATAGAGACAATAGTAAATGCATAAGCTGGAAAGAGTCTAAGAGAAGTGATAGGAATTGTTCAGACAGGTTCATGGAACAGAATAGCATTAAGCAGGGGATATTCAGTTCCAAGCCCTAAATTGTCCCCGATGTTCACAATAGCAGCCAACTAAGGGGTTTTTTGTGGTTGTTGTTTTCAGTACTAGAAAAAGTCATTGATAAACTCACTTAAAAATCAATCAACTGAAACACTAGAGATGTGAAACAAAGTGAAATATTAATTTGACAGGAGAAAAGCCTAGAAAGGCATCCATATGTCTACTTTTGCCATCCTCATAGTAAATGAGCTGTTTATACCTGAATGCCTAAAGATCAAGCCTAAGTTATGAGCTAGATTGTTGTATATATGTTTGTGTTTGTTTGATATAGGGAAAGGAAAGGGAAAAATAAGATGATTGGGAGTGGGTGGGGGAGGAAAAGTGAGAGAAAATCATGGGAAAGAAGTAATGTTCAAGAAGTAATGTACCCACTACCTGATGAATGTAATGGTAACCCCTCTGTACATCACCCCGACAACAAAAATACAATAAATTTCTTTCTTCCTTCCTTCCTTCCTTCCTTCCTTCCTTCCTTCCTTTCTTCTTTTCTTTCTATCCTTCAAATGTAAAGAAGTCATGAAATATCCACTTGTAATATGTGGGTTTTAAAAATGCATTAGAGTTCCTGGAGCATGGCTTAGTGGTAGAGTGCTTGCTAGAATGCATGAAGCCCTTGGTTCAATTCCTCGGTACCACATAAATAGAAAATGTGAGAAGTGGTATTTTGGCTAATGTGATAGAGTTTTAGTCCTGGGAAAAGCCCAAGGACAGTCAGTGCTCAGGCTCTGAGTCCAAGCCCCAGGACTGGCCAAAAGAAATATTAGAATTATTAAGTAAATAAGGAAAAGCTTTTGTTTCCATGAATGGAATAAAATAGAATCACAAATTAGTTTTGGAGGAAGAAACATTTTTCTTGACAAGACCTGATTTGTTTGCTGATTATAAAGTCGTAGATGAAATGCCAAGACATGGGTCTCTGTAGTAGAGGTCTAGAGACAAGTCCCAATGATGCTGAAATATCAGCTTCTCCTCAGATGGGGATTCTGTGTTCCTTGAGACAGAATTGTCTGACTTTTTGTAATATTATCATACTGCAGCTGCCAATGTTAAGTCCAAGTTTTTAAACAGGAACCAGGGAGCTGTGCAAGCCACTATACAGGCAGGGAAGGGAGAAAGAGAAAGGTTGGTGGGGCGGAGATAGAGAGAGAGGGAGGGAGGGAAAGAAAAAAGAAAGAGAGGGAAAGAAAGCAAACAAGAAAGTAAGACAGGGAGAGAAAAAGAAAATGGGAGGAAGGAGGAAGGAAGGAAGGAAGGAAGGAAGGAAGGAAAAGAAGAAAGGAATGACAAAGAAAGAAGAAAGGAATGACAAAGAAAGAAGGAAGGAGAAACAAAGAAAGTCAGGAAGAAGAAAGAAGGAAGGAGAGACAAAGAAAGACAGGAAAGAAGAAAGAAGAGAGACAAAAAGACAGGGCTAAAAAGAAGGGAAGAAAGAGAAGGGAAGAAAGAAGGAAGGAAAGAAAGAAAAAGAGAAGGAAAGAAAGCAATGGTAACACACAATAGCAACACTCCTATCAGAACAAATAACTGACAACTAAATCACCAATCTACAGAACTGAACTAATAGATATTGATAAATCCCAGTTTTGCTATTTGAATATACTTGTATCAAACAATAATAAACAAAAATGTAAAGAGTATAAATGTTGTCCTTAATGTACTATGTTATCTCTCATCTCTTTTGCTGTCCCTTGGTTATCTCATATTGTTACAGTATCTCACTTCGTTATCTGATATATTGGATATGTTTGTATTAGGTTATCTGAAATTGGATAGGGAAGGGGGGAAAACAAGATGAGGGGTGGGGGTGGGGGGAGGGAAATGGGGACCAAGACATGTGAAAGGGTATCAATGTATGTGAATTAATGCACCTTCTATCTGGCAAATATCATGTAACCCTTCTATTAATTACAATAAAAATATATGAAAAAAAGAGTATAAATGACCTGGTAACATCCCTTTTTCTTGACTAGCAGGTCATTTAAAAAACAAGTAAAACAAGCACCCTTTTAAGATAAACTTTCTCCATAAGGATGGAAAAGTATGAAAAACAAGTTTCTTTTTCCTCTCCTGAGACAGTTGACAATTTTAAAGGTGACTAATATTGAAGATGCGCCCTACCACATGTTAAACATTTTATATATGAATACCATTAAAATGGAGATTATTTTTCTAACAAAATTTGAAAGCACAAATCTAAAAAGAAAGATGGATAAACTTGCCACATTAAAACTAAAACTAAAACCAGATACCTGTTGAGAGAGGCAATGGGCGTGACCCAGGAAAACATTTTTACATATGCCTCCCTGCAAGGCCCAGTCCTCTCTTTACCCAGGTCATTTCTCAGGGTTGTAGTTCCTTACAGTGGCAGACTTGAGAGTTGACAGGACATCTTTCTCCAGTACCAGTCGTGCTTAACCTGCCTTGACTCCTATTATTTTTCAGGATGAGCTTCTTGGAACTGTATTCTTTGTATTCTCTTTCCTTGAATATTTGAAAAGATCTGTATCTGAAATATGACCCAGGAGTCAGTGGCTCAGACCTGTAATCCTATCTACTCAGGAAGCTGAGATCTGAGCACCACAGGAACAGGAAAATACATGAAACTCCTATGCCCAATTAACCACCAGAAAGACAGGAGTTTTCTGCTCCAAGTGGTAAAGCACTAGGCTTGAGAGAAAAAGCTCAGGGACAACACCCAAACTCCATGTTCAAGCCCCAACAACAAAAGGAAAAGGAAAAGAAAAAGAAATACGAAGTTGGCTGGAATCTCAGTTGTAAACTCATATGTTTCCTTGCTAAAGAATTTGTAAATATTGCTCCATTGTCTTCTAGCAATAGAGAAGACCAAGAAGTGATATTAAACTGAAAAGTCTAATACCAGGGTGAATTTTCTACAGTGGTGGCTTGATTACTCTTTCTGCCTAGATGTCCATAGAACATTTTCTATATCTTTGAAATCCATGAACGACCAAAGTAATTCAGTGCTAAGCAGTATCAACTTTTTCTGAAATGGTGTGTTCTTCCAGACTGTAAATTCAACTCTGACTTTATTTCAATAAAATGTTCCAGTATTATAGTTGCGAATGCTTTTTTTTCCTGTTCCATTTGTCATGTACTTTGTAGAGATACCAATTATCCTTATTTTGAACTTCTTTTATCCTGACTCCATTCTTGTCATTCTCTTTCTTATCTTTTCATAATATATTATTTTCCATTTCATTTTCAATTGTATTTTTTCATGCCCCAGAGAGCATTTTAGAAGTATCTTTTCTTTCCTTTCATTATTTTATCAAAGTGTAATATCCATTTCTATATGGTTGCATATTTTCTTCTACTTCTTTCCAAGCTCTACCAAATAAGTTTTCTGTTTTTTTTGTTTTGTTTTAATTGCCTATTTCTTATTTCTTGAATTCTTAGATGTCTTTTTGGAGTACTTTTTTCTGAGAACTCACATTCTTTCATCTCATGGAAAATTGTTACCATTTTTTTGTGGTATACACTGCATCTCACCCCATACTGGTGGTTTTTTTCTGTATTTGTCTTTTTAAACACATAAATGTGCAGATTGGTGATTATCTACATCTGGGATTGGTAAAGTACTAACTGCAAGCCAGCTCTAGCCCATCTCCTATTTTTAGAAACTAAGTTGTATTGGACTAGTCATGTTCACCGTTCATCTATGTCTTTATGCTACATTGGCAGAGTTGGACAGTTGCTGCAGAGACTGTGAGCTTGACGGCATAAAGTATTTACTTCCTTGGAATTATACAGAAAAAATTATTCTATGCTAGAACAAAGGGTGAACATAGGCAGACTCAACACTCACTAGACATGGACGAAAATGAACGATATAACTTGTGGGAGAAGAAGGTCAGGAGGGAAAACTGAGAGAAAATGAGGGAAGGTGTGACATTGCTCAAAAAGAAATGTACTTATTATGTGACTTATGTAACTGCAACTCTGTGTATATCATCTTTACAATAACAATAAAACGATATTAGTTATAAACAATAATTTCTTGGGCTGGGAATGTGGCTTATTAGTAGAGTGCTTGCCCGACATGTATGAGGCCCTGGGTTGAATTCCTCAGCACTATATAAACAGAAAAGGCCGCAGTGGTGCTGTGGCTTAAGTGGTAGAGTGTAAGCCTGAGCAAAAGAAGCTTAGGAACAGTGCCCAGGCCCTGAGTACAAGCACCAGGACTGGCAAAATAATAATAATAATAATAATAATAATAATAATAAATTCTCCTAAGACCTACACTTAGTTCCATTCACTGGGCACTACTGATAAAACACTCCAGATGTAGGAAAATAATGTATTAATCTGTAACATTTTCTCTAGTGAGAAATGTAAGTAAATTTCTCTATTGAAAAGATAAGTGCAGTTCATGGCCTAGTTTTGTCTCTAATTAGCGTTGCTTACAACCTCAAACTCTTATTCTAACATTGCCTAGAAATAGCTGACTTTTTCCAGTACTAAGAGTTACTCTACCACTTGAGCCATGCTCCAAGCCCTTTTGCTTATATTTTGTTTTTGAGATTAGTAGTTGCTAACTTTGACAGGGTAACTTTAAACTCTATTCTCCTTCATCCAGCTCTGGCTTTCTGAGTAGCTGAAATTATAGGCATGTACTGCCATGTCCAACTCAAGCATCTGATGTTTCAAGTGTCCTTAGACTGGTCTTAACATCATAGTGATTCCCTCATAAGAGTAGTTAAAAACAATCTTTGACTGTATTTTCATCACATTATATTCCATAAAATGTTTCCTTTTATGAATTTATTTTTTTTGGCTAGTCATGGGACTTGAACTCAGGGCCTGAGCACTGTCCTTGGGTTTTTCCCAAGGCTAGCACTCTGCTACTTGAGTCACAGCACCACTTCCAGCTTTTTTTTTCTATATATGTGGTACTAAGGAGTCGAACCCAGGTCTTCATGCAAGCACTCTTATCACTAGGCCAAACTCCCGGCCTCCTTTTATAAATTTATAATGGGTACAGAATACCTATAGACTAATTGATCATTTTCTTCATCCATTTTATTGCCAATGGCATTTTTGTCAATTGTGACCCAAATACAAGTTTACTAACTAGAGACTGTAATACACGGATGGCAAGTCTTAAAGCCCACAATTAAGATTGCAGAAAATGTAATATGTGATTCTTTTGTAACAAAACTCTGGTATTGTTGACAGAAGACAATGCAAATCATCTGCTTCGGGTTTCTCAGCCATTTCAAACATGAGTAATGAGTATTGAGGCAATAGCATTGAGACTTTTACTAGGACCTGCAGTTTCCTGACAGTCATAGAAAGATTCACGCTCGGTAGAGATCCCCCTGCTGGATATGGCCCCTGCTAAGGATAAGGCAGACTCACCCTCCACAGAGTCATTTTTATCGCTGGGCTGTTCAGTCATGCACAGTATCTCCAGGTCTAGTTTGCAACTCTACAGATCAAGAAGGTTTCTTCAAGTCCCAGTCTGAAGAAGCTATTGTCAGGCAGTGGGAAAATTGCCTCTAAAACTCCTCTGTGGTTTTAGAAAAACTATCAGGCACTTGCTACATCTTGGCTTCCCCAACATCGCCCTTTTCCATCTTTTTTTCCCTGTCATGGGAACAATTTTTAACCCTCCCCCACCAATGCTGTCTTTTTTTGCCAGTCCTGGAGCTTGAACTCAACACCTGGGCACTGTCCTGGGATTCTTTTGTCAAGGCCAGCATGCTACCACTTCAGCCATAGCACTACTTCTGGCTTTTTCTGTTTATGTGGTACTGAAGAATTGAACCCAGGGCTTCATGCATGCTAGGCAAGCACTCTACCACTAAGCCACATTCCTAGCCAGCACCATTGTCTTGAATACCATAAGCCTGTGGGGACTGGAGGCTCTATAGAGCTGTGTTAAGAAGAGTAGCTACATCAAGTAAAGTTTTTACCCCCTTTAATCTGAGCAGTACAGGTTCAGGACAGCCTAGGGCTTCATCTGCTTTCTTTCCCCTGCTTTGCTTTGTTCATAACGTTGCTTTTGATTCTTTTCAAGCCTTTGGGAAATTCTGGCTCTTGAAAATAAGAATCTTGTGGGTTTTGTTTTTTTTAATGTAACACTGCTGTATATTTTAAAAGCCAATTTGGGAAGTTCAAATATTTCTTTTTGGACTCTCATTTTTTTTTTTGCTAATCCTGGGCTTGAGCTCAGGGCATGAACCCTGTCCTTGGACTTTCTCAGGGCTAGAGCTCTACCACTTGAGCCTCAGCACCAGTTCCAGCTTTTTTCTATGTATGTGGTACCGAGGAATTGAACCCGGGTCTTCGTGCATGCTAGGCAAGCACTTTAACCACTAGGCCAAACTCCTGGCCCCATCATTTTTCTCATTTTTTTAAAGGATAAAAATCAGTTTAGGCTTGCTCTTGGTTCATTGAATCAAGAGGGTTTCCGGGTATTATTTGGGTTTCTCTCCGCTGGTCAATCACAGCCTTCATTAAGTGTAGATGACAAGGGCTTTTACTAACAGTTTGTCTATTTAGCATTCTGAAATGAGGAAGACAGTCCAGCCAAAGCACTTTGTCTTCACACCATTTTCAACTGGCTATTGTAGCTGGATGTCTGGTTTCACATTCAGCCTAGGTGCTTTCCTGGCCTGTGAGTGTCAGTGTCTTTTCTCCTTGTAATAACTTCTACCTGACAATTGGTGATGCAAAGAACAGAAGTGCCTAGACATGTCCAAAGGCTGGAGAAAGCTCTGGAAAGATATGCTAAAAGAAAACATGGCTTGGATGATTTTCTGTTTGGTGATACCACATATATATATTCCTAGCCAAACTCCTCCACCAACTTCCCTGACAGCAGATTTTGGCAAAAGTAAAAATCTTCAGTTTCAAAAGCAGAATTAGCTCATCTTCCTTTCTGCGTTTGTTACTGTTGTTTGTTTGTTTTTATGGCTCACTTTTATGCTCAACTCCTGACTTTTGGATTGGGGGAGTCCATCCTTGCTTTGAGGTGGTGGGCGGTGAAAAGAAAGAGGGAACAATGAGGAATAGATCAGTGTTTTCTGCTCCATCCTTGTTTATATAATCTTAGAGCATTCAGTAACAATAATTTTAAAATAGCTCTTTTAACATTCAGTAATACACCACCAACCTTGTTGCTTGTATCATCTATCCTTTCTAGATGATGGGTTTGCACCTTCTCTTTCTGCTTTATACGATGAAGATATGGCTGTCAACTTTCATCATCTGTTCAATTTTGTTTGGCTTGCTGGATGGCTGAGCTACACTATTAAAAATAAGTACGGGTTGGAAGATCAGCAGAATAACCACCCTGAGCTGGCATCAATTACATTCATGTTTGTGGACAAACTAACAATGAATGTAGCTTTGTGCACATTCTATTCTGGCCTTCGGAATTTCATGCACTTACAGGGATGTGGGATTGGCTTGGTGAATCCAGACAGCCCAGGTCCCAACATTTTTTGATGCCTTTGTGGAGTCTGCCAAGTACTGATGAGCACACCACCTTTTCCTTCTGGAAGTGGGTGGTGACTGAGAACTTGCTCCACTCCTCTCTAAAGTCCAGGTGATAATAATATGACAACAAAATGTGGGAATTAAAGTAACTTCTGTAAAATTCTCGACACAGGGCCAGGAGATTAACCTAGTGGTAGAGTGCTTGCCTAACATGCATGAAGACCTGGGTTCTATTCCTCGGTACCACATACATAGAAAAAAGCCAAAAATGGTGCTGTGGCTCGAGCCTTGAGATAGACCAATGATAATGCCCAGGCCCTGAGTTCAAGGCCCCGGACTGGCAAATTCTTGAAACACTCTATAATTGTGTGCTATTGGTGTGTGTGTGTGTGTGTGTGTGTGTGTGTGTGTGTGTGTGTGTGTGTACATGTTCTCTCAAGGATCAGTAAATTCTATTTATAAGACATTTGTAAGGCGATTTTTTGTATAAATGAAGCTGATTGAAATACAAGTAACCTCAAGCTTTGCTAAAACCTGATGACAAACATTTGACACATACATACACATACTACAACACTGAGCTTAGTTATATATATATTACAACATTGAGTTTATATAGAGTATTATATTTGTATTGTTGGTATCTATACATAAATAAACTTGATGTACTTTTATACTATTTCCTAAAACTTATCCTCAGGTTATTATTCTTTGAGGAGATCTAACCTAGAGGCTAAGAAAATAGTCTTTTGTAAGTAAAGCACAGTGAAATAAAATTCTTTTAATTTTTTGATTCTTTTAATTGTTACACAACTCCTGGCCTTTGAAGAGAGTTATCAACAAAGATATTAAATTGCTGTTGAAGGTTCAGACATTTAACTTTCAAAAACTGAAACTGATAAGAATTATTATTTTCAGTATTGTTGTGGGGTTTTTTGTCCAACAGATTTCTCCTAAAGATCTCCCAAAGAACAGGACCTAAACATTGGCCATAAATCTGCCACCAAGTGCATCAGGGCCAGAGGTTCTGCATTCTCTTTGGACTAGGAGCCCCCACAATGAGGATAAAAGTGCCTCCTTCCCTGAGGCTGCTAGGATCTGCATGTCAATAAAAAGGCAATGAAAGAATCTGGATGCCCAGTGGTTAAACCTGCTACTAGAAGAGGCCTGCTAGAGCTGAGACCACCCAGTAGAGGTACAATTTGGCTGGCTCTGATTGCTAAGAGCCTCCAGTCATTCATTTGGTTGGAATATTGTGTGCCTGACCCTTGCTGCATAAACAAAGTGGGATGCTGGACCTTGAGTTTCTCTTCTAACTAAGCCTCACATCTTCAGTGCCTTTATTTACAAGTGTACAGGGCTGGGATGGGTCCTTAAAGAGCCTCCAGCTCTAAGATGATGCTACAACAAGAATGAAAATGCATCTAAAGCAAACAAACTCTCACCTATTATGTTATTTCCTGGTTAGAAGAGTCATGAGGAGAGTTGTTCCTCTCATGATTTTACAAGTTTAATTATAGATAAACTCAGCCATATTCCATTCTCAGTCTTTGACTCTATATGACAAATGGAAAATTACGTACTGGTGACTCGATGTCCTCTAGGAGTAAAACAGAACAGCGCTCACATTTCAACAGAGTTTGTGCCCGATGCATTATTTTCTTGACAATTTTCTCCAGGTCAGTCTGTTCTTCAAAGAGATCATTAACCACCTCTAGCAAAGCCTGGGAAAGAGGAGATGGTACATTTAGGTGAATACAAGACTGAAAAGTGTTGGCATTTTTTTGTCTTTCAAAGTTTCCATATAATCTTTGCTTTAATAATATCATATGTCTGTAATTTTTGAAGTATTTGTGCTATGTTAACACAGTTCCATCATTACATTTTATAACACTCCTTGTTTTGATTCAGCCACTTATTTCTTAAATTATTATTTACTTTATTGTTATAAAGGTGATATAGAGAGGGATTACAATTATTTGAGAGTCAAGTAATGAGTACATTTCTTTCATATAGTGTCTTCCCTTCCCTTGCTCTCTCCTAGTCCCTCCCTCCCACACTCTTGAGAGTTAAAAATACAACTGGAGAATGAGAGTTGTCCACATAACAGGAATCATGGAGTCATAAGCTGCCAGTTCCCTCCACCTTCCCCACTGACTACAGTGGGTTTTGCCACAGTGTAACTAGGCAAAAACCTACTTAGTTCTCTCCAAAGAACATTTATTTTAGAAAACTACAATTTCTGTCAGAAATAAATAGCTTCATGGTTGAATCTGAAACTTCTTTTCACTAATACTAACATGTTTTTACTAATAATTCACAGAACTGTACAAGAATTATTGAGTTCAATGTTAATTATATATATATATATATATATATTCCACAGCAATTTCTTTGCAGAAGAAGAGAAAATATGGGCTGATTCCCAATTTCCCAAGAGAACATTTAGATAGTACTATATGTCTCTGGAATAAAAACAACATTAGAATTTCTGTTAAAATGGCAGGTTACAAAGCATAGAAATTAAAGGAAAAAATTACAACTCGAACACTATGCATTTATTTTAAAATTAAATTGCAATAACCTGTCACTTTTTCCAGGTAAGCGAGCATGCAATTTATGCTTTGAAATTTAGTTGTTTGGAATTTTTAATGACATGGATGTTTTCAGAGACAGCAAAATAATGAGCTAGGTACAGGTGGTAGAAATGATGCTTCTATCAAAGCAATCAGAGAATTATGTGGCAGTGAATGGGCTGCAGGGTGTTTGTATTCAATAGAATTAAATAAACTATACTGTCTCCAGTGTGACCCCTCAGGAAAGGAATTCATGAATCTTCAGGCTCCCATCTATTCAGTATAGTGTTGATCATCCCAAGGGCATAACTAATTTTCAATGTTAGTAATGCATTTCATTTGTGCTGAAACCATTTGAAACATGTGAAATTTTCCTGTCTGAGTCTATTCAGCTAGAAAAGCATTTGAATAAGTTAAGGGATCCGTAAAATGAATCTAGTTTATTGAGCCAATGAAAGAGAAACAACTATCTTAAGAGGCTTTCCTTTTGTAGAAAGGCTGTGGCTGTGGCCCAGGGCCATATTGTTCTGTGGCAGAAGCAATGAGAGAAATCAAGAGGTAAAAGTAGTCCTCAGTGAAGCCTCACTTGAACAGCTAACCCCTATGAGAAGTCACTGCACCACCATTTCATGTTCCAATGCAACACTAAAAGTAAAGACAACTGTCTGAATAATTACAAGAAATGTCCCTACAATTAAGGGGGAAATGTTATGTCCTTAACCATCCAGATTATTACTTCAGATGGATCATATTAACTGAACAATTATTTAACTTTTTAATTTGGTGTGACTATGTGGAGCGCCTCTGGGACCTATATACAGGAACATTTCTCTCATAGGAAAAAACTAATGTGTCTAGAGTCTTGCACTGACAAATCATATTATAGTAATATTATGATTTCTAATTAAAAATTACTGCTTTATCAGCAAGTGGTGAAAGTTTTACAAATCACAATGAATTCTAGCTCTAGAACAAGATAGAAGGAGGAGAAGATGTAGGGAGACTTGCGATTAAACAGCACTGTAATTATTTCACATAGTTGCTTTAATGTCACTTGTCTTCTAGGAAATAAATGTCTGCCCTTTCCCCCTCCTTCTTCTAATGATCTTCCTTTGGCCCTGGACTCATCTTTGGATTTTTTCCCCTTTGTTTCCCTTTTCCAGATTAATCCTGAAAAATGCTCTGGCTTCAAATACCTTGTATATCAAATCTTAATCTCCACTCCTAACACCTACCCCAAATTTAAGCACCTATATCCAATTGTTTACTTGCCAAATTCACAAGCCAGAAGCCTTTATTTTTTCATTCCCCACATTAGGGAGCTCTGCAGTTTACACTTCCAATTTAGGGAGATCTCTCACAGCTCAGGGCCTTCGTGCCAGCCACATTACCTCTTGACTTTAATGTAGCTTTTAACTCCTTTTCCTGCCTATAATCTTCTGTCATCTTCTCCAACCAGAAGATAGAGTATTGTTCTTTAAAAGTAAATTGGACTCAGATCAAAAATTTTGTAATAGATTTTTCATCACACCCAGAATAAACACAAAGCGTTTGACATGTCCATAGACCTTTTTAGCATCAAGGTCCTGATGAAAGTCACATCTTTGTCCTTATTTTTTTCTCTCTCATTCCTTACTGTTCTTTCTGCCATCTATATACACTGATCCAGGCTTTTGCACCAAATAGGTCCACTGCCTGAAATGCTCTTTCCAGATCTTCCAATGTCTCAGCTCTTTCATTTCCTGCAAGAATCTTTTCATGTACCAACCCCTTATCTTTCACAATAATCTTCTAATACAAAAATATCCTTCCACATGTATCTATATCCCTTTAATTTTACTTTATTTTTCCTTGTAATTCTGATCACTATCTGAACCTTTTTTTTCTTTTCTCTGTTGTTTCCACTAGATACTAAATTCCCTGAGAACAGAGACTTCAGATGTACATGGATGAGACCCACACAATACATATTGTTGAGTGAATAAATGAACTGTCAAACACAGAATGCAAAGACTGATAAAACATGAGGTTTCCCTTAAGGAATTTATCACATAGCTGGAGAGCAGGACTATCAGCAAATATTATAATGCATAGGTAATGGGTATCCACAACAGAACACTGACATGTACAAGGAGCAACAATTAACAGAAAATGGGGAGATCTGCAAGAAAGCTGAGCTGAGTTCTGAAGAACACATACAGGAGTGGAAGAGGAAACAGGGACAGGGGGCAGAAGAGAAATGTTAAAGGCACGCTAATGTGAAACAAGCGAATTATCTTCTTTGAAGTCAGAAAGCATGTTGCTAAAGTGTCTAGTGAAAGGAAAGCAGGGAGCGAACAATGAAAAGATCCAGATCACAGAACTTGTGCTGGGCTGTGATGAGGGAGATGTCTATGAGGTGAGAAAGGCTTCTTTCCCCCCTAGAAAACAGTCTCATAGTATAATGCCTAGCAAGTGAAATTTGCAATTTGATTACTAGAGACATCTTTTAAAATATATTTCTAAGTTGTGGTAGTACTCTTCATATATTTAGTTGTGAAAGAAATGTCTGAGAGCTGGTGACTAATGCCTTTAATTCTACTCTGGCTGAGATCTGAGCATGGAAGTTTGACACCAGCGCAGGCAAGGAAGTCCATTAGATTCATCTCCAATTAACCACCAGAGATGGAGTTGCACCTCAGGGACAGGGCTAAGGACATGAGTTCAAGCCCCAAGATCAGTATTAAAAAAGGGGAAGAATTCTAATAAAATGGAATCATTATTTGACAGTTTAGTATTTTATGAGTATGAAATGTCTTTGGGTTGTTTGTTTTCTATGTAGTCCTCCATTGAAAGTATTTGAGATCATTTCTTGGGAGTATTTTTTTATTAATTCTATAAAATAGTGTTAGCAAAATTGTTCCAAGTAGATGGACTGTCATCCTAGCTACTCGGGATGCTGGGATCTGAGGATCACAGTTTAAAGCCAGTCCAGGCAGGAAAGTTCATGGGACTCTTATCTCCAATAAACTATTCAAAAAAAGCCAGAAGTGGTACTGTGACTCAAGTGGTAGAGAACTAGCCTGGAACACAAAGAGGCTCAGGGACAGTGTGCAGGCCCTGAGTTCAAGCCCCAGGACTACCAAAAAAATAAAATAAAATTGTCCCAAGTATCTTGTGATGCTCTTCCAGGAAAATTTTCAATTGAAAAATGAAATCTTGGAAGTGTGGTGAAATCATGTTTGTAGCATACTTTGCTTCTTGAAGGAACTAAATTGTAAAAGCATCAGCTAATTGTGTTATCATTTCAAAGCTACATGCAAGCAAAACTCTGCCTGCTGCCTTGTAGTGTACGTGTGAAACTAATTTCTTCCTCTTTCTTTTTCTTTCTCTCTCTCTCTCTCTCTTTCTTTCTTTCTTTCTTTCTTTCTTTCTTTCTTTCTTCCATTCTTTCTTTTTTTAAATGAAATCAGTACACTTTCCCAGAAACAACAGCAGAGAACTTAAAATCATTTCATTTTGGCATACTATTAAAGAGACTTTTCAGTCATAGTTTGGCAGGAGTTTACAAATGAGGAAGTGTCCTTGACTCTACAAAGATCAATTGCTGTTTATATAAGACATCATAACTCACAGAAACCAGAGAGCAGATGTCAGCAATGTCTCTTCCTACTCACCCTGCTTCTTTCATATTCTTTCCTTGAGGCGGCAAAGAGCTGGGCATTGGATATCGCAATTCCACAAAATGGAAGATACATCTGCATCACCTGAGGCAAAGAGAGCATTAAGAACATTAAAACATCTATTTCTGAATGAAAGTCATTTTTCCTGTGGAGGCTTGATTGGAATACTTTCTTTTTCAGCCAAAGGGACTGAGCATAAAATTTGTTCACCCTAATAACGTGTGTGTGTGTGTGTGTGTGTGTGTGTGTGTGTGTGTGTGCCAGTACTAAGGTTTAAACTCGTTGACTGGGTGCTGTTCCTTAGCTTCTTTTGTACAAGGCTGGTGTTCTACTACTTAAACTACACCCTCCACTTGGCATGGCATGGAACACAGCTAGTACAGAATTACCTGACATGGAAAATGAGGCAAGGACGTAAAAAAAAAATGGACAGACCACATTCTCTATCTTTTCCTTTATGCTCACCTTTGACTTGGGATGCCTGAA
The DNA here is from genome assembly GCF_031878675.1 of Megascapheus bottae. Lineage (NCBI taxonomy): Eukaryota > Metazoa > Chordata > Mammalia > Rodentia > Geomyidae > Megascapheus > Megascapheus bottae. Next base: position 6,403,690 of record NC_143520.1, on the reverse strand, counting down.
AGAATTTCAGAGCTCCAAAGACTGAAAATCTAAGAAAGACCTCTTGAAGAAGAGAGAGAAACAATGCGACTGGTACTAAGAAGTACAAAAGCATTGATTCATTCTTAAAGATCTTTTTGGTATAAATTCCATGAGTCTTCCCAAGAGTTTTCCATTTTAATTGCTGGAATCAGATGTTCACTCTGTTAACCCTCTCTCTCAGTCCTTCCTCTTCTTCCACATGCCATGGCAAGCTTGTTTATAAGCTAGCACGAAGCTGTTGACACAAAGCTGCCAGAATTTCCCTGTAGTTGTCTACAGCAAGGCATTTCAACATTAGCTGCACACACAGAAAAAACTATCCTCGTAGTTTTCTAGTTTTGTTTGTGATTCTTTCTTGCATAGAGACAGTGGCTATGATGCAGATATAAGAGAAGAAAAAATATGAGTTACTAATTCAACTTTCCATTGCTATCTTATTTTACTGCTAGTCCTGGGATTTGAACTCTGGGCCTGGGTGCTGTCCTTAAGTTTCTTTCCCTCAAGCCAAGCACTCTTCCTGTTGAGCTGCAGTGCCACCTCCAGCTTTTTTTTTTTTAGTCCTAGTTTATTGAAGATACAATAAGAATCTTATGGACTTTCCTGCCTGCAGTAGCTTCAAATCACAATTCTCAAATCTCAGCCTCCTGAGCAGCAAGGATTACAGGTGTTAGCCACTGCTGCCTAGCCTTATTTCATTTTCTATCTTTATTTTTTGATTCTACATCTGCAGAGGGGTGAATTTTAGTTGTTTTTACCTTTGGGACTATATTTAAGGTGATTAATAATCAAGTATGACAAAGAATATGACCATGTGAACATGTGAAGTATTTTCTAACACATACAGCCTTATTTTGCTTGATTTGTAACACCAGTATTGAGATCTATCCGCCACTGTGTATAACTTTAAAGAACTTGAATTTTATATTAGTAGACCTTTTTCCTACTGGTGGCTCTTCTGTGTGAAATTTAACCAAGTCATTTAATCTCCCTGAGCCATTTTTTCTTATCTGTAAAACATGAGACTTAAAGTACTTTTTAGTTCTATTCGGTGAGCCTAATAGAAATATTGGCAAGCTGAAATATTGTACTTGCTAGAGATTACAAAGAATTCAATAGACATGCTTGTAACTAGGAAATAGTCTTATATAACAGTAATTCCCTTTGACAGCACTTTCATCAATGAAGCAGATATGATTCCTGACATCCAAGCATTTAATATGTGCTATACCCATTAGACCTTTGAAATTACATATGGGTATACCAACAGTCACATTTTAATGAGAAAACTGAGGAGGTTTTTTTCCCGCCAATCCTAGGGCTTGAACTCAGGGCGTAGGCACTGTCCTTGGACACTTCTATTTTGCTTGAGGGTAGTGCTCTACCACTTGTGCCACAGTACCACTTTCAACTTTTTCTGTGTATGTGGTACTGAGGAATTGAACCCAGGGCTTTATTCATGCTAGGCGAGCACTCTACCACTAGACTACTCTCCAAGCCTGGAAACTGAGGTTTTGAAACCTTATCCAAAGTTGGGAGATATTTGTACCTGGGCTTTCATATTCTGCACATATCACAAAGGTGCTGGTTCTACCTTAAAGTGAATAACTTGGAAAGTACAGATGTTGTCTCCTTCCATGGAAAAGAGTAGAACTGTTACTAATATCATAAAGATAATACCTCCCTCTAGCCAGAGGCCAGGTAGGTGCATGGTTCACTATTCAACACTTGATTTCCTTGCCTTTTAAGATTCTCTCTTGTAATATAATCCACTCTGCATATAGTTATCAGGAACTAACATAAATGTGGTTACATTGGATATTGGTTTTGCTATAAAAAAATTGTCCTCTGACACACAGGAGTCTTCATATCTCTTGCAGCATCTGTGAGACTGTAGTAGACTAATCTGATATATTTCAGGTAACTTGCTACCTTTCAGGTACTGTAAAACTTTCAGACTTCCGTTCTTAACAGGGTTACCCAGATAGACATTAGTTGAGCTTGGGGTGTTTTTATTTGCTTTGTTGTTGCTATCTATCTATCTATCTATCTATCTATCTATCTATCTATCTATCTTGGCAGTATTGGGGTTTAAACTCAGCACCTCTTCAGGCAAGAGTTCTACCATTTGAGTTCAACTACCATTTGAGTTCTAACATTCAAGCTCAACTTTCAAAAATTATTTTATTATAGAGTAATTTAAACCTTCCAAAGAAACACAGAAAATAACAGGTTTCCTTTTCCCATTTGATCACACTTTGGTTTCTTTTTTATTGTAATTAATAGAAGGGTTACAGTAATATTCTCCAGATAGAAGGTGCATTACTTCGCACATATTCATATCCTTTCTCATGATTTGCCCCCAGTTCTCCCCCCAATCCCCTCCTTCCATTTCCTATTTCAGATAAACAAATAAACGTATATACAATATACCAGATAACAAGGTAAGGTACTGTAACAATATGAGAATAACCAAGGGACAACAAAAGAGATGAGAAATAACATAGTACATTAAGAACAACAATCACACATTATATAGCTTTTGTTTCCATATTCTGGAGGTCCTTTCATTTAGCCTCATCTTATATGACCTTATGTATCTAGGTTTTGAACTATTGTAATCCTCTGCTAGGAGATTCTAAGGTTTGCACTAATTATTACGAATGAGGGAAACCATTGAGCCTATGTTCCTTTGGGTCTGGCTTACTTCACTAATATGAATTTTTTCCAAGTCTTTCCATTTCCTTACAAGTGAACCCTAGGAATTTTTGCTTTCATTAATTTTTTAAATAGGTACTTGCTTTTTTGGCCATTCTGGGCCTTGATCCTCCTTGTTTGTACTTCCTGCATAGCTTGGATTACAGGCACATTTCAGAGAGCTTGTTTTTGAATTCAAGTAATCTGACCTTCAAATCTGCCTTCCTAACTTACGTGTTGTAAGTAAACATATGTCTATTATATTATTAGCATGGTGATCCAATTAACTGAAGCATGGTAAGGCTGCTGGGACAGGAGACTACAGGAGCAGGAAGTGGTTCTGGAACGGCAGGTTTAATCTGGTCCCTAGGTGGTGACCTGCCTAACCATTGTGTTTAATATGTCCTGTGTTCACTTGATCGTTGAACTACATACAGTACACCAACAGTCCCATTTTTTTTTTTTTGCCAGTCCTAGGCTTGGTCTCAGGGCCTAAGCACTGTCCTTGGGTTTTCTCAAGCTAGAGCTCTACCACTTGAGCCACAGCACTACTTCTGGCTTTTTTTTCTATGTACGTGATACCAAAGAATCGAACCTGGGTCTTCAGGCATACTAGGCAAGCATTCTACCACTAGGCCAATCTTCTGGCCCCAAAAGTGTCATTTTAATGAGAAACTACGCACAATACTGATAGGCTTCTCGATGTGCTTATATAGACCAGAGTAAAAGGTTCAAGTCAAAAAGAAACTTCCTTTTAGTAAAACTGGTAGCAGCTAGAAGGGTCCAATGTCCAGGTGAGGACTGAAGAATAGATTATACTCCTGGATGTAGAGGGAAGGAGCAGAAGAAATACCTGCCACTGGCCAGGTGTTAAATGGGTGGCACCATGTTTCACAAATACAGACAGGATTGTGAATAAAGGTGGTGGCGAAATAGAGCTCTCAAGTAACATCCTGTGGTGTGGCTCCAGCAGGTGTGGACAGTGGGTCAGGAACTGGAATTTAAGCCATGCTATGGGCCCTGCCTGTCACAGGGCCTGTTTATTCCTACCAGGAGCAGCACAGTGTGCAACAGAGCCCGAGAACAGCCCACTGTCAAACTGTCATTTACTGGCAAATCTCTTCATCCTCATCACCTTTGTTTCATTAAGTCTAGTTTTTGTCTAAAGAGAATTGAATTGGCAAGTATTTTCTTTTTTCATATTCACTAAACTAGTTTCTGGTGAATGGTACAATGTATTCTGAAGAAAGCATGTCAGTCAAATTGGTAGATTAGTTCTTTAATCTACCCCATTGTGCCTGGAGAAACCCTTCCATCAGTCCTGACAGCTAAGGGGCTGACACTGCCATCCTAAGAAAAATGCACCCCTGATCTTCCTCCATTTTGAATATCAAACAACTGTCATTTTCATGAAACACTCTCACATCCCAGTGCAACTTCAATTGTTATTTTCTTAGTGGAGATTAGGGGGGTGAAATCAGCCAATATAAACTGTCATGAAGAATTTAACATGACATTTCGAATGGCAAAAGAGACTCATGCTGTCTTATTTTGTATACTCTAATTTATCAAATTTACGTCTCCACAGTTGCATCCAAACAAAGACAGATGGAAAACTGAACACCCTCCTCACTCCATTGTTACATATAGATCAGGTCAATTAGCAGTAGTTGCCTGACTGTCTTCTCATGTTAGACAGTAAGTTATGCCAGTAAGTTATATGATACTGTTACTCTTATCAAGCTTTGTGGGGTTTTTTTGTCGGTAGCAGGGCTAGAACTCTGGGCCTGGGTGCTGTTCCTGAGCTCTTCTGTCAAGGCTAGCACTCGACCACTTCCCCGTCAAGCTTTTAACTCATATGTAATTACTAGTAGTCAGCTCAATCTCCTTCAATAGTTGCAGAGAAAATCAAGATAAAAGTTCAAGCTTCAATCTGCATGTCCTAGACTAAACATTCAGAGCTTGAGCAAAACTGGATGATTCCTCTAGTTTATTCCCTCAAATATCCCCAAAATAATCTAACTTCACTCTATCTGTATCAATCACCTCACACGGCATTTTTCAACTTTCAATCGCCCACCTCCATTTATGCCTATTGAAATTTTAATAATCATTTTGAATTTGTGATGATTGTTATTTTGTTATGTGTATTTAAATAATAAAAATGATATTGACATTAAAATCTTACCTCTTTTATTTTTTTCATTTTCTTAGATAATAGAGTTAAACTTTTGGGGTGAGAAAGTTCACAGGCTGTGGCCACTTTGTGTCAATATTTGTGTTATTGTAAGTCTCACCTTGTTTCACACTTTTGTTTATTTACTTGAGAGATGACGTGGGGGAATCTCACTGTATGGAGTTTAGTGAAGGCTGGCCTTCACCTTTCAATCCTCCTGCCTCAGGAGGGTTACAGAAGTGTGCCTTCGCATCCAGCTTAGTAGATCCATCATAGAAGCCCAATTTCAAATTAATTTTTGCCAAAATAATCCTTCCATATTTCATACAGAAAGACAGCTGCACACTGAGCAGTCATAAAAGATAGAAATGTCTCCTTCAAAAGCAAGAGGAAGAATCACTTATTCTACAGTATAATGAAGACAAATATCTTCCACTGGAGCAGAGGGCCGATTGATTCACTGTCTATTAAATATTTGTTTTCCACATTTGAGAATCCTTTCCTATAACACAATTTCCTGTGAAATATGTATATGAAGCTACTATTGAACATATTATCACAAGCCACAATCATCCACTCACGCATCATGAAGACTATTGTCTCAGTTTATTTGTTCTATTAGGTACATGTTGATGAATTCTGCAACATAGCCACTTTATTTGCATTTGTTATAGGAAAAGTTACTGCATCTATATTAAATTTCTTTGTTCCTTTTTTTATTGAGCCAATTGCTATTGACTTTATTTTCTCATTCTTTCTCCCTTTCCCCTTTTACTACATTTTTGTTTCCTTTTGTTTTCATGATTAAAGCAGAAATCTCACATGCAACTTGGAAAAATCCAAATTGGACATCTTTAGCTTCCTTTCAAATGAGATGAAGACCTTGGAACATCTCCAATTTCTCAACTTCTACTTTGTGATTTACATGTTATAGTCTTCTTGGCTCTATCTTGTTATTGCAAACTAGACATTGTTATTGCTATTGTTATTATTAATCAACATTGTTTGTTTACATTGATCCATATATATGAAAAATTTCCTCTAGGCTATCCTTTCTTCCTTCTGAGATTCTTTCCTTTTGTCATTTTCATTTGCAGGAAATCCTTCAGAATATCTTTTAGTGTTGCTGGTAACTGTGGCATAAACATACACATGTGTTAACACTGTGACCAATGTTAAGAGGTAAGTCATTTATATGTTCTATTGAAGACCCATCATTGTTTTTCCTCAATCCTTAGACAAAACTATGAGGCAGTTGGTGCCACTTAAAGGAATCAGCTGTCAATCAACTTTTTGTAGATTTTCTGTCTTTGTCTATGTCTTCTTTGAAAGCCATTGTGATGTGGCAGCCATTTGTGCTTTCTCAGCTTACACCAATGGCTTAACTGAATCATAGAAAATATAAATATACTAGCCCTATAGTGTCATAGTGTAGCTTATAATTTTTCAACTTTATGGTAGAGCAAAATCTATAGTTTAGAAGTAAAAACTGTATTTGTAGCTTGAATTTTCATCTTAACTCAATCCAGCGATGCTCAATGTGTTGATCCCTCGTGGCATCGCGCAGTGGCCATGGCAGCAGCTTCCAGCCAGACCTGTGAGCACAAGGTTAACAGCCCACACTCAGTGTATCGGTAGGCTGTGTGTTAAACCTATCTGTGATTTAGAATGTCTTCCGTCTATCAGAAAATAATTCCACCAAAAGTCAAAAAGCATCGGTGTGGAAGCTAATAATTGTCAAGGATGGAGACAACATTATGCTTTCCTCACTCATTTCACACCAAGTGTGGATACTCATTGACAGAGGGTGTATTCTATCCAGGGTCATTCACTGGCGTTACAATTCTCTACTTGTCACCAGACTACTGAACTGTGGAGGCTCAAATGAGACTATGAATCATGGAGTTTCTAAATAAATGTTCAGACAAATGTATTTTTGAAAAGATGGAGTAAGCAAACATTGAATAGGGAAGGGGGTAAACAAGATGAGGGGAGAGGGTGGGGGAGGGAAATGGGGACCAAGACATGAGAAAGGGTATCAATGTTTGTGAAGTAATGCACCTTCTATCTGGTGAATATAATGTAACCCTTCTACTGATTACAATAAAATATATATGGAAAAAGGAAACATTGAAGCAGTATAGTAATAAAAAATTAAAACCCAAACTGTGCCTGTCATCCTAGCTATTAGAGACCTTGCAAGGGATGCAGTTTTAAGCCCACTGGGGAAAATAAATTAGCACCACACTCTCTCAACCAATGAAAAACTTGGCACTATGATGTGTGCCTACCATCCCACCTACATGGGAAGAAAAGAAAATAGAATCATTATCCAGGCAGGCTCTCAGCACAAAAAGCAAAACCCTATGGAAAAAAGAAAAACAAACAAACAAAAATCAGAAGCAGAAAGATATTGAGGCACAACACAACTGGTAAAGCACCTACCTTGCAACACAGGGCATGGATTTCAAATCCCAGCACTCTAGCTTTGTGAAATCACAAATAAAATATTATATGTTTTTTTCAGTCTCAGAGCAATAGATGCTTTTGAAAACAGTCAAAACACAAGGAAAATATAAAAACAATGATTAATATACTGCTTTAGTATTTTCTTTTATTTTAAAATCCTAATTTGGCCTTCATCATCTAGCTCCATAATGCCAAAAGGTCTGAAAAGCCTTAATGACTAAGAAGCTAATGAGTCCATGCACCCTTATGCAGCACTTTTCAGCTTGAAAGCACTTTGTGAACATTGGCTAATTAATCTTTACAACATCCCACTCAGAAAGGGAGTTAAACAGAAAATCATCAAACAATATAAAAAAGTCACTTTAGCCCTGGAAGCCCATGAAAGTATCATTAATAAGCATAAAATCTGAGCACTGGGCCTTCCATCAATGTACTAAAGAAAGACGGTAGGTGGTCAGCTCTTTCAAACTTGCAAACCACAGAGAAAGACTATTAAAGCCCCAAGGTCTGGTCTAGTCCAATTAGGCATCATTAAAGAATGCTGGAGGTCTGAGCCGGAGACTCACAGAGGAACCTGGGTCTAGGCCCTCTATGAACTCCACTCCTGGAAGGCAAAACAGCATGAAAAGCAGCATCACTGTCAGCTAAATGAACGGGTGAGAGAAACTATTTCCATCACCAGGAATTGTCTGTTTTAGTGCAGATATAAACTCTACCCAAAGTACCTTCTGCCGTCAGGCAAAACTGTGAGGCCATGCTTCCCTGATGCTAGGCCCACTGGTTTGGTACCAAAGATGTTTTATGAGAATTATCATTCAAACACTAAATAAGCTTTTTAGAGTTATTTAGAAAATAATGTATCAAAATATGAAGAAGACGCATTATATGAGACAACTTCATGAACACTTTAGAAAGTATATTAGAGCATTCAAACAATTCGATAGAAGATCCCTGCTTCCAAAAGTATAGTTTCATTGACTGAAATTTTGTTTTGATATCAATTTGGATACACAGAAACAGATTTTTTTCTATGAAAACATGGCATGCACTGGATAGTGCTAATGTGTTGGTTTTTTAAAATTGCCATTGTGAAAGTGAACACTAAAGAATGTGATAGAGTGTTTGTTCACAAAAGACAAAGGGAAGCAAGAAACAAATTAGAACAAAGGAGAAATCTTGGTTGTAGGAAATAGAAGCAGGTATGATAAATGAACAGAGATATAGCAAGGAGTAAACTATGTTGAAAGGGGCCTAATGGGAAAGAAGTCCACGTTGAGCTCCTCACTGGTTAGACCTGGGACAGAATACAGTAAAAGGGTGAATCTAGTATAGGTAAATCTGGGCATCAGTGGCCTAGCCATGAAATCCTTGCTTCCTGGGAGACCAAGGTTCAGAGGTTCATACTTAAAGGTGAGCCGGGACAGGAGAGTCCACAAGACTCCATGTTAACAGAAGAAGCTGGGTGTTGTGGCATGTGCTTGTCATCCTAGTTATAGTAGGAAGCAAAGAATAGGAAAATCTCAGTCTAGGTAGGACCCTGGGCAGGAACTAGGACTCCCTCTAAAAAAACTAGCCAGTGTATACAATGGCTATGGGGTGATTCAGTGAAGCTCAGTAAGCATGTGGCCCTGAGTTCAAACCCTAGCACAGTGGGGGAAAAGGTGTGATATGCAAATGTCGTTTCTCCTATTTAGTGCCCTCATCACTCTTCCGTGGGTTTTCCCTTGGAGCCAGAAGGACACATAGATGCTTCATTATATGGAAGCTGGTGATTGGAATGAGCACCCGCCTCACCCTTCCCCTACAAGGTGGTGGTGACTAGAATTTCCCCCGCGACCACAAGCACTCAAAGACACAGGCTGCAGCCAATTCTCGGCAAGCAGCTTGGGGTCTTCGGCGTGTGGATTATGTAAGTCATTCAGGAACTAGTCATAACAACCACTCTATTGCGACTTGGCCCTGTGTTCCATGGCACGATCTCAGAGAAATAATCTGATATCTGGAGGCAGTTCCTATCCCTCCGCCCAGCCTTCACCTTTCATTCAAAAAGGCTCCATTGAAGACAATGGGGCTTGAACTCGGGACCTGGGCTCTGTCCTGGAGCTCTTCAGCTCAGGGCTACCACACTACCCCTTGAGGTTCAGCACCACTTCTGGTTTTCTAGTGGTTCATTGGAGATAAGAGGCTCATGGGCTTTAGTGCTCAGGCTGGCTTTGAACCTCCATCCGCAGCTCTCAGCCTCCTGAGTAGCTAGGATGATAGGCGTGAGTCACAGCGCCGGCTACAAGAGAAAATCTTTCCGGTATAATCCGAATTTTTTTCCTGGCCATAAAATTTCAAAAAGGAAAGATGCCCATATTTGCACTACTCATGTGTAAGTACTACAGACATTTTGGAGTATGTCATTTATATGTTCTTCTCTTCTCTCTCCTTTTCACATATACCAAAACTAACTATTCCAACATGTCACATTTATCTGCTTTTTCTGTTTTTCTGAGAACTATCACTTATTATAAGCAATTTCTATGGAAGTAAAATATCCCAGTGCCTGGTCCACCTAAAGAAAATGTATACAGAAGGTTAGATAGTAGTGGCCTGTGCGAGCAGTTGTAATGGGGTGAACTGTAATTGGTCTCAGGAGAACTTTGGGGACCTATTCGAAAATTCATTCTTTATGATGGTCCCACTACTCACAACTAGGAAAATCACTTGAACTAGGAAAATCACTTGAAATGCATTGGACTTGTTATATGTAAAATATACCTCAATAAGGTTGTTTAAATTACTATTATAAATATTTCGCTGGTATGGATTTATGTAGTTTACTTAGGTAATCATACAATGTTGGATATTTATATCATTTTCAATTTTAGTTTAACAATCCTGCAATTAAATAATTAAATCTGGGGCCAGGAGTATGGCCTAGTGGTAGAGTGCTTGCCTAGGATGCATGAAGACCTAGGTTTGATTCCTCGGTACCACATACATAGAAAAAAGCTGGAAGTGGTGCTGAGGCTCAAGTGGTAGAGCTCTAGCCTTGAGAAAGTCCAAGGACAGTGCTCAGCCCCTGAGCTCAAGCCCAGGACTAGCAAAAAATAATAATAATTAAATCTATACAGCCATGACTACCTTCTTAGACTAATGCCCTACTACTGGAACTTATTTATTTTATTCAAAACTCATATGTATCCCTATTAAGCAGCCTTTTGCGTGATTTATTAATATTAATTCACTGCTATTTTTATTTTTTAATAATTATTAGTAATGCATACATTTTCACTTTTTATTTGTTAAAAATGTATAGAAGTTCATAAACTACAGTTCTCTCTTAATTTCTTGTCTGACCTACCAACCTCCCAAAGTTGCAGTGTATTTTTCTTTCTTAACAAACTTTTTACAATAATATCTAGCTTTAGGAATGTTTATAAACACAAGTAAAATCATACTATAAATTATTCTTTATATCTCTTATTTACTTAAGAATATATTTTGGAAATTTTCATATGTCAACTCGGAGAGATCTATCTTCATCACCTAAATCTCTGAAATACCCTAAGGGTTAGATTTATCAATTAACAGACATTCATTTGGTTTTTTTTCTCCCATTTTGCTCTAGTACATAGCATGCTGCTGTGAACTTTCTTACAAATATAGCTTTGTATACCTGGACAATTAATTGTTTTGGACATATTTCTAGAAGTTAAACTTAATGATGAAGAAATCAGTGCATTAAAATATCTTCATAGGTACTGCTCAATCATCAGTTAAATGTGTTTTTGCCAATGTATACTTCCACTAAGAGTAGTCAGAGTATTCATTTATTCTACTCACACTATGGTGACATTGTCATTGTTTTTAAATCTCAGAAATTAGATAAAACTAATACTCTCTACTTCAAGTATAGCTCTATTATTTAAAGGAAGGGCTTGAATTAAAAATTACTGTCAATTTAAGTAGTCAGGTAACTCAGAATCTGAGCAAGAATTAGTGAATGGAAACAAAATGGAAAGTAATATTAATAGCAATGACAATTTATATTTTTTCACATATTTTTAATTGTAATTAATTATATTCACCAGATAAAAGGTGCATTACTTCACATACATTAATCCCCTTTCTCATGTCTTGGTCCCCATTTCCCTCCCACCACTCCCACCCCTCATCTTGTTTTCCCCATTCCTTATCCTATTTCAAATAACCAAATATGCATATATATACAATATATCAGATAAAAAGGTGAAATACTGTAACAATATGAAATAACCAAGGGACAGCAAAAGTGATGAGAGATAACATAGTACATTAAGGACAACAATCACTCATTAAAGAAAACTTACAGTTAGAATAATTGGATACAAAATATTTCCATGCCTGATCAAGTCCAATGTCAAGTAAATAACGTGTCCTTTAATTTCTATGTGATCTGATTCTTAATAATATCACAATGTAAAGCTAGGAATGAGACTGCTTTAAATTTTGTATAATGAACTGAGGTTTCAAACAAGCCTATTAATCTATATCTCGCCTTTCTCCCACTTACAGAGTATAAGTGTTTACAGTTTATGTACATGTAACATGCTGTGCCTAAGTTCATCACCTCCAATGTTTACACCTGGAAAGCCAGTGGCTTTGTTCCTGAAGGCTGGGTGCATTGTAAACTTTGCCCTTGAAATTGTAGAATTATTTTCATGCTTATAATAAACTTAAAATGTAAAACAAAAAACCCCAAAACTAATGCTCATTTTATCTTAATATATACTTGTTTGATTACTACTTGGCTATGTTTCATAATTTGTTGGATATGTTTTTTGTCTTTTTAAAAATATGTTTATTTATTTTAATATATTTTATTGTAATTAATAGAAGGGTTACATTATATTCACTAGATAGAAGGTGCATTACTTCACAAGCATTGCTGCCCTTTCTCATGGTTTTGTCCCCATTGCCTTCCCCTCACTCCTGCCCCTCATCTTGTTTGCCCCTTCCCTATCCTATTACAAACAAACATATATACAATATATCAGATAACAAGGTAAGATACTGTAACAACATGAGAATAACCAAGGGACAACAAAAGAGATAAGAAATAATATAGTACATTAAGAACAACAATCACTTGTTATATGGTTTTTGTTTCTATATCCTGGAGGTCCTTTCATTTAGCCTCATCCTTTATGACCTTATGTATCTAGGCTTTGCCCTATTGTAAACCTCTGCTAGGAGAATCTGAGGTTTATATTAATTATGACAAATGAGAGAAATCATTGAGCCTATGTTCCTTTGAGTGTGGCTTACTTCACTTAATATTATTTTGTAGGAAATGGAAAGACTTGGAAAAAATTATTTTTTTATTTTTTATTGTAATGTATAGAGGGGTTACATTTACATTCATTAGGTAACAAAATCAGATACAGTAACTATGAGATTAACCAAAGAGAAACAAGAGAGAAGAGAAATAACAGTACATTAAGAACAACAATCATACAAGATAAAGCTCTTGTTTCCATATCCTAGAGATCCTTTCATTTAGTCTCATCCTATATGACTTTATGTATCTAGGTTTTGTGTTTTTGTAATCCTCTGCTAGGAGAGTCCTCTTATATGAATCAAAAATATCCCCAGACTATTTTCTGGGGAGAAATACCGTAAGTTTTTCTTAAATTTGAACTATTCCCATACCATTTCCATTAGTATCATGAACCTACCTTTCTTTCTCCTTTATCTCATTATTGCTGGTCTTTACTAATGGGCACTTCATATAAATGGAATTATAAAATATGTAGCCGTATGTGCTATTTTTATTCAGTGTTTTAGTGTGTGTGTGTGTGTGTGTGTGTGTGCAAGTATTGGGCCTTAAACTCAAGGCCTCAAGCTCTCACACAATACTAGCACTCTATTATTTGAACTATACATATAGTCCTTGAGTTTGGCTGGTTTCTTAGAAATATGAGTCCCTGAGATTTGTTGACAGAACTGGCTTTGAACCATAATCCTCATAGGTATCTAAGCTCATTTTCTCTTCAGGACTCCTGTCAACTTGCAAGCCTAGCTTTCAATCTCCGATCTTGACATGACAATTTGATGTCTACAAATGTTACTTCCTCTTTTTTTATAGTCTCATTTTAGTATTTCTGGTTCTAGATTGAACTGAACTCTAATTTCACCCATATTAAACAAGTACAAAAGTGTACTCCTTTTATCTGTGCACTCAATAGTTGCCTGTGAGATGCTTCTGAGATGCTGTCTGGATTTGACCTTCTCTCTGTGTGTTTCACATTGCCAGCTGTCTGCAGGACATCACATTCAGCATTTCAAAACCAAGTTTATTGTCTTAATCTCCTCAGCATCCCAAAGAAAGACAATGTTCCTCTAAAATGCTCTTTATGTGCCAAATATGTCCTTAATTTCTTATCACCCAGTTTCAAATCCTAGAAATAGCTTCACTTGCTATCTATATAAGGTATAAACAAGTCAAAGCAATTAGGCAGCCTTTGAAATTTCTACTACATACTCCTGACACCATAGGACAACTTACAACATTTCTGGTAATAATCCCTGACGATTAGTGGGCCACCATTACCATATCCCACTAATTTCTGTTTGTCCAGAAATGCCATACATTTAAATACACTATATTTCCTTATGGAACTTGTTCTTTTCCAGAGGTAAGAAATAGTATAAATGTCTTGTACTCATTTTTAACACATTTTTTAAACTGCCATTGTGTGAACCTTTTTATACTACCTGCAGTATTTTTTCCAAATCTCATTAGGAGTACATTGGAGAGCATCTCCATTATTGCAGACTATATGTAATATTTTATAGATGCTTGAAGAAAACATAATAACCTTAAGAAGAACAGTAAAGAAATATAAAATTGCTTTTCAGAGAAACACACAATATGCAGAGGGGATTCTTCTACTTGTGTATCTTTTTTGCATTTTGCAAAAAATAATTTATTATCAGGGCCGGGAGTTTGGCCTAGTGGTAGAGTTCTTGCCGAGTATGCATGAAGACCAGGGTTCGATTCCCCGGTATCACATACATAGAAAAAAAGCTGGAAGTGGAGTTGAGGCTCTAGTGGTAGAGCTCTAGTCTTGAGAAAGTTCAAGGGCAGTGCTCAGGCCCTGAGCTCAAACCCAGGACTGGCAAAATAATTATAATTATAATAATAATTATAATAATTTATTATCAAAATGTAACACCAAATGACATTGATAATCAACTATATTATTTCTTAATTTCTAATAGTATTCTCCAGAGAAGTTTGAAATGCAGAATAAAAAAATATGCATATAGCATTAATAATTGTTATAGTATCATAAAATATATAGTATAAATATAAAAGCCTGCATCAAAGTTAGAAGTTGTATCTACATAACTAAGACACAAAAGACTACTCAACTACTTGACCTTTAAAGTTTGGCCTAATAACAAACAGGATATTATGCAGGGCTGATCATTTACCAGAATGGAATATGAAACTTCTACAGAAGGAAGAAACTTTCTACATGGTTCATCAATAATTCAGTAATATTTCTCATTTTGTTTTGTAAAACAGCCTAATGTAGGAACTGGAGAGTTATCTTCATGATCAAAATGCCTTATGGTCCCCATCACACATTGCACATTTTTCTGACAGTCAGATTACATATGCATGGTTTTATCTTAAAGTGCTATTTTTCTTCTTAGAAATAACAAGCTTTTGTTATTCTCAGTTTTAAGAATAGGGAAATGATAGTTCCTAACAGCAAAATCAAGCCCCCGAGTGTCCAATGTAAGTGTACCCAATTATAAAATTATTTGGAAAAGTTATCATTAATCTTTATCTTTGGGGATAATTATCAGTGCTTGAAAAATGCTAAAATTTGACATCCATCTCTAAAAACATCCCTAGGTTATTAAGAACATTAGGCTGATGTTTCTGAATACTTAGCAAAATATCTGGCACAAAATAGCTACATATGTTCTATATGCTCGTTAAATGAAAGAATCATTTAATAATTTGGTACCAATATATCTTCTGTATTTATTATTAAAATTCCTTAGCCAGCCAAATTTTCTGTAAAAAAATATGATAAGCTTTAACTTAGAAAAGTGACACAGTGCAAAAAGGTAAAGATTCTCCATGTGCCAGGGGAAAGCTTTTTGACACGAAACAGAGTGGATGTTATGGGCAGACTAAGCCAATTTTCTAGAAACAAAAGCTAAAACAAAGATTGTCCTAAGGCTTAAGTGTGTTGAGCTCAACTACAGATCTAAGAGGATGTTGGCTATTAACAGGTGCCAACATTCTGAACTGGGCCAATAAGAGAAAGGAACAAGTGATTCCATTCTAATGTTCAACTTTTGTTATGAAAAAATAAAATTATGAAGCCATTTAAAAAAATTAATGGCAACCTGTAAATTACCTAATAAATGCCTACAAAATGGTATACATAAATAATTATATTCACCAGACTAGAAATGCAGACAACATTTTATTCCACAGTGTAACTTATTGTTTAATAGGTAACACAACATGATAGAAAAGCAAGTGTAAATCTCTTCTTCCTCCTCTAAAGGATAAGTTCAGATTGAGAGCCCTAGCTGTATATTCTTGTCCACACATACTGACATCAACTGTAACTATATTTGGAAATTTCATTTATATATAATAACATCCATGACCACTATCAAATCAGGACCTGAGACAAACTTATGTTGCAGAAATGCTGTCTTCCAAGTAGAGTTTCAATGATGCAATGTTGACCTTACAGAGAATTTTCTTATCTCTGGCAATCTACTCTTCCATGAGAGTGTCATTACATGACTAGCTAGATGCTTATCAATTGGCCATGGGAATTAGACAAGGTTACTGGCTCAAGGAATTTATAAGATCCAGTGTCAAATCTATAAAGAGAGTATGATATCTGTGATACATTGATATTGTATCTTTCTAAAAGATAGTAAAAAAGTTTTTCATAAAAATAGTTCTTGAGTTAATGTGTCCATATGCATATACACATAATATACACACAATGTGTGTGTGTGTGTGTTCATGATTTTATGTTTGCTCATAGTTGACCTGTTGTTAACCTTTTTAGGCATAATCCCTTAGGAAGAAAGTGTGGTGCCACTCTCATACAGACAGTAAGCAAATAGCCCTCATAAACAGGCCAGAGTAGCATACTTTTTTTTTCTTTTGTCAGTGTGATATATAGAGGGGCTACAGTTACAACAGCATGTATCAGATCGTGGGTACATTACTTCTTGAACATTGATACCCCATCTCATGTTTTTCACCCACTTTCCCTCCACCCACCCTCTCCCAATCTTCTTGTTTTTCCCCTTCTCTCCCCTATTTCAAATAAATGTATATACAATATATCAGGCAACAAAGTCAGATAGAGTAAAAATGAGATAAAATATAAGGGGGAAAAAGAGAAAAGAAATGACTACACATAGTACATTAAGAACAACAATCAGAAAGATAAACCTCTTGTTTCCATATCCAGAGTTTATTTCCCTTAGTCTCATCCCAAAGCTTTTGAGCTCCTGTGATTCTCTTCTAGGAGAGTCTTATATGTGTACTAATTATTACAAATGAGGGAAACCATGGAGTCAATGTTCCTTTGTATCTGGCTTACTTCACTTAATATGACTTTTTCCATGTGTTTCCATTTCCTTACAAATGAGGTGATATCATTCTTTCTGATGACAGCATAGGATTCCATTGTGTATACATACCACATATTCTTGATCCTTTCATCTGGGGTATCTGTGTTGGTTCCATACCTTAGCTATGGTCAGAGGGGCATCGGGTTGGTTCCATATCTTAGATATGGTAAATAATGCTGCAATGAACACCATTGTGCTGGTGGCTTTAGTATGGCCTTGTTTCTGAACATTTGGGTAAAGGCCCAGGAGTGACATTGGAGTAGCACTACTTATATCACATAAAAGAGACTGCGAATTAAAATGAGTAAGAGTAGACAAAGAAGGGCATTGCTTCATTAATAGAAGAAACTCTTCATTAAGAGTAGATGGCAGTTATAAACATCTATGCACCAAACGCTGGAGCATCAAACAAATACAAATTCACCTAAAGCCATCCAAATATATTGATCATTGGTGACTTCAATACACCATTGTCACTTTAGGATATATTATCCAGTTAAAAACTCATCAAACAACCCTCAGAGCTAATTAACTGCATTGACTAGCTAGGTTCTATAGAACCTTTCACACGTAAGTGTGACAATATACTTTTTTTGTGTTTTTTTTTTCACAGCAGCCCATGGAACATTCTAAGGAGACTAGGTCACAAAGCAAGTCTCTGCAAATTCAAGAAAATCAAAATTACACCCTATAGCCTATAAAACCAAAATGAAATGAAGTTAGAGGTCAACACCAAAAGCCATCGCAGAAAATAATCAAACTCATGGAAATTTAAAAAATATATTGCTGAATGATCAGTAGGTATTGAAGAAATAAGAAGGAAAATTCAAACATTTTTATAATTAAATATAAATGAACAAAAACGTATCAGCTCCTCTGGGACAAAGACAGTACTAAGAAGAAAGCCACTATAAGTGCCTATAACAACACATTAGAGAAATCTTGTCTATATTCTCATCACACAAATCACACCCCTAGAAAAATAGAAAAAAATCAAACTCAAAACCAGTAGATGGAAAGAAATAATAAAAATTATATAAGAAATTAACAAATTAGAAACTAAAAAACATACAAAGAATTGAGGCACTTGTGGCTCATGCCTGTAATTGTAGCTACTCCAGAGGCTGAGTTCTGAGGATCATGGATTGAAGCCAAGTAAGGCAAATAAGTTGAGGAGATTCTTATCTCCAATGAACTACTCAGAAAAAAGAAAATGGGAAGTGGCTCAAATGGATTGGCAAAATTAATATTTTGAATATGGAAACAATACCCAAAGCAATCTACAAGTTCAGTCAATACCCATTTAAATCCCTATGTCATTTTTCAACACGATAGAATAAAACTATCTGGGAACTGATGGTTCATACCTGTAACCATAGGCTGAGATCTGAAGATCACAGTTCAAAGCCATTGTAGGCAGGGAAGTCTGTGAGACTCCTGTCACCAATAAACTACTCAGAAAAAGCTGTAAGTGGCACTATGGCTGAAGCAGTTGAGGACTAGCTTTAAGTTCATGGACCATGCCCAAGCACTGAGTTCAAACCACAGGACTGGCACAAAAAGAAAAAGAAAAGAAAAAAAACAGTCCAAAAATTCATATGGAACCATAAAATTCTTTGAATCACAAAAATATTCATAAGGGAAGGGGGAAAACAAGATGAATGGGAGAAGGTGTGGGGGGGAAATGGGGACAAAAACATGGAAAGCATATCAAAGTGAGAGAAGTAATAAAACTACCATCTGGCAAATATTACTGTTACCCTTCTATACATTACAATAATTTCAAAAAAGAATTTCTTATATCCACTCTTATATCAAATCAGCACAATAAATATCTTCAGAACCCAGTTTAAGATAAACAAAAAAAACAAACAAAAAAACCAGTACTTAGCAGGAAAAACCATGCTGGAAGTATAACAATATCAAACTTTACACTCTGCTACAGAGCTATAAGTAATGAAAACAGCTTGGTACCAGCACAAAAACAGGTTTGAGGAACAATGGAACGTATAGCTATCTAACATTCATAAGAGAACCAAAATTATGGGTTGGAAGAAAAATAGCACAAACTGTGTTGGGAAAACTGAACAGACACATGCAAAAAAAGACCCTGAAAACTAGACACTTATCTATCGCCTTACACTGGCGTCAATTCAAAATGGATCAAAGACCTCAATATGCTACCAGAAACTATGAAACTATTATAGGAAGGAATGGTAGAAACATTTGGACTCCTTGGCACAGGAAACAAATTTCTGAGTGACAATCTAGAAGCACAGGAAAACAAACAAAGATTTGATAAATGAAATTGCATTTGATTTAAACGTTTCTGCACAGCAGAGGTCATAGTCAATAAGCTAAAAAGACAGAATATGTATATATATATATATGCATTCATGTATGTATATGCACCCACATACATGTATATATATATACACATATATACATATATGTATATGTGTGTGGGTGTGTAAATATATATACATATATATACTTCTGTATATGTGTGTATAAATTTTAAAATTAAACTTTCAAAAAGCCAACAATCCAATTAATAAATGGGTTAATAAGATGAGGAAAGTCTTCTTAGAAGAAGAAATAAAAATGGCCAATAGACATATAAAGACAAAAGACAAAGACATAAAAAATTGAAATTCCACCTCACCCCAGTTAGAATGGCCACTATCAAGATAACAAACAACCAGAGGATGCAGCCAAAAGGGAACCTGAATATGCTGTTGGTGGAAATGTATGAAGATTCTTCAAAAACTAAATATAAAACTATTCTATGACCCAGCAATTCTACTCCTGGGCATTTATCTAAAAGATTACATACCAGAATACAGTAAAGCCACTAGCACAGCCATGTTCATTGAAATAATATTCACTATAGTCAAAGTATGGAAACAACCCAGATCTCCCTTGATGAACAAGTAGATCAAGTAAATGTAGTATACATACACAAGGGTGGTGAGAATAGTGAAATGGTGAGAATGTTGAAAGGGTGACGTTGATCAAGATGCATTGTATTCACCAACTGCTTTGTTAAATGCCAGCGCGTTTGTACACCTACTTAAAGATAGTAAAAATTTTAAATTCCATCTTTTTTTAAGGCAATGGCATGAGAACTACTTGAACATTTTAGGCCAGATTTTGTATTTTAAATATTCTTGCTTCATTGGTTTTACCCTCATGTAAAGCTTGCCTTTTCTGGTACTTTAGCCAGATAAGTAGATTTCCTAAGAACATACTATCCAATCCAAATAGCCAGGGTTGATTTTGTTCCATGAAAATGAAAAGAGGATGACGATGCACATCTTAACTATTAGGTAATGGAAAGAACCAAATTCTTGTCATACTGAAGAATACCAGGCCATTTGTTTTGGATAAATCTGCTCCATGAAGCAGCTGGTAGTAAAAGAGTTAAGAGTCATGTTTAGGAATATTTCCAGAAAAACACATTTTTCTCATTTTGTTGTTGATAGTGTATTAGATCACTGACAAATGGGAACATAAAATCACTGTTTTGGCATCCCCAGTTTTGCATTAATTTCTCTACTTTTGCAAAAGAAATACTAGAATTAACCACTTTTTTAAAGGATAGGTATTTCAAAGCTTTGTTTGAAATGCTACCAAGTTCACTATTATTACTGTAGATTTTAAAAGCACATAAGAAAGACAAAATATCCCTTAGAAAGTCTTATCTAATGAATACTTATAAAACTTCATGACAATCATTTCACAGAACATGAAGGTCTTACTTCTGTGATTCTAATAATAAAACTGTGGAAAACTGTAATATGAGTTCAATATCTCCTTTCGGTATAAGATCAGATTCTACCTCCTGATTGAAAGTAAAGAATTGGCTTTGCTCAAAAGAATAGAATAATCTAGTAATACATCTTGAAATCATGTTTTCAATTTTTATATTTCTCCAAATGAAGGCAGAAGAGAATCTTGAAAATGTGGCCTGTGCTTCTTTTACCCAAGGTGGACAGATAAATAGGGAGGGAAGGAAGAAAAGAAAAGCTGCGACACATTGAAATCTTTTTCTTCAGGGGACTTCCTAAGGAATCTAAATTTGGGACAGGGGGAAAGTCAGGCTACCTCTCCAAATAGGTATTAGCACAGGCTCTCCCATACCATCAAAGTCTCCTGCTCCTGTTTAGAATGTTTCCTGACCCCAGTCTAAAAGAGCAAACAGAAGTGGCCTGCAGAGGCTCTGCAATGCATTAAACATGTGAATTGAAGATAACTATATAGTACTTAAAATACATATATCCCAAACTTCTAGTACCTTAAAGAATCCATCAGTATTTTAAAGCCTCTTAGGATGCTGTTGTGCTTATCTTCCTTTGCTTTGAACATTTGTGTGTATGATATTTTCTTGAGTTTCTTTGCATATAATCTCAATTATACATAGGTTGAGTATACAGTTCACTTTAAAGTTGACTAAATTCTATTTCAAACTTTATAAAGTGCCTTCCCACCAGTCTCTATCAGGCTTCTAGTGCAGAAATTACAAAGTAATTTCTTTTCTTCTACTCTATGCTGTACAGGAATCTAAAAACAACAATAAGATTTGTAAATATGTAACTGTTATTTGAGTGTTGATCCTATCTTTGTGTATATTACCTATATAACGAACCATGGTTTCAATATAAATATGATTACAGTAAAATTTGCTTGCCTGACAAGAAACAGGAATAAATCACCATTTAAAGTTTGACAGAATAAGTGTAGGTGGTTCACTCTGTCATAGTCTTTATGTGATTTGGTTGTTAATACTTTAAATTTCTCTGGGCCCAGTTTAAAGCTCATTCTTTAAGGTTTAAATTCATCAATCAATTATGCACAATTTAACAGATATCTCACAATATCATGATTCATTTGTGCTGCTAGTCAAAAATGCCTAGTGCTTCTGAAGCAAATTTTTTGGATAAATTTGAGACATATTTAATTTCTCAATGAGTTCCCTCTCACACAGCAGAGAACCCATAAGTACAAGCTAACAAGTATGTTTTAGCAACTGCACAATGTGATCATTAGCCAATACCTTGAAAGAGTGAGTAGACAATAAAGTAAATACAGACAAGATGTAGAAAAACTATAGTCTTGGCATAAATTTCAGTATGTCTTGTAGAGAAAGGCCAGGTAACGGTAAAAACTATAATTAGATAAAAGCAAAATAATGAATACTTTAGTAAACTCTGAGCCTCAGCTCTGGTCTACCTTCAAATAAGATTCCAAGGACAGTAGAAAAGACAGGACATCTCACCCACAAGAAAGCTACTATGTTTTGTGTATAGGAGAGATGGTGACTTGGCCCAAAACAGAGAAGCTAGAGTCACTGACTAACTAGTCATTTTGAGAATCTTGAGCAAAATACAAATGCTGGTCCCTCTGATTAATATAACCTGAATCAAAAAGAGGACCCAATAAACATAATGAGGTGCTTTAAAGATCCGCAGAATACTGGAAAAAGCCTAGAGCCTCCACTAGTTTCTAAAGACTTAGAAACTGGAAAAGCTCTATAACTTTCACATAAGGGAGGCTCCTAAGCCAGTATCACCTTCCCTTGAAACTCACAAGTAAATATGCTATACTTTTCACTACAAAACTATTTTTTTCCCATTTTCCCCTTTCTGGGTACAATGCTTTAAAAATCTCCATCCATCTCTAATTGAGTTTTGCTATCAATGGCTTTTTAGTTTTCCTTAATTCTTTAACTTATTTTTTGTCATTCATGGGCTTGAATTCACTATTTCGGCCCCGACCTCTTCTGCTCAAGGCTAGCACTTTACTACTTTGAGCCACAGTGCCACTTCTGGTATTCTGGTGGTTAATTGAAACTAAGAGTCTCATGGACTTTCCTGCCGCAGCTGGCTTTGAACCACAATAATCCTAAGATCTCAGCCTCCTAAATAGCTAGAATTATAGACAAGAGCCACCAGAACCCAGTTCAATGGCTTATTTTTTCTTGGAGTTTATTTAATTTTTTTAATTTGACAAATAGAAACTATATCTAGGTGCTAGGAGTTTGACCTAGTGATAGTGTGCTTGCCTAGCATTCATGAAGTCCTGGGTTCGATCCCTCAGTACCACATACACAGAAAAAGCTGGACGTGGCATTGTGCCTGAAGTCGTCGCATGCTAACATTGAGCAAAAGAAGCTCATGGACAGTGCCCAGACCCTGAGTTCAAGCACCAGGACCAGAAAAAAAAACTATAATGTATAATGTACAGCATGTTATTTTCGACTATACATACATCAGGGGATGATTAAATCAAGCTACCTCACAAATACATTCTCTCTGAGATTTATCACTTTTTACTGCAAAGTATCCTTAAAATCTACTTTCACCACAATTTTTCAAGACTGTAAAAATTACTTGTAATCACCACATGATACAAGTAGTTTCAGGAATTTACTTCCCATCTAGTCAAAATTTTCTATTCATTGTTCCCACTTTTCTGATTTCTCTCTGAATTTGCCACATTTAAATAACAATATTTTTCTTGTTTTCTTATTCATTAGAGGTACATAATATGTTCAGGCTTTTCTTGCTTAAGCATGTTGCCTCTGTGAATCTTTGTCAACTAATTGTTATTAGAAACCCTGCCTCTTACTAACCATTTACCAACACCAATTCTTACTGCCAGTACTGCTTTATCACATTGCAAGGGGAGGAGGCAGTCACTGAGCTCAAAAACCTACAAATTGCTTAAGTCCAGTGCAGTTCAGCCATAGTGAATGACATGAGTCAAAATTTTACTTAAAAAATGAAATTGCCAAGTAGTAAGTAGTGCTTTTGCCTTTAATATGAAAATGGATCACCTCAAATTGGCATGTGAGTGCAAAGCTGCATTCGTTCAGAGGCATAATAACAAATCCCAGGCAGTACTTCAGATTCACATGATTCATCTGCTCCTCTCCTCTTTCCACACTCCAGGTGGACTCCTACCTCATCCTGAAGCCTGAGATCATGTCTAACTGTGTTTGATGTGTAGACACAAAATACCTATGAACACTCTTTGTCTCCTCTTTCTATAATTTTGTTTTATTTTCTCCTGGCAGCCTTTTGGGGAGGTCAGCTTTCTTCTCTAGACAGCTATGTATTTATTTTAATCCACTGTCTTAGGGAATGATAGAAAACAAGGGGTGAGTTGTCACTGGAGAGAGTACAAGGTATCTACAGAGAGAAAAATGAAATGCCTTTTTTTAAAAAAAACTAAAATGGATGTTTGAACAACATTGATGAGGCATACCAAAGAACACTCTGTCACTCTGATTCCCCCCTTGCTCTCCCACAGCATACTGCTAACACTTTTCATGACTTGTCTGTTTCAAGCAGGATTCTATTTTGTTATTTGTGTGACAATGTCAGAGCCTGAGCCTGTCAGGTCATATTCTGCTAGTGACACCAAATCCACTTCCCATTCAGGTTTTGGGAAGAGCTGTCATTCTGCTTCTGTTGTTTGAAATCCTGGACAGAAAAACACCGTGTACCCTTGATGTGTTTAAACGAGGCAGAGAGCTTCCTGTACTTCGCTTCTTCACCACTTCTCCCCTGCTCACAGATCCTACCTAATTGAAAGACTGTTGGGAAGAGCAGATTCCTGAATGTTCCACAGACGTTAGGCTATGGGTGGGTGTTTGAAAATGCCTTGTATTTCCAGTCATCTTTTATTAAAATTTTTAATAATTTGAGCATCTCTTTACCATTCCTTGGAGCTGCATTTGGAGTATACAAACGAAATCAAATTTTGAGCTAGGGTTAATCATTGTGTCTCTAAAACATGTATGAGATACCCCATCACATATTTCTAAAGAAGAATGCTACAAAAGCTTTCACAGAACTCTCCTTAGGATGA
The DNA here is from genome assembly GCF_031878675.1 of Megascapheus bottae. Taxonomy (NCBI): domain Eukaryota; kingdom Metazoa; phylum Chordata; class Mammalia; order Rodentia; family Geomyidae; genus Megascapheus; species Megascapheus bottae. Next base: position 6,378,795 of record NC_143520.1, on the reverse strand, counting down.
CCAAACATCAGTTTGTCTAAGACACACCTGGCTGATGCTGCCTGACCCTTCTTCCTACATGTACATTTGAATGATAAATTATATGGCCACCATTCTGTAATGCACTTCATTATCATCACTAACTCTGAGGGACACAAGAAAGACATGCATTATTTTACAAAAAATTAATAATCATTGAAAGCCATACTGGTAAGAATGTGTGGCTTTTTTCTTGTGAACTAGTAAGATGATCTAAAGGTGCTCTTTTTTCATTTTTTTTAAAAAAGTTGCAAAGGGACCAGCAAGGAGAATATTTTAATTTTGCCTTGAGCTCCAAGGTGCAGAAAGATATTATACACTCCAAACAGGAAGCCAATCCATTTGTCACCACTTCCAACAAATACAGAGTGAAGATATAGACTTAATTTTCTAAAAACGATCTCCAGTTGATATTGGCTCAACTAAAAAAGACAAAAGCATAGATTCTCAAAAGAGCAGCAAAAATTAGGAAAATTCATAGCCTCTTCATCTTGAGTTTCTAACTATGAGGTGAACAGAAAAGAAGTTATGAGAGAGGCTGGAACTTTTAGAGTAAAAAAGAAAGGATAATTGTTAGGATGAAGATCAAGGGAAGATGATGGGAGGGGACATCGGAGGAAAGGACTGAAAGATAACCAAGAACTTTGGAGCTGTTAAATGTAGGGAGGAAGTTTAGGGGATCTCAGAAAATAATAAGATAAACTTGAGCTAAAATGGCTTTGAGAAAGGAAATACATTCCACATAGAAATGGCACAGTAGGGAACAGGATTGGTTTATTCCAACTCTATAAGTTCTTGGAGAACTTTCATCCCTTGGCTGCATGCCATCTCTGTCAACTTGAAGCATATGCAGCTTGCTTCCCTCATGTTTCAGCAGAATCAGCTCAGTTTCTTCCCAAATATCTTTTGCAATCCAAGAGGGAAATCCTCATCAGAAGCTGCCAGCAGACTCTGCCATCCCACTGGCCTGGCCACAATTTTGTTCCTTTTCATACTTACCACCATTCCCTGACAAGGAAAATACAAAACCCAGTAACTATGATCACCATCATTCACCTAGTGGGGCCCCGGATGAAGCTCTCCTGACTTGCAGTCTCTGGAGGTATGCTATAGGAAGGATATGAGGAGTGGTTGGAGTGTGCTCTTGATAGGGAGCAGCACTGAGTGATGGGAATGCCAAAGCCTAAAGTGAGGATAAGAGCACAAGGTCTCATAAAGAAAACATTGTAATTCAGCTTTCCAACTTACAGGTGACAAGCATATGTGGTTACCAGAGTCATAATGATCTCACAAGATGGTAAGGCTTGTTTGTTTTCTGGGCATTCTATCCATAAAAGGATTAATAATAAGCTTTGTTGCAGACTAAGTAGGTCATCAAATAGTTCCAATGCAAAAGATGCTTAATTACTTATCTAGACCAGTAAGTTTTGCCTTACAGGCCAAATATGATTCAGTAAACCTCTCATCTTTACTTAAATCACATTTTGTAGTCATCTTAGAATCTGGAGAGGTCAGGCCATTTGGTTAATGTCTGTTACTATAACAAGGTCCCACCTGATCACAGGACTGTAAGACTACCTGAGTCCACCTCTACACTTTTCCGTACCTTGGTCTGTGTTAATTCTGCATATCTTCTCAAACACTCCTCCATTCTTCCTATATTACTCAAGGCAGCTGTCTACCCTGGAGAAGGTGGTCTAGTACTCTTTTTTTCTTTCATATATTTTTATTGTAATTAATAGAAGGGTTACAGTTATGTTCACCAGATAGAAGGTGCATTATTTCACATTTGATATCCCTTCTCATGTTTTTGTCCCCATTTCCCTACCCCCACCCTCTCCCCTTATCTGGTTTTCCCTTCTTCCCTTTCCTATTCCTTTTTTGACATGAGAAATAACATAGTACATTAAGAACAACAATCATATGTTATATAGCCTTGTTTCTATATCCTGAAGATCCTTTCATTTAGCCTCATCCTATATGGCCTTACGTATCTAGGTTTTGAGCTATTGTAATCCTCTGCTAGGGGAGTCAAATCTGCTATATTCCTTTCCTAATAAACTTTCCTGTTATGAATACTTTTACTAAATCTGGTTCATGTCACTCAAGGTCAGAAGTGAATTGGGATGTCAGATTTCCTGTAACACTCTGGGCATATTACATTGTGCCCCCAGATCTAGTCCCATTGCTGTACAGTAGCCTTTAAAGAAATAATTAACAAAAAAATGAAGTCACATAAGTGGACTATAATCCAATATGACTGATGTCTCTACAAGAATTTAGGATACAGGTGGGTAATGAGAGAATATGATATGAACACACAAGGAGGAGACAGCCAAAGGACACACAGCAGAGACAGGTCTCAGAAGAGACAGCCCTGTCTACAGCTTAGATACCAGTTGACAAAAAATCTGGTAGCTAGGGAATTGTAGAAGGATAAACTGATAAACCAAAATCTGCTTGATAGCAAAATGGGGGTAGGTGGTTACAAAAGATCAAAGAAGTCATATATCTGCTAAACAGGTAAACATCACAAGGAAATATTGACAAAGTACTAATCTGTGGCACCATGACTCTATAGGAGACCCACCAATCAGAAAGCCACCTTCAAGTACCCTAATTCTCCCTATTTAACTCAAGGCCAAATTGTGCAACTTCTAAGATGGCACAAGAAGGCTAGATGGACTGAAGTGCTATCTTTCAAAAGCATGTCCATGCCACATCCTCTTTTTCTCTGCCATACTCTATTCTAAGGAACTTTTCTATTACCTTTACTATGTTCTTCTCTTGCCTGAATTCTTCATTTGCCAGACTCAATGACAGAAGTCAATTTGTGGAGCTACCTTGGTGTTGACTCCTAGCCTTAAGCACTGTGAGGAAATAAATATCTATTGTTTAAGCCATTCATCCTGTGGTGTTTTGATATGCAAGCTCCAGCAAACTAATGTGGTTACAAGCAGGAACATCTACAATACCAGAAATCTGAGATGGGAAATGATTTCTTAAAATGTTTTAAGTTGTTTATCAACAGGTGCTGACATTACAAAAAGAAAAAATCAGACATTCTATGAGTCCTGTTATAAATATCTTACACCACAAGTAATAAGGCCATATAATGAGTGATTGTTATCCTTAATGTACTATGTTATCTCTCATCTCTTTTGCTGTCCCTTGGTTATCTCATATTGTTACAGTATCTCACTTTGTTATCTGATATATTGGATATATGCATATTTGGTTATTTGAAATTGGATAGGAAAGGGGGGGAAACAAGATGAGGGTAGGGATGGGGGAGAACTAGGGACCAAGACATGAGAAAGGGTATCAATGTATGTGAAGTAATGCACCTTCCATCTGGTGAATATAATGTAACGTTTCTATTAATTACAATAAAAATATATGGAAAAATTTTTTTAAAAATCAATGTTAATAAATTCTTTAATTAAAAAAAGAAAAGAAAATGTTGGAAGATGAAAGGGTGTAGAGGAGTTAAGACAGGGCAGAATGGGCCTTGCTTGTGAAACTAGGTGATGGACTTTTATACTATTCTGTCTAAAATGTACCAGTTTGGAGCATTCTATTTTAACAGGTCCCTTTTAGGGATTGGAGGCATAGCTCAGTTGGTAATACACTAGCCAGTGGGTGAAAGCCAAGTACAGAGTTTGTGTCCCACCCCCTAGCCAAAAAAGAAAGAAGAAAAACATGTCTCTTATGAAGATTTTTTTCCTAAATATTAAGATTGCTCTTCAATTTTACATTTTACTCAGAGACTGAATGAGTATCTGAATTAACTATAATGACCTATTTGTTATTGGGTTATGTTTCTTTGAAGACATCTGGGCCAAGAGACAACCCTGATAATATTGGAATTATATTTGAAAAAGGAGATACAAGGATAATTAAGACAAAATAGAATCCTGGGAATTTATGCTGTTTTATCATTCTGGAGAAGCCTGATAAAGGTCAGGTTTCAGCAGCTGCCTGACTAAAAGACTCAAGTCCTATTTCTAATAGTTTGCCTTCCTATGAACCTGCTGTGCTCCCACTTACAGCCACTATCAATTCTGGTCAGAACACAAACAGTCCAGCACACATTTTAAGATTAATTTTTACAATATGAGTAGTTCTCCTATGCAAATAATAATCATCAAGGAATTACCCTAAAGTATATTTTGCATGATATTAATAGCTGTTGTGGGAAATGAGTTCTGTCAAGTTAAATTGGGAATCACTGAATTAAACAAAATTTGGGATCATATTTTTTATGCTTTGTGCAGATGAATATGTACTATAAATCTCAAAGAAGAACCTTATTTATTGTCTCTGTCCTGCAGATTTTGAAGAAAATGGTATTTCATGGTTAAACTTGCTGGGAAACACTGATGTACTCTCAATTTTATGTACTGTAAAGTCAAGGTTACCTCAAAGGGTTCATATTTCAGACCAGACCAACCTGGACCAAGCATCAAAGAGAAACATTAACACCAGTCAAGGGAGAAGGTAAATACTTGTAATCTCTGTAATCTACCTGAACATCAGATTGCAAGGACTCCTTTCTGCCAAAACTTGTCCAAGCCACATGCTGTGCAAGGTATTTTGAATAGATGGTTTCATTAAATCATCATGACAATCTCCCCTGACCTAGAAATCACCGTCTTATTCCGGCAGGCTAAAACGGGTGCCCTGAAGATATCAAACATTTCACCTAGTAGCTTGCAAAGCTAGATGCTACCAACCCACTGTCTAAGGATCCCCCACTGTTGAGTTCTTGAGTCCCTATCTTACCTCTTACCTCCTTCTCTTTATAGCAACAATTCCACCTCCTAAATTCTTGAAATGCAGTATTTTTTTACACAAAACAGTACTATGAATTCCCTCCACCGTTCCCTCTTGACCACTTTTAAAAGTACTCTGAAGCATCATTCTCCCTGTAAAGTGGTATGGATCAACAAACGCCTTGCCCATTCAGCTAAATGGACCCCAACTTTCTTGGACCCCAGTACACTAGCTACTCTCTTCTCTCTCCACCACTGCTATGGTGGACAAAGAATTAGGGTAAGAGTAAAAGTACTATGTGCTACTCTAAAGGAACCTGGTTAACACTGTAAAGGAACAGGGGCAAGATCCAGGGAGTTCTTTGGAATCTTCAAAACATTTCCGCTGGTGGCAGAAGCCTTTGTACCTCACTAGCTACCAAGCCTAGGAATTTTTAGGCACATTTTTTTGCCACCATCCAGTCCCCCTTCTTCAAATAACAGAACCTATTTCCTTTTGAAAATTATTCTCCTTTCATTGAACATAGCCCTGATTTACTGTCAATCAAAAGACAAAGTTCTGCCCAAGCCAAGGTGTGAGTACACGGCTCCTGTTAGGACAATCTAACGTTCTCTTAGGAATTGTGAGGAAAGTAGGACAAAAACAAAGAAATCCAAAACAGTTTTTATATTTAATTTTATTGTCAGGGTGAGGTATAGGAGGATTATATACATAAGGTAGTGAGTACATTCTTTGTCAAACATTGCTACCTGCTCCCACGTTTTTCTCCCACTTTCCCTTCCCTTCACAGAACATGAGTTGATGTATCCTTAGTGACGGTCCTATCTGGGTAACAATTCTGCTATGCAGATACTCAGAACTCACCAGTGAAGGTACTTTCTGAAGCCTTGTTTTTCTGGATTTCCTTCATATCTTTCCTTCCTCTTTTCTTTATTTTCTTCTTTCTGTTTCCTTTCCCCCTTTCTACCATCAGAAACAGACTTCTAGCAAACTGGTCTCTCTCCATTTTCTGTTGTTAAATCAAAGCCTTTTGCACATAACTGAATACATGATATTGATCTCTCTTTAAGAGATTTTTGACATTTTATATGGTCCTACCCTTAATCTAACATTAACTTTACTTACTAATTTCTTTATTTGCCCTCTCACCTGTGGTTTCCTGCCATGTCTGACACCTAGCACAAAACCACTTAGACACAAGTTCGGGTTGAATTATTAAACCACTCTATCATTTGTTTACTCCAATAGAGGAAAAATATTTCAGGTTTTGTTGCTAGAGCTCCTTGATAATTTTAATTTTAGTTTGGCTTAAATTAAGAGCAAAACCTATTAAAATGACTCACATGAAACTGAAAGCTCTTTCATGAACTTGGATGTAGAACTTGTTTTTTTTAAGGTAGAAATATCAAAACAAAGCTATAAAAAGCTATAATCTCCATTAGAAACAAGTAAAAATCTTCCAAGAATAATACAAAAGCACATCAGAAAGAAGAGCATCTTTATCACAGAACCTCCTGTTGAGGTTTCTACAAACTAAGCAATCCAACATAAAGGTTAAAAGCATAAATATAACTTGCATATATTTTCCATTTCAAATAGAAAATGTCTTTGTTTTATATATTCACAAGGAAACAACAAGCTACTTTAGTTGAAAAGAGATGAAGAAAAGTTAACACCAAATAACTAACAGTAGACTTTACTGTATATTTTTCTCTTCAAGCTGAAAAAAGCTAAAGCATAAATATTGAGAAAACACTAAGTTCCATATTTTTCATTAACGCTGAGTATGAGTTACTACTTCAAAAATATTTTCATTAGATTTAAATTATTTTGTAACTCCATTCCCCACTTCTCACTCCTCACATCTGGTGATGTTAAAGATATTTATCATTCTCAGGAGCATGTTTGTATCATCTTGAACAAAACAGTAATTAAAAGAACACTTGGTGAGTCCATTCTAGCCATGAACATGAGGCGACTACAAATCCCTCTAATTCTCATGGAAATTCTCAAATGCTCATAATTTCAGAGTGTAGAAAATTTCCTTTAGAAAAGGATAATATACAAACTCTTAAGTTTGGCTGCAAAATCTAATAATTATTTCATGGACAAAATGGAAATATGTGAATATGTAATTGGACATAAACTTGTAACTATGTCTGGGTGGAAGCTTTATAAATGGGGATGTTATCACAGAATTTCACATCATTTGATGAGAAATTTCACTAGTGACTAAATTACACCATCTAAAATCTTTTAAATCTTGAATCTTACAGATATTATATGTTCTTAGATATGTCTAAGACTGTTCATTTTATAACTAATGTATCAGCCAACTATTCCTAATGTGTGAAAATGTACTTAGGATTAAATTCTTTACTCATTTGCATCATTCTTACAGTGCATCAAGATTTCTCTGTAAAGGAGCCCAAGAAAGAGGTTTCTTCCATATTTATTGCATTTGAAAAAATCACCCGTAATATAAAATCAGGAAGCTTTTCAGAGACAGATTAGTAATTAGAAGAGTAGACAAGAAGCTGGAAGATTCAATATTTCTTAGAGTCCACTCCAAAAAATGGACAACTTCTTCATGTGGTATGGTAAAAGAAGACAGCCTAGCACGGTCTGCATATGATGACATTTCGGTTGTAAAGAGGGCTTCTTGTCCCAAGAAAACAGAATCAACTGTCTCTTAGATAATGGAAGAAACACCAGTTCCCAAGAAGGCCATATTGGATTTTGTCAAACACACTGCTCTCTACAACCTGGCAACACTTGAAAATCACCGAGAGAGTGTTAAAACTAAACAAAGCCCAGTAGATCTGATACTCAGCCCCAGGAGCTTTGAATCTCAATTTAATTGATTCTGACATGTAGTCATGGTTGGGAAGCTCTGTCCTAGGGAATCAAACTAATCAAAAAGATAAAGTTAAGGCACCAGAGTCCCATTATGGGGCATTTATCTTTTAAAAAATTATCCTAAAGCATGCAAGACCTGTGGGAATTTAACAGGCTGTATTTTTCCCAACGTAGACCCATCAGGACCAGTAAAACAAAATCTCTTTGGAAGAACTGCAAAGCTGCTTCCAAAAATCTCTGATCTCTGTAATCCATTCAGTTGTGAGTTTAATTCTTTGTATTAAAATGATGGAAAAGACTTGTTGATGTTATCATATTTTTCCAAGTTCAGGAAAAATAATTGTGTAATTATATTATCCTATTTCATGTTTCAAGATGGAATGTGCTATTTGCAATACTGAAGTCCAGAGTGACTAATGACAGTCGAGTACATGTACTCACTCCTAGCTTCAGTGGGTTTACAGCCAACAACTCCCTAGAAGTTCCCAGTCCTAGGTTAAGAACTGACTGAGGGGGAGAGATGGGGACAAAAACATAAGAAGTGGTATCAATGAGTGAGAAGTAATGCACACACTATCTGGCAAATGTAACTGTTACCCCTCTATACTTTACCTCGCTATTAAAAAATAAAATGAAAAAAAATAAGTGGTTTTCAGTCTTCACAAGTTATTGGTTAGAGGCCAGAGAGAAAGAAAGGAAAAAAGATATGTAAAGGATGTTAGAGATTTGTCTGTTGGGACCTAGTAATTTCCAAAGTATGCTAAAACAATTCTCAGTTAATGTTCCTAAGAATCACCAAAGATACAGTTATACCTCAGATTCTGACACCATAATTGTTTAGTGGCCTGAGATTCTGAATTTAGCCAGCTGCCCATCCATAAATCTTTGAGTTACAGAGTGTTGGAAGCATGTCACCAACTTTACTAGCTATTCCTAGTGCACAAGGATACAAACGTACAAACATTTTTACTTTTCATGAAGATCTAATACTGTATACATCATATGCTATTTTATCCAACAAAAAAGGATAAGGAAGATGGAAAATTTAATTCTTTACTTTCAATGGTCTCAGAACTCCAATCATTAGAACTGTTAATTCAATACTGTTTCTTTTCATGGAACCAAACATGATCAATTCAATGGAAGTATTTTTTTTAATCCTACAAACAACAACAAAACAAAATGAAACAAAAACCTTCCCCTGGGTGATGTTTCTCAGGAAGAAATGAAATTCCATTATGTAGTACAATGTGATTTTTAAACCATTTTCGTCTGGAAAAGAATTATACTTCAAATTGAGTTGTGAACCTGAAAATAGCCTGGCTGAACAAGAAAATCAAACCGAGCCCCTTGTGTTATATCACACTCAGGTTATCAGAGGCGACTGAGGGAAGCTATAGACAGTCATTGAGCAGCACCCAAAGGTTGTACCATAAAGCCCACATGGGGTGTGAGCTCTGGTAATTCTGCTGTAAAGAATATTTACTCTTTCTACCTATAAAAGTAAATAGGGCTGGGAGTTTGGCCTAGTGGTAAGAGTGCTTGCCTAGCATGCATGAAGACCTGGGTTAGATTCCTCAGCACCACATACATAGAAAAAAAATTTTAGGAGAGCGGGAAGATGGTGCCGAGACACTAGGGACGCTGCCTAGCTCTCTCTCACAAAAAGAGAGAACCATGGAGTCCCACGAGCCAACTACCTTAAGAAATCCACAACAACAAACTCAAAAAGCAATGGAGAAGGACTCAAACCAGAAAAGAAATCCAGATAATGCTTACATCCAACTTTCTCAAAGAATTCTGAACTCGAGGACCCCTGCCCCACCCCTCGCTGCTGGCTCTGAGCCGTGAAAAGCCTTGGCGGAGGGCACTGGGCCGGGCATCCCTGACCACCGCAGAAACCAGCATAGGACCGGGCCAGCAAGCCACAGAAGCAGCAGAACCCAGATGCGGAACCAGAACAGCAAGCAGCAGAACCCAGACGTGGACCACAGGCAGCGGTGGAGATCTGAGGGGAGTGAAAAACTCCCCAACACCATGGAGCACCCACAGCCAAATGCAGAGGAGTGAGTAGCCCAGCAGGTCCCCAAACCCGTCGAAAAGCAGCGCTGGTGCCAAGCAATAGAACTTAACTTAGACCCCTCCACCCCGCCTGAGAAAGACCGGCAGGAGCAGGGGGGCAAGGAATTTAGAATCCTGTCCCTTCCCACAACAGCCTCCTCCCCCAGGCCATTCACTGGAGACTGGCAGGTGGGTGGACGCTAAGACTCAGCACCCCACCAAGGGAGGCGAAACTGTCCCAGCCCCCACCCGCCCAACAGGCTCCTCTCCCAGGCTCTGACTGGAGACTGACAGGCGGGCAGACGCTAAGACCCAGCACCCCACCAGGGGATGCAGAGGTGTCCCAGCTCCCACCCACCCAACAGGTTCCTCTCCCAGGCCACTGAGTATGGAGAGTGGAGGGCGCTGAGACCCTGCCTTACAACAGCGGGTGGGGTGTGCGGGAAAATAGGAGCCAGCATCTGTCCCCCTCAAATCTTGAGCCGGGCATCCTACAGCTGGGAATCCTGAGCAAGACAGCACCAAAGGGCCCCCCACATTCACAAGACTCCTGGCCAAAGCGGCAGAAACACAGCAGGGAACTGAAGGGCTGACCAGCAGCCAGGCTCGCCTTCTGAGAATCAGAAAGGTGTGGCTCTACCGTTGGAGCCCACGTCCTCAGCTGGGCCCCGCCACTGGGAACAGAGAGGACACCTGCTGGTCCTGCTGAGAGCCCCTGGAAACTCCCAAACTCCAGACCCTTGACCGGGTGCCCACCCCTGGAAGCAGCACAGAAAAAGCAACCTTCTGCTCAGTACACTCAGACTGAAGCTAACAGATCCATCCCATGGCCCACTGTGAGGCCACTGGTTGGGCTGAGAGTTAGTCATGCAGCAACACATAAGTTTTATCTAATACTTTCCAAACTTTGTACTCAAATATGCTACCTGCTTACCAACTTAGGTCAGTTATCCTTACGCTATACCTTTTCTTCATTACTATAATAATCTTACACTCCTACATTATTCCTCTTGTACGTCCCCTGTTCTCTCTCATATTATTTTTCTAGCTTTAGTCCTCTGTCCATCTTTCAACCCTGATAATGCATGGATCCACACTTGATGGCTGTTGAGCAATACTGTATATCTAGGTGTTCAATTATACTCTAGGTCCAGCGGGACTTAAATACAATAGAGATTGGATAGAGAGGCTTATTGTTTTGGTCATAAATCGCTTATCAGTGGATGTATTAGACTGGTCTGTAAGTGCACAAAAAGAAAGAATGATAATACCAATCAAAAATTGTGAATATCTAGTGTCTGCCAGCTAAAGAGGTCTAAGTTGGTTATATCTGAAAAATTATAATCATGTTTAGTATTAATCTTGCTTCCATTTTCAAATGGGCAGAACAAGAAACTCAAGAAAAATGTCAAATCAAGGAATAACATCCCTCACCCAATATAAACAGACAATGGAACAGTCACTGGCAAACCTAGAGGAGAGTCTTCCAAGTGCTATACAAATGCAGTTGATAAACATCATTAATGAAAAATGTGAAAATATAAAGAAAGAGATAAGGGAGGAAGCCATAGCTAAACAAGAGGAAACCATAAACAAGGTGATAAGTGAAAAAGAAGAACCCATAAAGGAGGCCATAATAAAGGTTTTTCAAAGAAAAATGGATGAATTCATAGAATCCACAAACAAAAAAGTGACCGAACTCCAGCAAATGTTCAAAGAAAATAAAGCTACTGAGCTAACCACTCAAATGGAAATCAAGGAGCTAAAGAAAACCATACATGATCTAAAAGAAGAGGTGCAAGGCATAAAAAATGAGCAACTAGAAGCAAGGGAGATGAAGAATAAAGTAGATAGCTTTGATAGCAGGTTAGACAATGCAGAAGACAGAATTTCCAGGGCTGTAGATAATTTAGAAAGAACAGAAAATGAGTCAATCCAAATCTAGGAAATATGAGAGAGTGCTTCAGGAGGTCCAAGATACATTTAGGAAGCCTAATTTAAGGCTAATTGGTATTGAGGAGGGTGTGGAGAAAGAGGTCAATGGTATTGGAAATATACTTCAGGGAATCATCGCAGAGAATTTCCCAAATTTCCAGAAGGGCAGGCCCATCCAGAAACAAGAATCTTTTAGAACCCCAAACAGACCTGACCAGAAAAGAACATCCACCGCCACATTATAATCTGAACTGGATCAATAGAGACAAAAGAAAGGATCCTAAAGGCAGCCAGGGAGAAGGGATCAATCAGGTAAGCCAATCAGAATAACCCCAGATTTCTCAGCAGAGACCATGCAAGCAAGAAGTGGCTGGAAGCATATATGTCATGCCCTTAAGTCAAATAACTACCAACCAAGAATACTGTACCCAGCTAAGCTCTCATTCATAACTGAGGGAACAATAAAAACATTCCATTCCAGGGAAAAGGTGCAACATTATGTAGCAACCAAACCAACATTACAAAAAATTCTCAAAGATGTTCTACACATAGAAAACCAACATAAATGCACTACAGAGAAAGAAATGGCACCTAAACATCATACCATCTAAGTACCACAAGAACTGTCAAGACACAGGCCCTAATGAAAGCTTTTTTTTTTCCTGATCAAGCTGCAAATTTTATTTTTTACACAGGGGTTTATATGCCTCTTCAGGGGAGGCAGGAGGGGGTTGGGGTATAAGAACCACTCAGTGTAGGGGGTCCGGTAGTAGGATGGATGTTTGCTCCTGCTCTGGGTAGAGCCCAGGTGGTAGGATGTTTGTATATCAACGCAAGCAGGCATGTGTTGCTTAGTGACCTAATCACAAGATGCAGGCACATTCTTACACTATGAATTCAGGGAGGGTAGAATGTCTTCGACAGCTCCTCCTTTCATCTTAAAATAAGTGAGGGGTTAGGATTTAGGCAATATCTTCAACTGCAGGTGGGTATCCCTCGTGTGGGAATTACGGTTGCTCTGGGGACGCCATAGTCCTCATACCCATTTAGCATCTCCCATGTCTAGGCTGTTCAGTAATGGATGGAAAATTCCCTTCACCCACCCAGAGTCACCATAATGGCTGCAACCACCTAGGAGACTTTGAATTTAGCACAGAATGCCCCATCATCAAGCGTTTTTCCAGTCCTCTCAGGAAACAGCTGTGCGGTGGTGGTGGAATCAGGCAGGGCAGGATATGTGGCAGCAGCTTCATCTCTCAGGAACTCCAATGGAATGTCACACCTCCTGCTGGATTGCCTGCAAATTTCTGTGCAGCAAACTGGTTAAAGAAGCTTAACCTAAGGCCTCACTTCGGTGTATTCTCCCAATGATTCCCTGGTCCCTTTATCTAAAGGGGATTGATGGGCAGAGATTCAGCTTCTGTAACTTCTTCAAGCTGACTCAGGGGCGTTGTCTTTGTACTTGACCAAGGACCTTAAAAAGTTTAGCCTATTTTACGAAGGGGTTGCCAGGATTAGCTATCAGGCACAATGATTTGCTCCAAACTAGAGATCATATTCAGCATTTAACAACTGCACAGACCTTCTTTGGCTACAATAGTTTAGCTTACTTAGCACCCATTTGCAAAGGCATTTGCCTGATTGTCTGGGGAACTTAATCCCTGCAACTCTAACTATGCTTCAGTTGCCACATCTAAACAGATCAATAGGGACACAAGCCTCGCTCAGTTAGGACTTTAAACTACCCACTATCACAGAAGATTGACAAGTTCCTGCCCAGTTATGAAAGGCACGGGCATTAGTAAGGCATGCTTACAAACTATTCTATGACCTCCAGGCTCTGATTAATATTGAATGGCCCAGCACGAGTGACTCTAGGATCTGACACCATCTCTGCCATCCACGCAGAGGCTTTCTGCATCTGGATGCTTCATTGCTTTTGTCCCAATAGTGTCTCTCCACACAGGGATGAACATCCCATTGGCATTTCACTTTGTTGGTTGCTGGAATTGAACTCAGGGTCTGGGTGCTGTCTCTCAACTCTCCAGCTCAAGGCTAGCACTCTGCCACTTTGAGCTCCAAAGCAACTCTGCCTCAATAGCACTCTGCTGCCAGATTAGATACCACAGTTTCACAGGGACTTTGCTTTGCCTGGGTTGGCTCGAAACTGCAGCTTTCAGATCAATGAGTCCTACAAAAGGCCACATTATTCCAATTAGCGCAACAAGGTGGTCAACACAGAAATAGTCTCTAAGCATGATCTTACCTAGAACTTGCTGAGGACCAAAATTACATCTGAATGAGGATCTGCTATCCTTTTCCATGCCCAGCTGGAAATTGCTATAATGAGACTTACAAGAGCATGCTAAATAGCAATTAAGCAATCATTTTGGTAGTCCTAATTTTCCTTTTTACTCTTTAACACCTTAGCCTTTATTTGCAATTGAAAAACGTTTAAGGGCACAAAGAACTCCTTTTGTCTCCAGGCCCCCTAGGGCTCAAGGCACTACCCGAACCTTTTAGAAGAGGCTTTTTTTTCCAGTTTAGATTCCTAATGAAAGCTTTTAAAAATGGTAGGAACTCATAAATATCTCTCAATCCTAACTCTCAATATCAATGGACTTAACACTCCAATTAAACGGCATAGTCTATCCAGTTGGATCAAAAAGCAAGCACCATCATTCTGCTGTCTTCAAGAGACATATCTTACCCACAAAAAACAAGTGAGAGGCTGGAATGAACTCTATCAAGCTAATGGCCCCCATAGACAGGCTGGAGTTGCCATCCTCATATCAGATAAAATAGACTTCAAACTAAAATTAGTGAGAAAAGACAAAGAAGGTTACTACATACTACTAAAGGGATCTTTCCTCCAGAAAGACATAACGATCCTAAATATCTACACACCCAATCCTGGAGCTCCAAACTTCATCAAGCAAACTTTACTTTCACTGAAACCATCCATATATTGAAACCCGGTGATTGTTGGTGATTTTAACACACCACTCTCACCTATGGACAGATCAACAAGGCAAAAACTCAACAGAGAAACCTTAGAATTGAACAACTATATAGACCAACTAGATCTAACATACATCTGCAGAATATTCCACCCAGCATCAACACAATATACGTTTTTTTCAGCAGCACATGGAACATTTTGCAAAATAGACCACCTCTTAGGCCATAAAACAAACCTAGACAGATTCAAAAACACTGAAATTATTCCCTGCACGCTCTCAGACCACAAAGACATCAAATTAGAACTGAAAACATCTCCACCAATGAAAACCCTGTAACTCATGGAGATTGAACAACATATTGTTTAATCACCAATGGGTCACTGAAGAGATCGGAACAGAAATCCAACAGTTTATGAAATTTAACAAAAAGGAGCACACAAAGTACCAGCTCCTTTGGGACATGGCAAAGGCAGTACTCAGAGGAAAATTTATAGCTCTGAGTGCCTATAACAACAAGTTGGAAAAATCACAAACCAACAAGTTAATGTGTCACCTTAAGCTCCTGGAAAAAGAGCAACAAACCAACCCTAATCCCAGTAGAAGGAAGCAAATTATTAAAACCAAAGCAGAATTAAATGATTTGGAATCCAAAAAAACTATAGAAAGAATCAACAAAACAAGGAGTTGGTTCTTTGAAAGAATTAACAAAATTGACAAACCCTTAGCAAATCTTAGCCAAAAAAGAAGAGAGCATATCGAAATAAACAAAATCACAGACAAAAATGGTAATTTCATGACAGAAATTACCAAGATCCAGCGTATCATCAGGGAATACTTCTCAAAACTTTATGCCAACAAATTCGAGAATATAGAAGAAATAGATGAGTTCCTAGCCAATATTAACATACCCGCACTGAACCAAGAGGAACTATCCCAACTAAACAGGCCTATTTCCAGCACTGAAATAGAAATGGCAATAAGAGACCTTCCACCTAAGAAAAGCCCAGGGCCAGATGGATTCACAGCTGAATTCTATAAGGTCTTCAAAGCAGAGCTCACATCAATACTCCTCAAGCTCTTCAATGAAATTGAAAATGAAGGTTCTTTACAAAACTCATTCTATGAAGCCAGTATAACCCTGATCCCCAAACCAGACAGAGATTCATCAAAGAAAGAGAACTATAGACCTATATCTTTGATGAACATCGATGCAAAACTTCTCAACAAAATACTGGCCAACCGTCTACAACAACTCATCAAAAAAATTATACTCTATGATCAAACAGGATTCATCACAGGGAGGCAAAGCTGGTTCAACATACGCAAATCAATTAATATAATTCAACACATCAACAGGAGCAAGGACAAAAATCACATGATTGTCTCAATAGATGCGGAAAAGGCATTTGACGAGATCCAACACCCTTTTATGTTAAAAGCTCTGGAGAAACTAGGAATCCATGGAACATTCCTCAATATAATAAAAGCTGTGTATGAGAAACCCACAGCTAGTATTATACTTAATGGCGAAAAGCTAAAGCCATTCCCTCTAAAATCAGGAACGAGACAAGGATGCCCACTCTCTCCACTCCTCTCTAACATAGTATTGGAATTCCTTGGCAGTGCAATAAGGCAAGAAAGCATAAAGGGGATCCAAGTAGGGATCCCTCTTTGCAGATGACAGGATTCTATATTTAAAGAATCCTATAGACTCTACTCCCAAGCTCCTTGAGCTGATTCAAAACTTTGGAAGGATAGCAGGCTATAAAAATAACCCTCAAAATTCAACTGCTTTCCTCTACGCCAACAGCGAGAGGAACGAGGCAACAATCAGGAAAGCAACTCCTTTCGCAATAGCCTCAAAGTAGGAATTAGTTTAACTAAGAATGTAAAGGACCTTTTTGATGAAAACTTTAAAATCCTGAAAAAGGAAATTAAGCAGAACCAAGGAAATGGAAAAACCTCCCATGCTCCGGGATTGGAAGAATCAACATCATGAAAATGACAATCTTGCCAAGGGCTATCTACAAATTCAATGCAATACCCATCAATATCCCAATGTCATTCTTTAAAGAAATAGAAGAGGCAATCCAAAATTTCAAATGAAGTAATAAAAGGCCCCGTATAGCAAAAACACTTCTTAGCAGAAAGAACAGCACAGGAGGAATTCAATACCAAACTTTAGACTCTATTACAGAGCTATAATTATCAAAACAGCTTGGTACTGGCACAAGAACAGGCCTGAAGACAAATGGAATAGAACTGAGGACCCAGATATTTAACCACACACCTATGGCCACCTAATCTTTGACAAGGGAGCCAAAAATATAGAATGGAAGAAAGACAGCCTCTTCAACAAGTGGTGCTGGCAGAACTGGTTAAGCACCTGCAGAAAACTAAAGTTGGATCCTTCTTTGTCACCCTGCACTAGAATTAACTGCAAATGGATCAAAGACCTGTAGGTAAAAGCTGACACACTGAAAACTTTACAAGAAGGAATAGGAGATACACTAGGCCTCCCTGGCACAGGTCGAAACTTTCTTAATAAGAACCAAGAATCACAACAAATCAGAGAAAGGCTGGATAGGTGGGACTGCATTAAACTGCAGAGCTTTTGTATGGCAAAGGACATAGCTAGTAAATTAATTAGGAAGCCTACAGAGTGGGAGAACTTCACCAACCATATAATGTACAAAGGCCTCATATCCAAAATATATCAACAGCTTAAAAAATTGAATCACTCCAAAACTAATCTCCAAAGTAACAACCATCCCATTATAAGATGGGCCAAAGACTTAAAGAGAGTCTTCTCTGAAGAAGAAACAAAAATGGCCTATAGACACATGAAGAAATGCTCAACATCTCTGGTCATAAAAGAAATGCAAATCAAAACAACCCTAAGATTCCAGTTAGAATGGCCAGGATGAAGAAAACTAATAACAACAGATGCTGGAGGGGATGTGGCCAGGAAGGATCACTACTACACTGTTGGTGGGAGTGCAAACTCGTTCAACCTCTGTGAAAAGCAGTATGGCAGTGCCTCAAAAGGCCAAACATAGAGCTCCCCTATGACCCAGCAATTCCACTACTTGGCATTTACCCAAACATCCAGAAATTAGGGCATACTAAATCCACCAGCACAACGAGGTTCATTGCCGCACTATTTACCATAGCAAAGATATGGAACCAACCTAGATGTCCCTCAGTTGATGAGTGGATCAACAAGATGTGGTATTTGTACACAATGGAATTCTATGCTGCTGTCAGAAAGAAAGACATCACCCCATTTGTTAGGAAATGGAAAGACTTAGAAAAAAATCATATTAAGTGAAGTAAGCCAGACTTAAAGGAACTTAGGCTCAATGGTTTCCCTCATTCGTCATAATCAGTAGAAACCTTGGGCTCTACTAGCAGAGATTTCCAATAGAGCAAAACCTTGATACATAAGGCCATATAGTGTGAAGCTAATTGAAAGGACCTCCAGGATATTGAAACAAAAGCCGTATAATGAATGATTGTTATCCTTAATGTACTATGTTATCTCTCATCTCTTTTGCTCTCCCTTGGTTATATCATATTGCTACAGTATCTCACTTTGTTACCTGATATATAGGATATATTTTTATTTGGTTATTTGAAGTTGGATAGGGAAGCGGGGAAAAGCAAGATAGGGGGGAGGGTAATGGAGACCAAGACATGTGAAAGTGTATCAACATATGTGAATTAATTCACCTTCTATCTGGCAAATATCATGTAACCCTTTTATTAATTACAATAAAAAAATATTAAAAAAAATTTTTAAAAGTCAGAAGTGGTTCTGTGGCTCAAGTGGTAGAGCTCTAGCCTTAGGAAAGCCCGAGGACAGTGCTCAGGCCCTGAGTTCAAGCCCCAGGGCTGACAAAAAAGAAAAAAGTAAATAATAATAATATGTATTGTTAGTTTAAAACTTGATCATAAAAATAAAAAGAAAACAAAATATCTGTTGTTTCAAAACTATTGATTGCCTATAGATTTCTGCTTTCCTTCTCTCTCTGTTTCCTCAAGTGCATTACAAATATGACTGTACTCCTACAGTATAAAATCATTTCAGCACGATTTGGGGAGCAGGAATAACCCTTAGTCCTTAACATGTTGCCATAGTAAGTGGCCTTAATAGAGGGTAAAGGGGCTATATAGTTCAACACAAGATCAACACAGCAATTCATATTCTTCTCTACTTTAATTTTAGGAGCCCTTTATTCATTTATTAGCAAATTCATTCTATGTGGAATTTGGAAAGAAGATTACTACTTAAGCACTTATATCCATAAATAGAAATAATATAAGGTTGAGAGGGTTAAATTATTGCCTTTTATTTAAAAAAATAAATTGTGACTAGCTTAGGAATAGGAGAATAATCTCCTTCTTGTGATGTCTGAACCAAGACCGAAGTGAACAGAAGAGTGTTTCCAAAAGGAAATGTTAAAACCTCCAGTGAATTTCATCTAAACTGCACCTTAAGAAAAGGACATGATCCCTTGAACTGAGTAACGCCCACAGCTGAGTCGTATAAAAGAAAGTGCTAATTTTCCCTTATTTTGCATATATTTAATCTAGACTTGACTACAGATTGATATAGTAGTAAGGGCAAATAAAAAACATGAGAAATACAACTAAATATTTATTTCCATTCATAAAAGTAAAAAATCATATTAAGTGAAGTAAGCCAGACTCAAAGGAACTTAGGCCCAATAGTCTCCCTCATTTGTCATAATCAGTAGGAACCCTGGGCTCTCCTAGCCAAGATTCACAATAGAACAAAATCTAGATATGTAAGGCCATATAGTATGACACTAAATGTAAGGACCTCCAGGATATAGAAACAAAAGACATATAATGAGTGATTGTTGTCCTTGATGTACTATGTTATCTCTCATCTCTTTTACTGTCCCTTGGTTATCTCATATTATTACAATATTTCACTTTGTTATCTGATATATATATACTTAATTGGTTGTTTGAAATAGGAGAGTTGTGAGGGGGAGGGGGAGAGGGAAATGGGAAACAGGACATGAGAAAGGGTATCAATATTTGTGAAGTAATGTACCTTCTATCTGATGAATATAATGTAACCCTTCTATTAATTACAATAAAAAATAAATGAAAAAAAAGTAAATGGAGACAGCCAGGAGTTTAGCCTAGTGGTAGAGTACTTGCCTAGCATGAACAAAGACGTGGGTTTGATTCCTTGGTACCACATACATTTTTTTAAAAAAGCCAGAAATGAACAAATCAGAGAAAGGCTGGATAAGTGGGACTGCATTAAACTGCAGAGCTTTTGTATGGCAAAGGACATAGCTAGTAAACTAATCAGGAAGCCTACAGAGTGGGAGAAGATTTTCACCAACCAAACAGCGAACAAAGGCCTCATATCTAAAATATATCAACAACTCAAAAAATTGAATCACTCCAAAACTACCCTCCAAAGTAACAATCATCCCATTAAAAAATGGGCCAAAGACTTAAAGAGAGTCTTCTCTGAAGAAGAAACAAAAATGGCCTATAGACACATGAAGAAATGCTCAACATCTCTGGTCATAAAAGAAATGCAAATCAAAACAACTCTAAGATTCCACCTCACTCCAGCTAGAATGGCCAAGATCAGGAAAACGAATGACAACAGATGCTGGAGGGGATGTGGCCAGGAGGGATCACTACTATACTGTTGGTGGGAGTGCAAACTCGTTCAACCACTATGGAAAGCAGTGTGGCAGTGCCTCAAAAGGCTAAACATAGAACTCCCCTATGACCCAGCAATTCCACTACTTGGCATTTACCCAACCACCCAGAAACAAGGACATACTAAACCCACTAGCACAACAATGTTCATTGCAGCACTAGTCACCATAGCAAAGATATGGAACCAACCTAGATGTCCCTCAGTTGATGAGTGGATCAACAAGTTGTGGTATTTGTACACAATGGAATTCTATGCTGCTGTCAGAAAGAAAGACATCACCCCATTTGTTAGGAAATGGAAAGACTTAGAAAAAATCATATTAAGTGAAGTAAGCCAGACTCAAAGGAACTTAGGCTCAATGGTTTCCCTCATTCGTCATAATCAGTAGAAACCTTGGGCTCTACTAGCAGAGATTTGCAATAGAGCAAACTCTTGATACATAAGGACATATAATGGGTAGCTAATTGAAAGGACCTCCAGGATAGTGAAACAAAAGCCATATAATGAATGATTGTTGTCCTTAATGTTCTATGTTGTCTCTCATCTCCTTTGCTGTCCCTTGGTTATCTCATATTGGTATAGTATCTCACTTTGTTATCTGATATATTGAACTTATTTGTATTTGGATATTTGAAATTTGATAGGGAAGGGGGGAAAACCAAGACGGGTGGGGAGTGTGGGGGGGGAGGGAAACGGTACCAAGACATGTGAAAGGGTATCAATGTATGTGAATTAATGCACCTTCTATCTGGCAAATATCATGTAACCCTTTTACTAATTACAATAAAAAAATAAATTAAAAAAAAAGCCAGAAATGGTGCTGTGGCTCAAGTGGTAAAGCTCTAGCCTTGAGAAAGCCCAAGGACAGCGCCCAGGCCCTGAGTTCAAGGTCCAGGACTGGTAAAAAAATTAAAAATAAATCAATAAAGTAAATGGAGAAAAAATAAATTCACCAATTGACTAATAGAACAAAATCGATTTTGTCTCTATTATATTGCCAGCACTGTGCTGATTATTGGGAATGGGAAGTCTCCTTAAAGATAAGACTATTGCTCTCATGTAGCTTAAGTTTCAGAGTAGGGGAGGTAGAGAAAGGCAATAGCAAAATAAACCAGTAAGTAAATGAGACCACTCAGTGTTATGAGAAAAAAGTATCCAGGACTGAGCAGGAAAGTTTTCTTCAGTGGAGGAATGACAAGAAGCTGAGCTTGAGACTAAGAGTTCTGACAAGGATGCAAAAGAGCAATAGTACTATAGATGAGTGTGACATGGAATTCCCCATGAATCTGATGAAGTAGGGAAGTCTTCTAGGACTACTGACACATTAAGGACTTGTCCCAACCCTGCAGAAACTGGATGGAGTGTAAATCCTCTGGGAATCTTTAAGTACACACATGCTTTGATCTAATTAACACTTTTAAAAAAGTCCTCTACCAGCTGGGTGGTGGTGGCTCAGGCCTGTAATCCTAGAGATCCAGGAGGCTAAGATCTGAGGAAAGGCTGTGAGATTCTTATCTCCAATAAACTATTCAGAAAAAGCTGGAAGTGGTGCTGTGACTCAAATTGGTAGAGCAAAAGAAGCTTAGGGCTAGAACCCAGGACTGACAAAAAAAAAAGCCCTCTCTCTAATCTGTGGAATAGTTACAGATTGTTCAGATTGTTCCTGGAATCAGAAAGATGTGATAGTAGATAAGAAATGACAGCGCCATGCATCATGGCCAATATGGTAGCTAAAAAGGTGAAGAGAAAGGAAAGAAAGAAGTTATAAACAAATACTGCGCCATGGTACATAAAGATGTAAGCATCCAAAAATTTGGTATCCTTGGGGTTCTAGAGCTACACTTGTTGAGATTCCAAGGAACTTTTTCTTGTCATTACACCATGCACTATTTAAGCATAAAATACAGTGGCCCAGATGTATATTTTTAGCCAAAAAGGATTTGGTGATGGGTTGACTCACATGAGCACTGAGATAAAGATCTGGGTAAAGGCATGAGGCTGTTATTAAAATAGGGAATACTTACAGGAAAGACATCGCAAAGAGATTTATTAAATTTGATATGTCAACTGGATAGCCAAAAATCAAATCAAGTGAAGGGATGAACTAAAATGGGGAAAAACAAGAGATGGATTTCTTAATGAGATGCGTAATTTCCTTAAATTTTACTCCAGCTGTAAAGCCTTCAAATTTTGAGGTATTAGAAATACTGATTAATACTTTTAGTAGAGTAATTCAATAACATCCGTACTCTTTCTTTTCTAGACTGCTAGCTTTGACGCAATGTAGGCAGAGATGTCCTTGCTAATCCAGTTGTCACCAAAGGGTTAGTACTAGCCCAGCACCTCCTCTAGGGGAGCTGAGCAATCTTTGTCATTGCTTGATCTCTGGACAACAAGGGAATGTAACTCATTGCTCAGTGTTTTCATTGTCTTTTTTATCTTTATTTTAGAGTTTCAAAGTATCATCAGAGAATAGACAGGAAAAAAAATAAAGTAGGCATTTTCTTTTTTTCATATATTTTTATTGTAATTAATAGGATTACATTATATTCACCAGATAGAAGGTGCATTACTTCACAAACATTGATACCCTTTCTCATGTCTTGGTCCCCATTTCCCTCCCCTCACCCCTGCTCCTCATCTTGTTTTTCCCCCTTTCCTATCCTATTTCAAATAACCAAATACGCATATATACAATATATCAAATAACAAGGTAAAATACTGTAACAATATGAGATAACCAAGGGACAGCAAAAGAGATGAGAGATAACATAGTATATTAAGAGCAACAGTCACTCATTACATGGCTCTTGTTTCTATATCCTGGAAGTCATTTCATTTAGCATCATCCTATATGGCTTTATGTATCTAGGTTTTGTTCTATTGTAAAGCTCTGCTAGGAGAGCCCAAGGTTTCTACTATTTATGACAAATGAGGGAAAGCATTGCAAAGTAGACATTTTCTAATTGAAGTAGAGTTAGAGATTCAGTTATTCTTCTCAACTTCAGTGGAAGACAGAAGACATTATGTTACTTTTATGTTACTAAGAAGCTAAAGATACTATTCTGGAACTCACCCTGAAAAAGGAAATTTCAGCTGAGTAGGAAATTAACAAAGTTTTGCATTATTATTTATGAATATTTTCCAAATTGAATTTTGTTGTAAAACATTAGAGTTATTTTACATGTGCTTTCTTTAAAGACAATTTTGCATTTAAAAATATCTCAGAATATGCTTAAGAGAACTACCTTAGGTTAATGAAAATTCCCAGGCTCCCCAAAAGTAGAACCACATGAAGGAATTAAGGTAAATAAGGAAATTGGTCCTTGTTGTACTTATATATAATTGTCTAAAATAGAAAGGTTGCTGGGTTGAGAGGAAAACACATTAGAACAAATCTAATAACCCATTATTACAACTCTTTCATATGTACATCATAGCTGTGCAGAAAAAAATAAGTCAGCCCTTAGCAAAATGGATGAAAGTTATCTTGGGCTGCCCAGCATTTCATTTAGGACTCCATTCTATATCCTAACGTTGCCTCTCAATGTTGACTCATTGTTTTTGACCTTTCATATCAGGACCTTCTGTAGATCTATAGTCAAATAAAACAAGAGAAACCCCTACTACCTCCCTCATCCCCCCTTGCCCCAGAACGACAGTGCTGAGATTCTCATATTGCTAGGCACGTAGAGATCTAGACACCTTTGCAAGAACTTTCCTTATAGACCTCTGTGGATGCCGGCCTAGATGGAGGGAATTGTTTCCTCTTGTAAACAACAGGGAGAACCCAGATTTTTCAAACTAACATGCAATATTCTGTGGTCTTCCCCTAAACGGGCCACCTTTCCCACACAGAAGCCTTCCCCATTCTAAACGTTCCTTGATTCTGCCTCTAGGTGTTCTGTTGTGGTAGTGCTGGTGGTGGTGGTGGTTTTTTTGCTTGTTTTCTTTTCCCCACTGTGAGGAATTCATCTAAAACATCCCCCCTCTTCTCTGCCTAGACGCAACGTCTTCATTCTCCTCAGAGCTTGCCCTGATGCCCCAGGCTTCCTCTGACATGGGAGCTATACTCATGTGAGCTGCCCTGTGGCCATGCAAGTAGTGACCACTATAAGGAATTCCTTTCATTTCATCACCCAAATCCCACTGTTTATTCCATATCCATATACTACCTGGTATGATTCTGTCTTTAATATCTTCTTAAAATGAATTCAATATATTTAATATTTTTTGCCAGTCGTGGGGCTTGAACTCAGGGCCTGAGCACTGTCCTTGGACTTTTCAAGGCCAGAGCTCTATTACTTGAGCCACAGCACCACTTCCAGCTTTTTTCTATGTATGTGGTACCAAGGAATTGAACCTGGGCCTTCGTGCATGCTAGGCAAGCACTCTACCACTAGGCCAAACTCCCAGCCACAATTCATTTAATCTTATAGGAAATTTTAGATCATAGTTGTAATGAAAGGCCAGTAACATTATACATAAATTTATGTACAGGTATATACAGTAAAATATTGCCATTAATATAAAAGCATTTGTCTATGTCAGCTACTTAAAATTAATAAACCACAATTTGGAAAATGCTTTATGTTGTTGTTGGTTTACAATTTAAATGTTATATCATGTAGCTTTTTATGGGTACATATCTATTACTCCTATTAAATTTGAAAGTTCAGAAAGATTATATATTATACTTTACTTTCCCCTGTGTTTTTAGTCCAGTATCTGGCACATGGTGTTATTAAATGAATTTTTGTTCAGTTAATAAATGTCTACAAATATATCAATATCCCTAGTCACAGTTTGTAGATACACAATCAGTAAAACGAAAATGTCTAATGCTTCAGTTAAATTTAATGAGGCCATGTAATTGTATACTGAATTTATAGATTTTGTATGCTATCTTGGCTATAAAATATATTATAAATAAGGAGCAGCTTAGTAATAATCATATGAGATTCTGTATTTTGAACTGGTAGCTCTAGACTTTATGAGAGTAATAAAAAGAGATAGATTCAATGGTTAAGTGATGTGTTTTGTATTATGCACCTCAATAGATTAAAATCCATGTGAGCAAAAACAAAGTAGGTGCATAGAAAAATAAACTTAAAAGAGAGGTCATTTACTCAAAGGAACACAGGCTCAATTGTTTCCCTCATTTGTCATAATCAGTAGAAACCTTGGGTTCTCCTGCCGAGATTCACGATAGAACAAAATCTAGATACATGAGGTCATATAGTATGATGCTAAATGTAAGGACCTCCAGGATATAGAAACGAAAGCCATAAAATGAGTGATTGTTGTCCTTGATGTACTATGTTATCTCTCATCTCTTTTGCTGTCCCTTGGTTATCTCATATTGTTACAATATTTCACCTTGTTATCTGATATATTTTATATATGCTTAATAGGTTATTTGAAATAGGAGAGGGAAGGGGGAAAGTCAAGATGTGCAGGGAGGAAGGGGGAAGGGAAATGGGGACCTGACATGAGAAAGGGTATCAATATGTGTGAAGTAATGTACCTTCTATCTGGTGAATATAATGTAACCCTTCTATTAATTACAATTAAAAATATAAGAAAAAATTTAAAAAACAGAGGTCACTTAAAAGGTAAATCCTAATAGCATTTTAAGTACAGTTTGATTTCTATTTTAGGAACATATTTGTTAGATAAGTTAGGGTTCTCCTTATCATAAGGTGCACATAAGTACATGCTGGCAAGGGAAGGTTAGGACATAGAACTAAAGAAAAGAATTCTAAGGCTTGAATTATAAGTATAATTAATATTAAATATGGTTTTGTTTTTTTTACAAAAATAACTTAATTTTCAAAAGGAAAAGTTGCATACAGATATGTTTCAGGCAAAAAAAAAACTGGGAAACTATTTGGGATGATAGGAAATATTCCAGATCCCAATGATTATATAGGAAAAATAAATGTGTGTGTGTGTGTGTGTGTGTGTGAAGTAGTACTAGTAATAGTAGTATTGGAATTTGACTTTAGTGCCTCATTCAGCTTTCTCACCCATGGCTGATGCTTGAGCCACACCCCTACTTCCATGTTTTCTGTATCTATATTCTTTAATTGTTTTAAAGGTAGAACTATAAGAGCTGGGCAGAATGGCCCACACTTGTAATCATAGCTACTCAAGAAGCAGACAGTCATTGGATCATAGTTTGTGGTCAATCTGGGCAAAAGTGTTCATATGAACTCCATTTCTTGGGGCCCAGAGTGTGACCTAGTGGTAAGAGTGCTTGCCTGGAACGAATGAAGCCCTGGGTTCAATTCTTCAGTACCACATACACAGAAAAAAGCTGAAAGTGGTACTCTGGCTCAAGTGGTAGAGTGCTGCCTTGAGAATGCCCATGACAGTGCTTAGACCCTGAGCTCCGGGACTGGCAAAAAAAAAAAAAACTTCATTTCTATAGAAAAAAATAAAAGTGGTATTGTGTACTTTTCTCAACTATACAGGGAAGTGTAAAATATGAGGATTGTCCCTATTGTTAGGGGTGTAAATTAGCACCACCACTCTGGAAGTGAGTTTGATGATTCCTAAAAAAAAAACCAAAAAAAAAACAAAAAAAAAACAAAAAAAACCCCTAAACTTTTCCCTATACCCCAGCCACACCACTCAGAATGTATCAAGTCAGGATAATGTGGGCACCAGTGGGAGAAGGCAGTGAGTCTGCCTCAAGAATATAGCACTTGAGAAATCATCAGAAGACCCAAGCAGAAATAATCCACAGAGCTTCAAAATTAAATAAAGTATAGTAAGAGATGGGATGAGAGCCACCAATGAGATCCCAAGAAAGGGAATGAACAAAGCAGAAGAAAGTATCTTTAAAGACAGCAGTTCTCCTACAGCAAAGACAAGAAGAGAATTCAAAGATCTAGGATAGGGAAGGCTGGAGGCAGATGGTAAACCGGAGTTTCTTAGCATGGGAAAGGAAGTCGGGCAGGAGTTTCAAGGAAGGGTAAGAGTCCACAACACTTCCCAGTGCTTCAGAGAGATCAAGAGGATAACTAATATGGCTCAATTTTTGAGAATCATTATTTACTGAAGCGGATGTTTCTTTAGTTTGATAGAAATGGTCATCCGAGAAGTATTTATTCACATTTGAGTGATGAAACTGCCAGAGGGATCAAAGGGGCTAGATTCCACAAGATTGAGAAGCTGAGTATCAAAACACCCTACCATTTAGGGTGCTTCCACAAACACAAGCTAGCCATTAGCCAGCAACTCACAAGACAGCAGTGATGCATTGTGAATATTGAACCAGCTCTCTTTTTTTCTTATTTCAATATTTTAAAGGTATCACAGACGTCGTAAGAATATGAATCCTCCAAAAGAGAGATAATATCAAGCTTCTAATAAGAATCAGAAAAATACTATCCTGTGCTTCATTTACCACTTGGGGAAATACAATTTCATGTACTCACTAATAGGGTATATAGTAAAGAAATAAAAAAAGTCTTCATAAACTGCAATATGCATTTCTTTAACAACAAGCTGTCATATATTGTCTGCTCTTTCTCTTGATTTTTAGGTGTTGAAGAGAAGTCGGTAGTTCCACCTTTATGGAGCTTAGAACTCATTATGGTTAAGTGACTTGTTCAGAGACCCACTAGTCAATGGCACCCCTAGTCAGGGAGAAAGGTTCCAAAGTCACCAGCAGTCTTCCCACGCTTTATTGATCTTTTCATTTTTAGGAGGCTTTTCACAAGGTAGCTTCATTCTGCTCGCTTAGCTGGCTAAACTAAATGCTGCATGAAAGTGAAAGAACCGCTTACAACATAGATCCATGCAGAGCTGAGGAATGCCAAACAGGGAAACACCTTTTCTGTTTGTCATCAACCTAGCACATATTTATATAAACATCTGAAATAATGACCCTACCCTTAGAAAGCATGTCATCCTGTCTTTTTACTCTATTTTATTATAATAACTATTCAAGACTCAATTGACTTCATTATCCAAGTAGTAGGTTGTGATCACATTTAAAAAGCACTGCCTAAGACCCAAAGAAACATAGGCTCACTGTTTTCTCTCATTTGTAACAATTAAACACATCTATGGCTCTCCTAACAGAGGACTACAATAGTTCAAAACCTAGGGACATAAGGTCATATGGGATGAAACTGGATGAAAGGATCTCTAGGATATGGAAACAAGAGTTTTATCTTGTGTGATTGTTGTTCTCTATGTTATTTCTCTTCTCTTTTGTTGCCCTTTGGTTAATCTCATATTGTTACTATATCTGACTGTGTTGCCTGGTATATTGTACATTCGTTTGATGATTTGAAATAGGAAAGGGAAGGGGGGAAAACAAGATGATTGGGAGGGAGTAGGGAGGGAAATGGGCACAAAAACATGTGTTGGAAGAAATGCACCTACTACCTGATGAATGTAACTGTAACCCCTCTATACATTATTCAACAATAAAAAAGAAAAAATACACTGCCTAAGAATGAATACATCTGTGGCTGATGTAGATTTCAGTATATTTTCAAAAATGGGAATCATTTTATGCATCTGTACAAATAATAAATACCCATTTGGAGAGAGAAAAATAAAGCACTGCCTAAAAGGCATCATTGAGTATTCTGAATCACAATAACATAAACAGACTGTTTTAGCCAGGTTTTTTTGTCATTGTCACAAAATATCTGAATAAACAACTTTAGAAAGGGATTTATCTTGGCCCATGGTTTCTTAGGTTTTAGCCCAAAGTTAGCTAACTCCTTTGTTTTGAACCTAGGTCAAAGCAGAAAATTATGGTGGCAACAGAATTGGCAGAAGAGGCTAGTCATTCAATAACAGCTAGGAAGAGAGAGCACATGTGCACACACACACACACACACACACACACACACACACACACACCTCATAGACAGAAATAGACATGGAGACTGGAAGACTGGAAGAGACAGACACAGAGAAACAGAAACCCAGAGACAGAGACAAGTGAGAACAAGAGCATGAGGAAAATATTTCATTCAAAGACATACCTACAGCAACCAGCTTTCAACAACCAGGCTTTACATTCCTCAGTTCCCACCAACTCCTCATGACCTCTTGTATTATGAATACATTAATGGATTAATCCATTGAACATCTCAGAGCCCTCCATGTCTGATCGCTCTGAACTTGTTAACATTGCATTGTGGACTAACCCTTCAATATTAAGAGCCTTCTGGAACCATCTCATTTGTGGGTCCTGCCTGAGCAGCATCAAAACTGTATTGCCAAATGGCCTTCTTCTTTCTAGTTCTGCCTTGTCACTTAGTTAAAAACCTTTCTTATCTCTCATCAAAACTATTATAAGTCAAGCACTGGTGGTGTATACCTGCAATCCTAGCTGCTCAGGAGCCTGAGCCAGCTCAGGCAGAAAAGTCTGTGAGACTCTTATCTCCAATTAATCACTGTTGCTCAAAGTGGTAGAGCACTAGCCTTGAATGCAAAAGCTCAATGACAAAGGCTGGAGCATTCAGTTCAAGCCCCATACCTGACACCCCAGCCCCCCTGCCTAAAAACCCACAATGTTTTTTTGTGGGTCATGAGGCTTGAACTCAAGCTGGGCACTGTCCCTGAGCTCCTCAGCTCAAGGCTACTGACCTATACTTGAGCCAAGCCCCACTTCCCATTTTCTAGAGGTTAACTGGAGATAAGAGTCTCAGGTCCGGGCTGGGAGTTTGGCCTAGTGGTTAAAGTGCTTGCCTAGCATGCACGAAGACCCAGGTTCGATTCCTTGGTACCACATACATAGAAAAAAGCCGGAAGTGGTGCTGAGGCTCAAGTGATAGAGTTCTAGCCTTGAGAAAGTCCAAGGACAGTGCTCATGCTCTGAGCTCAAGCCCAGGACTGGCAAAAAAAAAAAAAAAGAGTCTCAGGTCCTTTTGTACCCAGGCTGGCTTTGAACCTTGATCCTCAGATCTCAGCCGTCTGAGTAGCTAGGATTACAGGTGGGAGCCACCTAACCTGGCAAACCCCACAATTCTAAGTTACAGTTTAGATGCAGCATAGTTGGTATATTAAAATGTTTTCTTCCTTCTCTTAGTTTTTTCTACCCTTATCACATTGTTGACAAGTGGATCCTCCATCATAGAGAAAAGCGATATGGAAAGTTCTAAAAGTTACCTGTTAGAATGCCAGTCCTATGTCCTGAGTGTCTATCCCAAAATGCTTTTCATCTGCACAGGATCCTCTGAGTATCTGCCTTCTTCACAATGTTGTTTACCCTACTCTTCCTTCTCTTGAGATTTGTTTACCTCTCTTCTCTTGAAATATCCTTCTTTAAGTTCAAACTTGCTTTTCAAGGACAAGCACCTTTTATTTTTTTACTTACTTATTTACTTGTCTGTCTTTAGGTAGTTGTACAAAAGGGTTGCATCTTGATTGATGTCAGTCCTTCCCTTGTTCTCACTCCCCTCTAACCACACTTGGTTTCATTTCACAGTCCTACACTGAATACTATACTCCCTACCCTTCCTCTCTCCCTTCAAGGACAAACATCTTCAGAGGAGTTGTGTACCTGAGGTGACAACTCCACCTCCCCATTTTAGTTTAATGTATCTCTCTGCTCTCAAATGCAATGGAATAGTACATGCCTGCAAAATCCCAAAGTTTATTTTAGATCAGTTCTTCTTGATCTTAGAGCACTAAGGGGTGTGTGTGTGTGTGTGTGTGTGTGTGTGTGTGTGTGTGTGTGTGTGTTGGTCTTAAGGCTTGAACTCAGGGCCTAGGCACTGGCTCTGAGGTTTGACCAGCATATCCACTTCCAGCTTTTTGGTGGTTAATTGAAAGTAAGAATTTCACAGAATTTCCTCATTTTGAATCATGATCCTCAGATCTTAGCAACAAGGGTTATAGGCATGCATGAGCTTCAGGTCTCCAACTACTGAGATTTGTTTTCACCTTTCTGTCTTTCTCAGATAATTCATTCCTAGTTTTCTCTTTCTGCATATCCTTCAGTGTCCATTCTTCACAGAATCCTAGTTTTGATCTATACAATGAGAGCCTCAATGGTGTTTAGATGCTTCTATTTCCAGTTCTTGTTGTGCTCACAGTCACATTGCCCCTGATATAACTTGTTTTTTTTTGAGGGGGCGTGGTTAGTAATACTTTGAACTCAAGATCTCTACTTTTTATGCTATTTAGGTGCTATACTACTAAAAAAGAGCATCCAGCCCCTATCCATACTGGTTATTTTTGAGATGGGAGGAGTCTCATTTCCTGGGCTTCAATCCATCTATTTTAGGATTTCTATTATAGCTATGATGACAAGTATATGTTACTACACTCCGTTTTCTTTCCTTAAGATAGAATCATACAGACTTTTCTGTCTGGCTGTGCTGGAATACCCTCCTCCTCATCTCAGCCCATGAGGTAGCTAGGATTATGGGCTGAAGCCACCATCGCTGGCTCGCACTGACTTTTTAAAGAAATTGATATTTTCCAAGATGTTCCATTGAACTGCCTGGTGGCTGTTGGCTGTTGTTAGCATCGTTTTGGCTATTGTATCAGTAGATAGGAAGAGAAAAATCTTAAAGATTGGGAATCTGATTAAGTCTATTTCTCTTGTGTGAATGGGGTATATTCCAAATGACCATTTCTATCAAAAAGAGTAAAGCATTTGGCTCAATAACACTTTCCCCAAGTTCTGAGGAAGCTATCAGTCTTATAATCTCTGAAATATTTGGCAGGTTGGTCCTGCCTCCTTCTTGAATCTTCTGCTCTGGTTGCGATGATTATGGGTTAGAGTAAATACTTGAAACTATTTTATTAAAGTAGTGGAAATCCAGACTAAGAATACATGGAGTTTGCAATCAAGTACAACCTAAGATTACTAATTCTTTCTTTGATGAACCAATAGGAATCTGATTTAGTTTTTGTATCATATGAAGTTTCTAATCAGCTGCCTGCTTTTAATAACTGTTAAAGTGAAATATCTTTTTAAACAAAAACAGTATCAACTTATGGCTCTGTAATAAATTAAATTCCTTTCTTAGCTTTCTGGATCAGTGAGTAGAACTGAACTATAAAGTCAGAATAATTATTAATAAAATGAAGGCACTTATTCTGATATTTAGAGAAACAATTTGCTTTCAGAATAATCATTTTTATTATATTTTATTGTCAGAACAATGTACAGAGGGGTTGTAAATATATTTGTCAGGTAATTAATTGGTACATTACTTCTCGAACCTTGATATCCCTTCTCATGTTTTTGTCCCCCTTTCCCTCCACCCACTCCCTCCCAATCATCTTGCTTTCCTACTTCCTTTCTCTATTTCAAATAAACAAATAAGTGTATATACAGTATACCAGTTAACAAACTCAGATACAGTTACCACATGAGACTAACCATAAGTAGAAAAAAAGAGAAAAGAAATAACTTCACATAGTACTTTAAGAACAATAATCACACAAGATCAAGCTCTTGTTTCCATTCCTAGAGATCCTTTTATTTAGTCTCATCCTATATGACCTTTTGTACCAACCTAGGTTTTGAGCTATTGTAATCCTCTGCTAGGAGAGTCCTAGATGTGTAATAATTATTACAAATGAGGGAAATCATGGAGCCTGGGTTCCTTTGTGTCTGGCTTACTTCACTTACTATGATTTTTTTAAGTCTTTCCATTTCCTTATGAATGGGGCGATGTCATTCTTTCCATTGTGTTTAAGTACCACATCTTCTTGATCCATTCATCTACTGAGGAGCATCTGGGTTGAACCAACCCAGAATAATAGTTTTTTAATGGATGGAATTTTGAATTTCAAGTTTTTGCCCTGTTTCTCACTATCTCTGAGATCCACCTAGTTCAATGCAAATTTATTTCATCTTCTAACAAAGACATTGGTTGGGTTTTTTAAAAGGAAAATTTTTTGAAGCATAAAATTGACTACATGTAGATTTTTCACTCTATTAGACATATTTATACTACATTGATTTGAGTGGTGGAAAGAAAAAGCAGAAAGAATAGGATGATGCAAGGCAGTCATCCAATAAGGTTATACATTTCAATATAAAGAATCAAGAGAATATTATCAATCTTTTACTGTCAGAGAAATGGATAGCCCAATTATGTCCTTGAAAAAGAAAGGTGGGGTTACTGGTGAATGTAAGAATACTTCTCCATGTGGAGGTACTTGTTCTGTATAATATGATAATGGCCTGAAAGTAGAAGTCACACAAAGTGACTCAGTAAAGACAGCCAAAGAACCAGATTCTCCTCCCCCCTCCCTCTTCTTTCTGACTTCTCTGTCTCTCGCTGTCTCTCTGTCTCTGTCTCTCTGTCTCTCTGTCTCTGTCTCTCTGTCTCTCTCTCTCTCTCTCTCTTTCTCTCTCTCTCTCTCTCTCTCTCTCTCTCTCTCTCTCTCTCTCTCTCTCTCTCTCTCTCTCTCTCATACACACACACACACACACACACACACAAACACAACATAGAATCTAATCAAATAGACCAGTACAAGTCTCAGCTCTTTCACTTTCTATCAAGATTATCTTGGGCAACTCACTTAATCTCAGTAAAAGAGCCTGCAAACCTTAGTGTCTCAGAAAATTAAT
This sequence comes from Megascapheus bottae, assembly GCF_031878675.1. Taxonomy (NCBI): domain Eukaryota; kingdom Metazoa; phylum Chordata; class Mammalia; order Rodentia; family Geomyidae; genus Megascapheus; species Megascapheus bottae. Next base: position 6,344,891 of record NC_143520.1, on the reverse strand, counting down.
AGTAGATCTCCCAAAGTTGAGCTTTATAAGACAATTTCATAAAGGTGTTTTCTAGGGCATGGCAGTAAGTACAATAACAATATTTACTGTATTGGGTTTCTAAGGTTTCCACAACAATGTAGAAATTGGATGGTTTGGGCCGGGAGTTTGGCCTAGTGGTTAAAGTGCTTGCCTAGCATGCATGAAGACCCGGGTTCGATTCCTCGGTACCACATACATAGAAAAAAGCCGGAAGTGGTGCTGAGGCTCAAGTGGTAGAGCTCTAGCCTTGAGAAAGTCCAAGGACAGTGCTCAGGCCCTGAGCTCAAGCCCAGGACTGGCCAAAAAAAAAAAATTGGATGGTTTAGGTCAGCTAAAACGTGTTGTCTCACAGTTCTGGAGTCTAGAAATCTGCAATCAAGGTATCAGAAAGGCACATTCCTTTGGAATCCCTTTCCTTCGCTCTTACTAATTGTAGCTCCAGGCATTTTCTGTCTTGCTACAGCATAGCTACAGTCTTTTCTTAGTGTTTTTCCCTCTCTCTTCATAGCCTTCCTGCCATGCTGTCTTTCTCTGTGTCCAAATCCACCCTTGTATTAGAATCCACACCATTAAAATAAAGTTCATTGTAATGACCTTACTTAGAATTTAGTATCTTTGTAAAGACCATGTTTCAAAATTAGGTCACATTCTGAGGTACTGAGGATTTGAACTTCAATGTATTTTGCTTAAAGAAGTAATGAGGATACACTGAAACTTGCACAATTGCTAAACTATCTTGCTAGAGATACTTTGGTAAGAGCTCGGTTGGTATATAAAGTACTTTTGATTTGTTTCCTTTTTACTTTAAAGGAAAGGAAGCATTAAGTATACTTAATGTTTCTGTTATGTTCTTTGCTGAATCTGGTAGAATGGCTTGATTTTAGCTTCTCTGTCATCTATAGTTTTCTAGTCTTGAGTAAAGGAAAACTATCACAGGCTTTGAAACCAAATCTGCAAATGTACATACCACAAAATTCTGTAATTTGCTAACCACATCACAACCTCAGTTGTATTCATCACAAATGGAAGAGGGAATGGCTCTTCAATGGAACTTAAATTAATGTAAATTACACACTTACTAATCAAGATGAATTCTTTTCAGACAATTTTCTTCTTTTCCTCCTTAAATGTCTTTAATGAGTAATAAGCTTGTGTGCTTTATATTGTCCAGTTTTCTCTCTTATGACTTTGAGTCTAACTTTACTCTCACAATGCAAAATAAATTGTTTCTAGCATTTCACATGCTCTTTGCAAAATGACATGTTTTTATGCCCTGATTGCTATGAAGTTTTGATCTCCTTACTTTATGAACATAGATAACACCCAGAGGAGGCTTCAAATTAATTAGCATAAACAATCAAAATAGGACTGAAGATAAAATTTTGCCTAGTAAAGCCCATGAAAAGCTATTTTTTGTCTCAACACTATGTTGATCTACATGAATCCAAATACATTAATAAATATATTAATGACTCCTTGTGACAAAGTCCCTGGCAAAGATTGACATGTTAATGTGAGAGAAGAAAAGATTAAAAAGAAAAGAGGAATGGATCAATGTTAGATAATATGGAGACTTTACTAAAAACCACACAGACATCCAGGTACAGGGAACAAGGAAGAAGTTTAATGCCAGGAATGAGACAGGCAGACCCACATACACGCACGTGAGAAGAAACCGCAGCTAATGTCCAGGGTAACCTATATAACAGGCAGGGATTGGGAGGTTCCTGCTACCTTATTTGGTCATGGCCTGATCATCTCAGGTGACCTATGAGACCTGGAAGGTGTCGGGAAATCTTGGGGGCTTGCATGGTGATAGTTCAGCCCCAGGGGAGTGTCCCAGGCAAGGGGGTTTGTGGTTAATTATCTACTACCTCTATGTAATAGGCCTAATGTTGCCTAGGGAACAAGCATGCTGGGCTGTGAGAGAGAGGGCCATCAGGCCTGCACCACCACCATCAGTCAAATACTACAATTCAACAAGTTGAAATTTCAGGCTATCATCTAAAAGATACTATTTCTTGATGCCCAAAAGCAACGAACAAATAAGTAAGTAAATAAAAAACTAAAATTTGAGCCTAGCTTTCTTTAGACTTCAGAATTGATCATGAAAAATGTAATTTTAAATCAAATCATCAAAAATCATATTTTTCATTAGGGACATTTAACAATTCAGAGATAAATTGTTTTTATTTTTAATTTTTTTCTTTTTAAATTTTTTATTGTGATTAATAGAAGGGTTACATTATATTCACCAGATAGAAGGTGCATAACTTCATAAACATTGATGCCCTTTCTCATGATATGGTCCCCATTTCCCTCCCACCCTCCCCCTGCTCTATTTTTAAAGTTTTACCTATGGAGATCTTTACCTTATTTTTTTTCAAATTGTTAGTGCATACAAAATAAATAATTATGTGTACTGAGGAGTCCATGTTTTTTTTAAAAATGTTTATTTCAGATTTGACCTCACTAGAGCCTTCTATTTTCTGCTAAATAGGCAACAGTAATAAGTCCAGGCCACAAGGTGGCACCATCCGCAATAGGCCTTTGGTGCTTCTTTTGAGCAACATCTACTCCAAAAGGTAATAAACCCCTCTATGCATTACCGCAACAATAAAAAATAAAATAAAATAAAAACTCAAGTGGCTTTAAACATCTGGAGACATCTGAGACAATAATGCAGAGGATGAAGGAAGATTATGAAAATGGAGCTCTAAACTCCAGAACGCTTCCCAAACATAAGAAGCTCTTTTAAGAACTTACATTATTTGTTGTGATGAATCAATTAATTAAAAATGAAACAGAAATTGGGGCCAGGAGTGTGGTCTAGTGGTAGAGTGCTTGCCTAGCATTCACGAAGACCCTGATTCAATTCCTTGGTACCACATACATAGAAAAAAAGCCAGAAGTGGTGGTGCTATAGCTGAAGTGGTAGAGCTTTAACCTTGAGAAAGCTCAAGGACAGTGCTTAGACCCTGAGCTCAAGGCCCAGGACTGGTAAAAAAGAATGAAACAAAAAAATGCAAATTTTGTTATTTCTTGGATCAAAGGAAACATTTCCATATATGCTGATTTCCTGAATCTTTTTTTAATACGGCACTAGTGGAAGTATGGAACTGCAAGACAGATAGGAAACTAAGAATGACCAGTTCACTAGTTATAGCCATAACAGAAACAACTTTAGTCATCACCTTATGTAATCAGATTGTTTCAGTCAGTCAAGCAAAGCAGCTGACATTGACAGCTCAGGAAAGTGACCTTCCAAGACAAGAATTCTGAACTTGATGAGGAGCTCTTATACAAATGTCTGGCAAAACTCACTCTCATAGTAGCACCAATTAATAAAACAAATTAACAATATATACATAGATACTCACATTTCCTTCTATGAAATTCTCTTCTATTTAGTATCTATCCATCACTATCAAAATAACTATTTTTTACGATTACTGGAAGACTTGGGGAGAGGAATGATTTAATATGCCTATTCCTGTAAAAGATCTATGATAATTTGAGAGTGACTTGTATTATTTTGATTTTAGTTTAATGATAATTAGGAGAGCTAAAAATGATGCATTCCAAAATGCATAAAGTGTCTTGCTCATTTGCTCAATCTGTATCAATGGGGCAAGTAAAAAGTTAGCTGCATATTACATTTGTAATAATAAAATTCTCGTGAAATCAGTACTCTGTCTAGGAGACAGGCAGGTGTGAAAGGCATACACATACTTTCAATTGAGGTAAAGAAACTCTAGGAGGAAAACAAATATGTGCTATGAATGTCTTCTTCAAGCATTACCAAATTGCAGGAGTTTGCTTTAGGTTTTATCCTTGAATCTTGGTTACTTTGCACTTACATATTTCAATTCCAAATTCAATCATAAGCTGCTTAGAGTCGGTAATGCTTCTTATAACTTTTAAGTCCTCCAGAGTCATGGAATAATATAAACATAGTAAAGCTAACATTTATTAACTTTTTATTTGAGGCCAACCACTGTACCAGTTCACATAAATACACACAGACACATGCATGCACAATCCCATGAAATTGGTACTGATGTTCTCTCTGTTAATACAGAACGAACAAAGGCATAAAGTGAGTTGCCAATGTAACTCCTGAGTAGCAGAGCCCAGTTTTGAATCCAAGAAGCCTTTATGCCAAAGCCTGCTTATCTTGTGAGTAGAGATGTATGCTCAGTGGTGAACAAACTTTCTGTCCAAGTTCTACCAGGCACAAGAATTGGCAAGGTTTACAGTCTGGGCAAATTACTTGGACACCTATGTTCTGAAATAGCTATTAATATAGCACACAGCAGCTCATAAAGTAGAAACTCAAAAACTCTTAAAGTAACTTTCAATTTCTCTGTGGAGGATTGCCTCGACAATCTGCACAAATAGATCCTTTTCATAAATATGCTCCATCATTCCTAATGGATTCCTAAATCAACTGGCATTTAAAACAACCGAATTAAGGTATATACTTTATTTTCATTAATGGTCTTCAGTTGCTTCTAATAGGATTGTGCTGTGCTAAAATTCTTAGCACTTTAGGTGATGGTAGTTAAATTAGAGCTGGTTTCCTTCAGTAAATCTACTAAACTGTCTATTTGTCAAATGGAGTTGGAAATTGAAACTAGCAGTGTAGGTGAACAGTATGCCTGTCTTGAAAAATGATTATGTGAGGTGCTGGAATTTAACATTACTAAATGTTATTCCTACAATTTACCCCCCATTTCTTTTTATTTAATCTGTGGTTTGTTTTCATAGCCTTCTGGAAGTATGGGGAAAGTCAATAATTTGAACTAAAATGAGACAATGTAGGTAACCCAGAGGCATAATAGAAGTTTCTCTCCTTTTTGATGACTCATTTAAACAAAAACAAAATCAGGAAGGAATAATATTGTCTTCCTATTTTCAAAGATATTTGGGGAATTCAGCCTCCACCTTTACAGAAAATCATTCATCCATCCACACTAGCACAGAAGGTCACTCAAATAAGGGTCAGAATCCAGTGTTAAGAACAGTGATTTTGGGCAGGAGTTTGGCCTAGTGGTTAAAGTGCTTGCCTAGCATGCACGAAGACCCGGATTCGATTTCTCAGTACCACATACATAGAAAAATAAAAAAGCTGGAAGTGGTGCTGAGGCTCAAGGGGTAGAGTTCTATCATTGAGAAAGTCCAAGGACAGTGCTCAGGCCCTGAGCCCAAGCCCAGGACTGGCAAAAAAAAAAAAAAAAAGAACAATGATTTTAGTCCAAACTCTGCCACCAGCCAGCTCTGTCTTATTGAAGCCCCTTCTCTTATTTTGTCTCAGTCTCCTGTTCTGTAAAATAAAAAAAATATTACACTGGGACATGATAAATTATATAGGTCTCTAGACATTCATACAGTGAGACCAAAAGAACATATTCTCAAGAGAGAATTGCAAAGGCGCAATAGCTATGTGCATTATGATCACAGAAAATGATATCTTTAAGGGTTAATTTTATACCCTGCTACCCTTCCAAAGTTTTGAATCAGCTCAAGGAGCTTGGGAGTGGAGTCTATAGGATTCTTTAAATACAGGTTCATGTCATCTGCAAAGAGGGAAAGTTTTACTTCCTCTTTCCCTACTTGGATCCCCTTTATGCTTGCTTCTGGCCTTATTGCACTGGCTAGGAATTCTAATACTATGTTAAAGAGGAGTGGAGAGAGTAGGCATCCTTGTCTCATTCCTGATTTTAGAGGGAATGGCTTTAGCTTTCGCCATTAAGTATAATACAAGCTGTGGGTTTGTCATACACAGCCTTTATTATATTGAGGAATGTTCCATGGATTCCTAGCTTCTATATGGCAACAGTGAGAGGAATGAAGCAACAATCAGGAAAGCAACTCCTTTTGCAATAGCCTCAAAGAAAATAAAGTACCTAGGAATTACCTTAACTAAGAATGTAAAGGACCTTTTTGATGAAAACTTTAAAATTCTGAAAAAGGAAATTAAAGCAGAACTAAGGAAATGGAAAAATCTCCCATGCTCCTGGATTGGAAGAATCAACATCATGAAAATGACAATCTTGCCAAGGGCTATCTACAAATTCAACGCAATACCCATCAATATCCCAATGGCATTCTTTAAAGAAATAGAAGAGGCAATCCAAAATTTCAAATGAAGTAATAAAAGGCCCCGTATAGCAAAAACACTTCTTAGCAGAAAGAACAGCACAGGAGGAATTCAATACCAAACTTTAGACTCTATTACAGAGCTATAATTATCAAAACAGCTTGGTACTGGCACAAGAACAGGCCTGAAGACAAATGGAATAGAACTGAGGACCCAGATATTAAACCACAGACCTATGGCCACCTAATCTTTGACAAGGGGGCCAAAAAAATAGAATGGAAGAAAGACAGCCTCTTCAACAAGTGGTGCTGGCAGAACTGGTTAAGCACCTGCAGAAAACTAAAGTTGGATCCTTCTTTGTCACCCTGCACTAGAATTAACTCCAAATGGATCAAAGACCTGGAGGTAAAAGCTGACACACTGAAAACTTTACAAGAAGGAATAGGAGATACACTAGGCTTCCCTGGCACAGGTCGAAACTTTCTTAATAAGGACCAAGAATCACAACAAATCAGAGAAAGGCTGGATAAGTGGGACTGCATTAAACTGCAGAGCTTTTGTATGGCAAAGGACATAGCTAGTAAATTAATTAGGAAGCCTACAGAGTTGGAGAAGTTCTTCACCAACCAAACAACGGACAAAGGCCTCATATCTAAAATATATCAACAACTCAAAAAATTGAATCACTCCAAAACTAATCTCCAAAGAAACAACCATCCCATTATAAGATGGGCCAAAGAGTTAAAGAGAGTCTTCTCTGAAGAAGAAACAAAAATGGCCTATAGACACATGAAGAAATGCTCAACATCTCTGGTCATAAAAGAAATGCAAATCAAAACAACCCTAAGATTCCAGTTAGAATGGCCAGGATGAAGAAAACTAATAACAACAGATGCTGGAGGGGATGTGGCCAGGAAGGATCACTACTACACTGTTGGTGGGAGTGCAAACTCGTTCAACCTCTGTGAAAAGCAGTATGGCAGTGCCTCAAAAGGCCAAACATAGAGCTCCCCTATGACCCAGCAATTCCACTACTTGGCATTTACCCAAACATCCAGAAATTAGGGCATACTAAATCCACCAGCACAACGAGGTTCATTGCCGCACTATTTACCATAGCAAAGATATGGAACCAACCTAGATGTCCCTCAGTTGATGAGTGGATCAACAAGATGTGGTATTTGTACACAATGGAATTCTATGCTGCTGTTAGAAAGAAAGACATCACCCCATTTGTTAGGAAATGGAAAGACTTAGAAAAAATCATATTAAGTGAAGTAAGCCAGACTCAAACAAACTTAGTTTAGGCTCAATGGTTTCCCTCATTCGTCATAATCAGTAGAAACCTTGGGCTCTCCTAGCAGAGATTTGCAATAGAGCAAAACCTTAATACAAAAGGCCATATAGTATGATGCTAAATGAAAGGATCTCTTTAGGATATAGAAACAAAAGCCATATAATGAATGATTGTTGTCCTTAATGTACTATGTTATCTCTCATCTATTTTGCTGTCCCTTGGTTATCTCATATTGTTACAGTATCTCACTTTGCTACCTGATATATCGGATATATTTGTATTTGGTTATTTGAAATTGGATAGGAAAGGGGGGAAAACAAGATGAGAGGTGGGGTTGGGGGGGAGGGAAATGGGGACCAAGACAGGTGGAAGGGAATCAATGTATGTGAATTAATGCACCGTCTATCTGGCAAATATCATGTAACCCTTCTATTAATTACAATAAAAAATATATGAAAAAAGAAAATGATATTTTTTAATGGACTCCAAAAAATAGAAAAAAAAAGGTCTTCCCCTATTTGTTGCTATTTTTGCTTTCTTTACCTTTTGTCTTATTTGCTAGTTCATCTGTCTTTGGGAGGGTAAGAGGGGGACAGAGAAAGGGTAAGACAAAGTGTAAACAAATGCAGAAGTGATACTCACTAGAAAATGTTGGAAATGAACTCTACAACTGGGGTAGGCACAGGAGGGAAAAACTGGGAGACATGGAGGGAAAGGGTGACATTGTTCAAAAGAAATGAACTCAATACCTGACTTATGTAACTGTAACCCCTCTATACATCACCATTTTAATATCAGTAAAAATATATAATAAAATATCATTTTTAGCTGACTTATATGACTAAATCCTCTGTACATGACCTTGATAATAGCAATAAAAACAATTTACAAAAAAGTTGGTGTAGTGCACAGACAAAAATATTAATCTAATATTGTATATATGTTCATTTGGTTATTTGAAATAGGATAGGGAAGGGGGGGAAACAAGACGAGGGGCGGGGGCAAGGGTAGGGAAATGGGGACCAAGACATGAGAAAGGGTATCAATGTTTGTGAAATAATGCATCTTCTATCTGGTGAATATAATGTAACCCTTCTATTAATTACAATAAAAATATATGAAAAAATATTAATCTAGCTAGGTCCCAGTGACCGGAGACTGAGAGTAAAAGGATAGCAACCAAGTAGAAAGATTCATAAGACCTGTCTCGGGCCTGTGATCGTAGTCACTCAGGATGCTGAGACTGGAAGACAGTTCAAAACCAGTGTGGGCAGGAAAGTCTGTGAGACTCTAATCTCTAATTAACCACCAAAAATCTGGAAATGGAGCTGTAGTTCAAATGATAGAGCACTAGCCTTGAGCAAAAATATTCAGAAACTGTGCCCAGGTTCTGAATCCAAGCCTCAGGCCTGGCACAAAAATTAATTAATTAATTAATTAGTTAAACAACCAGCAGAAACACAAGGCTGGTGGTGAGACTCAAGTAGTAGAGCTGAGCCAGCCAAGCAAACATGAGGCTCTGAGTTCAACCCCAGCACCACAAAACAAAAACCAAACAAGTAGAGTTCCTAGAATTTAATAAAGTTTTACAAAAAGAACCAGAATTATGCTTCATTATAACATGCACATTAGTTTGGAGAAGGTTAGAGTTACTCTTAAAAAGTGATCTTTGACAAACATCCTTTGATTTAGAATGAGTTTTTTTTTTCCAAATAGGAGGTCCAACCACTTCGAACAGCAGGGAAAATATGACAAGGAAAGACAGGACTTCACTTTCATAGACCTTCTTTGTAACAAACTGGGCTAAGATTGTCTCCTGCTGGTATGTGCAACTATAAAAACAGAATAAAGAATCATGCCACACTGAATTAGCAGGGGAGAAGCCACATTGAGACACTGGGGAAAGAGGAGATTCCAGCTCCTTTAATGCACTAAACCACCCTGTCTCCCCTCCATTCTTTTAGCAGTGTCTTCCCCCTCTGCCTCTGGGTCCACCTTGAGCAGCTATGGAGGTGGGCAGAGCATAGGACAAACAGAAGTATCTCTGGTAGTGGAGTCACAATCTGTTCACAGCCCTGTAGGCTTGCCTTGCCCACTATGGTCCATGTTTCATGAATGTTCTTTCACAGAAACAGTAGAGACAGCAAATGAGTTGATTGTAGTCCTAACTTTTAATGCATCTGACTCTCTAGGTCTTCTTTTTTATTGTTGTTATAAAGGTGATGTTCAGAGGGGTTATAGTTACATAAATCAATTACAGAGTACATTCCTTTTTGGACAATATCACCCTTTCCCTTGCTCCCATTTCTACCCCCAAGTTGTATGGCTCATTCTCAACACAGTGTGCAAGTGAGTACCATGGCTGCAGTTGTTCGCTCTTTGTCCCTCCATTTCTGGTTGCCTGATTACTCTCCCTAACACAAACAAGCGAACAAACAAGACAAAACAAAAATAGCAATACAGAAAAAAAAAACTTGTTTCCTCTCACTGGAGTTTAGTTCATTGAATATGATTTTATATAATCAGAGCCACATAGGCATTGTGCATTTCTGTTCCTCTCCTAAGAATATTTTTCTTTGATTTTACTGTACGTAAATGCCTAGAGTTCTATATAATGGGTCTTCTTTAAAATGGAACTTATAATGTGTATCTCACCAGATTATAGGTACGGAAGAAAATAGTGTATGTGCAAGTACTTAAGTTGATGCAATCATCATTCTTGCTATGCTTGATAAAGAAGAAGGAATATGGAGTTATGAGATGGGGTGGTAAGAAACATCTAGGCAGGGGCCCCATCTAGGTAATGGTCTAGACCTGTCAACAGTCCACTTGCAGGAGACATTTAGAGACCTCCTGTGACATTGCTCAATTGCCAGAGGAAAAGGAAAGATTGGAATGTTACTCTGGCTACCACTGAAAATTTGGTTGACCTGGATTCTATATGGTTCTCTTTGACTTCTAGTTTGATTTTGTTTCTTAATGAAAGACATAAAGCCAGGGACGGTGGCTCATGCCTGCAATCCTACCTACTCAGGAGGCTGAGATCTGAGGATTTCAGTTCAAAGCCAGCCTGGCCACTAAAGACCCTGACACTCTTATCTTCAGTTAACCACTAGAAAACCGGAAGTGGTGCTGAGCTCATAGGAGTAGGGTAGTAGCCTTGAGCTGAAGAAATCAGGGACAGTGCCCAGACCCAGAGTCCAGGCCCCACAACCTACAGAAAAGAAAAGAAAAGAATTTAAAATCAGTAAGGGTTGGTTACATTTGGAGAGTGAGAGTTCTTCCCTCTGTGAACAACTGGAGGGGGGCTGCCTTACAGGAGAGAGCCTACATTGTTGCCATCTAAGGAATGTTATCTTCCTTCAGCTTAGACTAATAGGTGCACAGAATGCTTGGGAAAATTAAAATATGAGTACATAAACATATGTTTAAAAAATCTCCCAGGGGCTGCCAGGAAATAAGGAGTTGAGGGTGCCACAATATTAAAAGCAGTTGAATGTGAGACAGAAAAATGAGTTGTAGTCAAGCACAGTGGCTCAAGCCTATAATCTTAGCTATCCAGGAGATGTTTTGCCTGGGCACAAAGCTCATGAGTCTCCATCTCAATCAACACAAAATTGTGGTGCATTTCTGCTATCTTAGCTATACAGGAAGAATAAATAGAAGAATCAGAGTCCAGATTGCTCCCCCGAGCAAAAATTGATATCCTATTCAAAAAAAAATTATAGAAATGAAAAGGGCTAGAGCATAGTTCAAGGGCACCTACATAACTCAGGCCACGGCCTTGAGTTGAAACCCCAATAACCTCCCAAACAAGCAAAACTGTTTGAGTTGTTGCTATAGTAAGAGCTTTCTTCATGACCCCCACTTCAGCAACTCAGAATAGAAATTGATGGCCTCTGAACAACATATCCACATATCTATGTCCTGCTGAAGGATTTGCAGCTAAAAGCCCCATACAGCTTCACATATCTGCCCACAGTGTGCTGCTTACCAAGTGCCAATTGCATATGTTTCCAAACCCATTTGTGTCAGTTGCACTGTTATCCTAAGTTCAGCTATTCAATTTTATTATATAAAGCAATCTAGTGATCAGTGAAAGAGAATGTTCCAAGAGGATTAAATTGAAATTCAGAGATTGTAGCATCAAAATACAGGGTATGAAACTCAATAGAGTAAGACAATAATATAGGTATTAGTTACCTTTGTGTTGTTCTCTTTAAATCCTCAAAACAGTAACTGAAAAGAGGAAAGATTTGTTTTAGCTCTCAGCTTCACAGGTGTCAGTTCATCATGGCAGGGAGGGTGGGATGGAACTCAGCAATTCACGTGGCAGCCAGGAAGTAGACAAAATGCAGACAGGAAGGAACTAGGGCAAGATACAGCTCCCAAAGACAAGTTCCAGTATCCTACTCCCAATAATTAGGCCCTAGCTCCTATCTTTGAGTGTCTTCCAATAACGCCATCATATAATGAATCACCCAAGAAATTAATCCATTCATTAGGTCAGAGATTTCCGATCGAATCATCTCTGGAAGCATTTCACAGACACACCCAAAGATGCACTTCATTAATCTAGAAATCTAATCAAATTATTTATGTATGTGTGTATACACACAGATACACACACATATACATACATACACACACATATAGGAGAAAACTTATCCTAAAAGCCTAGAAGCATGCTGAATTTCTTCAAGATATTTTAAAGGTCCTTCTGACTACAGCTTCATTTAAAGCTCAGTTAAATTACTAATCATAGGATGTAATTACATAAGAAAGTAGAGGAGTTCACTAGTTAATAGACCCAAAACAAAAGATTTTCATAACAAGATAATATTTTCCAAAGAATATGCTTTTTGTTTTAAGTTAAAATAACATAGCATGTACATATATCATTTTGAAATGATTTGCTATTTGAATAAATTTGGGGTTTAATTAATTACTAATTGTAATCATATCTGATACAAAGGCTTTCTGTATATTACTGTGACTCTGTTTTCATTTTAATATTATAGACTTGCAACTGTCAGTTCTTTACAGAGTATTCTGCAACCTCAAAATAGCATTTCTTTTTCTGGAAGAACTGCATTTGGGAATGAAAGTGGTAACTTTGAAGACTCTACAACAGTGCCAGGCCTTTGGGGACACTGCCCTGTAACTTTGTCTCCTGAATGTTCTTACAGTGGAAGCGGATTTGCCCACCACTGTCCATACACACAGGAGAATTTCAGGGATTCCAGGAAGATATCTACTCCCTAAACTTATTCCTCATCACTTGCAGATGTCTAGGATGCAACAGCAAATGATGATTTCTTTGTTTCTTTCTAACAGCTGTTTTTCCCACCATTCAAACTTCAAGCCAGAGGACCCTCTAGCCCTGACAGGGGATAAGAGAAGGCAAAAAACACAGTGTCCACTGAACTCTCCAATTTCCTAAACTTCCCTAATCAAGTCTAAGCATTCTCTATCATGGAAAAATTATTCATCAACATCTCACTGTCCTGAAGAACATCTTTAGCAAAATGTATAATTTTAAAACATTTTGCTTGTATCTAAATGACAATAATAATAAAACTGGGTAGTTATGGATAGTTAAGAAGATGATACTAATGAACTTATCCAAAACAATAAACTATCTTTTAAAGTACTATTTCAACATCTCTGCAATTCAGTCTTTCTTGTTAGAAATAAACTGTAGATGGTGGAGGGGGAGGCTATTGGCCCTAAAATCATTTTGTTTAGAAATGACTATTTTGTATGAGATTACATGAAAAGGCTAACAGGCATTTCTCTGTTACCTTTTAACTTTTACATTTTGATTAACTCTGTGTTATGATTGTGTCTTCTCCTCTATTTCTGTGGTCCACCATTAAAAGCAAGTGATTATGGAAAACTAAAGTCAGTCAGAGGAAAGAACTGCTAATAAATAAAGTATGAGAAGTCAACAAGTAACCTGTGCCATATTCTAAGTCTTGCTCATCAAAATAATATTTTGTCATATCTTCTAAGTATTGTGAGAATTCTCAAAAGCTCCAAGAAAGGCAACCCTGGTCTGGGTCAAAGAAAACACAATATTTACCTTCTAGATTACTCTTCTGAACCAACTAGTTCAGTGTCACCTGTATCCAGACTGAGTCTTCGCAAATCTGCTCTCATGGCTTTTCTGGTTCATGTCTCACTCTGTAGCTGGCTCAAATAGAAACTCTTGGGCCTCCCCACGGGACTTTTCAAATAGAGTTGGCTTTTGCTATGTCATTAAAGACTGCATGCTTTCATTACAAACTTTGGAACGTCAAGGAAGAACTTTTGAAGACGTGATATCTTCATGGGATCTTTGAAATGTTACTACATATGGATATCTATGGGTAAATCCATCTGTGTGTCAACACCAAGGAGGATATAGTTGCAAAAAAAGTTGCTAAAAAGATGTGACATTAGTATTGCATTCAAACTGCAAAGTTAACATTTTAATTTCTGTTAGTCACTGAGATAAGCACCTGTAAGGAGGGAAACTCATACATCCCAATTTCAAAGTGTCCTTTCCTGTTTAGCAGCTAAAACTTCATGTTGAAAGCTGAGAATACCTTTAAGTATTCATATCTTCCATTTTAAACTTTTTTGGGGGAGGTGGGGAGTCCCTGGGGTTTGAATTCAGGGCCTGGGCACTGTTCTTGGGCTTTCTCAAGGCTAGCACTCTACCACTTGAGCCACAGCACCACTTCTGGCTTTTTTCTATATATGTGGTACCGAGGAATCGAACCTGGGTCTTCATGCATGTTAGGCCAGCACTCTACCATTAGGCCAAACTCCCGGCTCCATGTCCTTGAACTCTTTTTGCTCAAGGCTGATGCTCTACCATTCCAGCTACATGTCCACTTCTAGCTTTGTAGTAGTTAACTGTTGATGAGTCTTATAGACTTTACTGTCAGGGCTGGCTCCAAAACTCAGTCCTCAGAACTCAGCCTCCTTGGTAATTAGGATTACAGGTGTAAGCCACTAGCACCCAACTTTATTTCAACCCTTTGAATAAGTACTCTGTGACTTTCAGCTAAACTTATTCAAAATAATGTCCAGCATTTTTCCTTCTATTATTATGTTTTAAGCCAGCTCTCTCAAGAATATTCCTAAAGTACTTTCCTACATGAGTAAATGTAGACTTCCAGAATAAAATCCCCACACTTTGCTCCCTCTAAGGAAGGCATTGCTTTGGAACTATTTTCTCCCTAACTTCTACAGGTAATAAATCTTTTTCTCCTCTTTAATTTCCTGGCTATGCTTATTTTGGCTTTGTATTAACCAAGATTCTTGGTTGCACAACTGTAGTTCTTTGAGTGAAGTAAGTGTGGTTTAATATTTAAATATTTTAAGATGCCATAAAGAAATATACCCACTTTATTATTGCTTTCTAAATCATATCCATTTAAAGCAGATCCTCCCTGATTTGTACTTTCAGGCCAAAGGTTGGTCTCCACAGATCTACAACCTGTATAGTCATACTGGCCCTCTGTCTATAAGGGTCCAGTATTCTATTCAAAAATTTACTATCAAAAGCTTAAAATTCATCTTTTTTTTTGCAAGTCCTGGGCCTTGAATTCAGGGTCTGAGCACTGTCCTTGGGCTTTCTCAAGTCTAGAGCTCTACTACTTGAGCCACAGCACCATTTCCGGCTTTTTCTATGTATATGTGGTACCAAGGAATCAAACCTGGGTCTTTATGCATGCTAGGCAAGCATGCTACCACTAGGCCAAACTCCAGGCCTGAAATCCATAATTTTTTTTATGAGAAACCCAACATTTTTATTTTATACTAAGATCCTACAAATTATATCCTGCTAAAGAGTCTGAAATGTATCAGCCTACTCTCATGCTGAAATCTATCTTCTCTTTACTGTCTGTGGTACTGGGATTCAAACATTGGATGCTGGAAGTCAAAAGGATTAGCCAAGCTGAGGATGACAGAAAGTAACTGTGGCATGCCTATTGCTACAAGTGTACCAGCACCAAGATGTCCTTCTTAAAGCTTTCTGCAATCCTATTCCTTTTTCTTGGCTCAAAAACAGCCAATTTCTACTGGCACTGAGCTGTGCATTATCTGTACAGAACTGGATTTCTTTGACTAGCAAAATTTCAATATCTCAGAGAGGACAGCAAAACATGCTTGCCTACTAACTGTTTAACACCCCCCCCTCCCGATGCAACACACACATCATTTACTTTCTGGTGAAATGAGGCTGATTCAGTTATACTTCACAGAACTTTTTTTAAAATGTAGTCCTCAATATTCATCATTTAGTCTCTAGTCATTGCTAGCCAGTGCCCTTGTTACGTCAGAAAATACATAAGAATGACAATATGAGCAATACACTCTGCTTCAGGAAAGATAAGCAATTCACTAGAGATGGGGAATGCTGTTTCCTAAAGCAAATTTCAATCTTAGATGTGGTTATAAGGAAAAGCTATTAGTCAGAGCCAGAATGAATGGGGTCCAGAAGAATATTCTGCCCAGGGCTAAATCTTCCTGTCATATTCAGAGGCAAGCTAGAAATAAGTAAGGAAATGAAAGCTCATTTCCCCTGTAAGACAGAGGATATTTTTCTATTAATTTCTTTATATACAGATTAGGGATTTATGCCATTTACATGGTGGAGAAATGGAGCCACTAACTGATCCACTGGGCCCCAAATCCTAATAGTTATGCATTGGCAAGGTTGTTCATTATAATGTGTGATTCATCTCATCTTAAGAGAGAATAGCTTTTTCTGATTGGCAGGTTGCAAACTATTTTGTCTCTCAGAAAATAGTGCTATTCATTCTGTACATTCTAGTCAGTCACTGTTCCTCAAAC
Organism: Megascapheus bottae; assembly: GCF_031878675.1. Taxonomy (NCBI): domain Eukaryota; kingdom Metazoa; phylum Chordata; class Mammalia; order Rodentia; family Geomyidae; genus Megascapheus; species Megascapheus bottae. The sequence continues at coordinate 6,328,620 of NC_143520.1, read as the reverse complement.
TAAATTCCTTCCACCTGAGACTCAGAAGCTTTTCTCTCCCTACCAGGAGTCCACTGGAATCCATCTTCATTCCATGCCAGAAAGACAGGGTGGACCGACCACACATTTTGGCCAAGCCTGATGCATTCACTCTGTGTCTGTCTAAGTTATTTATTTTATAGGTGAAGAGAAATAGAAAAAGAGAAAAACATGTCTTGTTCCCCCTTCAGGAAATGAAAGTTAAAGATGCCACATTCAGTTTCCACATGACATAGATTTCCAGCACAGTTTAGCACGGAAAGAAATTAATAATGATCAAAACATTCTTTTGAATTCCTAATCTATCACCTCATCTGGAAAAGAAACTAATATTTCCCATCTGCTCCCTCAAATCCCTTAAGAAACAACAGGGAGAAAGAAATGGGGAGAGAAGCTTCAGCTTTCTGTAAAAGAAATACATAATAAACAAAATGGGCATCATTTTTTCTTTGGTAACCCTCATCTCAACATTAATGCAGAAGAATAAAGGTCACTTGTATTATTAGTTATCAAGTACCCTTCTCAGAAGGAAACGTGATTTCAGATTACTACATCACCAATAACAACGCATTTATATCTTGACTTTTTTGTAGCTCAAATTTTGTGATTCCTTCTTGAACATTACAATAATGACATGTATAGCATATTTTTTGTCTTTTAAGTAATGTTCAATTTTCACTTTCAAAAAAATTTATTTCAAAAGGGTTAGGGATGTAGCACTGAGGTAAAGTGCTTGCCTAATATGCATAAGGCCCTAGATTTAATCCTAACATCACAGAATAGAAAGAAAAAAGGAAGAAATGGAAGGAGAGATGGAGAAAGGAGAAAAGGAGAAACAAAGGGAGAGGGAGAAAAGAAGGAGAGGGAGGGATCAGGTAAGAAGCAGTCATTTTCTCATGAAGATTCTAGGAGTATAATATGAAAGCTCACTCAAATGCATTTCATATTTGGAAATAAAATTATTTTAAATGTTTCATATCCAATCTGCAAAATTCTCATCAGACATAGATATTGTAGATGCTTAAGACAGGGCCTTTATATGAGGGCAGGAGTTTTTAAGTACTTTGAAACATCCATATAAAGGACGAACATTGCCTCCTTGTTATGCATCTTTCTGTTTCTTACTTTTACCCCACTTCAACAATATGATTCCTAGTTAACTGTTTTAGGAGGGAGAGGGCATTTGTATCATAATAAGATCTCTTCTTTTCAGCTCCAGACTGCATGGAGACTCTAATTTTTAACAGTCCTCTAAATAATATATGTACACTTATAGTAAAATTCATTTATAATAATGCTTTGGCCTCCCAAATGCGGAGGCTTCCCAAGCTAAACCTTACTGCCTTTTTGAAATTTAAAATAATACACCTAAAACAATCTTCATGAACATGAGAGAGATTTAAGAAAAACACAAATATCAGTAACAAAAAAAGCCTAGCAGTCATTATCCAGTGTAACTGGAGCCAGCTATATGTCAAAATTTTATAATACTACCAAATAGGCTTCATCTCAGAAATCGAAGTAATAAAACCCCACATGTCAATGTTTCCAAATAATATATAAATAAATTCAGTAACAAAAAAAAAGCCTAGCGATCATTATCGAGTGTAACTGGAGCCAGCAGTGTGTCAAAATTTTATAATACTACCAAATAGGATTCATCTCAGAAACTGAAGTAATAAAAAATCCAACATGTCAATGTTTCCAAATAATATATAAATTAATAAAGTGGGAGGTAGTAATGGTATGAAATTGAGATGTTGGTTAAGACTGGAACAAGATTCCAGTGTTTTTGCTTGCTTTAACTCTGTCAGCATGTCTACACTGAAAATTCTTGAATCAAGATACAACACATAAACAGAAGTTGCTAAAATATTTCTATCATCCATGCTATTAGTCTCCTCTGTAAATGTCTGCCTCTTACTCTTCACCCATTTTTAGCATGTGTATTTCTTATGGCTATTAAGAATACATTCTGCCGAAACATTTGCTCCAATAATTCACCTTTTTTTTGTCAGTTGTGGGACTTGAACTCTGGGCCTGGGCGTTGTCCCTGAGCTCTTCAGCTACCCTACCCCTTGAGTCACAGCACCACTTCCAATTTTCTGGTGATTAACTGGAGATAAGAGTCTCATGGACTTTAATGCCCAGGCTGGCTTTGAACCTTGGTCCTCAGATCCTAGTCCCCTGAGAAGCTAGGATTACAGGTGTGAGCCACTGTGCTTGGAAAGTTCACTTCTTAAGTAGACTGTGTTAAGTATGTGGCCTGAGATCCATGCTCATTAGTAGATGGTTAAGTTACTGTTGCACTCTATAATGTACTAGGCTACTATCTTATCAAACAATATTTCAATACTCCTCAGTTTGACATGATAGAAATTTAACTTGTCTAAAGATCCCTATACACAAAAACTACACTGTCGACCACTTTGCCCTTCTCCTGTTGGTGTGATGGTAACATGATGGACACTGTCCTTCAACATAAGATCTACTCCATTGTTGAACAACTGGAGAAGAGGGATGCGTTTCTTTTCACTTTTTATTTTTTGTTTTTTTAATGGAGGACTGAACCTAGAGCTTCATACATGCTAGACCAGTCCTCCACTCCTGGGTACATCACTATCCCTTTCTTTTTATTTTTTTAAATATATTTTATTGTAATTAATAGAAGGGTTACATTATATTCACCAGATAGAAGGTGCATTACTTCACAAACATTGATACCCTTTCTCATGTCTTGGTCCCCATTTCCCTCCCCCATCCCAGCCCCTCATCTTGTATAACTCTCGTGACTAGAAAACATAGGAAAATCATCTTTATTGTGAAAGCAGAAACATTGTAGAGTCCCATATGAGAAGGCAGGTGAAGGCACCAGGGCATATTACCCCAAAATGTGAAGAGTTGCCGTGCTGATGATTCAACTGAAAGTATTTGGAGAACAGAGGATGCAACAGAGGTTTTCTCTGAGCTCCTCTTATCAGCTTAGAGTGAATCTGCCCACCCGCCTCCCCCCCCCCAAAAAAAAACTCAATTGTAATCAACTCACTTCTTGGGAGAATTTCACCATCCAAGAGGATTAACTCAGGACCACAGGAGAGGAAATATACCATGTCCACAATAGACAAACCTGCGTATTATTATTATTATTAATTATTATCCTCCCAATTGTTCACTCTCTTCTGAGCTACCCCATCTTATTCCCTTTTTTTCACCCAGTGCAGAAGAAATATAGAGGTATTTTTGTCCATGTGATCCTCCTATGCATGCAATAAATTTGCATAACTTTCCTCCTGTTAATCTTTCTATCCTCCGTTTAGCTCATTGAGCCAGCCATGAAGCCCACGAAGTATAAAGGGAAAGTTTTCCAGGCATAAACCACTTAGACTTAACACCACTGACTTGTGTCTGCAGACACACCTTCACCAGGATTTCCCTACCTATAGAATGGAGTAATGTGTGGCTTTGTTTCCCAAGTTCCACAAAGTCAAATGGGATCACTGCTGTGCCTGGGCCTCTGCCCACAGACAGCCAGATGTCAGCATGGTAAGAATAAGACCTTAGGACCTTGGAGTTGCAAGACACAAATCTGACTTTCTTCTACTCTATGATTTTCTAATGTTGCAGCTCTTTTATTAAACTCTAGCATGAGTTTGACCAAAATAATTTTTGAGATCTCCTTGATTTTTATGATTTTTCATATATTCAAAGCAGTTAGTTCTCAACATTGAACTATTTTCATGAGGATTTACATAACAAGACTCATGTAGTATTTACAGCCTTAATTAAGTTCAAAGTGCATCTTATGTGAAGAAATGGCTTTACTTTTATAATGTTCTAATCAAATTACATTCTTACTGATGGTTTAGCTGCCTAGACTAGCATGATGAATTAAATCATTGTACAATTAGCCCATTGAATATTCTACTCTGACTTATCCTCTCTCCATGTAGCAGAAATACTCAATGCACTGTTTACAAAAAAAATAATGACAAGCTAGGGAGACAGAAAAACCAAAGCCCTCCCAATTCCACTATTAACTTTGTGGTATAGTGGACAGACTATAGTCCATTTCTCCTCTAAAGAAAGATAAAACTATCTTTCTACCTCATAGGAATATAGACAGAATTGTATTGAATTATTCTGTGTGTGAAGAATAGTTTCCCAAAATGAAAAAAAATATGTCATTATGATAACTGATGCATCCAAAATTTTGTAATAGTGTAGATGTAACAGCAGTATATAGGATATACGCTATGATTTTCTAGTTGACTGTCTTTCTAAATATAGCACCTACCCCACAGGTCTGTCCAGTATCCCCTGGCTTTAATGTCCACTTGAGTTTGGTATTAATGTTTCACATCACTTAACCATGAAGGGCACAAAGTGTTTTTTCTAAAGGTTTTGTATAGGAATAATTGTGAAGGATCATCTTCCAGGTGAATGACTGTGACCTTCCCCTTCCTACTAAAGATATAATTTCCAGGGGAGTGACTTACTACGCAGTGCACAGCTCTGGGAACCATAACCTTACTTTATCCCATGTTCTGTGCATAATCTGCCCCTCAGCAGCAATTGGAAGACAGGAAAGTCAGAAACCAAATGGATTCTTTCACTTAAGAAATCCATGCTACTAACCAGAACTCTGTCATAATGTGTAGTTTTGTTGCTTCCCCTTGGTCTTCCCCACCCACATAGTTATTCAAAGTACAAAACAAAAATGGAAACAAGTATGATGGCAAACCACAAGGATCAAATCTTTTTTTTTCAGCCAATATTAGACCTTGAGCATGGGATGTGAGACTGTCCCTTAGGTTTTTTGCTCAAGACTGGCACTCTAACACTCTAACACAGCTCCACTTCACTTTGCTGGCTAATTGGAACCAAGAGTAACAGACTGTCTTGTCTAGCTTGGCTTCAAACTGTGATCCTCATATCTCAGGCTCCTCAGTAGCTAGGATTGCAGGCATGAGCACAGGCAGAAGCCACTGGTGGCTGGGAGGAGATGATAATTCTTGTCATCCTGTTTCAGGAGATAGAAGCCTACGAACACAAGACTCCCATCGTGTCCTGTGAGTACCCTGATACTGCAGGCATCCTGTCAAACTGCTAAGCTGAGACTTAAGTAAATTTAGAGTCAGAGGCTCAAAGGGAGCTATTGACACTTAAAGGTTCATCCAAGGACTGTAGCTTTCTGTCTTCTTGACAGGAGAGCAGAACTGAAACTTTGTTCTGATGCCTCACTGTGGTCTGGAAATAGAAAGTGGAACAAAATACCTTGAACAAATTTCAGTTACCCAAAACCACAGCACCTCTGGGAAGTAATGAATGTCACTGCTAAAAACATTGCATATGTAATCAGAAAAATTTTTAAAGAGAGAAAGAAAACAAAGAATGACAAATGTGGGGAAAGTAAGATACCAAAAGAATAAGGCTCTGAAGATAAAGTTTATTATTATGAAACCTTTATTATATGTTAGACACAATATTTCTTTCAAAACACAAACATGCTTTACAGTTGAGTAAAGACACCTCTAGGATTTCTGATAGGGGCAATTTGTTCTTCTGAGGAATCCTTTTAAATTCTCTCCAGCAAAAGAGTTTCATTATGGCATTTTGATTTTAAATAAGCCCCCTTTCAAGAACTGTGTCTAATAGACCTTCCAAGTGTCTCTGGGCAGCTCTAACTTACATAACCTCATTTTTCAGAACTGCTCATTACTTCCACCTCCTCCTCTCATGCTCTGGTTCCAGCTAAGGCCCTCCCCTGAGGGACCGGCTGCCTGCTTTGCTAATACAGTGGTGCCTACCTTGGAGACAGTTTCTCATTTCCAAATGGGGTATACAGAATATGAGATGGGGAGGAGAGTGAGCTTGGCAATGGGATCAACATGTGCTAGTGAAAATAACCTACAACCATATCTAGCCAGGATATTATCCCACATGCATGTGGGAGAAATAAAAGGAAATAATGGAAAATGACATGACAGAAGTAAATCTTTATCTCTGTCTCCAATGTGTGTGTGTTTCTTTTTAAAGAGGAAAGTGGCACTGTGGCTCAAATGGTAAAGCGAGAGCCTTAAGCTAAAGAACCCTGGTCCACATGTCAAGCCCCATGACTGACCAAAAAAAAAAAATCAAAGAAACAAAAAAGCAAATTTATTTAAAAAATATAAAAGAGGAAAAGGAGAAAGACCCAAGTATATTCTTGGAATCAACACATGATAGGAAATTACAAAGCATGTTACAAAATTGGTTTATATTCTATTTTAAATTCTCCAGCAAAGCAAATAACATGGCTTCACTTAAAATAGTACTTTCTACTGCTTTGCCATATGAAGCACACACACACACACACACACACACACACACACACACACACACACCCCTATTAGTTGGCTGCATGGCAATTTAGATTGGAACTCCACTGACCATTCAGAGAAACTGAACACCAATTGTAAATTCTGACTTGAAGAAGAACTTTATAAAGCAAAAGAAAGCTAAAGTTAGATCATTACTTCCTTTTCATTCTCTAGAGAAAAGAAAACACTAAAGAACTATATATTTAAAAATATTTTATTTCAGTGAAAACAAAATGGGATGAAATGAACATACAAACTATCTACCTCTGCTGGATACCAGTGGCTCGTGCCTGTAATCCTTGCTACTCATGAGCCAGAAGATTAGTTAACTAAGTTGGCATAGGTTGTTTTGCATCATGATACTCTTCTAAGATAATTTAAAAATATCAGTTTAGACCTATGATTAATTGACTCATTCCTTATGAAATGCAGGCATATACAGAATAAATTAAAGGAGTGAAAATAAAGTAAAACGAAGCCATGGAAATGCAACTTTTGAAAATTGTAATATAAAAAAGAAAATTACAATACAAAGTCAATTAAATGTCATTCTGTGAGTTGATACATGGCAATTGGCCTTGCAAATTCATACAGTTTCCTGGAGAGGAAAATGAGTGACATTTTACAAGAACCTAAAAGTAAATGTTCTACAAGTAACCTTGTGAAAAGATATTCAACATCCTCAAGGTAAGATAAATCAAACCCACAGTGAAATACCACTCTACACCCAGTAGGAACACTACGATCCAAAAGACGTACTAAGAATTGGTAAAGGACAGGTGTAACTGGAAAGCTCAGGAAAGGCTGCTGAGTCAATTAGTGCAGGTATCACGAAAACAGCTCTAAAAGTTACTATGTAACCTAGCAATTTCCCTGAAAGATACATAACCAATAAAATGAAGTCTGTGTTCACAGTACAAGTATGTTTATAGCAGTATTACTCGTAATTTTCGAGAAATGGAAAAAAGACCAGTGTTTACCAACCGATAAACAGATAAATATAGCAAATCCACATAATAGGATGTTGTACAGCCATGAAAAGAAAGTAGTAATATGTGGTTCTAATATGGTAAGCAAAGTGGTTGAAGGCTGTCACCAAAAAAAATCACATTTTCTATGGTTCTATTTGCAGTCGTTAGCCAAAATAAGCAAGTCTAGTAAGATTCAAAGTCAAATGGTGAATGTCTAAGACTAGGATTGTTAGGGAAAATGGAAAACCACTTATTAATGGGCAGAGGGTTTTCTGGATGATGATAAAACATTTTTATATTGTGTATAGTAACAGTTACACTTTTATGCAAATATGCTGAAAACTACTGAACTGTAGATGGAAAAATTATATGACATGTGAATTCCATAGGTTATAAGCAAGAATAGAATTTTTATTTTATAAAAGAAGCATATGAAATACTAGAATACATGGAAAATGGCAAAGGTATGTATTCTTAGTGAAAATTTTGCTTGCTTTTTGTGATTAAATATACATCTTTATAATTTTAAACATACTATCTTTAAAAATCAGTTTAATATCCTGTATATTGAAATGATCATTTGTCTAATGTGTTGAGATAGGCTTGGAAATAGGACAAGAGTAAAAGTAAGGATTCAAATGCAGGCAAGAGGTGATGCTCTCTTTATCAATGGATTTGGCAATGTCAGCATCACTGATGGCCTCTACAAAATTGGTTTTAGAGGCCTGCAGGAGAGCAATGATAAAGCAAAAGGATAAAGAGAACTTGTTCAAGTAGAAACTCAAGAAAATATAGACAATGGTCTTTCAATTGCTGCAAAGCGGAGCAGAAAGATGGAAGAAGTGGAGAAGTAGCTAGAATAGGATGGATGTTCATGAAGAAGAGTCAGTGGACTATGTTGAAAATGAAATTCACAACTTGGGGGTTAGAGATGGGAGGGGAAACTTAGGAGAGTTCAGGGGAAAAGGTGACATTGTCCCAAAAGAAATGTACTGACTTACGTAACTGTAACCCGGCTGTACATCACCTTTATGATAACAATAAAATTTTAAAAAGAGAAAAAAAATCAGCTTAGCAAGCCAGGCTCAGTGGCTCATGCCTGTAATCCTAGCTACTCAGGAGGCTGAGATATGAGGATTGAGTTCAAAGCCAGCCCAAGAGACTCTTCTCTCCAATTAATCACCAGAAAACAGGAAGTGGCTCTGTTGCTCAAGAGGTAGAACGGTGGCCTTGAGCTGAAGAGCTCAGGGACAATGCCCAGGCCCAGAGGTCAAGTCCCATGAACAACAACAAAAATAAATCAGTTTAGTAGTTCAGCTCAATTGCTATCCTCATATGGTCAAAGATGTACTTATAAAGAAGCTCATTAATTGCAGTTTTATAATAACATTTTAAGACAACCTAATGGCTAAAAATGATTAAACAATGGCATGGTAAAATGTAATGCAAACATAAGTAGTATCTTTTTTTTTTGCCAGTCCTGGGCCTTTAACTCAGGGCCTGAAAATTGTTCCTGTGCTTTCTCAAAGCTAGAACTCTACCACTTGAGTGACAGCACCGCTTCTGGCTTTTTTCTATGTATCTGGTACCGAGGAATCACACCTGGGTCTTTGTGCATGCTAGCCCAGCACTCTACAACTAGGCCAAACTCCTGGCCCCATAAATGGTATCTTTTAATAACTGTTTAACATAAGATAAAATACTATAGAATGTAAATTTAGGAAACATCATTATAGGCAACAATAAATTTATGAAAATATATCAATGATAATATAAACTGAAAGTTAGGATTCTAGGTGGGTAATTTTTCCTTTTCAGTACTTTTTAAGATTTCTACAATAAATATATATTGCTTTTATAATAAAAAATATCATAAAAAGAATAGGGAAAAAATTTGAGAGAGCCAGAGATATTAATTCAAACATGGCTAGATATATTTGGGGTTCTAAATCATGCTTTCAATCAAAAAAAGAATGCAAGCTTTTAAATTTTCCATTGAAGTATTTCAGCATCTTAAGGTAAAAGGCAACAAGCACCCTGGCTGTTTTCTTCAGACAGCCTTAGTTATTACAGGATGTGATCTTTCTTAATTTGAATTCTCCAGTGAGGATCCACAACATCTGCTGTAATTCCTTAATAACAATTCTTCTAGCCACCAACACCAAGTCAGCCTACCTGCTTTCCTTCCTTCCTTCCTTCCTTCCTTTTTTCTTTCCTTCCTTCCTTCCTTCCTCCCTCCCTCTTTCCCTTCTTCTCCCCCTCTCTCTGTTTCCTCCTCCCCCTCTTCTTCCTCCTCCTCCTTCTTCTCCTCTTCCTCCTTCTTCTCCTCCTCCTCCTTCTTCTCCTCCTCCTTCTTCTCTCTTTATTTCCTTCGCTCGTTCCTTCGCTCTTTCTCTTTTCTTTTCTTTTTTTCTTTCTTTTCTTTTTCTTCCTTCCTTCCGTCTTCCTTCCTTCCTTCCGTCTTCCTTCCTTCTTCCTTTCTTTCTTTCTTTCTTTTTTTCTTTCTTTCTTTCTTTCTTTCTTTCTTTCTTTCTTTCTTTCTTTTTCTCCAGTCCTGGTGTTTAACTCATGGCCTAGGCACTGCCTCTGAGCTTCTTTTACTCAAAGCTATCACTCAACCACTTGAGCCACAGTGCCATTTCCAGCTTTGTCTGAGTAATTTACTGGAGATGAGTCTTACAAATGAGGGAAACCTTGGAGTTTGTTTCTTTGGGTCTAGCTTACTTTTCTTAATATGACTTTTTCCAAGTCTCTCCATTTCCTTTCAAGTATGGCGATGTCATTCTTTCTGATCACAGCATAGAATTCCAGTCCAGTGTGTGTGTGTGTGTGTGTGTGTGTGTGTGTGTGTGTGTGTGTGTGTGTGTATCACATTTTCTTGATCCATTCATTTACTGAGGAGCATCTGAGATTTTCCTAGCAGAGCACCACAATAGCTCAATAGCTCTTTACATATGACCATATAAGATGATGCTAAGTTAAATGAACTCCAGGATATGGAGACAAGAAGTTTCTCTTTGTGGTTGTTGTTTTTAATGTGCTATGTGAAGTTATTTCTTCTTTCTTTTACTCCCTCCCCCCCATGGGTTTATTCCCTGTCATAACTGTATCTGATTTTGGCACCAGGTGTATTGTATATACATTTCTTTGAATTAGACAAGAGAAGGGGAACAACAGAGTGATGAGACAGGGCAAAGGGTGAATCAATGTAACAGTGATACACACAAAACAATATGTTTGAAATAAACACTACAACTTGGAGGCGGGGTCGGGGGAGAGAAAGTAGGAGACAAACATGGGAGGGGTAACAATGTTCGACAAGAAATATCCTCCCTACCTTATGTGTGTCACTTGTAAGCCCTCTGTATATCACCCTGACAGGAAAAGAAAAAGAAAAAAGAGGCTCACAGACTTTTCTGCCTGGGCTGGCTTTGAGCCAAATTCACATATCTCGCCTCTATAGTAGCTTGGATCACTGGTGTGCCACCAGTGCCTGGCATGTTATTTATTTCTAATCTGAAACTCCAGATCATTCTTTCTGATCCAAGGCCTATGCAAGACAAGAGACAGAGTTTGTGAAACCACTCTTTGTCATTTTAGAAGAGGCTTGACTACTTCAACTCTTGCTGACTATGAAGGGCTATCATTTTATCAATCCCATAATAGCAAAACAAACCTAGCTCTGCTCAGCCCCTGACCTTTTCCTAGCAAGTGTGCCAGTCTTTTGTCCAGCTTTTCACTATCTGTAGCCTGGCTATGACAGGTTTTAGTTAAGCAATCTCTTAAACTTCTTCCACCCAAGCAATGAATGGCAAATTGATATTGTAATTGGAACATGACACTTCTCAGAAGATATAACACAGAGACGCTTGTGAACGGTGAAAACCCAATGCTTTCTTGCTTGTTAAGTCTAGCTTACAGGTAGGTGGCCTAGAGTATCACATACTGTAAGGGTACAGGGAAACAAGAAAGAGATCCACTGGAAAAGTGAGACTAATTTATCATAGTTGTTTGATAGAGCTTGGGACAAATCTTGTTCACTTGTGATTTTATTTTACTGTAAGCTCTCTTGATATTACCTTTTGATTTTGATAGTACTGACTCATATGTACAAAATTGTTGAATACCTACTTTTCTACTGATTACTTTTTACTCAGTACTAGAAATTTTGATATATGTTTACTTGGTTTACTGACTGCTGTTATCAATAAGAGTAGGAATTTTTGTCTCTTAACCAGTTAACCTCAGTACTAGCCACCATGTCTCAAACATGGATGAATCTACTAAATAGAAACTCAACAAGTATTAAGTGACTGAACATTTATTTTTCCTAGTAGAACATTATTTAGCCATAAAAAATGTGATTGGTAGGACCAGGAGTTTGGCCTAGTGGTTAAAGTGCTTGCCTAGCATGCATGAAGACCCAGGTTCGATTTCTCCATACCACATACATAGAAAAAAGCCAGAAGTGGTGCTGAGGCTCAAGTGGTAGAGCTCTAGCCTTGAGAAAGTCCAAGGACAGTGCTCAGGCCCTGAGCTGAAGCCCAGGACTGGCAAAAAAAAAATGTGATTGGTGATTGCATCTATTCTGGTTATAATTACTCTTGTAATAACTTCCCAACTTCATTTGTTTTGCATTCCGGACACCTTTACATTATCTAACAAGATCCTATAGAGATGAGAAGATGGAGGGATACGGGATACGAAAGATGCTGCATCTCCGCACTTACTCTCAGAAACACAAGAGGGAAAAAGATAAGAATGCAAGAATTTACAAATGCCACTATATTGACCATCAGAAGCCATCAGTGCTCTTTCCAGAGACCTGTAAATGTACATGGGCACCACATATCAAGTATAGAAAATATACTCTGTAAGTACCATCATTCATTTTGCTTTATTGTTGTCTTAAATTTTCTGAATATTTGACCATTAAACACTTTCTCCCCAATGACTGGTTAATAAAATGTTACCTGCACTAACTATGCATGGTGGCTCCTGCCTGTAATCCTAGGTACTCAAGAGGATTACAGTTCAAAGCCAGCCAGAGCACTAAAGACTGTGAGACTCTTATCTCCAATTAACCAATAGAAAACCAGAAGTGGTGCTGAGGCTCAAAGGGGCAGGATCATAGCCTTGACCTGAGAACTCAAGGACAGCGCCCAGGCCCAGAGTCCAAACCCCATTAAAAAAAAAAAGTTACCTGCACTCATTTAGGGGACATCTGACAAGAATGCTAAAATGATAACATTAGGGATCACTATTAAAGACAAAGAATAATCACTTTTGGAACAATCCTACTGAGGTCTTAGATAATAGAATCTGATTTTAAAGAAGTCACAGAAGAGAATCATTTGTAATTAGAAAGAAATATGGGCAAAGCCAGTGAGCAAGAAGCCCAAGATGCAATCAAAGGCCTCATCCTTAAAGCTGGACTCTGACAAGCAAACTTGACTTGCTTTTCTTTCCTATTTCTTTCTGTCTCTTGTTCTCTCTTTTTTTCTTTTGACTAAATGGAGGTTTGAACTCAGAAATTAGCACTTGCAAGGTCTGTATTCTACCATTTGGTGCTTATTTCCCCTAGCCCTTTTATCTTTCATTACATTTCAAACAAAGTCTCACATTTTGCCCAGATTGGCCTGAACCACAATCTTCCTACGTAAGTTTTTCATGTAACTGAAATTACAGGGTAGTGGGGATGACACATACATGACATTGTGCCCAGCTTTGTATTGGTTGGAATGGAATCTTTCTATTAGACTGGCCTCAAACTGTGGTCCTCCCCATCTCAACCTTCTGAATAGTGAGGCTTACAGGTGGGAGTCATGGTAGCAGGCTCAGACTTGCGTTCTTACGGCAAGATTAGATTTGGCCTAAGGAAGAATCACAGGACGTATCCAGAAGTCCACAACAATGTTTCTCCATCAGGAAAAAAAATAAAAAAAACAGCTCTGAAGTTTTACCAGAGTTCTGACATATATGTGTTCACAACTTATTTTTCCCTTGTAAACCTTGATTATTTATGAACTTCTTGATCACATAAGTCTAATCAGTTCATGGCCCATGGACAAATTGATCTCAGAAGGTCTTCCATGGTTACATTGTCTCTAAGGACCCTGGATAACACCTATTCAAAGGCAAGTCATGCAGTTGACTGGATCATTGTTTAAATGTAGATAAAATATTGCAATTAATGAGTTTTGGGCTCTAATCCAAATTTTCTCTGGAATAAAAATCTTTTTGATCAAATAACACTTGAAATCATGAGCCATCTGCCAGGATTTTTTTTAAAAAATCTCCCCCCCTCCTCTCTCTCTCTCTCTCTCTCTCTCTCTCTCTCTCTCTCTCTCTCTCTCTCTCTCTCTCTCTCTCTCTCCTTCCTCCCTCCCTCTCTCCCTCCCTCCCTCCCCCCCCCTCTCTCTCTTCCCCCTTTTTTGTTAACACCAATATTTAGTTATACTTTTTTCTTCTTTTGCCAGTCCTGGCTTGAGCTCAGGGCCTGAGCACTGTCCTTGAGCTTTCTCAAAGCTAGAGCTCTACCACCTAAGGCACAGCACTACTTCCTGCTTTTTCTCTGTGTGGTACTGAGGAATCAAACCTGGGTCTTCATGCATGCTGGGCAAGCACTCTACCACTAGGTGAAACTCCCAGCCCATATTTGATTATACTTTTATTGCAACAGGTTCAAAACTAAAATTTGCTTGGGTTATAGACAGAAAGGGGAAAAAATAATGAGATGAGAATATGCAAAGGGAATTTCTTAAAATTTGGTAATTCACTTCGTTTTTAGCATCTAAGTATCTGAAAGGCAATGGAGTAGTCATAGAAGTCACACAAACTTGTGTGCAGAGTTGTTGTAAAATACCCCTGTAATATATCAATATAAATATTTTTGCAAAGTATTTGAAACGTACTTGTGGAAGGCATCTACTATGGAAGCTAACTCTTTATATGGTGAAAAACAAGCTTGTCATTTTTGTTCCCATTAAGTCACTCTTATTAATGGACTAGTTTTTGCGAGGAAATTATTATACTAGAAACTACAGCTGGCAATCAAAGTGTAAAGTATCCAAATACAAGACTAAATCTCATCGCAGCAAAAATCCTTGCATAAGAAAGACATGTGTGAATGATATCCAGTCTTTGGGGGACACTAATTTGTCACTCCTATTAGCAGAATGCATTCATCATCTCTTTTCATCACAGTAAACTTACATACCTTTTGTACTTTTGACATCTTGTAGATCCTAAATAATAGTTTCACACAAGCAGAAGCACTAGAGAAATGTCAGACAAAAACTATGACATTTTTCCCATTATCTGGCTATGAGTCTCAGGCCTGTTGCTCTGCAGAGGCTCATTGGCACCACCCGGCACCATCCTCAACACCCGTTGGCAAGGAAGCATCACCAATAACAAGTTTCTGGCATGTGGCCAATCCCTGGCAGCTGAACTCAGCTGGCTATAACCCAGCTCTGCAGGGTGTACAAGCGTGTCAGCATGAAGGATGGTACCAGAATAGGTGTACCACATTACAAGCTGAAGAGAGGGGACCATAGGCTGAAAAACTCCCCCTAGAGATTAACCAAAGAAGAACTTCAGGCAACAAATGATGTACATAAACTGTCGAAAAATAAGCGCCATAGACATATCTATCAAGTCTTAAGCGGCATGGCAGCAAGAAATGGCACCTTTGGGGCTGAAGCAAAAGCAACCTGGGATTGCAGATAAGAGCTGGTGTTCACTGCCCTTTCCAGTTTTCACACTGCTCTGCCCATATATCACAAATAGATCACAAATGTTTACTCCTAGCCAGGTCTTGCTATTTCCTTCTACAAAATAAAGCATCTCTTTACTCACTCAGGAATAGCCATGTGATTAATTAATTGATTGCAAGGTCTCTCCTCATACCATCTGAATCAGCTAGCCTATATACATCACTGAAAATCAGGAACATTTGCTTGAAATCTAGGAAGTGAACTATAAAATTTCAATCTTTTCTTCTGTTTGGTCTGTCTTTATGTGCACCTCCAATGTGAATTCCCAAACTACTAATTTGTCAGGATGTAATTTAAGTTATTAACCTATGCATAGGGAGACTATTTCACACAAAACTCTCACCATTACTGATAAAAAAAAAATTCCTGCTAATTATCGAAGAACTTTGAAGAGCGTGATTCTTTTCAAGGCAAGTTTTCAAGCACAGGTTGGATGACCATCTGTCAGCCAAAGGTCAACAATAGATGAAGATTGGGAGGTGGGGGAGGAGACCTTTCCAGTCTTCTCCAAAAATTTTTAATTGATACCATACAGCCATGGAATCACAGGTACAGATTTTTCAAGAAACAAAATAAGATTGCAGAAACAATACATGCTTACTACCAAATCAATGTAAACAGGTAAGGTTCATTTATTTTAGGCAAATAATTAACTGATTTGCATACTTAAAATGGTTTTAAATTTATAGAATATATAAAGCTATTTATAACTTACAGCCTCTCAGAGCTGAAATTGCAAATTATCATGACATGTAAAGCGTATGATGCTTGGCATACAAGTCCTGTCATCCAGATGAGATGGTAGCAAAATAGCAAGGCTTGTGCAAAGGACTTTAGCTTGACTTGTATGGTAAGATTTCATGAGACTCATTTATCAATAAATGCTATACTAATTACTTCGCGTCTATTGATCTATTTTACTTCTTGAAACAACACCGTGATGCTGTAGGGACAGATAGATTCATCACCTGGTTAAGAGTCACTCAGCTGATGAGCAACAAAGCAAAGACTTGGGTCTGACCTAGACAATTTCTGCCTCTCACATAGGATTCATGAGGCTGCGTTTTGCTTCCTTGCTTCCTACTTGTTGACAACCCTAGAATGACTTGTGCTGCTGGAGTTTACACTATCACTATGGAATGAGGTTGTCTGAAGCCTGCTTGGATGACAAAGGAAGACTAATTTTAGTTTAAAAATGTGAATTGAACAAAGTTGGCAGGACATTGAAAAATAGGAATATGCAGGAAGCTATAAATGAGCTCAGTATTTCCAAAATCTAGCTGATACCATGGAAGGAGTTACAAACTTTTCCTGCCTTCTGACTTAGTAATTTTAGTCTGCGGAATATACCCCAAGAAAATAACAAAAAACTAACGATGAAATTTGTTAAAATGTTCATTCAGAGGCTGTTTACATTCATAACAATCTAGGGGAAATACAATAACAACAAATTCTCAGTTATAGGACAATGGCAAAGTAAACTAGGCTAGGAAGATAAACACTTTATAATCTCATAAGAGACAAATGTAGGTTTTTGAAATGTTGTAATTCTACCAGAGAAATGACCTCAATCAAGACTTTCTTCATTTAAAACTCTTTTAATTTCCCTATAATCAAATTTTATGTTCCTCTTTTATACCAGGATATTTACATTAATTTAAAGCGTTAGCAATTAACACTAGCAAATAGCAAACCCACATACAGAAAGTTCAATTATACATGTTTTTTAATCAAATAGGAAAGTAGCAGTCATCAACCTTAAGCTAACAAATTTGAAATTTACTTTTGTTGTAAGTTTTATAAATATTCAACTGGATTCTATTCAATATGAAGGTAAGAGTATAAACCAGAACTTAAATTCTCTGAAGATCCTCTATTTTAATATAAGCTACCAAATAAACCACCAATAAAAGAACTCAAAATATCAAAGGAAAAAGTACATTACTTTTACCAAGGTCAACTGCTCTTCAGGAACAAAAATAATGTTCTTTTTATTAGCAATTTGAAATAACAATCATATAACACTCACTTTGTTAAGTAAGGTTTTTAATATAAGAACTGAGAAAACAATTATTCATTGTAGTTTAAAACTACAAGAAGAAAGTGCTGAGTCCCTGAAATGCAGTCATTTTCCCCTCTCTTCCCTTGGGTCATGTGTGAGGGGGTTGTAATCTTCAATTTTAAAAGCTTACCAAGGAAGATAAAGATAAGAATAACAAGAATATTACTGAGCCTTGTAATGAAAAGCAAGCTTAAAAAAGATGAAGTAATTATTTTCAATTATAGCACATTCTATGAAATACAAAAAATATCTCCCATTACATTTTGTATGAGAATAGCTCTTTGATCTTTGAATGGGCTAATCGAACAGCTATTCACATAATTCTTGTCTTTTCAGGGAGAATAGCAATCAGTGCTCTAAAAGGAGGGTGGAAGTCATGTGAGGAATGAAATCTTACTTTTTCGTCATCTTCAGTAAATGGAGCACCTTCAGGAATCTTATTTATAGCTTGGGCCACTCCAATAATCTCCCCATCACTGCTTCGGATAGGCATGCACAATAGAGATTTCGTCTTGTATCCTGTGAGCTTGTCAATTTCATCGTTGAATCTTCGATCCTAAAAATAAGACAGAGAAAGCATTCACCGGTAGCACCTTATCATTGAGGAAGAGAGTAGAATGTAACTCTGGGGAACTTTCCCCGTTCATCATTTTGAAAATGAACGTCACTTCATGTGTAATCCACTAGTGGAACATAAACAATAATAATTCATCACATACCAAAGTTGGGGACAGGGCAAATGTTCTGAAGGAACTCCACAGTCTAATATTTAATAAAGTACACTTTTCCTAAAGACAAATGGATATGAAATAGCATATGAGAAAATGATGTGTTAAATTATGTTAAACATTATGAAAATTATTAAGAAAGTGACTCAGATTTAAATGATCCCCTTAAAAAAAAAATTGCTGAAGCCAAGCATGGTGGTAAACTTACACAATCCCAGCAATTACGAAGATGAGACAGGAACAAAGAGAGTTCAAAGACCACCTGAGGCATATCACAAACCATGTTTTTTTTTTAATTGTCTGGGTAATGTATACGGGGGTTACAGTTACATTCGCCAGGTAGTAGGTGCATTGATACCCCTTCTCATGTTTTTTTTCATATATTTTTTATTGTGATTAATAGAAGGGTTACATTATATTCACCAGATAGAAGGTGCATGCCTAGTGGTAAGAGTGCTTGTCTAGCATACATGAAGACCCAAGTTCAATTCCTCAGCACCCCACATACATAGAAAAAGCCAGAAGTAGTGCTGTGGCTCAAGTGGTAGAGTGCTAGCCTTGAGAAAGCCCAAGGACAGTGCTCAAGCTCTGAGCTCAAGCCACAGGGATGGCAAAAAAAAAAAAGGCCAGGAGTTTGGCCTAGTGGTAGAGTGCTTACCCTTCTCATGTTTTTGTCCCCATTTACCTCCCCAAACCCCTCCCAATCATTTTGTAAACCATGGTTTTTTAAAGCTAACTCCAAAAATGGAGTCAAGAGAAGATGAAAATATTATCCATAGAATCCCATTAAAAATATAGAATAGTATCTATTTTTCAACTATCAATAATATCACTAGGGTTAAAGGTTGGTATTCACAAAGTCTTCAAGTGACATGTCAAGATTCCTTAGTAATTACAATGGTCACAATGAGGAGCTTTGACAGGTACCACTTTAAATAAATAATCATGCTTAGCATGACCATTTATGAGACAAACTAGCATCATCACTTCCTGAGGTGATGTCATAGGAAAGACACAGCACCATCAAGAATATGAAATGTGGCTGGGAGCTTGGCCTAGTGGTAGAATACTATGCACGAAGCCCTGGGTTTTATTGCTTGGTAACACATACACAGAAAAAGCTAGAAGTGGTGCTGTACCACAAGTGGTAGGGCATTAGCCTTTAGAAAGCTCAGGGACATTTCCCAAGCCCTGAGTTCAAGCCCCAGAAATGGCAAAAGAGAGAGAGAGGGTAGAGTGGTAGAGTGCTTGCCTCGAATGCATGAATCCATTTCTCAGTATCACATACACAGAAAAAAAAACAAAACAAAACAGAAGTGCAGCTATGTCTCAAGCAGTAGAGTGCTAACCTTGAGCAAAAGAAGCTTAGGGACAGGCCCCAAGCCCTGAGGTCAAGCCCCAGGACTGGCAGAGAGAGAAGGGGGGAGGGAGAGAGGAAGGAAAACAGTGAAAAGAAGGGAGAGGGTGAAAGAGAGAATATGGAATGTTCTTATCAAACATGTTACATGACTCATATCACTCAGGAAAATAAATTTATGAGACATGCACAGTAGTGATCATTCTATCTGAAACCCAACTTGGGTTCTTCGAAACTGTCAACATTGTGAAAAGGTTCAACTAAAATTAAAGCTAAAGAAATTCATGGGAGCTGTGATGGTTTAATGAAGGTTTAAGAGGCCCAAAATGCAAATGGCATGTGGAAATGTCAAACATTCCACAAAGTCTATTTGGGGGAAAACAAATGGATAAGGTTGAACATAGACTCAAAATGAGGTTATAACATTGTCTCCAGAAACTTTTCTAGGTACGAGAATGCTGTTGCTGTTACATAGGAAAATATTCTTATTACTAAGATATACCTGCTATGCTGGTCTAAATATAATACTTTCAAATTACCAGAGGAAAAAAGAAAAGATGGAAAGAACAATGACAGAAAGCAGGATGAAAGAAATGGGAAAAGGGAGGGGAGAGAGAAAGAAAGAAAGAAAAACAAACCAACCACAAAAGATAGGCTCCTTAAAAAAATTGACTAGTTGAGATCGGGCGCATTCAGGGTGATATGGCCATAGTATTTTTGATTGTTTCCCATATGTAAAATTTTGGTTGAGTTGTTAAATGGTGTTAAGTATTGCAGATGTGAATGTGTAAAGTGATTTTAACCATATGTAATTGGTCCCAAGGCCTGATTTGCAGTAACTATTGCTGTTTTATTTACCAAGGCTTTGTTGCTTTGTATATGCATTGGGTGGGTGTAAAGATTGTGTGTCTATCCAACAGGGAGCCACAGTATTTAAATTAACCAACCTAATGTTACAACTTCTTTGAGGTGGCCAAATGTAAACTAAAAAAGCCTTAATTAAAGTGGTATAATTTTGTATAACTTAAAAAAAATTGGCTAGATGACAGCAGAAGCTACAATTCCTTCAACAAAAATGAGAAACTGGGTGAACACTTGCTTTGCTTTCAAGCCAGGAGCTAAAGCTAAGGGCTTTTATGTCCCCTACAGCCGTTTGTCTGCTCCAGATGCATTAAAAAGAAAAAGAAAAGAAAAGAAAATGCAGTACTACCTACTGCCATCTCAGAAATGTGAATGCAATCCCTCAGCTATGGCTGCTGGCTCTTGACAAGGGAACAGCCTCAAAACAGTGCACTTACAGACTTGTCACTGTGTTCCTCACAGGACTTGTGGTGTTGGTACCTGCCATCCCTTTAATTACATGGCCACTCCAATATCAAAAAGACAAGAGCTCTCAATGCCATGATTAAGACTAACTTCTGGGGGCCGAGAGTTTGGCCTAGTGGTTAAAGTGCTTGCCTACCATGCATGAAGACCCAGGTTCGATTCCTTGGTACCACATACATAGAAAAAAAAAGCTGGAAGTGGTGCTGAGGCTCAAGTGGTAGAGCTCTAGCCTTGAGAAAGTCCAAGGACAGTGCTCAGGCCTTGAGCCCAAGCCCAGGACTGGCAGAAAAAAAAAAAAACTAACTTCTGGTCTGGAGACCCAAGTGGATCAAGAAGGATGATTTTGGAAGGACTATGTAAAGGTCCAAAAACAGAGAAACACTTGGTAAATTCCAACATGTTCAATGTCAAGGTTATAGAACGTTGGAAGCCACTAAGGAGCACTTTGGGCCAGGCTGCTTCCCCTACTAGATTGAGAAGATAGTAGTACTTTTACTTCCTTCTGTCTCCTCATAGCCTGACACATTGCAGTCTTCTGTGAATTCAAAAACTTGACATAAAACGGAGACAAAAACATGAGAAGAGATATCAATGTGTGAAATGTAATGTACCTACTACCTGAGGAATGTAACTGCAACCTCAATATTGAAATGAAATTATCCCCAAAATAAAGTGAAATAAAAACTTAATATAACAAGTGTATTCCTTGACCACATACATGGAAAAGAATTTCTGTGTGCACGCCAAAGAGTTAAAGGTAGGACCTCAACAACTTTTTTCTTAGCGCTTAAAAAAAAGCCATATCTTCAAGTAGTTGTACAAAAGAATTTCAATCCAACAGGTCAGTTTATGAGTGCAATGGGTGTGAGTCAATCTCATGCCTTTGATCATTCTCCCTCACCTCTCCTACCTAACTCCACCCATCCTCTCAGTTCTCCTAGTTTGGGCAATGAAGGACAAAAGAAAAGACTAATGAATTCATAAGACTTGAAGAACTTTAGAAAGGTTTTCAATTTTTTAAAACTCCCATGTCCAGTTGATACCAAATATTCATGGCTACATGTCTTAGAAAACTTTAAATTTAGAAAATATTAGTATCTTTTAAATACTAGGAAAATGGACTTAGATAAGAGATCTATTAAAATGTGTATCTCTTACAAATGTATCAAATATTGTATGTTCTAAACTGAGAATTAGTTCTCAAATTGGTTTATGATACTTTCTGTAAAGCAATCTGCTATAACTACAATAAAGGTATGAAAATTGTTATTTCTCCACTATGACAACCTGTAAAGCTATCTATGAAAATTAAGCACTTTTTTTAAATTATATAGTATTTAAAAATTAAATATTATATAATAAAAGCAAATTCTACTCATGGATTAAAGTATATGTGAAAAATACAGCACAATGTTAAGATTTCATAAACATAGATAACCTGCTTTTATCTAGTTGTTGAAACATTTTTAAAAGAAATTAAGAACTTTTTAATTTTTATTGTCAGGGTAATATATACCAGGGTTACAGTTAGATTCGTCAGGTAGTAGATGCATTACTTTTCACACACTGATACCCCTTCTTATGTTTTTGTCCCCAATTCTCTTCTCCCACCTCCTCCCAATCATCTTGTTTTCCTCCCTTCCCTTTCTTATTTCAAATAAACATATATATAATATAGAAGGTAACAAAGTCAGATAAAGCACAATATGAGATTAATCTAAGGGCAAAAAAAGAGAAGTGAAATAACATAGTACATTAAGAAGAAATTAAGAACTATTTTTAAATTAAGAACTTTATGGAAGATGACACAGGATTGGAATAGGAACTGCCAGGTTGCATAGTTCATTGTTTCCTGTAAGGCATGAGGATTACCTGGGTTAAGAACGACCACAGAGTTTTGAGAGATACAGATAAATACATTACTTGTGGAGTCTACATATCCTTTGGTGGATTGCTTGAAGAGAAAATAGAAAAAGAAAAATGAACCCAGGTTTTAATTTTTTTTAACTGTGTGGAGAGACATTCTATGAAATTCCACATATGAAGAGAGCAAAGAAGGTTGATAAATAGGCTTATTAAACAAGGTAATCCACATACTTTGACCTATTTCAGTGGTTATTCACCAAGACTACATGAGGAAGTTTTGAAATAATGCCTACATTCTGACCCATGCCGAATTGATTCACACAGTATTACATGTTAGCACACACACACACACACCTCATGCACCGAATGACGGAATGACTGGCCTCTCGACTCTTGGCCCATTCTTTCTAAGTATCCAAAGATGTTTCCCTACATGCATACAGAGAGCAGGCAGGCCATAAGTGCAGACTGCTTGACACTGGCAGGGCAATCCATCTAAGCCCGGCTATAAACATTCCATTGTAAGCCTAACCTAAAAGTCTTCCACCTCCCCTGACCTAGTGGTTTGTTCACTAACCTCTGCCTCCTTCCTACACCTTATAAAACCCCATTCCGGAGCCTTACACAAAGCTCCATACCCCTGGGAAGGTCTTTGTCCCTCGCTGACCTGTTCCTTACTTTCTCCTCCACTTTCCTAACACACACAAAGGGAAAGAACAAACAGTTGCATATTCTGGTAGCTGCACATCAGAGGAATGGACGGTGTTGAGCTGGACCTGAAATTCCAGTCTGGAATAGGAATGGCCTATCTACTCTGACCAGTGAAACAATCTGCATGTCTAGGAGGGTTTCTTTCCCATCAAAATCCAACTCAGAGAAGTCCAATCACTAAGGCTTCAAGCCTTCATTTCCAAAGCACTCAAAGACATACATGAACAATGCACAATGGAATGTATCAGTGTGACATTGAATGACAAAACAGTGTGACAATTCCTTCTTTCTAACCAATTAATTCTCTAACACAAGGGATAAAGTCGAAATTTGAGAAGAAAAATTTATCGCATTGAATTGTATGATAAGTATTGAACTTCCAGTTTATAAAATAGAAAGATCTATTTCACTAACTCTTCATAGTTTTCTTATTTTATTTATTTACTTTATTATCTTTAACTTATTGTATAAAAAATTCAATTCAACTTGCTTGTTTGTGAGTACAATGCATCTTTCGTCATTCTATCCCATCTCTCCCAACAGCACTCATCCCCTCAGTTAAAGCATGTTGAGACATGCTTTCCACATTTTGACTATACTGCTTGTAGTGTAGTCAGATTTTTTTTCTCAAAAATTTACTAAAATTTGATGTCATCAAGTTAACCTCATTTAATGAAAGCCAGAGAAGCTGGCATAATTGCATACTTTCCTACAAATAGTAATTCTTAGGTTTCTCTTCCAACTTAAAAACATTGAGAAACAAAGGCCCAAATTGGAATTACAAATTAATTTCAGAACAAAATAATATAAGAGAATGACAAATGTAATAGTAGGAGAAACACAGATTGATATGGCTCAATGTGGGTATCCATAGCTAGTCTTTAGTCAGAGAACTGTCCCAAAGAAAGTAAATTGCTCAAGATGACATACAAAGTTTTAAGAGGAAATACTAGAAGGAGGTGAATGGGTAGGACAGAAGGAGGAAAGTGTCTCCGAGAGAGGGAAACTTTTGGCCCAAACCCCAGAGGCAATAACAAGCTAGTCACAAGAAGTTAAAGATGCACAAGAAGTTAAAGATGACACTTGCTAGAAGAGTCAGAAGTGGAGCAGGAAAGACAAGCTTCAGCTCATAAAGGTGCCCTTGGGACTAAATTCAGAATTGATAAAGTATCAGAAGGAAAAGATAGGGAGGCCACCACAAGGTTTTAAGAAAGCCGATGATAATGATATAACTAGCCTTCATTTTAGATGAACTACTCTACTTGTACAGAATAAGTTGGAACAATAAGAGGAGCAAGGGGGAAATGAGGAAAGCAACTCTTTTTGCAATACCCTCAAAGAAAATAAAGTACTTAGGAATTACCTAGGAATGTAAAAGACCTTTGTGATGAAAAATTTTAAAAACCTGAAAAAGGAAATTAAAGAAGAACTGAGGAAGTGAAAAAAACCTCCCATGCTCTTGGATTGGAAGAATTAACATGGTGAAAATGGCAATCTTGCCAAGGGCTATCTATAATACAATGCAATACCCATCAATATCCCAATGTCATTATGTAAGGAAATAGAAGAAGCAATCCCAAATTTCATATGGAATAATAAGAACAGTTAAGGAAGAATATCAGTTCCAAGCTTTAGACTCTATTACAGAGCTATAGTAACCAAACCAGCCTGGTACCGGGACAAAAACAGGCCTGAGGATGAATGGAATAGAACTGAAGACCACAAATCAACCCACAGACCTATGGCCCCTTAATCTTTGATAAGGGAGCCAAAAATATACAATGGAAGAAAGACAACCTCTTCAACAAGTGGTGCTGGCAGAACTGGTTAAGCACCTACAGGAAACTAAAGTTGGATCCTTCCATGTCACCCTGCACCAGGATTAACTCCAAATGGATCAAAGACCTCAAGGTAAAAGCAGATATCCTGAAAACTTTACAAGAAGGAAAAGGAGATACACTAGGTCTCCTTGGCATAGGTCGAAATTTTCTTAATAAAGATTCAGAAGCACAACAAATGAAAGTTTGGACAAATTAAACTGCATTGAACTGCAGAGCTTCTGTATGGCAAACGACATAACTAGCAAGTTAAATAGAAAGTCCACAGAGTGGGAGAAGATCTTCACTATCCATACAGCAAAGGCCTCATATCTAAAATATATCAACAGCTCAAAAAATTGAATCTCTCCAAAACAAATCTTCAAAGAAACAACCATCCTATTAAAAGATGGGCCTAAGACTTACAGAGACTTCTCTGAAGAAGTAAGAATGGCCTATAGACCCATGAAGAAATGCTCGACATCTCTGGCCATGAAAGAAAAGCAGATCAAAACAACTTTGAAATTCTACCTCATTCCAGTTAGAATGGCCAGGATCAGGAAAACGAATGATAACAGATGCTGGAGGGGATGTGGCCAGGAGGGATCACTACTACACTGTTGGTGGGAGTGCAAACTCATTCAACCACTATGGAAAGCAGTACATCAGTTCCTCAAAAGACTAAACATGGAGCTCCCCTACGACCCAGCAATTCCACTACTTGGCATTTACCCAATCATCCAGAAATGTGGGGAGCTGCGAGGGCCGCGCCTTAAAGATGGCGCCGGTTTCCGCCTTCCGCCATCCCGACAGTGAGTGCTCTCTGTGAAAACAACTCCTTATATGGCTAAGTTTTGGCTTCTGGCTTGCTTCCGCATAGTTGGCCCTATCGGCATCTCCCACGTGGCTTTTCAGGATTGGCCAGGCGGAGGTCTTATAAGACCAGGGATAGGCCCAGGGGGAGGAGAGAAGAAAAGGAGAAGAATAAGGGAAGAAGAAGAAAGGAAGAAGCTTGTTAAGGGTTCCTGAATAAACTACTTGGAGAAGAATCCTGTGTCGCGTCTTCCTTGCTGGTCGAGGCGGAAGCGACAAGTGGTGGCCCGAACGGGGAACCATTCTACGGAGGATTCAGAACTCCTTGTGGTCAGGGCGGTGCACCGGAAAGTTCCCAGGTAAGTGGGAATCCACGATCAAAGCGGGCATAGTTCGGGGCTCTACTCTGTAGATAAGAGAGAGAGCGGCAACCCGGGGAGAAACAAAGATGAAAGAAGAGTGAAAGCATAACAAAGTGAAAACATTTTCTTAGCTGAACATGGGCGCCACGACATCACATCCAATTTTTCTGGCCCTCGATGAGCTGCTGCGTTCTAAGGGTCTGAAACTAAGAAAGGGTACACTGCAAGGATTTCTTAATGTGTGTGAAACTGGGCTCCTTGGTTTATTGTATCAGGGAACCTGACAGTAGCTTCTTGGGATAAATTAGGGAAGGATTTGGACTTTGCTTATGAGCAAGGCACGGTAAAAGCTGGAGTTAGAACCATTTGGAAAATGATTAGGGGGTAGGGGGTGTCTAGGGAAACCTGAAGGAACAATATAGGCTGAAATTGCTCACAGGGAAAGAGAAAAAAGACAAAGGGAAAGACACAGGGAGAAAGAGAAAGAAAACTCCTCAAAGACTAAACCAGTGAATGTGTGTGTGTGAAAGAGATTTTAATCATTCCCAGATCACTTCAGGAGGAACCTCGCAGAGGGCGAGGCAATGTCCCAGGAAGGGAGGAACCTCGCGGGAGCCTCTGGCCAGAGCAGTAGGGCGGGGCCTATTTTCTAATGAAATGTCAAAAAAAATTACCTCGCGGAGGGCGAGGCCTATTTTCTATTTTTCAATGAAAGAGATTTTAGAAGAGAACCAAATGGGTTCAGACTGGAACGACCGCGAATGTGTGTGTGAATGGTAAATCTAAATCTAAGTCAATACGGGGGTAAACAGTTTAAGAACAGGTGAAAAGCGCAGACTTGAGAAAGAATTAAGTGGTAGTGATCTAGAAAGCCTGTGCTCAGGTTCAGAATAGTTGAAAACAAGCTAAAGCTTTTTAAAGTCCCTGACAAAATATAGAGATGACGCCCCTGAGTCAGCTTGAAGAAGTTACAGAAAATGGATCTTCGCCCATAACCCCCTAAAAATGAAGGGACCAGAGTCATTTTTGGAAAACAAAAAGGGGGGACTGGAAGACTCCTAATTCTTCCATTGCCCTGCTATTCCCTATGGCTTGTGTGAATGTTGTTTTCTTAGTTAATGTTGGAATGTTTCCCTATTTTCTCTGTTGTAGTCAGAGCCACTCAGTATACTAGTGCCTGGACAGGCAGAGGAGAATGCTTTCCTGCTCATCAGTAAAAAAAGACTTTGGTGTTTTCCTGCCCTTACTGCTGCGAGTATTGTCCTTGCCACTGTGGTTCCTACAGAGAATGCTTTGAATGTGAGGACTGGAATTGTTATGTGCACAAATGACAATATTCTAACTTTGGGTTATTGTTATCTTGATCAGTTTTGGGATTGATCAGTTTGGATTTTTATGTGCTATAATTGTAATATTGTTTGCCTACAAAGTCAACGCAGAAAGTGAATGCTAATGTGACAGTCATCTGCTCCCATGGAAGTAGGTGCATCCCCTCAGGTCTGATTTGCTTAAATGGATGGCTGGTAGTCAAAGACGGGCAAGTCCCAGCTGTTAGCCTATCGACCTAAGACAGGAGCCAAGTAAAAAGGACTTGGTGATCCCATGAAGAAGACTAATAAGCTTGGAGACACCTAAGATAGGCACAGCCGATCTAATATGGTGGTAGCCCCACATATCCTAAGTTTTGTCTTTTTTAGATAAAAACGGGGGAGATGCTGGGGGCCGAGTAATGCCATTCTAATAACTTTCTACTGAGACTTGTAGTAGAGATAAAACACGTGGATCTCTTTGTCCTGTCCATCTTGTATACTGATAGGCTCCCTCACCCAATATAAGGAGGGGAGTTTGTTTCACCGTAACTAATGAGACATGAATGATTTGTCTGCCATCACTGCTAAAGCCCTAGATTTACAACAGGTGGCGAATGCCCAATTAAAAGGGGGGTTAATGTTGTTGAATCAGCGTATCGATTTGG
This sequence comes from Megascapheus bottae, assembly GCF_031878675.1. NCBI lineage: Eukaryota > Metazoa > Chordata > Mammalia > Rodentia > Geomyidae > Megascapheus > Megascapheus bottae. The sequence goes on along the minus strand of NC_143520.1, from coordinate 6,300,477 downwards.
TACAGGAGCAAGTGGACACCTTGTGGCAATTGGCACAATTGGGATGTGAGCAGAAGTATGAGGGTCTGTGTGTAACAAATGTGGTGTATAATAACTTTACATATGCTGCAAATTTGTCTAGACAATTATCAAGTTATCTTTTAGGAAATTGGGCTGGAGAATTTGATGTATTAATGATGCAGTTGTGGACTGCCATTACGAGTGTGAATTCTACCCGGGTTGATGAAGCTCTACTGCAGGACGTTTCTTCCTGGATCCTGTCGGCAGTGGGGCACCTGAAAGAGTGGGCGGGAATGGGATCATTAATGGGATTTCTGGCCATAGTTATCCTGTTATGCCTGTGACGTAATTGCTGCATGAGGAGCCTCCAGCGTCGAAACATGGCTATGTTGGTCCAAGCTTTTACTGCCATAGAAGCAGGACAGTCCCCCTATGTGTGGCTTGCCACACTTAAAGAGTAAGCGCAGGATGCGAGGCAAGCGCACTGCACTTGGGAATCGCTTCCCAGCGCGAGCCCCAAGAAGAGCATGTCAGGGTGCATGTGGGTTGATGCCCAAAATCCCACCTCTGTAAAAAGGCATCGGCCAGGTCTGGTAGTCCTTGGGAAAGGTACCGCCCAGGTGAAGACCAGTGCACGGTCCTGAACAACAATTTTTAGCAGAGCCCTGACCTCTACTCTTGCCTGCTGCTTAATAAATAAAAAAGGGGGAGCTGTGGGGAGCTGCGAGGGTCGCGCCTTAAAGATGGCGCTGGTTTCCGCCTTCCGCCATCCCGACGGCGAGTGCTCTATGTGAAAAACAACTCCTTATATGGCTAAGTTTTGGCTTCTGGCTTGCTTCCGCGTAGTTGGCCCTATCGGCATCTCCCACGTGGCTTTTCAGGATTGGCCAGGCGGAGGTCTTATAAGACCGGGGATAGTCCCAGGGGGAGGAGAAGAAAAGGAGGAGGAGAATAAGGGAAGAAGGAGAAAGGAAGAAGCTTGTTAAGGGTTCCTGAATAAACTACTTGGAGAAGAATCCTGTGTCGCGTCTTCCTTGCTGGTTGAGGTGGAAGCGACACAGAAATAAGGACATACTAAATCCACCAGCACTATTTACCATAGCAAAGATATGGAACCAACCCAGATGTCCCTCAATACATGACAGGATCAATAAAAAGTGGTACTTAGACACAATGGAACTCTATGTTGCCATCAGAAAGAATGCCATTGCCCTATTTGTAAGGAAATGGAAAGACATGAAAAAAATCATATTTGTTTTTTATATATTTTTATTGTAATTAATAGAGGGGTTACATTATATTCACCAGCTAGAAGGTGCATTACTTCACATACATTGATACCCTTTCTCATGTCTTGGTCCCCATTTCCCTCCCCCCACCCCCACCCCTCATCTTGTTTTCCCCCCTTCCCTATCCAATTTCAAATAACCCAATACAAATATATCCGATATATCAGGTAGCAAAGTGAGATACTGTAACATTATGAGATAACCAAGGGACAGCAAAAGAGATGAGAGATAACATAGTACATTAAGGACAACAATCATGCATTACATGGCTTTTGTTTTTATATCCTAGAGATCCTTTCATTTAGCGTCACACTATATGGCCTTATGTATCTAGGTTTTGCTCTATTGTCAATCTCTGCTAGGAGAGCCCAAGATTTCTACTGATTATGACAAATGAGGGAAACCATTGAGCCTAAGTTCCTTTGAGTCTGGCTTACTTCACTTAATATGATTTTTTCTAAGTCTTTCCATTTCCTAACAAATGGAGTGATGTCTTTCTAACAGCAGCATAGAATTCCATTGTGTACAAATACCACAACTTGTTGATCCACTCATCAACTGAGGGACATCTAGGTTGGTTCCATATCTTTGCTATGGTGACTAGTGCTGCAATGAACATTGTTGTGCTGGTGGATTTAGTATGTCCTTGTTTCTGGATAATTGGGTAAATGCCAAGTAGTGGAATTGCTGGGTCATAGGGGAGCTCTATGTTTGGCCTTTTGAGGCACTGCCATACTGCTTTCCATAGTGGTTGAACGAGTTTGCACTCCCACCAGCAGCGTAGTAGTGATCCCTCCTGGCCACATCCCCTCCAGCATCTGTTATTAGTTTTCTTGGTCCTGGCCATTCTAACTGGAGTGAGTAGAATCTTAGAGTTGTTTTGATTTGCATTTCATTTATGACCAGAGATGTCGAGCATTTCTTCATGTGTCTGTAGGCCATTTTTATTTCTTCTTCAAAGAAGACTCTCTTTAAGTCTTTGGCCCATCTTTTATTGGGATGGTTGTTTCTTTGGAAATTAGTTTTGGAGTGATTCAATTTTTTGAGCTGTTGATATATTTTAGATATGAGGCCTTTGTCCATTGTATGGTTAGTGAAGATCTTCTCCCATTCTGTAGACTTCCTAATTAATTTACTAGCTATGTCCTTTGCCTTACAGAAGCTCTGTAGTTTAATGCATTCCCACTTATCCAGCCTTTCTCTGATTTGTTGTGTTTCTTGGTCCTTATTAAGAAAGTTTCGACCTGTGCCAAGGAGGCCTAGTGTGTCTCCTATTCCTTCTTGTAAAGTTTTCAGTTTGTCGGCTTTTACCTCGAGGTCTTTGATCCATTTGGAGTTAATTCTAGTACAGGGTGACAAAGAAGGATCCAACTTTAGTTTTCTGCAGGTGCTTAACCAGTTCTGCCAGCACCACTTGTTGAAGAGGCTGTCTTTCTTCCATTCTTTTTTATTGGCTCCCTTGTCCCATAGGTCTGTGGTTTAATATCTCAGTCCTCAGTTCTATTCCATTGGTCTTCAGGCCTGTTCTTGTGCCAGTACCAAGCTGTTTTGATTATTATAGCTCTGTAGGGCCTGGAAACAATCATATTAAGTGAAGTAAGCCAGACCCAAAGGAATATAGGCTTAATTGTTTCCCTCATTTGTAATAATCAGTATCCAGCTAGGACCCTCCTAGCAGAGGATTACAATAGCTCAAAACCTAGATACATAAAGTCATATAGGATGAGGCCTTACTGAAAGGATCTCCAGGATGTGGAAACAAGAGATTTCTCTTATGTGATTATTGATCTTAATATACTATGTTATTTCTCTTTTCACTTTTGTTGCCCTTTGGTTAATCTCATATTCTTACTGTATCTGACTTTGTTACCTGATATTTTGTTTACATATATTTATTTGATTACTTGAAATAGGAAAGGGAAGGGGGAAACAAGATGATTGGGAGGAGGTGCGGGAAGGAAATGGGGACAAAAACATGAGAAGAGGTATCAATGTATGAGAAGTAATGCACCTACTATCTGGCAAATGTAACTGTAACTCCTCTATACATTACAATAAAACTTTAAAAAACTAATCCACCAGGGGTGGGGAGGATAAGTTGGACGCAAGAAATCTGATTGAGAAATGTACCCGGTCTGGACTGGGGTAGAAGCTAGTGGCAACTGGGTGATAAGAAATGGATTGAGTTAAACAATGTTTAGAATTGAGGAACTAGGACTTACTGTTTAATTTGATCAAAGAATGCCAAAGATGAAAATGCCAGAACCCTCTCCATGTTCTTGACACTGTGACTGGCAGGTGACTGAATGAGAACTGATGCTGAGGGAGCAGATGTGGTTACTATGAGCATTTGAGGTCACTCACAAAGTGGAAATGCCAGAAAAGAGAGGGACAGAGACAGAGAGCAACAGAGAGACAGAGAGAACCCTAAAATTAAATAATGGTTACAGTTTTTCCTGATAGCTTTTAATCTGAGAATCTCCAGAAATTTACCACATTCCCTAGTAAAGCTTCTTAAAGGGTCAGATATGAGGGAAATGGAGCCAACGAGAAAGCTACCCTAAATCCCACAGCATTGGGCTTATTTGTTTCTAACAATGGAAAGTTGAACAGGAAAATAAAACAACGCCTTATAGGTCTATAATAAAATATGACAAGGAGAATGGTGCTCAATTTTTATTTATCTCCCTTAGGACAAAAAGAATAAGAAATTATAACAGTGGAGACTTCTAATAAATTAAAGTAAGGGCTTCTTTAATAAGATTGTTAAAATCTGGAATGAGTTTCTTATGATCATGGTAGACTCTTCTTGCTTCAAGTTTTTTTTTTACCATAACACTTTTCCTATCAGATATTTTAAGTGTAACTACTTTTGAGAAGTGCAAAGATCTTTTAACTGGGAAGACCTATTTCTTTTCAAGTGTGATACTCAGCTATGATTTTTAACATTTAAAGATACAAAGCAATTTTTACTTTGCAGGGAAAAAGAACCTGAGTTGTGCCCCCATCTATAGAACTAACTATATATCTGTTTCTGCTGCCTCTTATCTACAAGTCTTTAAGTTGAATATGGTACCATGTATCACATCAAGAAATGGGTTCCTGTCTTCATGATGTACTCTGAGTTTTCATGTTCTTGAGAAAGTATTGTATTTATTATACTTAAAGATCCATGACAGCCCCTAACATATTTTAAAGGTACATAAGTAGCTTAAAAGCAAAAAAAAAATCCATTTCCTCTTTCCACTTTCTTAGAAAAACCACTCAGGGCTGTCCATACCAGGAGCCAGACTTAGAAATCTTAGCCAGGTCTCAGACTCATAGCAAAGATTGCTTATCTGAAATCTCTTGGCACTTCACCTTGACAACAAAATTAAATTTTTAAAAGTATAAAAAATGAAATATCTTTTATCCTCTTTGTATTGAAGAGTGGAGTCTATCCCCAACATTTTATACTCCAACATTTTCCATATTCATGATTAAGCCAAAAACTACTATTGACCATCATTTTCTGTGTTTAAGCATAACTCCCTCCCTTAGGCTATTTTTCCTTGAATTTTAACTTTTCAACTTAAAAAAAAAATAAACAGAAACTTAGGTCCTTTATAGCCAAGATGTTCAAAACTACCAGTCTGAAAAGGTTCATAAGATGATAGCTACATTTTCATAACTATAGCAAATGGATTTAAAAAACATTGAATTATGAAAGTCCCTATCAATTCATGATGCTTTGGGTTTTATTTGTATCTGAATTCCTGTGTCAACCAATGACAAAGAAAAGACTATATAAAATATGCATCTACACATGGTATTTCTTCAGTCTGTAGACACGATTATGGATGCATGCCAAAAGAATGGCCACTGGCAATACCAGGGTGCTCCAGAGACCTACAAACCCTGGCCTCTACCATGAGCAGCTAAATAATCATGGGAAGGCGGTACTATGAGAGGATTAGAGGATCTGACTTCTAGCTGTTGGCCATTTAAGAACCAGTGGTCATTGAAGTCTACAGGAAATAAACTGTGAAACATAAGAATTTTTTGCCAGGATGCCTGGCTGTCCCTGAGCTCTTCAGCTCAAGGCTACCACCCTACCCTTGAGCCACAGCCCTACTTCCTGTTTTCTAGTAATTAATTGGAGATAAGAGTCTCTTGGCTTTGTATTGCTTGGGCTGGACCATGATCCTCAGATATCAGCCTCCTGAGTAGCTAGGATAACAGACTGAGCCACTGTGCCTATGCCTGGATACTTTAGAATTTTTAAGATAAGTTTACACCTGTAATCCAATCTACTCAGGCAGCTGTAATCTGAGGATCATGGCTTGAGGAGTCCAGGCAATAAAGTCTATGAGATGCTTATTTCCAATTAATCATTAAGAAATAGGAATGGAGTTTTCACTGAAATGGTGTGAAAAAAAGGTAAGGGACAACACTTAGACACTTAGAGATCAAACTTCAATACCAGCACAGAAAAAAAAATGGCTAGTTTATATAAACCATACACAAGGGTATGAGGAAGGGCAGAAAATATGTAGTTTGGGCATGTGACTGACTTGGAAGTCCAAACTTGTTTTAGTTAAGATTATTAAAATCATTTTTAAAATACTGATTATATTAAAGAAGAAAAAGAGGTCAATTGTCAGATTTTGCACACCAACATAGAGGTAGTCACATCTATGGGAAATGCTAAGAAAACTATCAGATAGTGTATAACAAACTAGTTTATTGTCTCAGTCAAATAGGAATATTAGTCAATACATTTCTTTAACTATGAAGGAAAGAAAGTACACTGCCCAAATGTGTAAAGGAAAAATGCAGAGGTTATAAATATGTAGAGATAACTATTTGGATGTGAGTGTGTGTGTATTTGTGACAATCAACTGTATCAGTTAGTAATCTATTCTCTACATTCCGATTCAACAAAAAAAAAGAAATGAGAAATGATCTGTGACTTCTCAAAGGAATACTTCTCTAATCCAGATGGTAAAAGATTGTTATGATATCTCCTCAAAGGGAAAAGATGCCCAACATGTGAAATTATAATTGACAACTGCAAACTAGACACAGATGAATACTGAAGAAAGTTATTAAACTAAAATAAAAACATTATACTATTCAAGTTAATATTGTTCTTATGAGAGAGCAGAAGTGTTCTTCTATATTATCCTGGTCTACTCAGCCATCTAATTTACCTGTTGGAAAAACTTTATGACAAGCTAAGTTTAAATGATGCAATAATCAGACATGTTCAAGGATGGATATGAAATTTTAACTGATAAACTCCAAAATCTGTATTCTTAGCTCCATCCTTCTGGATAACTTGTTTAACCCTCAGTTTCTTTTTTGCTTTTCTTTAATTGAAAAGATGATGAACGGGGGGTTACGGTTACATAAGTAAGATAATTAATACATTTTTAAACACTCTTACCACATCCCTCTTTTTCTTTGGCTTAATATTCGCTACTCTCCTCCCCCAAGCTGTTCACATCCAACATAGTATCGAATATTACATTAGTCCATTCTCTGTCCTGCTGTTTCTGTGGTTGCCTTTCCCTTCCACATATTGAATAATCTTATAGACAAGAATACAAGACACAAGATACATGTGTGTGCATGCACACATACACGCGTGCACGCACACACACCAAGTGAGATGGCACACACTGATGCACTGTCTAAATCAAGTGCTTACACAAATACATCATCACTTTCAAACTGCAGAACAGTAGAAGCATTAGAAATTTGGTACCTTGTGTATTGTGTATACCTTTATTTGAATTAGGGAAAGGTAGGGGAACAACAAAATGTTGAGGCAAAGGACAAAGGGTATAACAGCTATAACCACAAGACAAGATGTTAGAAATGAACTTTACAACTTGGGGGAGTATAGGGAAAGTAGAAGAAAAACATGTGACAGGGTAACAATGTTTGAGAAGAAATGTACTCACTACCTTAACGTTTGTTACCGTAATCTGTCTGTACTTCACCCTGACAATAAAATTAAATTGAAAAAAAGAAATTCCATTTGTAAATCCCATTTCCATAAGGTGATTTACTTACTTCCTGTATTGGGTTCCATGAGAGCTCCCTAAATATATTTCTAGATTGTTATCTCTTACCCCTTAAATATTTTTTTTATTCTTCAGTTGGTATCTATCACCAGCAAATGAAAAATACCCATGACTAATGCAATAAATGTCCTCAAATACATCTCTTTTGACCAGACTTATGGACATGTAACCATTTGGTGTGACTACTTAGTTACAACAGACATAATTTGAAAATAAATATATAACCACTTTAAACAGAAAAGAACTGCTGGAATAGTAATTTATTTTTATGGCTATAACTTCATTGCTGTACTTACTATCTACTTATTGTTTCCAGACTTTCACATTAAAGAGAAACATATATTTCTGAAACAAATTGCTTGCTCCTACATGCAAGAACTTCAGGGTTCTTTTTTCTCTGAGACAATGTCTACCATCTTACTTCACAATGGATCTATATGGTTATAAGACATGCAAAGCAAAATTCTAGCACTGCTAACTAGCAGTGCTATAAAAAAGACTCCGGTGATATAAAAATGCTCCTTTCAGCAGGTGTTGGTACTAACCAGTAGTGATGAAAAAGAACAATAAAAGCATTTCATATTTAGAGAAAATATCTACATTGCACAGTCACCCACATCAATTCTGGAAATATCAGCTGGTCACTCCTTGTCATTGTTGTTTCCCAGTTTGGGTACAATGCATTGTAGACATTTTGAATGAACCTCCACTTATTCTGTTTGCACAACAGAACAGAGAGAGCAGATCATGATGTTTACAATTACAAATTGTGGCTCCAATGCAAACCCTGGCTCTCCAATTTAAAAACTTGAAGATATTACTTAAATACTCTATATTTCAATTTCTTTAACTATAGTGGATTAATACCAGACCTCCCTCACAATACTGTTATGAGAAATGAGTTAGAAGTCCTGGGTACTGTGGCTCATAAGTATTAGTTACTACTACTAATACTAATCTTTGCCTTCTTGAACATTAGTGAATTATAATGAAAAATGGGAACTTCCTGGGGCTCTTTTTCTCAAATTCTCTAGCTTGATACAATTTCTAGGATCATGATCATGAGAAAAAAATTAATCACTTAATGTCAACAGATCTAAATTGCTAAAACAGCTTCTAGAAGTCATTTTAACAAAGTTATTAAATTCATATTCCACCAAGGGGCTTAATATGTGTCCTAGTAGGGAAATTTAAACAGAATCAGAAAAGCTGGGTTTGCATCAAGGTTCTGCTGGCACTAGATGTTTAAATCTGGACAAGTTACTAACACTATAAAAAAAAGTCTAGCTTCTTCACATATGCAATAGGAACAGTAATGGTATATGTCTCATAGAGCTCTGTGAGGAGTCAGTGAAATGACCAAATCTTAGTCATTAAGTGCCTAGCATTTAACATACACTCAATGAATGTTAGCTCTTACTATTGCTTTTTCTCAAGTTTCATTGGTCCAGTTGATATGAGTTCATTGTTATTCCACAAAAGAAAATATATTAGTAGTTGATCGTTAAATACTGTAAAATGTAACCATGAAATCATATCAGCAGAAGTCTTTTCTTGTATCATTATAATTCTGATTTTATTTCACTTGAGAATTAGTTTTGAATGTGTTTATTACAAATTTTACAACATGCAATAATCCTGATTTATAGAAATAAAATGTGAGACGGTGGTTGGTTTTAGCAATACTTATTTTCTTCTTAGGCTTCTTGGTTGTTTTCATCATTTAATAATTAGAATCTGGACTTTAGAAAGATAGCATAATGTAACTAGAATGTTTAGGTTATATCCAATTGAGGAAAACCATTGTTTGCCTCTTTCAAATAAAGCAGACTTGACTAAAACCATACTTAAAATCTGGTTTGCTTGGGGTAAATTTGAGTTACTCAGTTCCCTTGTGTTCCCTTGTGACCTTTCTTACTCTTCTCAGTCAATGAACCTATCCAGGTTTCCAATATTGCTTAGCAAGTGCTCAGTTTATTTACCTTAGTGTTAATTGCTAATTAACTTGTTCACTGCTGATGGGCCTTCAGAGATGTTCAGAGATTTTTACAGTCAGAAAAATCTGAAAATGTTGAGGGGAATTAAGCTGCAATCATAGAATTACAAGTTATAAATCGGTTAGTTTTCAGGTAGATGCTGACAAATACTCCTATATCTAGAGCCTATCTTGTTACCACAGACTTAGTAACATTTTCAAATGGGAATAACTATGTCGGAAAACTTACTTTGATTTTTGGAAATTAAGAGACTCAAACCATATGACATGACAGTTGGCTGTTATACTCTATAGCAGTTGATTAGAAGACCCAGAAGCAGACCAGAATACAGATCATTTCTTTAAGGCAGCCAATGTCTGTGAAACTCCTATGTACAACCATTTAAATATTTAAAAATGTAAATTTACAAGCTATACCAAATGGCCATACCAAAGAATGGTCAATCACCACCTATTCCAAAATACATATGACAACGTGTTATATACAAATAGCATCTCGTAAAGCCCACAGAGTGGGAGAAGATGTTCACTAACCATACAACAAACAAAGGTTTCATATCTAAAATATATCTACAGCTAAAAATTTGAATCTCTCCAAAACAAATCTTCAAAGAAATAACCATCCCATTAAAAGATGGGCCAAAGACTTAGACTTCTCTGAAGAGGAAATAGGGATGGCCTATAGACACATGAAGATATGCTCGACATCTTTGGCCATGAAAGAAACGCAGATCAAAACAACTTTGAGATTCCACCTCACTCCAGTTAGAATGGCCACGATCAAGAAATCTAATAACAACAGATGATGGTGGGAATGTGGCCAGGAGGGATCACTACTACACTGTTGGTGGGAGTGTAAACTCGTTCAACCACTATGGAATCTGGCAGCATGGTGGTTCCTCAAAAGACTAAACATAGAGCTCCCCTATGACCCAGCAATTACACTCCTTGGCATTTACTCAATCGTCCAGAAACAAGGACATACTAAATCCACTAGCACAACAATGTTCATTGCAGCACTATTTACCATAGCAAAGATATGGAACCAACCCAGATGTCCAGATGATTGGGTCAAGAAGATGTAGTACTTACATACAATGGAATTCCATGCTGCCATCAGAAAGGATGATGTTGCTCCATTTGTAAGGAAATGGAGAGACTTGGAAAAAAATCATATTAAGTAAAGGAAGCCAGACCGAAAGGAACATAGGCTCAATGGTTTCCCTCATTTGTAATAATTAGTACAAAACTTGGACTCTCGTAGCACAGGATTATAACAGCACAAAACCTAGGTACATAAAGTCATATAGGATGAGAGTAAATGAAAGGATCTCTAGGATATGGAAACAAGAGTTTTATCTTGTGTGATTGTTGTTCTTAACATACTATGTTATTTCTCTTCTCTTTTGTTACCCTTTGGTTAATCTCATATTATTACTATGACTGTGTTGCCTGGTATATTGTATATACGTTTGAGGATTTGAAATAGGAAAGAGAAGGGGGGAAAACAAGATGGTTGGGTGGGGTGGGAGGAGGGAAATGGGGACAAAAACATGAGAAAAGTTATCAATGTGTGAGAAGTAATGCACCTACTATCTGGCAAATGTAACTGTAACCCCTCTATATATTATAATAAAAAAAATTAAACAAATAGCTTCTTTTCTCTTCTACACTTAGAGTCAACCCTGGGCCTCTCCTGGAGCTTTCTGGAACAGCCAGTAGTAATACTATAAGTAGCTTAGGCATGAGGCTCATCAACACTAAGGATAAATTTCAACAAAGCTACTGCTTTAAAACCCTTTGGAAGAATTTTTTCTGTTTATTTTCTGATTGTGAAATTTTACACCTAAAAATGGCTTACAAATCATTTTCTTAGCCTTCCATGTTCATATGAAGATCCTGAGGTCTAAGAGGCTGGTTACCTGTCCACATTCCCATAGATGATGAATATGGGTAACCCAGATGTGTGTCCAGATGTGTGCTCACAAGTCCTTCCCTTCAAAATGAAGATAACGTAGGTTCCACATTCATTAAATTACCTGGCTTCACTTTCCAGTCCACTCCTATCCAGTTTGGCAGCTTAAGAACTCCTTGTTGCCTCCAATCTATTCTGTGTGAGAGATAGTGAATAATGAAACTACAGAAACCAATGGATAGGTAGTTTCAATAATGAGGTCAAAGATAATGCTGACTAAGACAGTTGTGTCAGAAGAAAGAAGAAAAATAGACAGCTTTGAGATTTGTTAAAAGAGCAAATTGAGAGAACTTTGATGAGATAGATGGGTGAATGAAAGGAAGGAATCCAAGACAATGACTAGACTCCTGTCATTAGCAACTGAGAACGAAGAAGGTAAGTCAGGGAAGGAGGCTTGCGAGGTAAGTGGTAAAAGAAACAATTCGGTGTTTCAGAGATAACAGTCCAGTCAACAGGAAGCATGACATATGTGAGGGAAAGGAACAACTCTTCTTCCTTCTCCCATTCCATGAAAACAGATTTCTATTAACTTCTACAGGGTTTGGATCTGTTTCTTTCTCCATCTTATGGAAGCAGGGTGAGTTGCCTAATTATGGACTCAAGGCAAATGCAGCCTTCTTTCTATCCTTTCCTCCTCACTCTGCCACAGGAAACATGCTTTCCTCCTCGTTCCTCAAGGGTGTTCCCAAGCGATGTGCTACTCATCTGGAGGCATGATGGACCTCTAGCCTCATCTGTGCCTGGGTAGGCAGATCTGGCAGTGATGAATATTATAAATGTTTGGAGTTGAATATTACAACTGTCTGTAAATAAAAGCTTATACTTAAATAGTTGCTTAATAATTTATATCAATGATGCTTTGGTATGCTATAGGTACCTTGTTATGATTTGAATATGCTCCCCTTCTACTTTGCTAATCCTCAAATCTATATGATCATGGTGATGAGAGATAGGCCTTTGGTTGGTATGAGATGAGGTCAGGAGGGTGAGATCCTATGACAGCTTTAGTGGTTTTGTAAGAATAGAGACCGAGGAAATGGTGCTGTGGCCCAAGGGGTAAGAGCTGAAGAGCTCAGGGACAGTGTCCAGGCCCAGAGTTCAAGTCCCACAACCAAAAAAAGAATAGAAACAGACCTAAGTTAGCACATCTGCTTTGTTGCACCATATAATGCCCTCAGCCATGTCGTGATGAAGCAAGAAGGTTCAGGGTAGGGAAAGGAATTTTATTCATTGCGTCCTCTCAAAGTCCAAGAATCATGTCTCTGACATGACCCAGAATTAATGCCTCTGACAACATGGCTTTGTAGCTTAAGGAAAAGGTTGAAACTTTCCAGAACTTATTTCCTAATATATAAAAGAGAGAGAATAATACTCACTCTACCTAATAGAGTTTTTAGGAAGATCATATGAGATAATTCTATACAAATTTCAGGTACAAAGTAATTTTCAAATATATAAAACATTACTTTTAGTTCCAAATGTACTGATTAAGGAATTTACAAATGGGATTTCTGCAAAGAGAACATTGAAAATGGACAAATTGCTATTTCTAGTATAACAATAATTATGGTGTCTTCTGAAGCAATAGTTTATCCAAAGTGACAACACTGTAAAGAAAGAGCAGAGAAAGAGTAATCTGATGCTCATTTTTTTCAAGTTTTCCTATTACAAATATTGAAAGACTAACTTTTTTTAGCTTTGTATGTTTATGGAAATTTTGAGAATTAAAAACATATTCATAATACATGGATTCCTTTGTCAAAAAAGGAAAATTTATCTTTCATAAAGATAGTGTGATTAAAAACTACATTCTTCACACACAGTGCTAAGTATCCAATTCTGGGAGAAATACTGGAGAACAATACAGATGTTAAGATTGCATGTACTTCACAGTCAAGAGAAAATGTCAGCTCCCAGAACCAGCTACCCAACTTCTAAAGCTTGGTTGAAATCAACCAGTCTTTTGATAGACTGGCACAGAAGGGCAGCAGAAAGTCCTGTGGCTAGATTTCACAAGTGAATAATCAAGTTTTAGAGCATTAAAATAATGATGGAGGAGAAATATATTAACAAAGTTGATTACATCATACATGCTTCCTAATGGATTCAAGAAGATGGAAAATGTTTCTTTTTTGAGTACAAAACTAAAAAACAAAAGTTCCTATAGGCAACTTTCACCAGATTAACAGAGACAAGATCTCAGCCTGTGAGAACTACTACTTAGATATAACTTGCATTGCTAAGAATTCCTGGTGGATACCAAGCTAAGAGATAAGCCAAAGAAAAAATATTCATACTCATTATTATTTTAATAGAAACCTGCATACTGTATATCAAGTGTTGAAACACTAATTTACTTGTCATTTGTTCTGCATAGCAAGTCTTGAGTGGTTTAATTTTTTATTAATTTGCCACACATTAACCCATAAAAAATAGTATAATTAAAGTCCACGTGAGATAACCATTTAAATATGATTAAACTCTCAAACTTAAAATGAAAAGCAAATATCCACATATCTGATTTAAAATTGAAAAGCAGGATATAATTACAGGCCTCATGAGCAAAAACCAAAAATAAACAAAATAAATGTTTTGATTTTTCTGAGGATAGCCTATAAGAGTCTGTGAGATTCCTATCTCCTCTAAATTAAAAAATAAATAAATAAATAAATAAATTTAATCTAGAAGTGGAGTTGTGGCTCAAATGATAAAAGTCCTGGGCAAAAAGCTCAGGAACAGTGCCCAGGCCAAGAGCTCAAGACCTAATACCAACATACACACACACCCTGAAAACCTTGAAATCTTGGAGGATGTTTCCTGGAAACAAGTAGAGAAGCATAGGCTATCTAGAAAAAAAGTAAAAGTGGAGTCATGGGAGGTGTGACGGTTAATCTTAACTGTCAATTTGATTGGACTGGAAAGTGACTCGGATAGAAGAAAGACACATATCTGGATATATGGGGGGAAGCATTTCCAAAGACAAACAGATAATGAGGGCTCTGATTTAATGTATGATTTAACCCACTGATGGACTAGAAATTTGGGAAAGTGTAGAACTGTGGAAGATGGGGCCTGGTTGGAGGACATAGGCCACTGGGGTTGCTTCCTGGAGGAGTAGATGTTTCTTCTTTATTATACTGCTTCCTGGCTGCAATGGGTTGAGCAGCTCTACTGCTGCACAACCCCTCCCCTATGCCACTCAGTAGATGAAACCTCTGAAACTGTATGAAGAATGAATCCTTTCCCTCTTAAGTTATTAAGTTAGGTATTTGGTCACAGTTATGATAAAACTGGCACAGGTGGTTCTTGACACTGCAATCTCTAGACACATTAATCTGGATTATCATACCTATATCACAAAAGCCATTCTGACCTTTCACACTCTCTTTAAGGAAGTATCTGGCCTTGCCTAAAAGACATTTGCACTATCATTCAAGTAGGCATGAAAACCACAACATGTCTTCTTTGTTCCAGTGTTGCCATTGTTATGTACATCATCACTTCTTTACCAAAGCCCCATTCCAGTCATGTTAGAGCATTTCTTTCCTCCTCCCAAGCCTGACAATTTCTTTTATTATTGGTAATAGATAAATTGTTTGGCTCCCTACACCATCGTCTCTCTAATTCACAGCCTGGACCATTGCAACCATCCTACCTCTAAATATGAAAATAATGAAAGGATACTTGACTTATAATTGGCCTAACCCAGCATTACTAACTAAGCCCCTTATTCTAATGTTACCTTGGGGCCTAGCATTAATATTTAAGTGACTTGCCCTTGTGAATGGATGCTAAGTTAAATCCTTTTTAAAAATGTACTTATAGTCGGGTGTGGTGGCTCACACCTGTAATCCTAGCTACTCAGGAGGGTGAGACCTGAGGATCGATGTTCAAAGCCAACCCAGGCACTAAAGAACAAGAGACTCTTATCTCCAATTAATCACTAGAAAACAGGAAGTGGGGCTGTGGTTCAAGGGGAAGGGCAGTATCCTTGAGCTAAGAGCTCAGGGACAACACCCAGGCCCAGAGTTAGGTTGGTAGCCTTGATCTGAACAGCTCAAGGACAGCGCCCAGGCCCAGAGTTTAAGCCCCATGATCCACAATAAAAGAAAAATGTACTCATATAACATATAAACCTATCATGTGTTGGGTGCATAGATTGCTCTAAAACCAAGCAATCTCTATGACAAGGATGGGTGAAACAAATTGTAAATGAAACAAAAAAATGGAACATACAAAAGTGATATGGGTGAGGTATGATGGGAGTAAGTAGAGAGAAAAAAAGTTCCATTCCCATTGTTCATTCTTATCCTACATCCAGCACAGCACCACAAGGCTCCATGCCAAGAAAGACACACGCCCCATATACTCACTTTTATAAATTCATAACAACTCAGATCATAGATTTAAAAACGCAGTTTGAGCCAGGTACCAGTGGCTCACACCTGTAATTCTCGTTATTCAGGAGGCTGAGATCTGAGGATCACAGTTCAAAGCCAGCCTGGGTAGGAAAGTCCATGAGACTCTTATCTTCAATTAACCACCATAAAACCAGAAGTGGTGCTGTGGTTCAGGTGGTAGAGTGCTAGCCTTGAGCTGAAGCATTCAGAGGCAGTGCCCAGGCCCAGAGTTCAAGCCCTATAACCAACAACAAAAAAAAAGTTATGACTAGTTTTAAGTCTGCACATGATTATTGCCAATTTGTCCTATAATATTCATTTCCAAAAGTCTAAAGTGCAGGTCAATTTAGCCTATGAAGGAAACATGACAATTGTCAATGTTTGGGGAATTTTTAAATTGTTCAAGAAGCCAAGCATATAATAATAAGGATCAAAGATACTGTCAAAGACTCCATGATGCCCGAGTCAGCCCTCAACCCACAACAAAGAATGAATCGGCCCAAAAGGGCAATAATACCACTGCTAAGAAACTGTAAAGGTTAATTTGCAGTGTCAACTTGATGGGATTTAAAGATCCCTGCAGAAGCCTGGGAAAGCATTTGTTTTGGGGGTGTCTGTGAGAGTGTTTCCTTAAAAAATTGACAAGTACATCGAGTAGATGATGTGGGAAAAATCCACACTCTATTGACCCCAAGCCTAGAAACAGAAAAAAAATACGACTGTATCTACTTATACTAATCTTCCTCTGGGAACTAGAATTCACTCAGCAATCCCTATCCTTGGACATTAAAACTCTAGGCACTTTGGCCTTTGTACAGCAAAACTGAAACCAATGCCCTTCCCCTAATCTCATATATTCTCAAGTTGTTGAGCTCATCTAACTGGTGTAATCATCAGTGTCTCTGGCTATAAGGCCTCTGGCATCTCAAGGTCTATGGCTTGCAAACAACCAGCTATAGGACTGCTCAGGTTCCCTAGCAATCCCTCTCATCTGTCCATCTGCATTTGTCTGTCTATGCTGTCTGTCTCTCTATCTTAATGGTCTGTAAGAGAGATAGACCATTAAGATAAAATCTGATCAATACAAACTCTTATCTACATAATGGTCACATCAAGAAATGTCAGCCTTGAGACAAAATAAAGATTATAAGAGTGACTCTTCCATTTATTTAGATAGGACATTGAGCCCTCACTAGTTGTCAGATAGTGACAGGTGCTAAGTTAGTATTCAAGGAGGAAGAGCAAATCAATAAGAAATAGCAGAGAAAGGTGGTGGCTTAGAAGTAAAAGTAGGCTTATTAGTGAGAAAGCATATGTTTTATTTCATAGCTTCCTTTTTTTCTATGTTAAGTTTGCCCTAAATTATTTTCATGCAATTCTGCACTGAATTATAGAGCCTCACAAGTGTGCAAGAAGAAATTACTAATATTTTTTTATATCACTGCATACATGAATGCTTGATCTTGTTTCTTTAGAGGCAATTTCTAAGCAATAAAATTGGCTCTTCCTCCATCTGACATCCAAGGTCTTAAATACAAAATATGCTTATGATAGTGGCTCCTCTTGCTAGTTGACCTTTTTAGCTCTTCAGTTTAACACAGTAGAATCTCAATTTGGCTAATTTGGAGGTGAAAAAGTGTGTTTCTGCCCTTAGTATTTTAAATTATTTGGCACTCCTTGGGTGCCAGTTCCTTTCTCTTTAAAGCAGGCATGAGCATAAAGAAGACACCAAATCAGAAGCTGCTCCTTTTATTTCTTCATTTTAAAATGGATGACAAAGAAGGGAGGTAAGATGTCTCTGCTCCAGCCAGCTCTCTTAACCCTGCAGGGCTAACGCCTGGTACATTTCTGTCCACTGGCTGCTCTTTTCCTAGTTTTACTGCATGATAATCTCAAGGTTATGATCAAAATGAAATGTTATGACTGCCCTGGGCTTCCAGAGCCAGTACTCACAGAAAGTGAGAGAAGAATCTGATCCTAGTCTTACATACCTAAAGACAAAAAGAAAAACAGTATGGCCAGTGTGAGCAACTGAACAGAGAACACATCCTTCACTTAGCAGTCCTTGGTAAACAAAGGAGGAAGAAGAGGTTAATAGAACATGGGTGTCCCATAAAATGGCCACTAGAGGTGGGAACTTACAGCTTCACTTTTCCAAAGGACCTTACACAGGAAAGAATAAAGACCTAGAGAGGTTTCCTTAGCAACTCTGAGATAATCTTTCCTACAATATCCCAAGCCTACACGTCTTAACTCCATTATAGCTGTTATTAAACTTTAAATATGTAATCATGCACATTAAGTTGCCAGTCACTCATAAAAACTGTTAGCTTATTAAACTGTGCACAGCCATTTAAATGAAAAAGGAATACCTTTCCTGTTTTGTTTTAATTGAAAAAAAGTAAAGGTTATAACGTTCTGGTAATCTGAGAGCAGTACAGACAACACAAATGCAAAAAAGGATAATATTTAATCTTAAAAGCAGCACCATTCCCAATCAGAAAAGCATAAAGAAGCCCTATCTTTCATTTAATCAGCAGTAAACACATTTAATGTAAAACTGTACCATGGTTTCTACCTACTGCAATAAATGATTTTCTTAATTACAAGAGATTTAGTGTTCATCTGCTCTTCAATGTCAGCTGCCACAATTTATTTAGTTTACAAGTGCTTGATCCAAATACTGCATTAAAAAATACTTAGGTACCGAAATCTGAGAGTCACAGTTCAAAGCCAACCCAGGCAGGAAAGGTTGTAAGACTCTTATCCCCAATAAACTACTCAGAAAAGGCCGAGTGGTACTGTGACTCAAAGTGGTAGAGTACTAGCCTTGAGCAAAAGAAGCTCAGGGACAGTACCCAGGCAGAAACAAAAGCAAAAACAAACAGGTGCCAACCTCTGGTGCTCATGCCTGGAATCCTAGCTAGTCAGGAGGCTAAGATCTGAGGATCATGGTTTGATGCCAGCTAGAACAGGAAAGTGGATGAGACCCTGATTTCCAATAAACTATTCAGAAAAAGCCAGAAGTAAGGCTGCGGCTCAAGTGGTAGAGTGGTAGCCTTGAGCATAAAAAAGATCAAGAACAGCGCCTGGACTGAGTTCAACCACAACCAGCAAAGCAAAACAAAAACTTAAGTACCACACCTGCCTGATAACTTATACAGGACTGTACACATTCATGTACGAACAGTCAGACTGAAGGAGGACACTCTTAGGGGAGAAACCTTCTCAACATTTAAAATACTATTTATTAGAAAGACTTCAGGAAACCTGTATTATTTTTTGTTGTTGGTATTGGTGATGGTGGTGGTGGTGTCTGTTTTTGTTTTGGGTTTTTTTTTTTGTCTTATTTGGGGGTGGAGAGGAGCAAAGACAAGGTACAGAAATAGAAGAATGAACAAATGCAGTCATGAACTCAGTATACACTACATGGAAAATAAACTGTGGACAAGGATAAGAAGAAGGAATGGGGGGAAAGCAAAGGAAGGGGTGACACAGTCCAAGAATTGTCTTACTACTGACTTATGAAATGGAAATTCCTCCTATAATACCTTAACATAATAATAAAATTACATTGTAAAAAAGACTTAGGGGTTAGGATGTAGCTCCATGGCAAAATACTTTCCTAGCAACTGCAATTTCCTGGGTTCTATCCCCAGTATAAAAGACAAAAAATTATAGTCAATGTGAGGCTAGGTGGACTTCTAAGTGGAGATCATCCTGCCTCATTCTCCCTAGTTTGGAAATTCTAGTAGTGTACAAGATGCCAAGCTTATTCTGCTAATTTTTATTGAATATAGAATCTGTCCCACACCACTCCTGTTGTCACACAGTCTTTCTACCCAGTTTATTAAAGTTATGCTTTTGGTCACTGTAAGTTTTATATTGTGCTAGACTTCTGAAACCTCCTGTCTGACACCCTTAAATAAAATTGAGGAGACATGAGTTTAAAAAATATTGCAGTTAAAGTACACTAAAAGTGACCAATCCAGATGTTTCATAGGGGAATTTGATAGCACAGAATCCTTAGAGGTATTTTTGGAATTATTTATTTTACTAGAAAAAATAAATATATTTATCAATTATACATGCCTATGCTAATTAAATGAAAATACATGTTCTGATCAGTAAATTCTCACCTCTTAATGTTCATTTAACATTTATTTTTACTTTACATTTTAAAATAACTATTTTTCCAATATATCATCTTGTGACTATCGCTGTTACATTGATTCCACCCTTTGTTCTTTGTCTCATCATCTTGTTTTTCCTCTTCCCTTCCCTAATCGAATAAACAAATAAACATATTTGTTGGAAATGAACTTTACAATTGGGAGGGGATGGGGGAAGGAAAATGAGAGAAAAACATGAGAAGGGGTAAACTATGTTCGAGAAGTAATACACTCAGTTCCTTATGAATGTAACTGTGACCCTTCTATTTATCATCATGACAATAAAATTAAAACAAAAAACTATGTTTGCATATAAGGTATCATGTATATGTGATACTATATTAGAATATATTCAGAATTTGCTTTAATCAAATATGGTAAGACATGCAGATCTAGAAATGATTATCATAAAAGTAGAAGTTTCTGCTCACATATCCCGGAAACAGTAAGTATAGACACCAGAGGACGTAGGGGAAAAGATCTGAGTAAGTTGGTTGGCAGAAGGGACAAATTCAGAGTGTATCTAGAGCCTTTACTGGGGTTCTCAGTGGAAGGAATGGTGGAGGCAGGGAAAATATACTACATATGCTTAGGACTGGTTAGTTTGAATAATCTCAGTGGACTCTGGGCCATAAGAATAATCTCTAGTTATCTAGTATCTGACCCTGGGGGGAAGTGATTTCGATATGGAATGTTCCTCAAAAGCTCATGTTATAGCCAGGTGCTGGTGGCTAATAACTATAATCTTAGTTACTCAGGAGGCTGAGATCTAAGGATCATGGTTCAAAGGTAGCCATGGCAAGAAAGTCAGTGAGATTCCTATCTCCAATTAATCACTGGAAAATTAGTGGCTCAACATGGTAGTGTACTAGCCTTAAGTGAAAAAAATGCAGAGAAGGTGCGCAGGCTCTGAGTTCGAGCTCCACAATTGACAAAAAAAAAGTAACAATGAAAAGGACATTAGATGAAGACTTAGTTCTCATTACAGCCAAAGTCAGAACTGGGATCTTGAAAAATGAATGGATTATGAAGTCATTCAAAGGGCATTCCTTTAAAGAGTATGCTTTCTGATTGCCATGAGACAAGCAGCTTCCTCTATTGTATTTTCAAAGTGATTATGGACTGAAACTTTTTTTGTGACATCTCTCTTGTGATATGTTTGGCCCAGGTTATAGCCTATGGAGTTCCTCTGAGGATAAAAAAATGTCGAGAAAAAATAAAAATTACCTGGAAAGAATAAAGCAGTCAAATATCACTATGGCATTTCTGAACTCAGGTTCAGCAGGGTTAGATTACCATGCTCTATGATACTCAGTGTTAATTTCAAATCTGACTATTCCTCCCTGACATGTCTCTGCACACATCCCTTGTGAACAAACTGATCAACGGTGCTTGAGCATCCACATTTCATGCTTCTCGTGAACATGCCACCACCTTCCACTGTCTTGTTATGGGCAATAAGCTGATTCCTGAGAACTTCTGCATCAGGTGTCTTTTCTTCCCTTGGCCTCCAATAACTGGCATTGGTAAGAGATGGAGAGTGTGAGGATAATAATTGTTCCTTGACTCCCATTCTTCCAGATGATAATTGTCCAGTACCTGAGTTCTTCTCTTCTAGGCCACATGTCTAGCTGGGCACCCCTTCCCACAATGACTATCACCATATCTTTATGTTCTGGTAGTTGCCTTCTTCCATTCAGATCTGAGTATGGCAGTTTGGAAGGTGAGAAGAATGAGACTTAGTAACTTGTCCAATTATTGGTGATAAATAAGCAAAAAACGGGAACTAGACAGCATTTACTTGGATATTTGAAAAGAGTTGTGAACCCAATCATCTTTAAAGCTTGAAAGTGTGTGTGTGTGTGTGTGTGTGTGTGTGTTTCTGCACTTTGAACTAAGAGCCTTGCACTTGTTAGGCAGGCACGCAAGCTATGCCCATAGCTTTTGTTTTATTCTTAGACATGTTCTCCTTTTTTTGTCAGAGATGGCCTGGAACCTCAATCCTAAAAATCTCAGTTTCTTGAATTGTTAAAATTACAGACAAGAGCCAGTATGCCCAGCTTAATACTTCGAAGGTTTTAAAAGACCTTTGTGGAATACAGAGCTTGTAATCAATAAACTTGAAAGTTCTGCATTCTTGAAAAACTAAATGACTATAATGTTTGTTAATATAATCTACCATATCAGTAAAGATTTGTCAAGAAAAATGTCTAACAGTTTATAGACATTATACTTGGAGAGAAGGATACTTTATCTTCAAGAAATTGTGCTGCATGAATAAGATAATCTTGAGAAAACTAGAAAATTCAACTTGTGAGGATAACCATTTCCTCACTAGAAGTTGGCAGTGCAATTTTGCTAGTTGTTAGTAACTGGTAGGGGTTTGTCTCCTCTCTTTGTGAGATAATCTCCATGTTTAGTGATAGGACAATTTTTTTAACTCAAAAAAAAAACCAAGCAAAGGAAGGAAGTTAGGAGTACAGCAATTAATTAGGAGACTTGATTAATGTAGACAAGCCATTTTGATAATTTACCAGCTACCTGGGCTTTGTGAGCCCTTCCTTAAGAAGCTTGAAAAAAGGTGTGCTCTGTAGATGAACTTGCTTATCTTACTTTCAATTGGCTGGAGTTTCCTCTTAGAGGCATAAGAACCAACCAACATAAAGTATTTATATGTGGTAATTCTTCAACTGAATAGAAAAACCTTGCATTAACCCTATATAATCCACTGCAGATTGCATATAAAGTAAGGAAATAATGTAACAATCTAGAACTCAGAGTGTTGCATGCAAGAGATTACTTGAGACAAGTACCCTAAGAGGTTTAATACTAAAAAAAAATAGAGTAATGATATACTATAAAATTCAGAAACTCCAAGAGGGGGATCACATCTGATTAGAAATGGATGGGTATTAGCAAGAGTTTTGTAAAGATCAGCTTCGAAGGGTGAAATGATTTAGACTGGCAGAGAAAAAGACACAGCAAAGGAGTGTGAATGTCCATGTAATTAGTGGTCAGGAGCAGCTGCTCCAGAATAGGCAGGAAGGTTATCAGATCTTATTTGCCAGCTGAAATACCATTAATAAGTCACTTAATTCCTACAAGCTTCAGTCTCTCCTTCTATGAGCATGTTGAGAGATCTGAAAGAGAAAATGCTTGCTAATGAGAGTTGCTCCAATGCTTTCCCAGCTCATAGTTAGTAGTTCTATGAATGGAGTTATTACCAATCAACAGCTTCACTTTATCTTCTGTCATTTTTAATGTACTTCATAAGTCCTTCATTTTTTGTTCAAGTGAAAAAAAATTTTATCTGACATTTGCAACAGCTTAAGGTTATGAAAGGAAACACAACTTATGATTGATATACAAAACTACTGCACTGTTGAAATCTATCAATGAATAAGGAAGCCCTGAAATCAAATAAATTATGCATTTTAGTACTAGGAAACCTTTACTATTATAAGCTCCAAGATAAACAAATAAATGTAGCCTCAAGGTCTATAAAGAACCGAAGTTTCTCCTAAAATATTAGAAACACATCCCAACTCTCTTACGCTTAAACTGCCTTTTTATGATGCAAATTCCACTTCCTAAAAGAACATGGTCACCTTTTGAAATACTACCTTTAAAATATGTGACTAAAGTAGAAGAAGTATAGCTCAAGCATCTTGTTGACTTTCCCATAAAACAACTTAAAATTATTTCCAAGGAAAGCACCATATGACTTTTCAGTACTATATTAAACACAAAACACTAGCTTCCAAATTAAGCCCCCCTTGCAAATAAACAGGTGACCCAAACCTCAAGAGCCAAAATAAATTGGTCAGATTTGTAAACATTTTATTTATGAGTTGGAGAAAAATTAAGTTCCTCTTATATTAAGACCCTATAATTCTCGGGATCTGTAGTTTTCTGTGATCTGTCCTTATGTGCAAAGCCATGAATATAATTTGTCATTGTGTTTATCATGATCATGTGTCTATCAGGAAAAGGAGGCTGAAAGAGCAAATGTTTCCTGCTGCAAGCACAAAATCAATTCTGGTTCTAGGCTAGTGAACTTGTTTATGGGCTTAGAGAATTTTTTTAAACACCATGTGCAAAGCTGAAATAAGATTTCACACAATTCCTTTACAACACTAATGTTGGAGCAGAGTGAACTCTACCTTATAAAGGAAATCTCAGCAACTCGACAGGACTGCAGATAATATCTGCCAGCACTGCCTTATCAAAAATAGAAACACTTTCATCATTGAATTTTCTAGATACCAAAAATTAATTCCTTCTTATGCTAACACTTCAAATGTTATTACAGAAATTCTTTTAAAGTGAAATTCAATGAAAATGAAACTGATACATTACAGCAATCATTTACATCTAATGAGTACAGTCATATGTACATTGTATTCTTAAATGTACCAATGTGTGATTTTCTGTTTTATTTTCTATCTCCTCTGAAAGACAAGCAATCAGCTGTCCCTTCTTATATTCTAAGAAGGCAGAGTAGGATTTGAATGAGCAAAGATGGAGAAAAAGTAGTTCTGACAGAAAGAATGCAAAATACAGAAATAGAAAAGCACTATCCAAGCACTGAAAATGGCACATAATTTAATTGGGATGGAGCTGAGGCCATGTGAAAGACTGCAATAGACATTGGGCTGGAATAAAATTTAACCTCTCTACTTTAGACTCAGTATGACTCAGAATCAGGGCCAGTTTTATAAGCACATGACCAGTGGAGTTGCAGTAGGAGTGGGGAAGCTGCTTGAGGATTAACACTGCCCTGTGTGCTATTTGTACTAATTTTGACTTCAAATCTGTATTTTGCAAGTGAAGTCTAATGTGACCATGAAGAATGAACACAGAGCTTCTAGTCCTCACTTTTCAACAGTCTCTCCATTCATTTCACTGCTTGCTCAGGATGGATTCTTGGCTACTTCCCTACTCCCTGATGTCCCCAGCCCCATCCAGCCTCTGCCCTCTCCCCTTTCCCTGTGACCAGAAACTGCAGCTTGGTCAAATCAATGAGTGGAGAGGCCCCTGTGCAATCTGCCACTGCCTTTTGTTTCAGGGTAGGGATTGCAGGAGGGCACTGAGAGGGTCTGGAATATGCCCCATCTCATCTCAGGGTGGAGCAAGGCTGCCATCAGCACCACTCAGAGCTGGCAGCAGGGACATCTTGTCCACCACCAATTCAGGTATCACACATTTCTCAACCTGGAAATTGCAGTCCCTCAGGATTCTCTGCCTGGAACTTGGCTATGATTTGGAGGGCAGACTCTTAGAAAAGAATGACTGACTTCTCCACTCTCCACTAGACCCCTGGTATATAATATTCACTGAGCTCCATAAATTACATAACTAGAATTACATAGAATTTTCCCATCCATCCAGCTCATCTCCCTGCTTTATGATAAAAGTATTGTCCCCATATCTCCTATGATTGGAATCTCTGAATGATCACCAGCCCCCATTTCTCCTACCCCAAATCCATGTTGCAGGCATTTCCCATCTATTTTCTGCTACCTACTCTTATTGTTCCTGCTTTAGGTCAGTTGTTCATTATGGCGCCACCAAACCATCACAATAGACTTCTAAGTATTTTCACAGCTTGAGCCTTTCTAAGTACTGAAGGTCCTTCTGTCTTTTGCCGTAATTTTTTTCATATATGTTTATTGTAATTAATAGAAGGGTTACATTATATTCATCAGATAGAAGGTATATTACTTCACAAATATTGATACCCTTTCTCATGTCTTGGTCCCCACTTCCCCTCCTCCACCCCCCATCTTGTTTTCCCCCCTTCCCTATCCTATTTCAAACAACCAAATAAACATATATACAATATATCAGATAACAAGGTAAAATACTGTAACAATATGAGATAACCAAGGGACAGTAAAAGATATGAGAGATAACATAGTACATTAAGAGCAACACTCACTCATTACATGGCTTTTGTTTCTATATCCTGGAGGTCCGTTCATTTAGTGTCATTCTATATGGCCTTATGTATCTAGGTTTTGTTCTATTGTAAATCTCTGCTAGGAGAGCCCAAGGTTTCTATTGATTGTGACAAATGAGGGAAACCATTGAGCCTATGTTCCTTTGAGTCTGGCTTACTTCACTTAATATGATCTTTTCTAAGTCTTTCCATTTCCTAACAAATGGGGCGATGTCATTCTTTCTGACAGCAGCATAGAATTCCATTGTGTATAAATACCACATCTTGTTAATCCACTCATCGGCTGAGGGACATCTGGGTTGGTTCCATATCTTTGCTATGGTAAGTAGTGCTGCAATGAACATTGTTGTGCTAGTGGATTTAGTATGTCCTTGTTTCTGGATGATTGGGTAAATGCCAAGTAGTGAAATTGCTTTGTCATAGGGGAGCTCTATGTTTAGTCTTTTGAGGCACTGCCATACTGCTTTCCCATAGTGGTTGAACGAGTTGGCACTCCCACCAACAGTGTAGTAGTGATCCCTCCTGGCCAAAGACCCTCCAGCATCTGTTGTTATTAGATTTCTTGATCATGGCCATTCTAACAGGAGTGAGGTGAAATCTTAGAATGGTTTTGATTTGCATTTCTTTTATCTTTTGCCCTCATTTTATATTCAGGCGTGTGTGGATGACATTTTTGACCAAAATATCCAATGCCCCTATACATACTTAGAATTTGCTCATCTCTTGCCTATCTGCTTTGAAGTCATATGCCAATACTTGGGTCCCTATTTCTTACATCAACACCATCTCCAGTTGAACAACATTTTTTTTTTTTTACAAATTGAATGGTACCGCCTCCATTAAGTTCTCCATCATACTGAGTTATATGGAGACTCCATACTACTATTCAGCTTTCCTGTTGCAGTACAGCTTAGTGTTAGTTGTCTGTGCAAAGATAAAGGCACCTGACTGCAAGCCCTTGGAGGACCAGAGGCATATCTTCTCACCCTTGTACATCCAGGAGCTCCCTACTCAGGGCCATGCATATAATGGGCTCTCAGAGCCTATCTGTTAGATCCAATGAATAAATGAATCTGTTGTGTAAACAGACCAGAGCATCTGAAAGCGTAGCACACCTGGAACTCTTCTGCGTCATCCCTTTCCTCCTCTCAGTTCACCTAACAAAACCCCCTGCTGCTTTTCTGATTCAAACACATCAAACACCTGTATCATCACTATCAACATTAACACAAATTCATGTCACACTTTTTATTAATGTTTAAAGTGATACATTCTGAATGCTCAGAGTAATCTCAAAGAGAACACCTGTTACTTGAGTGCTCTTCTTTTCAACCTCTTGAGGGCAATTTATTCATTACTATATTAAAGCGGGCTGTTTAATAACTTATAACTGTCAGGGGAAAAGGCAAATTGCAGTCACAATGATCATGTTGTATACCTGAAATGAATTTATGTTTCCACTTGTAATTCTTTACTTTTCTCCTCATTTCAAATCTGGGTTTTTTTTAAGCACTAATTAAGAAAAGCAATACAAAATAATGAAATAAAGAGAAGTGGTTTGTTGTTGTTGTTGTTTTGTTGCTGCCAAACTTTGACACAGCTCTAACATTTCATTCAGCATTTTCCCTTGAACTTCAGAATGTCATGCTTGTCATCATATTTCTCTAATGGTCTTCAATGCCTTTCTCTTGTGCATATTATGAGCCTCCCCAAAGATAATATAATTAATATAATAATTAAATTGTAAAACTTTGTGGTCTCCAAGAGATGAATCTGAGCAAAAAATATTTTCTAAAATCACCAGTGAGGGGGTAAACTGGGAGTGAGGAAAGGGGTAATATTGTCCAAAAATAAATATACTTTTAAAGGTCATATTGAATGAATTACTAAGAGAAAAATGTATAACCTTTGATAGGTTAGGATATGACACAGTGTTACCAACCACAGTTTGGAGAATCTTAAATAAAGAATGGAAGAAAAGTTGTTTCTATATTCTGAGAAAGTAAATTTAGTTTTAAAGCACTTGATTTGAGGGTGGAACATATCTCAGAAGAAGGATAGACTAAATTTATACCACAGGCCCAGAAAAGGGGGAAAAATAATAAAAAATAATAAAGAGTGTTACCATTTCTTAAGTAATTGCAATGTCCTGGGAACTGTTTTTAGAAACTTTAAGGCAGCATGTCATTATTATTCCCATTTTTTTGAATGGGAAAATGAGATTCTTGGAATTAAGAAATTCTCCCTGTGCAACACTAATAATAATAATAATGTGCCTAAGGGAAAAAATGGTTTTATCAAAGAAAAGTAAAGCTAAGGTAAGCACACCATATTAAATACATAGAGTAGAAGCCAATGGTAGAAGAAAAAAAAATCTTTCTCACCAGATAGAAATGAAAGTAAGACGAACAAAGATCCTAAGCTTCCAATCCATGTAGTCCCTTTCTAATGTCTGCCTTTTCCCAATCTTCGACTATCCACTCTTATGGTAGCCATCGTTAAAACCCTAGGGAAAGTGGGAGGACTGGAGGAAATCCTATCTTCCAAATTCTAAAAAGCAACTTGGTTTTACACTATGTCTACACAATAAGGGCAGAGTCCACAGTAACCACAGCTGCTGGAAACCAGGTTCCTTTTGCCTGTGGTATCATCCACAGCCTCGATTCCAGGCAGTATGAAGACAAATTAACTGCTGAGGAGGGCAAGAATCACGCTCCTGAAGAAAGGGCAGGATGGTTATCTCATATTGTTACAGTATTTCACTTCATTATCTGATATATTGGATATATGTGTATTTGGTTATTTGAAATTGGATAGGAAAGGGGGGAAAACAAGATGAGGGTGGGGGTAGGGGGGAGGGAAATGGGGACCAAGACATGAGAAAGGGTATCAATGTATGTGAAGTAATGCACCTTCCATCTGGCGAATGTAATGTAACCCTTCTATTAATTACAATAAAAATATATGGAAAAAAAGAAATGGCAGGATATGAACCATACTAAATAAAAGTTAGGAGCCAAATAGAACACAGCATGATCAAGGCTATAAAAATAAAAGGAAAGCAGTTGGGGAAAAATAAGAACAGTAAAGACAATAAAAAGAAAAGAGTGCAGTTCCAAGTTGTAACAAGGATCATACAACTTGCAAAAGATTTTTGTAGCCTGGGTAAAATAAGAATGTGGGAATAGGAAAGAATTTCTGACTTTTTATTTACATAATCTTTACCAATTATTAAAGATTTTCATTTCTTCCTCTAACTTTCTAGGACCACAGAGAAATAGCCACTTGTTGAAAATCATTCATTGGTTGCTGTTTATAAACCTATTGAAGTCTTCAACAAGGATATATTAAATACCGCAGCTAAGTAATAACAAAAGGCTAAAAATTGTATTTTTGAGGACATTCTTTAATATTAAAGGGTGATATTGACAGACTTCTCAAATAAAAGACTTGTTTTTCTTACCAACCAGCCGATATTTTGTGTAAAATTGTAAACTTGCAGATGAAACAAAATTTTAGTAAATGTCCTTCCCACTTTTTGCTATTTTGATCAATTGCAACCAAACTCCAGAGAAACATATATGTCTATGAGACAACATGGAAGTAATATCATCAAATGAGTATAAAACTTTCATTGCAATGGATAAGAAATTTAATAGAAGTGACATCACAAGTACTGAATAAATACTCAGGAAATTAAGTCTGACTGAATATCAGATCCATCCAACATCCTGTATCAGGTTCAAATCCCTGTGAAAACAAAAGGACTAGAAAAGCCAGGCAATAACATGGTAGGCTTCCCTTTCCACTTCAAACCAAATATTTACCCTGCTAATTGCACTGGGGACTGTTTAAAAAAAAGGTCAGTATTTTTTGGTACAGTTCACAAATGAAAACCCTCCTTACTCCATTCTGTTAAAATCTGACTGCACATAATTTCATGCCCAAGCCTCTGTCTACCTAGTCTCTGTCTTTGTCCATCTTCTCTAAATTCAGCAAAGAAGCAAATTAAAAGAGATGCTAGAGCTGGGATGTAGCTCAGTGCCAAAGCCCTTGTCTAACAAACCCAATGTCCTGGGTTCCATCCCCAGTGCCAAAAATGAAAAGAAAAAAATACAGTTAAAAGAGATGCTAAGAAGGTATGAATGGGTTAGAGGCCCATCCTCTCCCTGACTTTCCTCCTGTCTTTCTCTTCCTTGATACCTTGGAACTCATCCACATTTAAGGTAGAGAAAGAGATAAGGAAGTAGCTAGGAACTTCACTCTCTTTCCAACTTTCAGCTAGAGAGTAGAAAAGCATTACGGCTCCCCCAAACATCAGAGAGAAAAAATGACCACTTTTTACAGACTAACACTGGAATGCTGGACCAACAGTTCACAAATGCATTCTCTATTCTTCTTACAAATCTTAATGGAGAAACAAGTGGCAGGATGGAGGGATGATATGTGAAATTCTCATAAACCATTGTGTGTTGGGGTGAGTGGGGAAAAACATAACATCATGGACTAGGTGACATTCTACCTAGTCTAAAGTCAAGAAGAAATTTGTATCATCTTGAAAGGGAATTGTAGAGAAGTCGAAATTAAAGCAGTCTTGAATGCCAATGGGTAAGAAAAGGCCTGGCTCCCCTGTCCTGGAGGCTTGGGGAGGGAGGGACAGTGCAAAATCCTACCTGGTAAGCATCTGGAATGTTGATGGTTTCTCCATGCTCCCCGACATAGCCAATAATGCCTTTGCCCCAGGGGACCTGCACCTCATCTGAGTTCTCCGTGCTACTGCAAGGCAGCAGAGGGGTTCCTGCATGCACATCGAAGAACTTGGAGACCAAACTCTTCTTGCCAGCAGCTGCCCCTTCCACCAGGAAGAGAGAGCAACGGTCGGCGTCCACCATGAGACAGACAAAGATGAGGATCTTGTAGCTTAAGCTGGTGAGGTCAAGGTCATTGGAGATATCCTTGACCAGTTCCAGGAAGAACTCACGCTCGTTGTGCTTTTTGAGGTGACACTTGTAGTCGATGGCCGTGGGAGGGTACTGAGGCAGATTCACCCTGGATTCCAGCAGGGCACTGAGGATGTGGGCTGTGGTGGGGGGCAGGGAGCTGGCCTTCCGGAGAAGGGCCCTCCGCCGCACGCTGCTCAGGGGCTCCTGGGCCCTGGAGGTCACCTGTTCATCGTAGGTCCTGTTCACGTGGATGGCCTTGGAGCGGGCGAAACTCTTCCTCAGTTCTTTCTGGGAGGCTCTGCGCTGCAGGTTCCCGTCGCCCCGGCCACCACTGGCCCACCCGGGATTCAGGGGAACCCCAGCACAGTCACCACCACCACCACCGGGAAGGGGCTGGCTGTGGCCGGAGCCCTGCGGTCCAGCGCGGCAGCCCGCGCTATGAGCCAAGCTGCCCGAGGCAGCCAGCGCCGGCCTGGGGCCTGAAGCCCCTGGCCCCTGGCTGTGCCTCTGCAGCCACTTCTCCACCACCTCCTGCTTCCCCTTCCGCATCAAGTAATCTTCAAACAACTCTGGGTGCCTGTCCAGGAAAGTTTCCACCTCCCCGAAGTCCAGGCGGGAGGCTGCCATGGTCCTGGGTCTCCACTCGGACCTGATCTGACGTTTACCTGCCCCGCAGGCCTCTAGCAGTTCCTGCACATGTTTCCAAGCTCGGTGCCACCTCTCTGCCAGCCGGAGGTTGTTGCCAGTAGTGGAATGAATGCCAGCCGGGAGCTGCCCTGGCCTTCTGGGGCTCCTTGTGGCTGGCACCAACCCCACCCTCCTCCTCGTCCCGCTTCTCCCGCCGGGTGCGCACAGGTGCCGGGCCGGAGCTGCTGCCGTTCCCTGCCCTGGCTCCACGCTCCACTCGGGCTGCCGCGCCGCCGCCGCTCTGCCGCCGCTGGAAGCCGCTGAGTGCGAGGCGGGTAGGGCAGGACACGCCCCTGCGAGAGCCACCGGCCCGGAGGAGGGAGAGGCGGGGGGGGGGGGGGGGGGGAAGGCGCGCGCACCGGACTGGCGCGAGTCCCCCGCCCAGGGTGCCGGGCGGCTCCTGGGAGAGTCTCCCGGGCGGCAGCTGGGGAACGCGGCCCACTGCTCATCGGAACGGAGCTGGGAAACGCACCTTGATTCTGCCCCCTCCTTCCTTCCTCACCTCCTCACACTCCCCCAGCTCCGGCCCCAGATCCACCGGGGTTCCAGAAGCCCCGCCTGGAGCCCAAGTAGGGAGAAGTGCTGATGTTATGCCGGGGTCAGAACTCAGAAGCTGACTCCCAGGATGCTCAGGCAGAAAGACCAGGTTGTTTTCTTGGGGTGAGATCCTGAGCTGTCGGTTCTCAGGGTTCCCGGGACGGCCCAGCACTCATGGGTGTTCATGAAATATTACTGGAAATGGGCAGTCCACGGCTCTCACCACAGCGGAGGGCCCGGGGTGTGCGGGAGGGAGGGGACCGCCCGCCTTGGGAACGGGTAGGAAGCCCTACTTGGACTTAGAGAGACCCTGGGTAGCAGGGGCTTATTGCCAGGTGGATTCCCCTGCCCGACGACTTCCTTCCAGCCAATTCTGGACGTCCCGAGGTTTCCTTTCTTTTCCTGAATGACTTGCATCTCCTCCTGTCACTCCTACAAGTCTTAAGCTTCTGGGACTTATGCGTAAAGATGTCAACTCTGTGAGTCTTTTCTTCCTTCTGTCCTGGGACTGTGTGATTAGTCTGGCTGGAATAACATCAGGTGTCCGTGGGCCTTGTCCAAATGTAGTGGTTAGGCTAAGTGATGGGTTAGGAAAGAGGAGCTGGCTAATACCGTGTTTCTTGAAGCCCAGGAATCTCCTCCTTAATGGGAATCAAAACCAAACGAGAAGCTGGCCTGGGAGAATACTGCTGAAGTGCTCTTACAGGATATCAATGATCAAAAACTGAGGAAGAAATAGGTGGAAGCTGACATGTGTGTACATACAGGTAAACATTCCCCCAGCAAGTAGAGCTTTTTGCCCAGAAGGTCAGATCTCTGGTCACTTGAGTGATCTAACAAAAAAGATAATTAGAGGTTTTCCGTGACTGACTCATATAGATGCTCACAAAAGCCTATTTTAGTTTTTGTTTCCCACTGTGTTTAAGTCACATGGAGGAGCTTACAAGCCACCAGGATGGGAATGTTTATAAGGTGAAAACCTATAAATGTCTCAAGTCCTAATTTTTTTTGCAGATGACTAGTTGTTAGACAGTTGTCAGTATTCAATGAAAACAGTCCAAATGTCCTTCAATTCATTAGTGGATAATTAAAATGTGGAATAGCTATCCAATGGCCTGATACATACACTTGGATGAACTTACACATACACTTGGATTCATACAACCTGGATGAACCCTCAAAATATGAAGTAAATAAGCCATTCACAAAGGGCGACATTTCATATAATACGATAAGAAATCTTAGTAACACACAAGTCCATAGTGATAGAAAACTGGTAAGTTTCTAAGTGGAGTGGAAACGCTAACCAAAAATGGATAGGTTCCTGTGGTGGAGGGAAACTGTAACTAATAAAAATGTTCTAAAGTTGATTGTGATTCTAAAGTGATTCTAAAGGGATCGTGATGATGGTAACGATGATTGTGACGAATATGTAAAACTCTTCTGCATTGTGCATGAAATGGAACTGAAGGGTGCATGAATTATACCTATACTATACTATACACTATATATACTGTACAATTCTACTATACTATAGCTGGTAGGAAACAACAGTTAGTGTAGCACAAGGTCATAGTGCAACAGCATTACCACATATAGAGACAATAAAATTCACTGAGCATCCTCAGGGAAAGGAGAGACATAGCCTAACCCTGAACTGTCTGGAACAAAGCCTTAAGGAAACAGATATTTCCTTGCATTCATTATACAAGCAGTTTTATTTATCATGTTCAAGTCTCTGAAGAACAAAAGGTGACAAGACAAAAAATCTGCTTGTTTTATGTCAGCATGCATTTTTTGATTGCTGTAAGATGCACATTGCATTTACCAACAATTTAAAGTGTATAGTTCAGTGGTGTTAAGTATGCTTACATTGTTGTACCACCATTATATCTCCAGAACCTTTTTTATGTTATAGAGCTGAATGTGAAATCACTGCTCTTGATTGGGGACCTCGATCAATAATACTCTAAGAAATGGAAATAGAAAATTATATTGAGAAACAGGTCAGGGGGAAATTAGCATCTTGAGCCTTGATTTTAAATTGGCAGTCACCATTCTTCCTGCTTAGTACCTGAGGTCACTGAAGTTGCTGGTAGTAGTAGGACAGGGCAAACAGAAGGTAAGAGAAAGCCTATCTGAGACGGTGCAGAGGGCTGAGGTGGGGATCTACATAATAAGATGTGTGTTGATGTTGCCAGGTTAGCATTTCCTCTCCATTTCTATCTGAAGAATGGCATGTTTGTTAGTCATAGTTTCCAGTAGAGACATAAGAGAAAGAATACATTCAAATTAAACTAATTCTATGGGTGACAAATTACAAAGGGACTAATTTTAAAAGTAGAGTAAACTATGAGGATAGTAAAGGAACTTGGGACTCCAGCAGCAAAGAAGTCACCACCCTTAGATCGGTTGGAAGGACATAGGAGAAGGTTATTAACTTTCTCAGAAAGGAGAGAGACATACAGGGGAAGCTGCCTTGCAGGGAGCAGTGATGGCCTCTCAGCGGACATGATCAGCTCAAGCTGATCTCAACGGAAAGATTTAAGAAATAAATGCCTTGAATTCATTCTCCCCCAACCTTCCTATCAGTGACATGATCGAAGTGTACATTATTAGAAGGTGTAAGAACCTGTTGAGGAATCCACATAGGGCATCCCCTGAGCAAAAAGTAGGGGAGATGGAGAAAGATGGATCTATGTTAGATCTGGAGTGGCAAATGTAAAACACTTGATTCAGCATGGAACTTTGAAGAAGTCTCTTAGGAGAAAAATTAAAAATATATTTCCTTTAGAAACTATAACTCCCGAGAATTTTCAGTGTAATTCTGCCCTCTTCTGCTCATCTGCTAGTTCCATGAAAGCTGTTTGACACCCTCTATAACCTTTGCAAGGTATGAGCACCTTTGTGGGCACAAACGAATACACCCTATATGACACTGTGAAATATCAGTCAATTTAATGAAAAAGGATCTGTGGACTTCTTCTTTGTCTGTCTTTGCTTTTCTTCACTGAGCTATAAATATTGTCTAAATATTTTGTTGAAAAAATAAAAGGACCTTCCTTTTTGTAGATTTTAATGATACAGGACGATATGTTTCCTTTGGATCTAATTATCCATTATTGCTGCCAGTATCAATTGATTTGGTTTCTTTTTTGAGACAAAATCTCACAGCATAACCGTTGACCTTAAACTCATGATCTTCATACCTCTGGCATCCCCAGGTGCTGGCATTACAGGGAATGCATCACTATACCTAGCTTTCTAATTCACATCTGTTGAGCACTTTTAATGTGTGAAATACTGGGTAGCATGCACAATCGTGTTTGTTAGTGCAAAGTACTAAACTGTACATGAGAGTACTGGACAGCACATCAGAGGTGTCTAATACCCTCCACATGTTTGTTCATGAGTAAATATATCCTGCTCTCCAACAGCACATAACTTGGTACCAACTCTTGAAACACAATGAGTGTATGTAATGTAAACTTTCCTTTAATCATTTCATCCCTAAAAGAGATGTCACTGGTTGTTATTGTGTGACCAGGGAGCATTAACATATATGTAGAAGAGAGCTGATACTTGAGCAACCACTTCAAAACATCACTGCTTAATCCGATGTTTTTCTGCTTTTTTCACTTGTTGACTAAACCATGGTTCTTCGACTCCTCTTGCTATTAGCTAGAGTCACTGATGTAGCTACATTCATCTAGGAGCTAGGCTGTGCTCAAAGGTCCAAGGAGAATTCTTACACATACCTAGTTATTCAGAGCTTACTATGGCTAATGCTGCTTAATTCTTACTCAGGAGGCCTATTTTCACATTATGTCTCATCCACAGCCTTCTTTACATGGCTTCTCTCTCATCATCTATTCTTCCTTTTAACATAGCAGTTGGGTTCCAAGGGATATCATTTCAAGACT
Organism: Megascapheus bottae; assembly: GCF_031878675.1. Lineage (NCBI taxonomy): Eukaryota > Metazoa > Chordata > Mammalia > Rodentia > Geomyidae > Megascapheus > Megascapheus bottae. The sequence continues at coordinate 6,264,522 of NC_143520.1, read as the reverse complement.
GCAATGTTAGAGCTTATCAAATTCACATAATATTTGCTAGTACTAATATCCTATTGGCCATAAACAATCACCTAGCCCAGTGCCCAGTCAGTTGAGAGGTCAAAATGTAAATATTCCCAAATAAGGTTCACTGTGAGTTTAGAGGACCATATAAACTTTCTACTAAATCTAGATGCATATTTCTATTTTTTTAAGTTGTCTGCTCCTACATAGATAAATGTCATAGATACTACCAATGTATCCAAGATCATTCTTACTTCTCTCCATTTTAAATTTCCAGTCTGGTATGCTTTCTCTCCGAAATTTCTCTTTGAATTCAGACCTGACCTCTAAACCCACTTTCCTTCATCCAAGCTTTCATTACCCTGTCCATTCCCTACCAGCCAGTTTTGTCTTCTTTATAGTAAGCATAGCAATGGCATAGCCTTGTTTATAACTTCGGTTATCTAAAACTGATGGAAGCCCCCCAAAAGTATAGCAGTGAGAATCTATGACTGTGATCTTATTTGAAAAAAAGGGTCTTTGCAGATGTAACTGTGTAATTAATGATAAAGGTTCTTTGCAGGATCTTAAAACAAGCTCATTCTGAATTTAAAGTAAGTCCCACATACATGATGCTGTTCTCCTTAGACACTATAGAAAAGGCATAGAGACCCAGCGATGTAAAAGTAGAGGTAAGGACTGGAGCCATGGGTGTGCAAGCAAAGAAGGTGAAGGACTGTTGGCAGTCCCCACAAGCTAGAAGGGAGGCATGGAACAGATTTCCTCTTGTAGTCTCCTGAGAAAAATCAGCTTTGTCAACGTCTTGATTTCAGAGTTCTGGCCTCTAGAATTAACTGTGAGAGAATGAATATTATTGTTCCAAGTCACCAAGTTTGTGATGATTTTATCACAACAGCCCTAGAAGTTTAGACCCCTGGTCATTTCACCTTTATTTCCATCGCTATTCTCATCTCCTTCCATCCATTCTTCCAGCACACTTTCTCCTTTCTGTGTGGCCCTGAAACACCTGCCTCTTTGCTCTGCCTCTCAAACTTCTCTTTTCCCATTAAGACCTATTTAAACTGCCACATATTTAGAGATTCCCTTCTTGAATACCTGTTTGTTAAACACGTCATTTGAAATAGGATGTAAAAATCAATGTTAATAAATTCTTTAATTTAAAAAAATGTCACATATTATGTGAAGTTTACCTGCTTCCACAGGAAAAACTATGCTCTGTCCTCCTGCTTTCACACATTTTGGTTGAATATCTGATATCAATTATTTATATTTGATATTTACCCACCCATCAAGCTGCATTTGATTTTCAATATTTTTTTAAATGTCTGCATTTGTCAGGTGCTCCTGGGTCAAGTCTGAGATTCTAGCTACTCAGGAGGCTAAGATGTGAGTATTTCCATTTAAAGCCAGCCAGGGCAGGAAGACTGTGAGATTCTTTTTCTTCTTTTCTTTGTTTTGCCAGTCCTAGTGCCACAGCATCCCTTATGGCTATTTCTGTTTATGTGGTACCAAGGCTTCGTGCATGCTAGGCAAGTACTCTACCACTAAGCCACTTTCCCAGCACATGTGAGATTCTTATCTCCACTTAACTACCAAAAAACCCTAGCTTTGAGCGCATAGCAGCTCAGAGACAGCACACAGGCCCTGAATTCAAGCCCCAGGTTTGGCACCAAAAACCCTAGAATAACAAAAAAGAAAAGGTTGTTTTAAAGTATATTTTAGTATTATTTTTCTTCTTTCAAATTTAGAAATTATAGCTAATTGCTCTGAGCAATGAGCCCACTTCCATTCATGAGTGTACTGAAGATTAATAAATGTCTAAGCGGTAAGCTTTTAAAATTTTAAAGATATCTAGGTGAATAATAATGATCCATGAAGTTAAAGAAAAATAAGCCTTAATATCACACCATAAATATTTTAGATATTTCTTACTACTTTTTAAAATCAATAGAATATTTTATTTCACTGGCAATAACCAAAGAATCTTTCTGGAAAATGATTTGTTGATGAAATACTTTAGTTAGTTGAAAATTATTCAAGTGTTTTTCATTTATTTGTAGATTAAAATTTAGTAGCACATGGGAATTCAACATTTTAATCTTCTTAAAGGTCACCCCTTTCAATAATCTCACATGTCTGTCCTCTCTTCTTAATTCTGTAGTGTATACATTAAGTTCTTAACTACATTCTCCCCACTTCTCCTATTCATTTATCCCTTTCCCCACAATCCCACCTGACCCCTTTAAAGTATTAACTTCTTGTTTATTTCACTTAATACATTTACATACGCTTGCATACTACCCAATGTGTTTCATTATAAACTTATAAGCTAAATCTAGCTTCCACATATAAGGGAAAATATCTCTCTTGACAAGGCAATGAGAAAATGATACTGTTTTATTTAATTAAATTCAGAATGTAAGTTCAGATTGTCAAAGTAACCTGGCAATTATTTGTGGATTAGAGAAGGAACAGAAAAAAAACTCTTCCAAAAGCATTCTTCAGACTTCACACTAGTGAGTGAAGCACTTCCCAGATATACCTCTGGTTAGTAGTGAGAGGTTTGTTTATACTATAGCATAGAGTGGTATTATTCACCATAGCAAAGAAATGGAACCAACCTAGATGTCCCTCAATTGATGAGTGGATCAACAAGATGTGGTATTTGTACACAATGGAATTCTATGCTGCTGTCAGAAAAAAAACGACATCAACCCATTTGTTAGGAAATGGAAAGACTTAGAAAAAAAATCATATTAAGTGAAGTAAGCCAGACTCAAAGGAACTTAGGCTCAATGGTTTCCCTCATTGGTCATAATCTGTAGAAACCTTGGGCTCTACTAGCAGAGATCTGCAATAGAGCAAAACCTTGATACATAAGGCCATATAGTATGAAGCTAATTGAAAGGACCTCCTGGATATTGAAAAAAAAGCCATATAATGAATGATTGTTGTCCTTAATGTACTATGTTATCTCTCATCTCTTTTGCTGTCCCTTGGGTATCTCATATTGTTACAGTATCTCACTTTGTTATCTGATATATTGGATATAGTTGTATTTGGTTATTTGAAATTGGATAGGGAAGGGGGAAAAACAAGATGAGGGGTGGGGGTGGGGGGGAGGGTAATGGGGACCAAGACATATGAAAGGGTATCAATGTATGTGAATTAATGCACCTCCAGCATCTGTTGTTATTAGTTTTCTTCATCCTGGCCATTCTAACTGGAGTGAGGTGGAATCTTAGAGTTGTTTTGGTTTGCACTTCTTTTATGACCAGAGATGTGGAGCATTTCTTCATGTGTCTATAGGCCATTTTTGTTTCTTCTTCACAGAAGACTCTCTTTAAGTCTTTGGCCCATCTTTTAATGGGATGGTTGTTACTTTGGAGATTAGTTTTGGAGTGATTCAATTTTTTGAGCTGTTGATATATTTTAGATATGAGGCCTTTGTACATTGTATGGTTAGTGAAGATCTTCTCCCACTCTGTAGGCTTCCTAATTTACTAGCTATGTCCTTTGCCATACAAAAGCTCTGCAGTTTAATGCAGTCCCACTTATCCAGCCTTTCTCTGATTTGTTGTGATTCTTGGTCCTTATTAAGAAAGTTTTGACCTGTGCCAAGGAGGCCTAGTGTGTTTCCTATTCCTTCTTGTAAAGTTTTCAGTGTGTCAGCTTTTACCTCCAGGTCTTTGATCCATTTGGAGTTAATTCTAGTACAGGGTGACAAAGAAGGATCCAACTTTAGTTTTCTGCAGGTGCTTAATCAGTTCTGCCAGCACAACTTGTTGAAGAGACTATCTTTCTTCCATATAATGAATGATTGTTGTCCTTAATGTACTATGTTATCTCTCATCTCTTTTGCTGTCCTTGGTTATCTCATATTGTTACAGTATCTCACTTTGTTATCTGATATATTGAATTTATTTGTATTTGGATATTTGAAATTTGATAGGGAAGGGGGGAAAACCAAGACGGGTGGGGGTGTGGGGGGGGAGGGAAATGGGTACCAAGACATGTGAAAGGGTATCAATGTATGTGAATTAATGCACCTTCTATCTGGCAAATATCATGTAACCCTTTTATTAATTACAATAAAAAATATTTAAAAAAATAAAAAGTAAGAATCATTCAACAGTTTGTCATATCTTCAGATGTTTTTGTTGATATGACAACAAATGCTTAGATGACAACATGACATGATCATGTCTGGCATGAGCATAATTTCCTGGTCACTAGTTTCCTGCCCTGGCTTAATAAACACAAATTAAGGAGACTCTAGGGTTTTCTTTTTCACATTTCATCATCTAAGAATCTGTTCTCTAGGTAACATGAATCTTTATTCTACTAAATATTTAATTCAAGTTTAAGAACCACTGACATAATTGACAAGTTTAGATACTAAATTGCTTTTTCTTTCCAGTATCAAAGCACATATAATTTATGTTAAAGAACTTCAGAAAGTTATCCCCTTCAAGGTTCTTGTCTTTCACAAAGTAGATGTGCAGCATAGGAATGGTGATTGTATCAATTAAGGGTCAGCAGGGAAACAGAACCACTTTGAGTAATACAAATAAGGGATGTACTATAGGGATTAGATCATATATAATTTGAGGAGAAACTGGGGAGGAAAAGGTCCAGAAAGTCATGGCCAGAGGATCAGAAAAAGGCCTCTAAGGTCAAATGGAAGCTGGTGAAGACTCTAGAAGGTTATTGGTGTTAAAGATAAAATTAATTGATAATTTGTTTAAAGCAGTGAATAGATTTTATGGTGAAGATACTTTAGAAATGAAGAAATTTTTGGCAGAAGAGAAATTAATCCCAAGTGTTAATTTTTTAATGGGAATCTATGCCAAAGAGCAGTATGGAAGGTCAGTGGATAAAAAGAGTATTAAGAGGAATCTTCAGGGTAAGAGAGGAAGGGTTCCAACCTGATAAGGTTCTTGCTTCATACATACCAGACTGATCAGATACTAAATGTGCAGACTGATTTGCTAAAGTGATAAAGTAGAATTCTTGCTATTGTTTGAGACACTTCTGAGGAGTAAGGCCAAGATCAAGGGCCTTGTCAAGAATTTAGAGGAATTTAATTCAATTTTGGTCAGGTAGAGTCTACATGTAGGTGCTCTACACCTAGCTATATGCTTGAATTGTGACAGATTGCAGTGCAATTATGTGGAAAGTATGTGATCAATTTGGGGAGCAAGGATAAATCTGAAAGGACAAAGTACTACCTAGGTGCCTGACTCTTACCACTTCAAACCCAACTGTGGCTGGCCTGGGTAGAAGCAACATCTACCCCTACTCTAAAACTCAGAAGACCTAGTAGGAGTTGGAGGAGTGGCTGCTCACCAACACACAAGAGCACTAATAGATTAATGACAAGTAGTAAGTTATAACTGAGGCTCTGAACTGACCTCCCAAAAGGTTTCTGCCTGACTCCTCTAGTCTCAAGTACTTTCTTCTTGGGACCATACTGACTGGGAACATACAGAGGATTCTGGGAAACACTATTCTATTTTACCTAAACTATCACTGAATAAAATCATCATAGTATACAGGAGTCACTTAATATGAACTGATACAAGAATAAAGCGTAAGATAGTACATACTCAAACATAAAACTATCATAACACACTTCTGTATTCATTTGCAAAATGTCTTTCAACTTTTCTAACGTAAGAAATATTGCTATCTGCAGTTATGTTACTCTTACCAAATGTTTATTTTAAAAAAAAACATTCAACACGGTACCACTAAACTGGACAATTTTAAAAATAAAAATCTACTTAAGTATTCTTTTTTCCCATCCAATTGTGTTTATTATCTTAACTCTGCTTATACGAGCTTCTAATTCTCCTAAGTTAACAGAATTTAAAACTACAAAAATGAGACCTCCTTAATCCTTTCTGGGGTGTGGCTTTTATCAATGCTACCAAGTCTGTCAGAGTTTGTGTAAATCTGAACTGTGTGAGCAAATTCAAGCTCTTCATCCTGGAGATGACTTCATACAAATCAGTTCTACATCTTTGCAAACCCAGCTCTTCTCCTGAAACATTCTCAGAGTCCCTACACATGGTCTCTGCTATCATCAAAATTTCCCCAGGGAGAAAGTAAGAAGCTCAGCTTTGCCTAAAGGCTGTCTTGGTCCCTAGAGATACTTTCCTACAAAATATTGACACCTGCTCCAAAAAGGAATATATTCTCTCCTATTTGCCAGAAACAATTCAGAGAAATCCTGGGAACATAAATTTAATGGAACCTTCTGGAACGTACTGCTTTTAAACTATGTTTCCCTCATGTATAGAACTTTCAGTTATCTATCCGTGTAGCATCTACTATAACTAATATATTATCCTTACAATAATGACGAAAAGTTACAAAGTATTGAAAAAGATCAAATTTTGGTTCTGGGTCCTAATGTCTTTACTGTAGAAGGCAAATCCATTTCGTGGGGGTATTGTGAAGTATAAGAGAGGTAAGGCTGCGATCATCTCAGCCATAACATGTCCTAGCCAGTCTTCCAGCCACCTCTTTGGTTTGGAAACTGTTCTTTTCCTCCATGGGTGACTGAGCACTGCAGAGCTACTTCAGAGACTGCCTCCCACTGAGGAGCCACGGATCTCTTTTACTGGTCATGTGTAGACATCTCCCAGGCCTTACTCTCAAAGTGAGACAGGGTTTCTACCCACAGTTTTGGTGAAGGTTTTGTGGGGGGTGTTCTCCTCCTTCTTTAAAGTTCCCAATAGTCCAAATTCATATCATCTAAGACTAGCAGGATGTCAAAAAACAAATGGTAGTATTATGCTGTATGATATGTTAATCAGCAAAGGACATACTTTTCTCTTCTTCAGATGTTATTTTTGTTTGCTTTTGTTTCTCCGCCCCCAAAAATATTCCTAAGCTAAGATAGTGAGATGCTTGTTTGACTAGCTTTTCTACACTTCTTTTTCTTAAGGGTAAATATTATTTATAATAAAAGACAAACATGACAGTGAAAATTAAAGCTAATATCTCCTATATCTACATTTAAATTACAGAGAAATAAGTATGTGGAGACTATCACTATCATCAAGAGCAGGTGCTAGGCTTATGAAATATTTTTTGCATGCAGACCACTGAAGCACAACAGATTTCATTTTCCTTTCTCTCCTCCATTCTGACCATTGTCATCCTTAGTAAGGAGACAAAAGCTAGTTCAAGTTCTTAAAAAAAACTTGGATCAACAGATTATGCATAATCAGAAATGACAATTTTTATTTTTAAATGCTAAATTTACTACAAGCTGATAAGGAAAGATCAAACATTACTTCTTTGAACACAATATTGGAAATCGGTAACTAATATTTTTGAAGTTGCAATCATATTTCATGATGTTGCCTCTTTCAAATATCGAACAAGATCTTCTCTCTCACTCTTCTTTTTAATACCAGCAAAGATCATTTTAGTTCCAGGGATGAATTTCTTTGGGTTCTCCAAATATTCCATCAAATTCTCTTCTCCCCAGATAACACCTATAAGATGAATATAAATTTAAGTTTTTGTAGTTACATTGTAGGGCTGATATGATGTATATATATATATATATATATATATATATGTGAACAAAGATTATTGTCCCACTCCATACTAAGACTACTTTAAGGATATCTTCTCTAGTCCTTATGGTTAATCTCATATTGTTACTGTATCTGACTTTGTTACCTGGTATATTTTTATATACATCTGTTTATTTGAAATAGGAAAGGGAAGGGGGGTAAACAAGATGATTGGTAGGGGGTGAGGAAGGGAAGTAGGGACAAAAGCATGAGAGGGGTATCAATGTGTGAGAAGTCATGCACCTACTACCTGATGAATGTAACTATAAACCCTCTATACATTATCCCAACAATAAAAAAATTTAAAGAATATCTTTTCTAAGCTATAAAAAAATTCCAAAATGAGACTCTACTCCTTAGCTTCTCTACAGAAATCTAAGAGCTGAGCCGGGAGCTGCTGCCTCACACCTGTAATCCTAGCTACACAGAAGGCTGAGATCTGAGGATCATGGTTCAAAGCCAGTCTGAGCATGTAGGACTCTTATCTCCAATTAACTACAGAAAACTGGAAGTGGCTCAAGGGTAGAGTGCTAGCCTTGAGCTGAAGAGCTCAGGGACAGAGCCCAGGCCTAAAGTTCAAGCCCCAGGACCAACAAAAAATAAAAATAAAAAAAGGAATCCAAGAGCTGTTTAGGATTATCTGAGTTCTACCATGAACGGTCACTGCACACATGTTGTGCCTAAGCAGTACTTTATCACTTGATATTAGAGTTCCTTCTACAGAGATCTTGGAGCTAACCGAATCCTTCATTTTGCTATATAATGGTCCAAATGAAAGGAAAGTAACTTTCCCTAAGATGTCAAGGCTACTTTAAGCAAGAAATTGTTAACTACAAACTTGTATTACAATGTTCTGTCTACCAATCATGTCAAAGTGCTCTGTTCAGATCTCCCATTAAAACCTATGATTCAGAAATGTAGTTTCAAAATGACAGAGAACGTTCATCTATTATTTCTTTTAAAAACTACTTTTAAAAAGCATGTGATACACATTGAATGGCAAATTCCTTTGGCTCAAAAAGAATGAGGGTGTCAGCTAGCCATGAAAGTTCCAGTTTGATACCATGGAAGTTAGGGAAATCAGCATTTTAAAAACAACAACACAGGTGTGTTGTCTTTGAAAGGACTCAAACATTATAGAAAACTGCAGAGTTGTAGAACTCTACTACTGTCTGTTACCTGAAATAAAGAGTCAGGTAACATCCCCAAAACAAACCCATATATTCACCAGAGACATATCTCTAACATACAGATCAGGGGGAAAGGACCTCCTAAGTCAAGGAGCAAATTAGACCCTCATTCATTCTTTCTTGTAAACAATTAGTCCAAAAATTGTCCTCATCCAAAGGTGAGTAATATTCAAATAAAAAACATGAAAAGGGTATTGAAAATACATACATATACCAGACATACAAGCAAAGCAATAAAAAAGTAAGAGTTCAATAAAGACCAAACAGAAAGCATATACATACACACACATATACACATACACACACCAGATGATGAGTATTAAAGGTCTTTATGAACTAAAGGACCTGTTGCCAGAGAAATTCTTTACTACACAATACTTATTAACTAAAGTTTGCACATCCTAAATAAATGATAGCGTTACTATGGAAGGCCAGAAGTATGGCTCCTGTGGCAGTGTACTTGATTAGAAACCATGAAACCGGGGCCAAGAGTGTGCCTAGTAATAGAGTGCTTGCCTAGCATTCACAAAGTCCTGGGTTTGATTCCTTGGTATCACCTATGCAGAAAAAGCCAGAAGTGATGCTATGGCTCAAGTGGTAGAGTGCTAGCCTTGAGAAAGCCCAAAGACTGTGTCCAAGCCCTGAGTTCAAGCCCCAGAATTGGAAAAAAAAAAAAGAACTTAAAGTTCAAGCCCTAATACTACCAGTTAATAAGAATATGTTCATATATTTGAAGTGCTAACATGCTTCTGACTCAACAGATTAAATTTTATTCTACTTTTCTTTTAGTATAAGTACTTTATCAATTATCTATTTTATGTGCATATATATTTATTTTTACTACATGTGTCATCCACATAAAGATTTGTTGAGTTTCTACCCTCTAGAATATCAGATTGTGGGTTTACTTTCAAAATAGTTATTGCAAATGTGATTGACATGAGGTTTATGCTGTAGTAAGATGGACCCCCAATATCCAATATGACTGCTAGCCTTAAAAGAGAGACACAGAGGGACAATGTTACAATGCAGGTTGACTGGAGTTGTACACCTGTAAGTCACAACTAGAATTTCATCAAAAAGAAAGAGAAAAGTACTAATACTAAATGTTACTACCATTTAAGCAAGCCTTGAAAACATCAGTCGAAGCAAAGGAAGTCAAATGAAAAAGTCACATATTTTAGTGTGTGTGTGTGTGTGTGTGCGTGTGTGTGTGTGTGTCCGCGCGCGCGCGCGTGTATGCATATCACTACTAGGGCTTGAAGTCAGGGCCTTATCCATTCACTTGCCTTTTTCACTAAGTACTGGGTGCTGTACCACTTGAACCACATCTCCACTTCTGGCTTTTTGCTGGCTAATTGGAGATATGAGTCTCATAGACTTTCCTGTTCCAGCTGGCTTTGAATCACAATTCCTAGATCTCAGCCTCCTTAGTAGGATTATAGGCATGAGACAGTTTACTTGGCTTTTTATATGACTCATTTTATATGAAATATTCAGTAGAGAAATGCAGAAATGAGACTAATTACTGGTTGCTAAAGAATTATGGTAGAAAAAAGTGATAATCTAATAGATAAAAGTTCTCTTGGGCTATAAAAAGTAGAGAGATGATGTTTGTACTGTATACCAAATGCTACTGAATTGCATACTATGAAATGGATGTTTTGCAAATTTCACTTCAGTAAAGTAATAAGACAAAATTTTAAAGCCCTTTTCAAATATTAGTGACCTGAAATTCTGACCTATATCTTTATACTAGGTCCCCAAGAGAAATGTCAAAATAGAGTTGATCTAACTAGGCAGCAGTGGCTCATGCCTGAAATCCTAGCTCGTCAGAAGTCTGAGATGGTTCAAGTGGTAGGACACCATTCGTGATCAAAAATAGTTTAGCAAGAGTTTAATCCCTAGTACCCAACACACACACGCACACTCACAGTTATTTACTACTTTAAAATACATTATATAATTCAGATTATGTGTGTGTCACACATTCAGATTATGTGTGTACACGCACAGACACACATGCTCAAGCTTCACAAGTTTTCTGGCAAAGATACAATACACTTTTCTACTTTAAATCTCAACTCTAAAACTTGGTACTTTTCTATCTACCTTTTTTTACTCAAACTATATAATATTTCCCAATCCTGTTAAGAATCACTATTATCGTGCCATTAAAATATTCTTTGAATGTCTGAAGTCCAGTTCATATTTTTAAGATAAATGTACAGCATAAAATAAAATAGCTTACAAAGACAAAAATCTATACCAGACAAGACTGTTCAAAGAGATGACCAATTATTCAAATGCAGATCTTGTGACATAAATCAATAGTATAGGCATGGGAGTACACTTTCGATGCTATAAATTAAGTAATTATTATTATTCCAAATTATCTATTTTCTTCTTTGCAGTGACACGTGTGATTCTCAGCTGCTGGATTTTACCTTTGTTTTTATTTGCCTCAGTGTAAGTAAATCCTGGTGCTTGTCCTGTTTTGCGGCCAAAGAGGCCCCAGAGATTCGGACCAGTCTTGTGCTTTCCACCTTTCTCCACTGTGTGGCACTGAGCACACTTCTGAATGAAGATCTTCTTGCCTGTTTCAAAGTCTCCCATTTTATTAATGAAGCCTTTAACCACAGACTGAAGAAAGTATCAGATCTGAAAGGCTGGGGTGGAAAAAACAATTCCATCAGTTTGGCAGAAGCAAATCATGATGATACTACATAAAAAACATAATTTTAGGAGTGCATGATTCAATGTTTGAGTTCTCAAAAACAGACACATTAGAACACCCAATTTTATAAAGACTAACCCATCTCATTTATTGGGCTTATTTTAAATTTCACCCTAATTACTTCATAAATTACTGGCATAAAACTGGTTTTACTTTACCTTCCAATGATAACAATTTATGAGTCAATCATATTCTTTCCAATCCCAAAAATTCATATAAAAGTGATTTGAAGCAGATAGGTATAACTTTTTATCCCATTACTTAAAAGTGAGAATGGAACACATATGCAGGGACTTAAATATGATGTTTATAATGAGCATCTAAGTGCCTATAATAATAGGGAGAAATGTAAAATTCAAAAGCATAAGGAAAGAAGTTACAGCAAACTACAAGTAAAATGATTTTTCATTTACTTTGAACACTCAACAATATATATGTCTACCAGACTAGATCAAGCATTACTTGAAAGAAATCAGAATTAACAATATTGTGAGCAGTCAGTATTAATATATACTGAATACTAACAGTGAAAATATATGATTTTAAGTGGGGAAAGATTTTATTGTATAATAATAAATATATACAAGTATTTTAACAAAGTTACTTTGATGAAGACTGCTAAAGATTCCTTTGGATACCTAACAGATATTAGGCCATTTAAAATAACATAAAAAGGAAAACAATTTCACCCTATCAAAATTAATCTTTGATATAGTAATGGATGCACTAGCTAGGTTTTGTTTTCCTGCTCTTGTGCTCTGTTAAGAATGAGTATAGTACAGTGGTTGACTGGAATAGATTTAAACACAACAAATTAATATTCCAGAAAGCATGAAGATAACTAATTATTCAACAATACAATCTTAAATCTAGATTTATCCATACAAATCTATTGAAAAAATAGTGTTTGTATTAATCTGCTAAATGGTAGTGTTTTGTACTCGGTAGCACAAAATTATCTTCCTAATTTCTTCATATCTATGTGGAAGTCCTTAATATCAATACTCAATATACAAGATTATAATTTTTTTAGAGAACAGTATCCCAAAACAAGTAATTTAGTAATCAAAGTCTTAGATTTTAATAGGAAGCAAGATAAGAAAACTTTTTTCCTCCACAAGAATCTTACTGTAAAATTACAAAAATCATAAAAAATATTACACTCAGTTTCTATGTGTATCAGTTCTAGTAATTATCTGGTAGGTTCAAAATTCAATGTCTTTGAATAAAAGCCAAAAGAAAAAAAATTCAGTCATAAAAGCAAATTTATATCCTTTAAGTACATTCTGTATAACTATGAAGTTTATACCATAAAAAACCAAAGTATTATACAAGTACTAATTAGAGAATAATTATTTCTTATTTAAACATAATCCAGAAATATCAAACTGATTATGTATTCTATTACATGCTATTAGTAATTAAAGAAATTTTACCCAAGGGTATACAAGAAAACTATTTGTAGAAATTTCTATTTTCTCTGTTCAAATTACTACTATTAATCACAGTTGCAACTTTTATTGCTGCCATCTTTAATGACAGAAAAATGTTCCTGGTGAAAATGTCTCATCATTTTCCATGTGAAATAAAACCAACAGCAATGGCAACGATGGGAAGAGGCAGGAGAGTCAGGTAAATCATTCTTTCCTATTAACATTTGACACACTAACCGTGCCTAGTTCAGATAACTCACTAAAATTAAGGCAAAGATGTATTATCTAGAGTGTGAATCCCCATTCATCCAAAATGGGCATCCAATTCCCAACAGACAGTAGCAGTGGCAAACATCTGGGTTTACTTTGTGTATTCTAAGCCTTTTAGCCATCATCGCCTTATTAACAATAGCTCTGTGAGATCATTGCTGTTCATCTCTTAACCCTATTTAGAAAGGAGATGGGGTACACCGAGGTCAGGCAGCTTGTCTGGAGGAGCCCTCTACAAAGTGGAGCGGTCCGGTGACAGTTACAGAGTGCGCGGTATGGGACTCTTCTGAACAGTCAGAACAGACTCCCCGCAGAGCTCTTAGAACTGAGACTGGAGTGGTGCGAGGGGAGGAAACGCCCGCTAGACGGACTTCTCGGTGTTGCGGGGGGCTGGGAGTGGACAAGCGTGATCACAGTGGGAAAGGACCCTGAGTAAGTCACCTCACTCCAGCACCCACGCTCCCACAGTTACCACTGGCCTTTCCTCTCCTCCGCGGCTGCGTCCAAACTCCCAGCCTGCCTCCGGGTTAGGGGCCTACTTGGCCCAACGGAGCACGGAGAGAGCGCTCCTCCGACACCCTCAAGGCCCAGACATCCGGGAGGCGGCGGCCACGGGGCCTTCCTTACATCTAAATACATAAGAATAACTTTTAAGACGCGTCCCGCCGTATGTAGGGGCCGTGCGGCCTGCTGGACCAGGCCCGGGTGGGGCCTGGGCCCGGGGTGGGCCTGGGGCCGGGGTGGACCTGGGCCCGGGGTGGGGCTGGGGCCGGGTGGGCCTGGGCCCGGGGTGGGGCTGGGCCGGGGGTGGGGCTGGGGCCGGGGTGGGGCCTGGGGCCGGGTGGGCCTGGACCTGGGGTGGGCCTGGGCCTGGGGCCGGGTGGGCCTGGGGCCGGGGTGGGCCTGGGGCCGGGGTGAGCCTGGGGCCGGGTGGGGCCTGGGGCCGGGTGGGCCTGGGGCCGGGGTGGGGCCTGGGGCCGGGGTGGGCCTGGGGCCGGGGTGGGCCTGGGGCTGGGTGGGCCTGGGCCCGGGGTGGGCCTGGGCCCGGGGTGGGCGTGGGGCCGGGTGGGCCTGGGCCCGGGGTGGGCGTGGGGCCTGGGGCTGGGTGGGGCCTGGGGCCGGGGTGGGCCTGGGGCCGGGTGGGCCTGGGGCCGGGTGGGGCCTGGGCCCGGGGTGGGCCTGGGGCCGGGGTGGGCCTGGGGCCGGGTGGGCCTGGGCCCGGGGTGGGCCTGGGGCCGGGGTGGGCCTGGGCCTGGGGTGGGGCTGGGCCGGGGGGGGGGGGGGGGGGGGGGGTGGGGCCTGGGGCCGGGGTGGGCCTGGGCCTGGGGTGGGCGTGGGGCCTGGGGCCGGGTGGGGCCTGGGGCCGGGTGGGCCTGGACCCGGGGTGGGGCTGGGCCGGGGGGGTGGGGCCTGGGCCCGGGGTGGGCCTGGGGCCGGGGTGGGCCTGGGCCCGGGGTGGGCTGGACCCGGGCCTCCCACCATCCGGACGGTTGGGCGCTGCTTCCTGGGTAGACCCAGGCTCCCATCTGCGGCAGTCCTCGGCCCGCTCGGATGTCACGGATGCCCAGCCCTCTCTCTGCCATCCAGGCTCGCACACACACGTACCACGGGCCCAGCAACACTGCCCTCTGCTTCCCTCCGGCCTCTGTGAGGGGAGCGCGGCGCCCCAACCTCCAAGCAAGCCCTCCGGCGGTCGATGCCCGCGGCCTGAAGGCCTGGCCAGGCATGTGTCTCCACCTCAGGCCCATGGCGCTGCTGATTGGCCCTCCAGTCTCGCGAGATCCCGACGCTCGCACGGCCTTAAGGCGTGCCTGGCTGTGGAGTAACCTGTGACCGAGCTTTAACACCACCGAGTCGACGAACGGCTCCGAGCCCAGCCTGTGTTTATGTCTGTGTGTTCAGACGTGGCCTAGCCAAGGAATGAAACTGTTTGCGTATATTCACAGTGTGTACAGGTGCTGCGTGAAGTCATAACTCCGTGTTCCCTGAATGCTCCGGTGGTTTATCTGGTGCCGGTAACCAACCATGTCAATAAAATACACACAAGGCCCTGTGCCAAGCAACTTGGAAATACAAACAGCAAACCCCGCAGCCCCGGCGTTTTCCATTCATTATAGTCTCTGCCTGGGACACCATTATGATTCTCCACAGGCCCACGTTGAAAAGTCGGCCCCTGGCTGGTGACTCTGTGTGTGAGGCGATTGTGGAAACTAAGAAGTGGATTACTGGGAACACGTCTTGAAGGTTCTACCTCATCTGGCCCCTCTCTGCTTCCTGTCTGCCATGAGATGAGCAACCTCTGCCACACGCTTCGCCACCATCTTTGTCCTGAGCCACAGGCCCAGAATCAATGGAGTAAAGTGTGGCCTAAAACCTCTGAATCTACAAGCCAAAATAAATTTTCCTTGGACTAAAAAATAAATTAATAAATAAATAATTTTAAAAATCAAATTAAAAATGGAAGGAGAAGCTGGGTGCCAGTAACTCACACATGTAATCCTAGCTACTCAGAAGGCCATGATCTGAGGAGTGTCTGTGAGACTCCTATCTCCAATTACTTAAAAAGAAGAAGTGGAGCTGTGGCTCAAAGGGGTAGTAGACACTAGCCTTGAGTGAAAGAGCTTGGGGACAGTGCAGAGATCCTCAATCCAAGCCCCACAACTGACCAAAAAATACCAAGATGTGGTATTTATACACAATGGAATACTATGCTGCTGTCAGAAAGAATGACATCGCCCCATTTGTAAGGAAATGGAAAGACTTAGAAAAAATCATGTTAAGTGAAGTAAGCCAGACTCAAAGGAACATAGGTCCAATAGTCTCCCTCATTTGTCATAATCAGTAGAAACCTTGGGCTCTCCAGGCAGAGATTCACAATAGAACAAAATTTAGATACATAAGGCCATATAGTATGACACTAAATGTAAGGACCTCCAGGATATAGAAACAAAAGCCATATAATGAGTGATTGTTGTCCTTGATGTACTATGTTATCTCTCATCTCTTTTACTGTCCCTTGGTTATCTCATATTGTTACAATATTTCACCTTGTTATCTGATATCTTTTATATATGCTTAATTGGTTGTTTGAAATAGGAGAGGGAAGAGGGACATCAAGTTGTGAGGGGGAGAGGGAGAGGAGAATGGGAAACAGGACATAAGAAACGGTATCAATATTTGTGAAGTAATATACCTTCTATCTGATGAATATAATCTAACCCTTCTATTAATTACAATAAAAATATATGAAAAAAGCTAAAAAATAAAAAATGGAAGGACAAAGGGCTAATAAATGCAGTCATGGTATTCAGTAGACAATATGTGGAAAAATTATGCAATTTGTGGTCAGGGATGGGACAGGAAGAGTGAAAGAAATCAAAGGAAGGGAAGGAAGGAATGACAGTATCCAAAAAGAAATGTACTCATTACCTGACATGAAATGGTAAGCCTTCTGTACTACTCCTCAATAATAGCAATGAAATGATAATTTAAAAAGTCAAAATATCTCCACCTCATTTCTTTTGTTCTGTACCTATAACTTACCGAGTCTCAAGGTAAAGAAGTTGATCTTCAAGTTTATCTCCCACTTCTATTTTTGATCTCTGTCTCTGCTCAATTGCTATTCAGTTGTTACTGATTACACATTTCTGAGAAAGAAAAAAGATCTAGTTGGAAGGCAGATGTTGATAACATGTATGCAACTCTGTAAATAAACTACAAACTCTGGTAGAACACTTCAATGGGTGAATTTGAAGTATGATATAGGAATAGTATCTCAACAAATCTTTCTAAATAATATGAAGAAAATACACAGATTATATTTTAGTAATTGATAAACTTTAAATTATCTTTAATTTACACAATTGAGAGGTAAATAAATTTAATTTCCTAACCTTCCCTAGTATTTTTTAAGAAAAAAAGTATTAAACTAAAATTGTCAGGATATGCACCTGTAGTTTTGTTTTATATGGATTGCCCAATCTAGACAGTTGAAGAAAATAATGTTTTCCACTAGATGGCAGTAGTTTGCAAATACTAAGGCTCAGAATCTTAACACTTTCTTGCATAACTTATATTACTGCATTATTTTATTTTTAAGCACCTTGATTGGTCTGAGGAATATAAAGATAATGAAAAGGTAAGATAACATATTTCCTAGACTTGTTAAATTGTTGGGTAAACAGAATCTGTTTGCTAGCACTGACTGTAACACAAGTAGAAATATGATCATCTTTTTAGTGCTACATGCAAGATAATAATACATAACACCTAACAGTTACCATGGAACAATTATACAATATCTAGGTAGGTAGTATTCAAAAGGAACTGTAGTCTAAGGGAACAAGAACATTAATGTTCTTTAATACGTTGTCTCTTGAGTGCATCATAGTACTCAATCCATAGTAAGCAAATATATTCATTGCAGGGTATGGTGGGACATGCCTGTAATCTGAGCACTTGGGAAGCTGAGTCAAGAAGTTGGAGAGTTTAAACTCTATCTCAAAAAAAACCCCAAACAACATATATTTCTGTAAGTTAAATGAGTGAATTTCTTCACTAAGCATGACAACCCCTCCAACTTAGGTAACATTATTTCTAGCTTATCATTGAGGAAACAATTAGATGAGGAAACAATTAGATGGGGAAACCGTTCCTGTTTTTACCCTGGATGCATCTATAGCCCTGCCCTAGCACAGAGTTTAGAGCAGGGTTCATGCTCCATAAATACATATCCATTTGACAAGTATTTCATAGAAAGCCAGCGTCTCAACAGTCTGGATTTAGACCTTTCAAGAACTTTCTTCCTAGTGCACTTTCAGGTTTATGCTTTTTTGCTTAATTCCAACACTACTGCTAAACCCAGGCCTTGTTTCTGGATTTTTTTTTCTGATCTCCCCCTAAGGCCCATTAGCAAGCTTTAGAACCCTTTGTGCATACCCTATAATTTCTCCTAGCTGAGAAGAACCAGGATCTGTGGCTCTTTCTGTCACAGGTGTACTTGTGGGATTTAGCACTAGATTTCACTCAGTGATGGGACGTCACATTCCTCACATCCCTAAAAATGAGGCTGGGATTAGATAAACTTAAAGGAACCTTTCAAGAATAAGGTTCTATCCTGTAATCTTAGCTACTCAGGAGGCTGAGAAATGAGGATTGTGGTTCAAAGCCAACCCAGGCAGGAAAATCCATGAGCCTCTTGTCTCCAATTAACCACCAGAAAACTGGAAGAGGAGCTGTTGCTCAAGTAGTAGAACGCTAGCCTTGAGCACAAAAGCTCAGGCACAGAGCCCAGGTCCTGAGTTCATGCACCAGGGATTTTTGTCATACTAGTGGTTTGAGTGTTGCAGATGTTCTCTAGCTCTTGGGTACAATGCCTAAGATTAGGATGCTGCTTCTGATGCTGAAGAAAAACCAGTAAAACTAGGACTGTAGTATTGATTTGTTAAGAAAGCAGAATTTACAGGCCTGGGAGTAAGTGGGAAGTACTTGCAAGAATGGGCTGTGTGCTGTTATCAGTGGCCCACACCTGTAATCCTAGCTGCTCAGAGCTACTCAGGAGGCTGAGAGCTGAGAACCACGGTTCACAAGTATCCTTGGCAGGAAGGGCTGCGAAACTCTGATGTTCTAATAGTTTTCCATTTACTCACTTTCATCCTGCTCTTTCCTGTCAGTTCCCACTTACTAAAGTTGGAATCAAGTCCAGTCTCTCGCTGCAAGAACTCTTTGCAATGATAACCTAACACCACCGCAGCCCTCTTTGAACAAAGTCGACCATGTCTAATCAGCGTTGTGACGATCTTTTTTTTTTCATGAGAGTAAAGTATGTATTAAGAAGCAAAGCACAACTGAGGAGACATCATCAGTTTGCAGAGGATGTGCTTATACACGAAGAGATTTGCTGTGTATGTACTTGAATTTTTCCTGAGGAAAACATATCTCGTGAGGAGTTTTGTGAGAAGCATGGTATGCGTGAGCAGGGGATATATTCGCCTAAGATACTTATCCCCCTTTGCCTATGCTGACAGGCATGATTGACTGGAGACACAGGCTTTCCGAGAGGGAAGTCTGTCCCAGGGTTGTCACAGTCTGTGACCCTCCTGTGACAGAATGGCTGTGGCCAGTGGGGCTGGTTTGGGGAAAAGAGACCCTGTGGTTGTTCACTTGGCTTTGTTCTAAGTAGGAAGAAGCCATGTGGTAGTGAGAATGGTTAGTTGATGGCAGTGGAAACGTCTACAAACAGGAGTCTGAAATTCTTCTTTGTGCAAAGTTTTCTAGGAGGCAGAAGACTCATGTTGCAATCCCATTTTCTTCTCTAGGATTCACCCAACAGTGCTCATGAGTGTTTGGGCTCCAGGAACTCCACTGCCCTCGAACATTCTATTTGTGGTTAAGTCTTGCTTCTGGGTCCTGGCTGACTGAATCTGTGAATTTTGCAGTGAGTTATTCTGAATTTTGTAGTGAGTTTTGTCTTTAGTAGGAAAAAAATGGTATACAAATTCTTTATCTGGTTTCTGAAATGACTCTTTGGAGAATGCTATCACCTTCCTTTGAAAAGGGCTTCCCCTGTGCCAGTTTCCGAGGAAGCTTCTCCATCCCTGCGAGGATCTTCTTGAAGGGCAAGTTTAGAGAAGAATCTTGCCGCTGGGTTCTAGCAGCCGGACAGGACTGGGGCCCGGGTTCTGCGGGATGGGCAGCCTGCACTCGGCCGGCGTCCGCCGTGGCGCCAGGGGGCGCTGCGGGCGGACCCCGGAAGCCAGCGCGCGGTGTGTGGACTCCCGGAGATTCCGGAAGCGGCGCCGAGAGCCGCTGTGTGGCGGGCCGAGGCGGCGGGCGCGGCTGGGGTCGGTCCGACGGACTGCGGCCGGCCGGGGTCCGGCTTCGGCGCGCCGGGTGGAGCGTCATGGACGAAGCCGGCAGCTCCGCCAGCGGAAGCGGCTTCCGCCCGGGTGTAGACAGTCTGGACGAGCCGCCCAACAGCCGCATCTTCCTGGTGATCAGCAAGTACACGTCGGAGTCGGTGATCCGCGAGAGCTTCGCGCCCTTCGGGGACATCCAGGACATCTGGGTGGTCCGCGACAAGCACACCAAGGAGTCCAAGGGCATCGCCTTCATCAAGTTCGCCCGCAGCTCGCAGGCCTGCAGGGCCATGGAGGAGATGCACGGGCAGTGCCTGGGCCCCAGCGACTCCAAGCCCATCAAGGTGCGGTCGGTCTCCGGGTGGAGCCGGAGCTCTGGGAGGCGCCGGGACGCCCGGCTCCGGGGCCTACGCCAGCAGCACCGCCCCGGGGCAGCGGCCTCCGGGGGACAGCGCTGGGGGAGAAATGGTGGGAACCGGAGCTCGTGCTCATTTCCCGTCGACAGGCCACGCTCGTAAGGCTCTCGGTTTGGCTCGGTTGCCCCGAGTTCCCCGCCTGACCCCGAGGCGCGCTCCCCGGCAGCCGCCGACCTCTGTGGGCTCCTCCCCTCGCAGAACTATTTCTTTTCCTCTCCCTCTCTCCCCCCTCCCGTTTCTTTCTTCTAATCACATTAACCGACTTTAGGTTCAGTTTTCCACTCGGACTTTTTGTTTGTAAAGTTCCAAAAGATCTTCAAGACAAAAACATGACAAAAGCAGGCCTACATCCAGCAGATGGGCCAGGTAAAAAGTTACTCTGCAGCTAGATAAACTACCTGCAGGAAAGGAATAGGCTTCAAACTTGGGGGGAAATCTTGGCGGTAGTTTTATAAGGATGACGTGTTGACATTAAGCTATGTGCAGAAAAAAAAAATCTTCCAGTAGAAGGTTATTCGTGTAAGGTTGTGGGCATGGCTTAACAAGCATAAGGCCTAGAGTTCAGTCCTCAGTATTGCCAAAGTTAGTAGGTGTTCAGAGTGAATACTGTCCTCTTTCAGGGACTCCTTCCCTTTTTTTCCCTCTATTTCCCCCATTGAACATCACTCCTTCCTGACAGTTTCACTAGAATAACATTCTAGTAGAGCCAATTCTGCTTTACTTGGCGTTCTGTTGCTAGTATCTCTGATGTTTGACATAGCATAGATTATGGAAGTTCGTTCCCCTCTTATAAGTAGGATCCCACATCTATCTAGTGTAAAACTTATTTTCTCATAGCTCTAATGTTCTCTTCAACATTTTTCTTTCTTTTTATTTTCTAGCAGTATTGGGGAGTTGAACTCAGGTCCTCACGCTTGACTAGCTTGGCCCTACCACTAAGCCCTGATATTCACTGGTTATTTTTAGGATAGGATCTCACTTCCTTCTAGGATGGTGTGCCTGGACTATAATCTGCCTACTTGAGACTTTCTGTAGTTTTGGGGCGGTCACAGATGCCTGCCACCAAGTCCAATTTTCCTCCATTGAGATGCAATCCCGTGAACATTTTCTGCCTGGGCTCTCTTGGGACCACCATCCTCCCTATTTGAGCCTGCCATGTAGTTTGAGATGACAGGTGTGTACTGCTGTGCCATCTGTGATTTCAGATGGGTATTACAAACTTTCCTGCTCATGCTGGCCTTAAACTGCATCCCTCCTGACCTTAGCTCCCCAAATAAGCTAGGATTATAGATGTGTGCCACCAATGCCCAACTTTCTTTCTATAATACTTATAAAATCGCCTGGCTTTTTAAATTCAGTTTCCTGGCAAAGCTATCGCCTCCTACTCTGTAATTCCAGAGTTTTCTCTTGAGAGATGTACTGACCCCCTTTGAAGGAAACATACATATGTACATACAGACAAACCCTCAAGGGCTCTTATCTGCATGGTAATTTATACCATTGAATGCTCTTAAAAAGTAAAACTAAATCCAAGCATCAGTGGTTTGTGCCTGTAATCCTAGTTATTCAGGAAACTGAGATCTGAAGATCATGATTTGAAGCTAGCCTAGCAGGAAAGTCTGTGAGACCCTTATATTCAATTAACCACCAAAAAGACAAAAAGTTGAGCTATTGCTCAACAGTAGAGAGCTGTCTTTGAGCAAAAAAGTTCAGGAATAGTACCCAGGATTGGTACGTATGTGTACACACACACACACACACACACACACACACACACACACACACGAAGTAAAACTAGCCCTTAAACTTAGGCTTGTTACTTGTTCAAACAAGTATAAAATTTCAGTCACAGATTTTTAACGTATCTCCGGTTTAATACCAAAACAAGTTAAAAAGTTAAGAAAAAAAAAAACAAAAGAAGGCTTTACAAAGCAGATTATATCCGTAGCATTAGTATTAATAATAATGTGTCAATAGCTGTAAATTGCTATATTTGAATAATAGAGTCTCTTGTACATTTCCCTGCTCATATGAAATCATTTGGGGAGTAACTAAGTTACCAGATAATATGGTTATATTACCTTTTTCTGAAGATTGATAATGAAAAGTGACTGAGTAAAGATTACAAACAATTGTAAGATCCTCATTTCATAGCACTTTCATTTAACAGAACTTGCATACATACAGTGATTCATTAATATGCTTTAGGAAAAAGAGGACAATAAACATTATTTTGAGGGTTGTATATGTTTCCTAGGTTTTCTTTTTGAACCCATTTTATTTATTTGTTCATCTCTTTATGCCAGCATCTGTACTTGAACCCAGGGCCCTGCATTTTTGCTCAGCTTTCTTTGTCATGCTTCTGTTCTACCACTTCAGTCTCGGCATTTTACCAGTTAATGAAAGATGATGTCTAGAAAATTGTTCTTCCCAGACTGGCTTAGAACTGTGATCTTCCATGTCTTAGTCTTCTGAGTGGCTAGAAATACAGGCATGAGTCATGGCTTTATTTTGTTTATTTGTCCTATAAAAGAATAAGTTATGACACATTATACATGTAGATAACGTACGTTAATCATATTCACACCCATGTTTCTTAGGTTTTTATTGCTCAATCCCGATCATCTGGAAGTCATCGAGATGTTGAAGATGAAGAACTTACTAGAATCTTTGTTATGATACCAAAGTCCTATACAGAGGAAGACCTACGAGAAAAATTTAAGGTTCTTATGTTTTCCAGTCAGCTAACATCTGTTATTATTCAGTCCTACAACATTACATAGTTACTAAAAATTGAAAAAGAGTAGTACATACATTGAGGAAAATTAAGTGCAAAACCCAGAGAGTTTTAAGTAAACTTACACATAGTAGTAGAGCCAAGACTTAAACCTGCTGTCAGACCTGAGCCTCTTCTAGTTCTTTAAAATTTCAAAGCATTTTCTTATCACTCACTTTTATTGCCCCTCTTACAGGGGTTGAGGCTAGCTTGAGGGTGTGTGCTGGCTGATCTGATATTTACCATGGACTTTGGTCATGTTGCTTTTTATTCACACCAGAAAAACTTGTTCTTTGAAGAATTTTAATCCTACTGTCCAGTCTCTGAAGTATTTGAGAAAAAAACTTATTTGTCTGAATTACAGAGATCAGAACAAATATAAAGACAATTTCAGACTTTTGTTTGTTTGCAGTGGTAAACTTTCACAAAATTATTTCAGGGGCCCGGAATTTAGCCTAGTGGTAGAGTGCTTTCCTAGCATGCACAAACATCTGGGTTTGATTCCCTGGTACTACATACATAGAAAAAGCCAGTAGTGCTGTGACTCAAGTTGTAGAGCTCTATCCTTGAGAAAGCCCAAGGACAGTGCTCAGGCCCTGAGTTCAAGCCCCAAGACTGGCAAAAAAAAAAAAAACCAAAACAAAAGAACTATAATGTGTAAATTGGTTTGAGTTACAGGTTTCCTTTAAAAAAAAAAACTGCTTATCTTCCAAGTTTTAAGTACCAGAAGTACAAAAAACAAAACAAAACAAAAATAGAAAAGAGTAATTTCTAAATGTTCTCTGCCCCACTTTTAAGAATTCAAAACTGCTACTGAAATACCAAATGCTTAAACCTTATATTCCATTCTTCGTACAATAGAAAGAAAAAACAAAATCAGCCGGGCGCGGTGGCTCACATCTATAATCCTAGCTACTCAGGAGGCTGAGATCTGAGGATCAAGGTTCAAAGTCAGCCCAGGCACTAAAGGACCTGAGACTCTTATCTCCAATTGACCTCTAGAAAATGGGAAATGCCTTGAGCTGAAGAGCTCAAGGACAGCGCCCTGGCCTAGTTCAAGCCCCATGACATACACACACACACACACAAAAGAGAGGGAAAAAATATCATCTTACATGTTTGTAATTTTAATTTTTCTAAGTGAATGAAGAACAGTTTATCTGAATGTGTATAATTGAGTTGTTCGGTCGTTAATGTGAATTTTGTAAAATAAATAATATCTCAGACTTCTTCCAACATTAAAAATTAACCTTATTGCATATTTCTCGTTTTTAACATTGTGAGTGAATACTCTGTTTTGGAGGTATGCTTTGAGCTATTCTCCTTCAAAAGAATATCCAATCGTTTATGCTCCTTATTGTAGATAGAAAAACAGTTATAACTGATGATTTTAAGTGTTTAGTATATCCTAGGCTCCATGTAAACACCATAGAGTACTTAAGGCTTAGAACAAGGTGATCAGATCAATACTGACATTCACCCATCTAAGAGAAAAAAGACACACACAGAGAATAAGTAAATGGCTTAATTAATAAGTGGTTGAGTCAGAATTTGAATCTAGAAAGTCTGGTTCCAGAGCCCCTGCTCTTATTCACTGAGTGAGACTATAGCTATCCATTCCATGTGCAAGTTCTTTCTCTGCAAGATTTAAATTTTCTGTGATTTAGACAAATGACTTGATTTAGGCCAGCCTCCTTCATTGTGAAACAAGCAGCACAAAATATCTATCCTTGAACAGTTTCTTCAGTTGCATGTGAGAGGCATGGATAAATATACAATTTAAGGTCTGAAATGATCCGTTTAACTTTGAGTCACTTAAATCACATCTTTTAACTCCTGCAGGTGTATGGTGATATCGAGTATTGCAGCATTATTAAGAACAAAGTCACTGGAGAAAGTAAAGGTTTGGGCTACGTAAGATATTTAAAACCATCACAAGCTGCACAAGCAATAGAAAACTGTGATCGAAGTAAGAATGTAGAATTTTTAGATATGTCTAGTTTCCACAACAAAGTTTGCTTGTTAGGTCCTAAATTCCTCTAGCTAGCCTTAATTCAGTGACCATGATATAATTGGAGGGATGATAAAAATGAAAACTGGCAAATATGACATTTTGGCATTTAAGGTGTTTATAGCTATATTGGGTATATAAGGGTTAATAGGCAACAAAGAATAATCAATCAATTCTTAAAACATTCTTCAAAAGCAAAGAATATGTTTTATGTATCTTGTCCCTACACGTAGTACAATACGTGGGCTGATGAAAATAACTTGGTGGTAGGGCAGTCTCATGACTCTCCCAAAGTCTCTATGCATGAGATCCTGAGTTCTCAGTGCTGGAGAGCCCTAGTGGGAAAATAAAAACCAACATTACTGACTTGCCAGGAGCAGCAGCACATGTGTATAATCCCAGCCTTTGGGGGGCCGAACAAAAAGGATCATGAGCTCAAAGGCAGCCTGGCCTACATAGCAACACTTATCTCAAAAAAAATTTTTTTTTAATTGAGAGCTCTAACAAAGTAACTGCTGTTTATCCACCAGTTGAAACAAAATCGTTTGGAGGCTTGAGATATAGTGTATCAGTGGTTAAGAAATGCACTGAATGAGCATGGGAATATCTCCAGAGGAGGCAGGCCTTGCGTTTGGCATAGTGTAGACAGGAAAAAATTAGCAGAAGCACAACGCTTGAATTAGGTCTTGATTTATACTAGAAAGGCAACTCTGTGAAGGCACAATGTTCTGAGACATTACTAAACAAGTAAAGTAGGTGCTTTGGGACTATATTGGAGATTATGATGGATTCAAGCTCAGTTCACATTAATATTCTGTTGTTGATTGCTTAAAAATAAAGCTTTGGAACAGTTGATAGAATGATGGCATTCGGTATAGATTTCCAGAGAAAGAATGGCTTCTTTGAAGCCAGATCGTGATTGAAGCCATTGAATGATATTGTAACAGCTATGATAATATGGCTCGTATTATCATAATGATGATAATATGTATAACATTTTGTTCAAAATTGCAGAGGTTGATGGGACCTCCCTGCATTTTGAAGCTCATTACCGAACCCTCAGTTAAGAATCTTTGATAAGAAACAAAAAAGTTACCAACTGCCGTAGTTGATTAAAGAGAATCTAAATTACAGACATAATAGGGTGTCCATGTTGGCTCACACTTGACTATTAGCTACCTTGGAGGAACAAGATTCAAGGGCAGCACAGACAAAGTTTGCAAGACTCCTTTCAACCAATCATGGGGCATAGAAGTACATGCCTATCACTCCATGCTATGTGGGAACCTGAGATTATGAGGATTAGGTGAAGTTCCAGACCAGCCAGGCAGAAAAGTACTCCACTACCACCATAAAAAAAAAGGCAGAGGAATCATAGAGAAAGGTAACATAATCTAAGAATACTTCAAAGGTAGAATCTTGGTTATAGATTAAATTGAGTATTCCTCATGGAATTATAAAATCTTGAGCTTGAGCAAATGAATGCCCACAGGTTGGGATTCTTGCTGTTTCTTGTTTACTGTTTACTGTATTTCAGAAGGAAAAGAAGTAGGTCTGGTAGAGGTTATCTATTGTAGAAATTTTGGTTTTTACAATTATATTTAGAAAGCACTAGCAACCAGATATATATCAAATTTGTTAAAATTTGCTGTGCTTAATGTCTATGACTTCTCTTTTAGGTTTTAGGGCAATCTTGGCTGAACCTAAAAATAAAGCATCTGAATCTTCAGAACAAGATCATTATAGTAATATCAGACAGGAGGCTTTGGGACATGAACCAAGAGTGACTACCTTTTCATTTGGTAAGTGGACTGACTACCTTTAGTAGTACATGCAGTATAGGTTATTTACTTTTGAGTTTTTCCTCTTAACTGTAGGGGTGTTTTTTAACCATAATTGGTTGATCATGACTTCTAACGTGTTAATAGTTAACATTTGTCTCATTGTCACTGCTTTGGTGAACTACTTTTGTGTAGATGACAAAAGCAAATAAAAGATACTCCTTTAATGAGCTCTAAATATTTTTGCTCCCAAAGAACTGCTGCTTTGTCATTCACTGCCCATCAATCATCCTGGCTACTCAGGAGACGGAGGTACAGAGGATCATAGATCAAGGCCAGTCCAAGCAAAATGTTCCCCTCTTGATCCAGTGACTAAACACTGTGACCTGTGCTTGTCATCCCAGCTCCATAAGAACTGTAAATAGAGAGACTATGATCCAAGCCAGTCCAGGCATTAATGTAAAACCGTGTATGAACAAAATAGCTAAAGTAAAATGGCAGGTGCCTAGAAGAGCATTTGACTAGCAAACACAAGGCCCTGAGTTCAAACTCCAGAATAGCACCCCAAATATATAGACCAATACGTGTATATAAGTATCGATCTGTGTGTATTGCTGCTTTAAAATTAGAGCTTTGTAAAGAGGAAGAAAGACAAAAGTAGAAACTAGAAAACAAGAAAAATGAATGATAAAAATAAAGACTGGATATTGTGGGCATAAATTTTCCCGTGAAATATGTTCCATGTGTCTCTGTTTTACTTACTAGCCTTTTTTCTCTGGAATTAAATTGTATGCATCTGCTTGTATTTTTCATTGAAGGTAAGGGGATGAGGAAAGTAGTCTGTTTGCTCTTCATTGGTCTAAAAGCTTATTACAGAATACAGTGCCTTTTCTCAGTGCAGTGGGCTATTTTCTAGTACATCAATGTTGCATGAAGTTTTGAAGGTATAGAAATAGATTTGTTTTTCCTTCTCTTGTTCAAGAACAACAATCTGAATTTTCAAGTTTTGACAAGAATGACAGCAGAGGCCTGGAAGCCATCTCCAAGCGCCTCTCAGTTGTGTCAAGAGTTCCCTTCACAGAAGAGCAGCTTTTCAGCATTTTTGATATCATACCAGGACTGGAGTACTGTGAAGTTCAGCGGGATGCTTACTCGAGTTACGGTAAAACAGTGTCCAAGTTGCTTTTATTTTTGCTGTGTTGTGATAAAATGGCTTCCGTAACTCTCTGGGAGTATATCTTTTATAGAAAATCACTTAAAAACATTTTTAGTTTGTTTTGTGTCAGTGCTAGGGCTTGAACTCAGGGTCTTGATGTTGTACCTGAGCTTTATGTTCAAGGTTAGTGCTTTATCGCTTGAGCCATAGCCATGTTTCGGGCTTTTTTTTTTTCCTTGTACTTTATTGGAAGTAAGAGTCCCATAGACTCTCCTGCCCAATCTGGCTTTGAACCAAGATCCTCAGATCTCAGTAGTTAGGATTTACAGGCAAGAATACCACCAACACCTGGCTTTAAAAAATGTGTTAGCTTCCACAAAATAGAGACTTGTATTAAATATTTTATTTTTTATTATTTATGTTGGTCATGGGGTTTTAACTCAGAGCCTAGGCAGTGTTTCTGAGCTTTTTTGCTGAAGGATAGTGTTTTACCATTTTGAGATATAGTTCCATTTCTGTTCTTTTGGGTGGTTAATTAGTGGTAGGAGTCTCATGGACTTTTCCTGCTTGGGCTGGCTTCAAGCCACAATCCTTAGATCTCAGCGTCCTAAGTAGCTAAGATTATAGGCATGAGACACCAGTGCCTAGCAAAATAGAAATTTTCTATTTCTAGTTGTATAACAAAAGCATCTCATAATGGTAAATAGAATTACAAAATTCTCAGTTTTCTCCTCCGTCCTTCCTACCCCTTTCTTGCCTTTGTCATAAAAAATTGCTTTTTCTGTTTAGTTCAAACATCCACATGCCCTGCCTCCATCTGTCCTTCTGGTTATCAAAACAGAGTTCTCATATCTGCCACTTGAAACTAGCTAATTATTTAGACTTATTATTTTAGTTTTATGTGTGTGTTGAGCTTTGGGTTTTTTTTTTTTTTATTAGAGCTTTTTGTTAGTGGAAGCACAGTACAATGGAAAAAGTTTACTATTCCTTTTACATCAGTCTTGGATTCAAATCCCAGCAGACATTGGCAAATTGCTCACTGTCTGTAACCTCTCCTTTGTTCATCGTCTCATCTTTCTATCTTTGTTCATCACATCTGTGTTCATATCCCAGCTCCGTGGAGCCAGTGATACATAGCAATACCTATTCCTGAAATAGAAAAAAACAGGATTATTAATCCCCTCTTTACAAGAGATAGGTCAGAATTAGAAGCATACCTAATTGTAAAATACCTAATTGGAGACCTAGCCTGTAATGGGTGCTCAGTAAACCTAAGTTTTGTTCCTTTGATTTTTACAGAGTTAGAGTTGAGGAATGATATAAAGAAATCATGCTTCCAGGGCTATAGGTGGACCTAATTTAGTCCTTTTACAGTGACATCTTGAGAAGTGTCGACTGACAGACCTGAAGTGCACTGCCTTCACACAGATACCCCGTGTCCTCACTGTTCCTTACCCCACACTCCTGTTGTAGTACAGCTTTCCACATAAACCTCCTTGAGATCATTTCCAAACAGAACCCAATCTTGATTTATCTAGGCAGTTCTTACCTAGTATGTTGAAATATATTTGTTCTTCCACTTGCTATATTATTTTCCTAGTTAGATGTGTCTGATACATGTATGTCCTTGGAGCCAGGCAACGTGGCTCACACCTGTAATTCTAGCCACTCAGGAGGCTTAACATCTGAGGATTGCAATTCAAAGCCAGCTATGGTAGAAAAGTCTCTGTGAGACTCTTACCTCTAATTAACCACTCAAAAACCAGAAGAGGAGCTGTGGCTCATAGTGGTAGGATGGTAGTGGCAGCCTTGAGCAAAAGAGCTCAGGGAATAGTGCCCAGACCTTGAGTTCAAGCCCCACACCAGACCAAAAAAATATCATTGCGTGATCTTTCATCATATAGTTAAAATCCCATTTTAATCATTTTATATAGTCAGTGTTTTTCTTCTGTAGTGGGTTATATTATGAATGTATCGTGAAGCTCCTGGGCTTTCCTTATCTTTAGCATCTCTCTTTTAAGAAATATGTTCCCATAGCTGAAATCTCCTAAATGCCTGTGATCTTTTCACTTAGGGTGAGGTAGTGAGATTATGACTTTGAGGCCAGCTGGCAGCCAGAGCTACATGGCAAAGCATCTTTTTTTTTTTTTTAGTCAATATTCTAAAATTAATTAGAACAGGGCTGGGAGCACAACCTACTGGTAGAATGCCTGCCTAGCATGCACCAACAATTCTTTGGTACCACATATGTAGAAAAAAGCTGGAATTGGTGCTGTGGCTCAAGTGGT
The DNA here is from genome assembly GCF_031878675.1 of Megascapheus bottae. NCBI lineage: Eukaryota > Metazoa > Chordata > Mammalia > Rodentia > Geomyidae > Megascapheus > Megascapheus bottae. Next base: position 6,234,009 of record NC_143520.1, on the reverse strand, counting down.
AGGGCTCAAGCCTTGAGAAAAGCCCAAGGGAAGTGCTTAGGCCCTGAGTTCAAGCCCCAGGACTGGCAGTAAATAAATAAATAATTAATTAATTAATAAAAAATTAATTAGAACGTATACCAATATTCCATTGTTCTTAAAAGTTACTATATGTCCATTCTTAACTAAAATTTCATCTTCATTTCACTTTCTAAAAATTCAGCATCACACATATATTTAGCAATGTTGTTTTCTGATGCATTTGAGTTGTATCTAATGGCACTTTTTAGTGGTGTTATAATGAGGGTTCTGTATTGTTTCACCTTTGGAGTACAGCACAACACAGGTGTTATGGATTAAAAGGCTTTCTTCTTCATTTCTGCATTTTCTCTATTATAGGCCATGGAGTGGTTCAGTATTTTAATGTAGCATCAGCTATATATGCAAAGTACAAATTGCATGGATTTCAGTATCCCCCCGGGAACCGGCTGGGTGTTAACTTCATTGATGATGGAAGTAATGCAACAGAGTAAGTACCATTCTAGGAGTGCCTAAGCCAAGCTTCAGGTGCTCACGATGGTGACTGGACAGAAAAATACAGGAAACAATTGACTTCCCAGGTGAGGAAGTCACGCAAAACAAGTTACTGTTCAGAAACTTTCTAAATTATCAGTTATTGTCTCCAGTCTCCTTAGAAAAATGGCATCACAGATGGTAGCTTCACAACTTGCATCCATGGTCTGGAATAACCCAAGTCAGCAGCAATTACTGGTAAGTTGGTAAGACTTTAACCTTTCTAATATGGTCAAGACACTGTAAAGTAAACATAAACTGTGTATATTACATAAATAAGAAAATATCCAAAGCAATAGTTGAAGATCACATTGTAACATGGCACGTGTGTCTTGAGTTCTCTAAAAAAAAAAAAAAAAAATCCCTGAAAAAGATGCATTGCCTATGAGTATCTGATCAAAGTATTTATTGAAGTGAAAAAAAGAAATCACTGAAATATTGTTCTTTTTTCTTTTCTTTTTCTCCCTTTGCTCCTAACTCTTGGATAGCAATTTGGAGGAAGTTCTGGATCACAGTTGCCTCAAATCCAGACAGATGTTATCCTCCCATCATGCAAAAAAAAAGTCCCCCCGGAAACTCCTGTGAAAGAAAGACTTTTTGTCGTGTTTAATCCTCATCCTTTACCTTTAGATGTACTAGAGGATATATTTTGGTAAGATTTAAGTTCTACAAGATTACATGTTTTTGAGTATAACTACTTTAACAGGTAACGTAAGCATCTTCAAGTCTGGAGAGCTGCCTGTATCTAACTCCTATCAATAGACATGATTTGTTCCATGATCTTAAAGACTACATTCGAATGTTCTTTTCCAGTTTATTGGAGAGTATGGTGGTTAAAGAGGCCTAAGCCATGCCTAAAAACTGAAGCGTTTGTTCTGACCTCGGAGGCATCAGGGAATGGTTGAAGGGATTGTTAGGGAGTGACTGATCACATTTTTCTTTGGAAAGATCACTCAGAAGTCAGAGTACAAAATGGATTATAGAGGAGCAAGTCAGGAGGCAAGGAGGTAGAAAAAGATAATGGCATCTGATTGAGGAAAGAGACCTGAGCAAGAACAAAGAGGAATGGGCAATGTTGGCAGGTGTTTACAGGGTAAGATTGACACGAAATGGCTGTTAGATACCAAAAGAAGAAAATGTCAGGTGAGCCTCATGTTTTAGAACTGAGCAACAGTATTTATCTGTTTCAGCTTATGTTTTTACTTTATTTCAGTCGTTTTGGTAACTTGATCGAAGTTTACCTTGTGTCAGGAAAAAATGTGGGGTATGCCAAGTTTGCTGACAGACTAAGCGCTAATGACGCCATTGCTACTTTACATGGCAAGATCCTGAATGGGGTCAGACTAAAAGTTATGCTGGCAGATTCCCCAAGAGAAGAGTCTAACAAACGGCAACGGACTTACTGATTCTTGAGGTAAGACCTTCCTAATCGGATCTTGAAAACATACCAGCTAACTAGCAAGGGGAATATATGTAATTATATTATTTAATTGTAGACTTTGTTTATTTTGAAGATTTTGAAACTAAAAGCATTTAAAATTTTACTGAGAAAAACACAATGGGTTCTGTTATTTTTCCTTACAAAATGATTTTTAAACTTAAATTATGCCAACTTTAAAAATGTTTTTGTCATTTACTGGAGAAATATTTTTACTCCAATTTCAACTTAGAAAATTAATTTTTTTATCTTGTAAATATTTTAGATTCTAAGACTTGGATTTTTTGCTATATGTTTATGTACATTAACATTGAAGTATTTCTAAAGGATTTTAGCTGGAACAGTTGATGTCTTGAGTTATGAACTGAGGTAACTTTTTGAAAGTTTTTATAAAGAATGTTTTGATTTCTTACTAATAAAATGTCAAAAAAGCAGTATAAAATAATACATGTTTCTTGGGCTTTTCACATCTAAATGCTGATGTTTTCTGGATTTATATTTATAACTTTGTACATTAAAAGTATATGTTCAGAAAATATTCCTGTGTGTATGTATGTGCTTTTATTTAAACCCTGATCATAGATTAAAAAAAAAATCTCATAAATAGTGATACATACAACCAGATGAATTTTTCTTCCTACTTACTCTAGTTTTCCAGAATCAAACTTTTTTTTTTCTGTGACAGATTAAATCTCTGAGGTTTGAGAAAAATGTTCTTTAGACTTCTTTAGTTCTGTACATGAATCCAAGATTCAGAGGAAACTGGATTTCTTATTTCCTACACACATAAGCCATTCAAGTCTACTGCAAGTCAAATCCCTTTCTCTTTTCCCTGAAGGTTTTCTTTCTGATCAATGATGTGAGGTAGAAAATATGAGACTATGTCCCCTCAGGTTCACTGTTAATGAGCAAGTCAAGTGGTTAATTCTTCCTTCCTATAAGAAATGCAGGTGGCAATGCAATGGACCTGATGGGCCCATTATGAATAATCCTACTTGTAAAATGTTTTAATGACAAGATCCAATGTCATTCCATTCTACAGTGTTAGTAGTTTAGCCATATAGGCTATATAGGGAGAGCTTGTCTATAAAGTAGAGAAAGAGAATATTTGACAAATAGATCTGTGTTAGAATTCCAGCTCTGATACTTGTTATAATTGGGCGGGTCTCTTCACCTTTCCGGCGGGTCTCTTCACCTTTCCCAGGCCTTGTTATTTGTTTCTTGTTTGTTTGTTTTTTTGTTTTTTTACCAGTCCTTAGCTTGAGCTCAGGGCCTGAGCACTGTCCTTGGACTTTCTCAAGGCTAGAGCTCTATCACTTGAGCCTCAGCACCACTTCCGGCTTTTTTCTATGTATGTGGTACCGAGGAATCGAACCCGGGTCTTCATGCATGCTAGGCAAGCACTTTAACCACTAGGCCAAACTCCCGGCCCCAGGCCTTGTTATTTGTGTGTTTTTCACTCCCTAAAGTACTTGAGAGGTGATGAGATAACAAAATTCCTTGGAAAATGAAAGAAAAAACTTGGTGAACTGAAACATGTTTAGGGCTTTGAGATGTCATATTTTCCAAAATAATGACTGCTAAATTACCACAAACTAAAAGGATAATGGAACAAAACTGCCAGCTGGTTTGTTAAGAACTAAGCTTTCTACTACCACCTCATTACTCTGCGTAGTAATGCGACTCTATCAGTTTCCCACATTAAAGGATATACGTGGCTGGTCATTAAAATAGAAATCTCATTATCCCTGTAATAGAGATTTTCTTCCTTTTGGTACATTAAACAAACATTTTGGCCTGGTGTGGTGCCTCTCTACTCTAGTAGTAGCTACTTGGAAGGCTGAGACTCAAGAGTGTAGGGGAATCTAGGAAAATGAGACCTTTTCTCAATAAATAAAATAATTTGTTTTAGGATTCAAAAGATAATATGATAGACATTCCTAAATTTTATGTGATTGTAACTGCTTGGTATGGGAGGTGCAGTTTATGTCTTTGGTGTCAAGAGAACACAAACAATTCATGAATGCTAGTTCCTTTTGTTTCTAAGGAATAAATAAGCCTCGCCTAAGAAACAGAAGAAAAAAAAAGCTGGCTTTGGAATGTAATGTTGAAAATATTTGACATCTGTACCATGTACAAAGTATATTTCTATTTGAGGAAAATGGTTTTAGTATTTTAGGGCATCTGATTTTTTATAATCACAGCGTTTTCCTTCTAGAAATTCAGTACCTGCTTACATCATCATTCTGAGTAAGTGTGGTTTTCTTTATTTGGGAACACCTATAATTAAATAGGTTAGTTATCTTGAAATAAAAGAACAATTTCTCTATTGCAAATCTCTGCTAGGAGAGCCCAAAGTTTCTACTGATTATGACAAATGAGGGAAACCTTTGAGCCTAAGTTCCTTTAAGTCTGGCTTACTTCACTTAATATGATTTTTTCTAAGTCTTTCCATTTCCTTACAAATGGGGCAATGTCATTCTTTCTGACAGCAGCATAGAATTCCATAAGCCATATAATGAATGATTGTTGTTCTTAAGGTACTATGTTATCTCTCATCTCTTTTGCTATCCCTTGGTTATCTCATATTGTTATAGTATCTCACTTTGTTACCTGATATATCAAACATATTTGTATTTGGCTATTTGAAATTGGATAGGGAACGGGGGAAAACAAGATGGGGGGGGGTCGGGGGGAGGGAAATGGGGACCAAGACATGTGAAAGGGTATCAATGTATGGGAATTAATGCACCATCTATCTGGCAAATATCATGTAAGCCTTCTATTAATTACAATAAAAAATATATAAAAAAACAATTTCTAATATTTTAGGCATACTATACAATAGCTATTTCATTTCAGGTGATGATTTTCATATTGTATTGTGTTCTTTCTACAGAACAAAGACTAAGTAATGACATGACCCTCAGCTGACTGACTGAAAATGTGACTGGACGCACTCCCTGTGGACAGTTGACAGCTTTTTTTTTTCTCCCCCCATTTTTCTTTCTGGTAGTCTGCACAACATTGTTTTATCTTGGAATCAGGGATTGCTGAGGTGTATTTTTTTAATCAATACATTAATGCTAAAACTACTACAGTAGCTGTTTCTTTGAGCAGTATGTTGTGATGTGTAGAAGAAATAAAGTTTTCCCAGAGTAATATGTTGTTATGTGTAGTAAAATAAAGGTTTATTTTGCTTAATCAATTCATGACTTATTTATGTGAGACAGGAATTAAAAAGATTTATGATGTTTAGAATTTGGCAACCTTATTTTATTGATTTTGAGATGCATATTTCTTCACATTTTAATATTGTATAAATGGAACTGTCCGGTTATTGGTTGTATCATAGTGTACTTGACAATCTATTTTGCAATGAAACCTAAAGGAACTTCATTCGGTCGGTTGCACCACAGATTCAATAAATAATAACCATTCCTCTTCCATCTACACGTGCAGATTAACTTGTAGTCTTAAGACAAAGGCCAAAAGATATCATTAGAAATGTTTTGTGCTATATATTCATAGTTATATCAAAATCAGCAAGTGTGGTAAATTTAGGTTTAAAAAAAAAAAATGGGCTAGGAGTTTGGCCTAGTGGTAGAGTGCTTGCCTAGCATGCACGAAGACCCGGTTTTAATTCCTTGGTACCACATACATAGAAAAATCTGGAAGTGGTGCTGAGGCTCAAGTGGTAGAGTTCTAGCCTTGAGAAAAATCCAAGGACAATGCTCAGGCCCTGAGCTCAAGCCCAGAACTGGCAAAAAAAAAAAAAAAAAAAAAAATTGTTATCTTCCCAGATAAGACTTAACTGAGAATTGGATACTGTGTCTTTCTCTGGGGCAAAGGGTATATTTAAAAAAATAATTCTGATGCTCTCCTTAGAAATGAAGCACTGAGTGAGGTCAGTTGAGAATTCGTGCATCACCAGATAAATTTATTCCTCCCAAACTCATTTACAGCACACATTGTTTTCCCAAGTTAGAATTAAATTGAGCTTTCTTCAAGTAATGCTAGTAATCCAGTCTTAGGTAGTTAATCTATATCAAGTAGTAAATTTTAATTATATCAAGAGCTTGCAACCTATTCCCCAAGTCCTTTGTACCTTTCATTAGTCCTAAAATATTTTGGTGATAACAGGGTATTATTGGTTAATACTAAATTGAGATAAAACCTGATACCTTACTGATGATTTTTGATTTCTCATGTTTAGCTATCCCTTCTTACCCTCCAAATTTTCTGTTTGGGTCCTGTAATCTTGCGCTCTCCATTGAACATGTTAGGTGAGGTATCCAGAGCCAGCAAATAGTTGTGGTATCAGCAGGATTTCTCAGTTACGTTTATTTCTTTGAGTCTTTTCTATAAACTCTGAAGTAGTTTATATAATTCCTCTACCTATGAAACACCTAACTTTTTCAGTGTTTTTTTTCTTTACCATGACATAGCTTCATAAACCAGGCTTATTTTGGCCTCGGTGCACACTTGGTCTTTTGATGCTCTCAATCATTTAGCTTCAACTTTTTCTGTCTTTTATAATTAGTCCCTAAAATTTTAGTTTTAAAGACCAGTAAGTTATGTCTTACTTAAAATAAGGAAGTGCAAGAACCCGAGAAGTAACATGATGCTTATTTTGTCACCTAAATGTTTCCTTCTCAGATGTAGGCACTTGAGGCATAAAAACATATGTCAGTTGTTAAAATCACCAACATAGTTGGTTTTAGTCATAGACTTCATTTTTAAGGATTACAAAGATAGCACAATTCAATAAAACATTCAAGTATATAGCTAAAATAATAAATGGCACTTAAAGCCTGGAGGCTGGGAGTTTGTCCTAGTACTTGCCTACCATGCACAAAGACCTGGGTTCCATTCCTCAGTACTACATATATAAAAAAGCCAGAAGTGGTGCTGTGGCTCAGTGGTAGAGCATTAGCCTTGAGGAAAAGCCCAAGGACAGTGCTCTGGCCTTGAGTTCAAGCCCCAAGACTGGAACTAAATAAATAAAATGAAGCCTGGTGTAAAATTCCTTGAAAACTTCTGAAGACAGGTCTTGTATGTTAGATATCAGATGTGGAAAAACAGCTATCAAATTTGCTACTTTAGGTGTAGCCTAAACTATATTCCTTAATATATGAGAAAGAAATTTGCAAAGCCAAATGTACAGGTTTCATATCACTAGATAAAAAGTTAACGAAATTTCCACCTATCTAAAAGCTTGACTTTTCTGTTTTCTTCTATGTGGTTTAGCTAGGGTCCTGTTTAGTATTAAGAGCAAAACTATAAAATACAAAGAAGAGATTTTGCCACTAGGTGGTGATAAGTGTCACTCAATTGAAGTGTAGTTTTCCAAGGTTACTAGACACTGAGTCTGACATGATGGGATTTGTTCTGCCTGAACCCATAGTTGTTAAGACTATATGCCAGTGAGACTAACCTGAGCTGTTTGTTTAAAACCTTTCAATGCACTAAGCAGTTGTGATAAGATAGTCGTTGGCATTTACTTTGTGATACACACAAATTATTGTAATGTGTCATGATGATTATAAGACTCTGAAAAGCCCACCAGTGAAATATGGAAGTATTTCTTTCTACCTTGGACATTTTAAGATTTAAATAAAATTTGTTACTTTCTCAAGTTAGCATCTGTAAGAAACTGAAAAATAGCCAGGCAGTGTTAGTTCACACCTATGATCCTGCTCAGGAGGCTTATATCTGAGGATCATGGTTCAAAGCCAGACAGGCAGAAAAGTCTCTTGAGGAAAAACCTGAGGAAATAGGCTAAAAAATTACACCTGAACCCTGAGTTCAAGTCTCAGGACTGGCAGCAAAAAGAAGGGAGAAACTGAGGACCTGAGTCTTGCTTAAAAGAATATGTGCAATTTGTTTTACCAATTAAAAAATTTAAATATTTGAAACTTTCCTCAGTATTACTTGCAGTCTATATTTTATGTATCATTTTTTCCATGTAGTGTCAATATTGAATGGTTTCTTACTAAAGAATACATTTGAACATGTTAGATTTTTCTCTATTAAAATTTGTTGTGATCATCATTAAAAACCTAATGACTTTTCTCATTAAAAAATAATATGTGCGGGTCTAGGAGTTTGGCCTAGTGGTAGAGTGCTTGCCTAACATGCACGAAAACCCGGGTTCAACTCCTCGGTATCACATACATAGCAAAAAGCCGGAAGTGGTGCTGAGGCTCAAGTGGTAGAGCTCTAGCCTTGAGAAAGTCCAAGGACAGTGCTCAGGCCCTGAGCTCAAGCCCAGGACTGGCAAAAAAAAAAAAAAAAAAAAAGAATATGTGCATACAGGCATTATGTGATTTTAGTAGAGGTCAAACAAAGGTCATCTGTATTAGATAATAAATTTTCATAACTGAATTCTAATAAATGGATTGTATTATTTCCTTTTCCAGAAACAGTACTTCAAGAACACATGGATCTTGGGAATTGAAGGTAGGACCACTGCTAGAGAACCAGATAGAAATATTTAGTGAGACTATGAAGTTGCAATTCATTTAATGAAGAAATCATGCTTTTTGAGATGAGTAAATGGGAGAAAAGACTGCCTTGAGAAAATCCAGCTGTTTATTGAAAAACTGGATGACTATTTTGAGTGGTTATTGCAGATACAGGAAATTATTGTGCTTGTCATGTATGAATTGCAGCTCATATCCCAAAGTCACAGACCAGGTGGGCTGTGATATACAAGAATACCCATGGCAGCATCAAATAGGAAAAAACAAAACAAAAAAGCCTGTTATAGAAATTAGGTTAGGACAATGAACACTAGAAGTAGTTTCTACTAAATAAAGGGGTTCGAGATGGCACCTTTTAAAGTGGTTGGCTGAAAATTAATATTGAAACAGCTCATTAGTAAAGCAAGATGACAGCTTTCTATTATAATGTCATGTGTAAGAAGCTGGCCTGGTAATTTAAGGCAGTTATTTCAAGTTCTGTCAGAACAGGTCAATTCTACATTGCTTGCTTGCTTGCTTTCTCTCTCTCTCTCTCTCTCTCTCTCTCTCTCTCTCTCTCTCTCTCTCTCTCTCTCTCTCTCATCTTCAAGTCACTGTACAAGGAGTTTCAATTGAATAAATGAGTCTATGAGTAGAATGCATCTTGATTGTGTCATCTTTTCCATCATTCTTCCCCATCTCTCCCAACCCCACCCACCTTCTCGAATCATTCTACATTTTTTAGCCAGTTGTCCCGAAGCTGTACTATTGGGGAGACTTGCCTTAGCTATGAAAACTATAGTTGGCATCCACCTGAACCGCAGAAGCAGAATTACTGTGGCACAAAGACTTATGAATACATCTGGCCACTTTAGAATACTTGGAGTGAGGGAGGAAGTCTTTCCAACTTCTTTGCCCTGAGAACTTTGAATGCAGTGCAAGGCAGCCTCTCACCTCTTCTGCCCTAGGGCCTCCTGCTGTTCCTGGGAGACCAAATGTTCCAGCATACTAGGCTTGAACAGCAGCACCCAGGTAGTAAGTAAAACCATAGGGATAATTGCCCTGAAATTGGCTTAGACAAATGTAAACACATTGAGAAATAAGAACATAAATAGGCAAGATGTTTGAACCAGAAAGCCAAGAAAGATTAGAGACATGGCTCAAGAAGTAAACAAATTTTCTTTTGGGAAAAGAAAGGAAAATTGTAAAGAAATACTAAAACATGGTTTTCAACAATGTAAGTTGAAAGTTTAAAAATATCTTAAATCTTAATATTAAGTGTCCAGTCATACTAGTCATCAAAGAAAGAAACTATAGTAAGTAAGATATCTTTGTAGAGGTATGAAAAACAAAAACTAAGATTGACCTTACTAAATGTCCACGGATGTGTTACAATAGTAACTGCTAATAAGATTGTAAATTGTCTCAAGTACTTTAGAAAATATGTTACTGAGATTTCTGAAAGTTGGAACAGGCATATGCTCTCAGCAGTTTCACTCTGAGGATATATCCAGCAGAGATGAGTGCCTATGTTTACCAAAAGACATGTAAAGATGTCCCTAGATCTGGTAATAGTACTATAGTACATGCCTGTAATTTTAGCAGCCAGGAGCCAGAGGCAGAAAGATCTTGAGTTTAAGGCCAGACTGACAGAAGGAGTAAGGGAGGGAAAAGAAGAAAGGACAGAAGGAAAGAAGGGTGGAAAAGAAAAAAGTCTTTATCATTAATCATAATAGCCTCAAATTAGAAACAACTTCAGGGTTCATCCCACATGAATGGGATGCTCTGTAGGCTAACTTGCTTCATGTAAGTTTGAGTGAATCTCATAATGAACAAAAGAAACCGACCAAAGAGAATCTGTTTATCACATGACACTACCATGGTAGTCCAGCAGCAGGTGACAAGTAACTCACAGAAAAGAGATGGAAAAGTGAGATGTAAGAGTCCCACTTACAGAATCCCAAAACAAGCAAAGGGGAACCAGAAAAGGACACAAAGGAGGTGCAGGTTACGCCTAAGGTAAGACCTCATATGACCTCAATCCTCTGGCCTAACCTCCCAAGTGCTGAGATTATAAGCATGTACAACCATGTTCCAGCTTTATTCCAAAAAATTGTAATGAGTTGTATAACCCCAGAATAAACAAGGGACAAGAGCAAATAGCAGTTTCTTCTTAGAGGAAAAAGAAGGAGATAAGGAGTAAAATCCTTTATATATTTTAATAAAGAAAATGGAAGTTTACTCTGCTTTTTATTCTGAAAATTAAATGAAGGATTAAAATCCTTTTAAAATCTAAGATGACTAATAATAAAATCAGTAACAAATGTCTCAACTTTCAAATTCCCGAAATACAAAAAGTGAAATTATGCACATGATTAAACTCAGGAGAAAAATACATAAGACAAAACTGTGTAAATTGCTTACAGTGTTAAAAGGGAGCCATTTGCTTCTGCCAGACATACCTGGTACTGAAGGTACCTCAGGTACAATTTAAAGGAAAAAGGAGAAGGCTCACAGGACTGTTCACCCATAAAACCACAATCAATAGTAAAGAAAACAGCCCCTACCATTTACATGCCATGTATTATAGGATTGAGGTACAAGGGCCTTCATAGAGTGGAGAGAACCATAACTTGTTCTGTGAACTATCAACATAGATCAACTGAGGAGAGAGGTTATCTTCAAAAATGAACAAAGAAACCTACTGCTGGTGGCTCACACCTGTAATTCTAGCTACTTGGGAGGCTGAAATCTGAGAATCTCAGCTTGAAGCTAGCCTAGGCAGGAAAATCCATGAAACTTTTATCTCCAATTGACTACCAAAAAACGAAGTAGAGCTGTGGCTCAAGTGGTAGAATGCACACCTTGTGCAAAACAGCTCAGGGACAGCACTGAGGCTCTGTTTTTACACCTCAAAACTAGCATGTACGTGCATGCACGCACACACACACACACACACACACACACACACACACACACACACAAGAAAATTGGTGTGAGTAGAAAAAAGCTACAACTTTTTTTCTCCAAAGAAATAGCTTGTACATAATCAATTAGCTATGTTAGAATGGAGGCATGGGAGTTCCAGAGATGTCTGTTAGCTTCTATGTACCAGATAACTTAGAATATTGATCACAGGATAAAGATTCAAACTGTACAGTGGCTCATGTCTATAATCCCAGGTCTTTGGGAAGCAGAAATCACGGAGTGTCAGTAAAGGTCGGCCTAGGAAAGACTTTATCAAGAAGTCACCTCAATAGCTGTGCGAAGCGCTATTGTCAGGAAGATGTATGAATGACTGAAAACATGCAGTACAGGACAGGAATTGGCTAGAGCAAATGTAGCCTTCCGCAGGAATCATTGAACACAGCAGATAGGCTCCCAGGGAGAGGTACACTAATGCTAATTTTAAAAACCTGAAGATTGTGAAATATAAATGCTCTTTTCAACTATTACTTGAAACATTTGTTTCAATCTTCTTCAGAAACATAGAAGATTCACTCAAGAGTTAGGAAATCTAAAAATCACTAACTAAAAGAAAAAAACCCTCGGTGAAAATAAACTATCTTCTTCAAGGACAAAATGATGAAGATGCACATTTTACTTTGGATAATGAAAGGGGGGCAATTAAAATCAACTCTCTAAGCCATATACCAGTGGATCATGATTATAATCCTACCTACTTAGGAGGCTGAGAGCTAAGGCTCAAGATCAGAAACTAGCCTGTGCAGAAAAGTCCATGAGACTCATTTCCAGTTAACCACCAAAAAGCCAGAAGGTGGGGTTGAGTGAAAAAGCCAAACAAGCAGGAGACCCTGAATTCAAGCCCTACACACACACACACACACACACACACACACACACACACACACACACACACACACACACACACACAAAGAAAAAACAGTAATAAAGCCTATATATTCTTTGGCTATATATTCTTATATAACTGTGCAAACAAATCTAAGTAAAATATTAGAAAATACAAACAGCATGCTCAAAGAACTGTTAGTCACTGTCATGTATTTTTTATCCTTGGATGAGACAACAATTCCCATTAGGCAAAAGCCATTAATAAAATCCATATCTTAATAGGACCACAGCAAGCTATTTTCCCACACTGATTCTTACCAAATCTTGTAATCATGCAAATGCCATGAGCTGTTTGGATTGTCTCTGCCTTACTTGTGTGGTTATAGTCACTAGCTGCAGGGGTGGATTAACCTTTGTATAGAAAAACCAGTATCCTACCCTTACCCACAACTATGTGGCAGCTCTACAACAGAGAAGGCATGTTAATTGAGGCACAATGTTTCAAACTGACTCTTAGAAATACAGTTCTATTGATTGAGCCCTTAGTTTTGCTGGGAAAGGGAGCGGTCAGGCACTAGCTAATTGTTTTTTATTAAAGAATGTATTAACATTGATTTGTACACATTTCAAATGACATATTTAACAAACGAGTATTCAAGAAGGGAATCTCTGGCACTTAGATTTTAGAACATAATTGAAATTAGGCTGAGGATTTGTATGTCATAAATACATGTTAATCTAACATTATGTCTATAGAGTCACATTTTTTTTTTTGCCAGTCCTGGGCTTGAGCTTAGGGCGTGAACACTGTCCTTGGACTTTCTCAAGGCTAAAGCTCTACCACTTGAGCCTCAGCACCACTTCCGGCTTTTTTCCATGTATGTGGTACCGAGGAATCGAACCTGGGTCTTCGTGCATGCTAGGCAAGCACTCTACCACTAGGCCAAACTCCCGGCCCTAGAGTCACAAATTTTTATGTCTATGTAGTTGTGTTTATATTTCCAATACCATGTCCATAGCATTGGGTATGTGAATCATGAGTCCTTGCGCTTGTAGTGTTTGGATCTAATAGCCACATATTAAGGATACCATGTGCCTTTTGTTCCTTTGGTCTTGACTTGTCTTACTCAACATGATTCGCTAGATTCATCCATTTCCCTGTGAATGTCATTATTTTATTTTGTCTATTGGCTATGTAGAATTCCATTATATATATATATCACATTTTTTTAATCCATTCATCTCCAGTAGGGCATCTGGATTGTTTCCATTGCCTGGCTATTGTAAATAGTACTAGCTAATTGTTTTACACATATCAGAAAACCCTAAGAGGTAAGTTTTGCTTTCATTTTATTTTACTTATTTTGTAATGCCGAGGCTTGATCCCAGGGCCTTGTATATGGTAGGCCTTACTACTGAGATTCAGCCCTGTGGTAGGAGTACAATTTTATTAACATGCAGCTGATATGCTAATGAAGTCACACAGCTAGGGACAGAGAAGCTGGGCTTCAGTTCCAGTCTAGTGATCACACACGGATACCTGTGGTGATCATGAAGATGGCAGAAACTACCACACACAACTTGACTGTTTTACAGCCCATGTGTGATAGCATGGAGACAATGCTTACTGTTTAGCGAGAGCAAGCTGGATACCAAATTGCAAGTAGAGGAGGCTGAGAATGTGGCTTAGTGACAGAGTGCTTGCCTACCATGCATGAAGCCCTGCCTTGGATTCCTCAGTACCATATAAATAGAAAAAGCTAGAGGGGACACTGTGGCTCAAGTGGTTGAGCAGAAGGAGCTCAAGAACAGTGCCCAGGCGATGAGTTCAAATTGCAGGAAGAGTTTAGAATGTTTTAAAGTTAGAATGAGTAACTACATGAGCGGTTGTTTTTCACACTATTGGCTAATTTTTCTTGGGTGAGTATTATATAGTTTTTTACAATCAAGAAGAACACTGTCCCCTAGTAGGTTGTAAACTTTTGTAAACAAAGCCTTTGTTCCATTCCTATAGCTTTAAACCTTGCTGTTCACCTAAATACATGATAATTAAAAAAATATCCTGTGTATGTCTCCTGCTGATATTTCTTAAGCCAGTCTATATTCTCTATTGTGTTATATATTACTCTATATATTATATATTTCAACCTAAGCTCTTATTTGGCTCAAAAACGGTGCTAATGTTCATTTTAATTGTATGATCTTATTTATTTAATATACTCCTATTAGGGCCAAATTCACAGTTTATGTCCAGATCACAATGATTTTGAAATAACAGGTAATATTTGCTACTCTTACTTTATCACCACTATTGTAGGCACTGTAAAAATCTATCTACATATGACTACAAAAGTACTGTGATGCCCAAGGAAATGACCCCTGCCAGGTTTCATGGGACACAGATAACAGTGCTGAGATAACAGTGCTAAGGAAGGCCATGGGCCCTTCCTTAGATTCACATACTTATTTCACCCACTTCCATTTCTTTTTAAGAAAGAAGAATTAAAATTGTAATTCTATAAATAGGGCAGGCAATGAAGAGATAAGTTTAGTCCATTGTATGACTTCTTGAAAGAGTGAGGTGAGAGGAGAAAATGAGAAAGTTATGTCTGGGAAGAAGTAAAAGAGAGGTTTACAGATAGCAGAAAAAGAGCAAGGCTCATGGTTTTGGGGTCTTTTGGCTTCTTTTATTAAACCTTTGTTTTACAAATTGACTTAACGAATAAATTATTGAGCACCTTTGTACAGGGTACAAAAGGCACAACAGTCAGGGGGAAAAATAAAAAGATAGCTTGCCTTTATGGAGCTTAGTATAATTGTCATGTGGTCTCAGGTACCACTTGAGTAAGTCAGGCTGGCACTTCCCAAACCTGTCAGCATTAAAGGATTAACCAGAATGAATTCGCCTTTTCCTTTTCATCTTCAATTTGTCCACACCAGTTCTCATTTTAAATATTTGTAGGGATTTTGTTATGGCCTTGGAGACTAAAATTATGTTGCAATGCTCAGGTCAGATTCACTCAATGTTGACAAATGCACACAGTGTTAATTCACACTCAAGGCCATTTGGTGATTCTCTGTTTCTGTTTGTCTTGCAAGCCTAGGCACTGTCTCTTCAAGGATGTTTACATAGTGAACATATTTGAAAGATAACATCTCCCTCTGGAGCAAAAGGCAGGTTTGTTTACTATTCTGTATGAAAAGATATTATCTCCTTCCAGGACAAAGGGAAGCCTATTTACTACTTTTTTTTTTTTATAAAAGAATGTGGTTCCTTGTGTGATTGTTGTTCTTAATGTACTATGTTATGTCTCTTCTCTTTTTTTGCCCTTTGGTTAATCTCATATTATTACTGACTTTGTTACTGGTATATTATATATATATATATGTTTATTTGTTTATTTGAAATAGGAAAGGGAAAGGGGAAACAAGATGATTGGGAGGAGGTGGGGGAAGGAAATGGGGACAAAAACATGAGAAGGGGTATCATTGTGTGAGAAGAAATGCAACTACTACCTGGTGAATGTAACTGTAACCCCTCTATACATTACCCCAACAATAAAAAATAAAAAATATTTTTAAAAAAATTTATAGTATCAAAATTGGGAATAACTGTATTCTCAGTAATAAGTAAATTGATAGGCAAATTGTCATGTAGACATACAAAGATTTATATCCCATGCAAAAAATAACAAAATTTGCATCTATCTATCCTGTCTATTTTCTATATACCTATAATACATTAAAATGTGTACTTGTAAAGAAAAATATATGAAAGTTATTTATATTCGACTCAAGAGGATGCTATCCTTAGTCAACTACTTAATGATAATAAAAATATACTTCAAAGAATATAGGCTAAATTGTTTACCTGGGAAACAATAAATGTAATTTAATTAAAAATTATTAAGTAATGTACCCACTACCTGATGAATGTAACTGTAAGCGCTCTATATATCACCATGAGAATAAAATATAATTAAAATGTATTAAGTAATAAAGGTTTGATAAGATAATCAAAGAAAAAATATACAAATAAATATAATTATTGTCCCAGGAATTTACTGGAAGAGCAATTAAGTAATTTATTATTTACTTGTGGTATATTTATTTGAATGGAATTCATATACAATAAACTAGGAATCATATTCATAGCATAATTATATAAAATTACTTTATAGTTTGAAAACATTACACTGTATTCAGGAAATTATTATTTCTAACGTATCAAGAACATTACAGAGATTAAATTAATTTTTTATGTGTATTATGGAGATTAAAATTTTATTTTACTTTTTAATTAAAATAATTTTTACTATCTTTAGTTGTACAAAGAAGTTTTAGTTAATGAATGTCATGAAATTCAATAAAACTTGAATTCATAAAATGGGAAAAATTGTGGTTCCATAAGTCTGGTGTTCCTTAGTTTTGACACAAATTTGCTGTATACACAGCATCCACCTGGGCACGTGCTCATCACCCTGTCCGAATGGTACAAAACATGGAGCTTGTGCTGTGGAAAATGAAGTCCTTTGTCTTGGACACAGAGGTTTTGTAGAGGGCAGAGACTGCTTGCAAGAAGGGTAAAAGCTGACCTTTCACATTTCTTCATTGTCACACTCCTTCAAGATGGAGAGCTTGTGCTCTTTCATCTTTTCTAAACATCACCAACTTGGAATTAGACATTATGTATTCATGTTTATCTGTTTTCACTTGGTATAAGATCCATGGGATTCTTCCATGGCATTGGTTGTGTTTATCAGAGGTTCATTCCTTTATTTGGTTAAGTACTTCATTGACAGAGGGACCCTCAATTTGTTTCTGTTCTTCTGTTAATCTATATTTTTGGTTTTCCCATGTGGGGAATAATGCCGTTATAAGTATTTCTATCCTTAGTCATAGTTTTATCAAATGCAAGACATTGGGGTTCAATTCTTGTAGACTCTGAATTCTTTCTAAATGATTTTCAGGGGTTTTGAACATCCTTGAAGAGACAGTGCCTAGCATTCAGAATTATTATTATCATTATTATTATTATTTTGCCAGTCCTGGGCTTGGACTCAGGGCCTGAGCACTGTCCTTAGGTTATCTCAAAGCTAGAACTCTACAACTTGAGCCACAGCACCACTTCTGGGTTTTTTTCTATGTATGTGGTACCAAGGAATTGAACCCAGGTCTTCATTCATGCTAGGCAAGCACTCTACTACTAGGCCAAACTCCCGGCCCGCATTCAGAATTATTATTCGTGATAAATCTTCTTTCATTTATATGAAAGGTTGGGAAGCTATGATTTACAGAGCAAATCCAGCCTGTTTCCTGCTTTTGAAAATAAAACTTTGTTGGAGCATAAACTCTATTTCCATGTTCCTTTCCTGATTACAATGTAAGGATGATTAGTAGAAACAAAGTCTGAACAGTCTAAATATTAATCAAGAACTTTACAGAAAAAATCTTTCTCACCTGGGGACTATATTTTTGCTTACTTTAACTCAGGTAAAACCTCTCATATTATGTTTTAAAACATTCTAGTATGTTTTTTAAAAGATAATGACTACTTTTATAAAGTATCAATGTTACCTAAAAATTGCTATAATTCATTAGTTTTCTCTACAATTCCAACTGAAAAAAATGAGTGGTAATTCTTTAATCTTTCTTTTTGTATCTAACTCACTATTCAAGTCCACCCACAGCCTACCACCTTTCAAATTACTAAGGACTTTGTGGTTCATTCCCAGTAATTTTAACAACTCAACAACTAATTTACTTTGAATTTGAAAGATAACACTCGCAAAATAAAACATTATGAATTTAACAAACCATGTAAAAAAGTTAGTAAGAAATTTGATTTGCAGTTTGGGGGGGTGGATACTGCATGTAAAGGCAAGATCACATTTCTGAAAGCCAAATAGTAGTAGTCTTTTGCCACCTTTTCTTGTTATGGTTTATTTGTGATACTGTTTTTAATATTTTGTGATAGGGTTACACCAAGTTGCCAAGGCTGTCCTCAAACTCGCGTCTTTAGACCTCAGCTTCCCAAATGGTGGGGTTCTGGGTGTCTATGCCATAAGCTCAGCAGTTTTTCTGCTGCTGATGAGGTGGGTACACTGACTCATGCCTGTAATTTCAGCTAATTGGGAGAAGGAGACCAGGAGAATTATAGTTTGAGGCTGTTCCCAGCAAAATCTCCTTGAGATCCCTCCATCTCAATAAATAATAAGCAGAGTTTGGTGAAACATGCTTGTTACCCAAATGCCTATGAAGCATAAATAAAATTGCGACCCCCACTCCCAGGCTGGTCCAGACTCAAAAGCATGATCCATTTAAAAAGGAACTCAAAAGGGGTTGTAAGTATGGTTCAGTGGTAGGATGCCTACCTAGCAAGCACAATGTCACCATGTCCTCAGTTCAGACCCTAGTATTACCAAAATGGAAGAAAGAAAAATGAAACTGTTCTTAGGATTGTTAGCCTATTTTATTTTGTTTTGATACAAAGTCTCCTTATAGAGTCTAGGCTGGCCTTAAACACTTTCTTGCTTGCTTGCTTTTTATTATCATAGTGATATATAGAGGGGTTACAGTTACATTGCTAAGGTAGTGGGTACATTGTTTCTTGGACATTGTTACTCCTTCCCATATTTTTCTCCCACTTTTCCTCCCCACACTCCTCCCAAGTTGGAGAGTTCATTTCCAGCATATTGTCTTGTGAAAATCGCTGTTACATTGGTTTACTCATTGTCCTTTAACTCATCATCTTGTTTTTCCCCTTCTCTTCCATGATTCAAATAAATTTATACACAATGCACCAGGTCCCAAAGTTGGATACAACAATAACAGAGGATAAACCATAAAGGAAAGAAAAATAAAAATAGATAAAAAAGGAGTAAAGAAATATCCTCACATACATTAGAAACAACCACAAGGATAAATCTCTTGATGCCCTCATTTTGCTTAGGCTCTTCCTATATGGCCATGTACACATAGCTTTTCAGCCATTGTGCTCCTCTGCTAGGAAAATCCTAGATGCATACTAATTATTACAAATGAGGGAAACCATAGAGCTTTTGTTCCTCTGGGTCTGGCTTACTTCATTTAATATATTTGCTATTTTCCCAAGTTTTTCCATTTCCTTACCAATGGGCCCATGCCACTCTTTCTGATGGTAGTATAGAATTCCACATCTTTTTGATCCAGTCATATACTGAGGGGCATCTGAGTTGGTTCTATATCTTAGCTATGGTGACTAATGCTGCATTGAACATGGTTGTGCTGGCAGCTTTAATATGGCCTTGTTTCCGGACAATTGGGTAAATGCACAGGAGTGGGATTGCAAGGTCATAGGGGAGCTCTATATTTAGTCTTTTGAGGAACCTCCACACTGCTTTCCATAGTGGTTTACACTCCCACCAACAGTGTAGTAGTGATCTCTTCTGCTGTTCTTAAACTCTTAATCTTTCTTTCTCCACTTTCTGAGTGCTGGGATTACAGACATGTACCACCACTATGCCTGGAAATATTTCTAAATAATATTTATATTTATAATTTTGGGGACTGCACACAGGGCCTCATGCATACCAAACATGTACTTGTTATCACTAAGCCACAAATTTAGGCCCCTAAATTTAATAGCATTTTGCATTAAAATAGCTCTTTACCCTTCATATCAAAATTTTACATGCTCTATCTCATTTGGTTTTACAATAACATCATGAAGTAAAAATTATTTTTTCCATATATTTTTATTGTAATTAAAAATTATTTTCTTTATTAAATGACCCTTCTAAGACACAAACCCAGATCATCTGCTCAAAATCTGCAGGAGCTGGCAGGAACAAATCTTATACACAATGGTTTTCAACTGACTATATTGCTTTTTTAGGCCCTGGTTACATGTGCTAAAGATAAATATTTATATGGGGAAAATATTAGAATTGACTTATGAAGTCTGTACCTTTGGACCTTAGATTTCAAGCACAAAGTATACCTTACAAAGAGTAAGAAGCAACCCATCTATAGCTCTATAAACTCCTCTTTACCTTTTCTTTCGCATCCTGTGATGGCGTAAGCACACTAGTGGAAAGGCAGCCTTAGAGCTCACAGAAGTGGCTGATTCCAGGGTTAGGGCAGAGATAGAACAGGATAAGTCTGCAACATACCATTATGCTAGCAAGTCAGGAACGGCCCTCCTCTCCAAATGGTAGGAGTCAGGCTCGAATGACTCCAGAAATCAGCTTGCAGTAAATGCCACTAGATACATCCCAAACAATATGAATGACAAAATCAGTAATAATCATAATTGAATAATATATGAATGCAGGAGCCCACGATAATATGCATACTTAATCTGGAGCAAATTAGATGAGTCATGGGATATTTACATAGTCTCAGAGTACCTCCCTGTAAAACCACAATGAATTAAAAAGGAGGGATGGGGTTATAGTAGAGGAGCGTGGAAGATGCCATTTTAATCAAATAATCCAAATGAATGACTCAGTAAAGAAGCACTTTGAAAATGTGGACGGACATCTTTCTCTTTGAGCATG
This sequence comes from Megascapheus bottae, assembly GCF_031878675.1. NCBI lineage: Eukaryota > Metazoa > Chordata > Mammalia > Rodentia > Geomyidae > Megascapheus > Megascapheus bottae. The sequence continues at coordinate 6,213,202 of NC_143520.1, read as the reverse complement.
CAATGAGAACACAGTATCACAGTGAGATTCCTGGCAGACACATAACGTTAAGCTGAAAAGGAACTATACAACTTGTGGGGGAGGGGCTTGGAGTGGGAACAAAAATTATAAAGGGAAAAGGTGACATTGAAAATAAATGTACTCATAACTTGGCTTATGGAGCTGTAACCCTTCTGCACATCACCTTTAAAATAAATGAAAAATAGAAGAATGAGAAGAAAACTGGGAGAGACTAAGGAAAACGGTGACATTGTCTAAAAAGAAATATTCTAATTACTTTATTTATGTAACTGCTGTACATTACTTTTATTTATTATTATTATTTATTTATTTATTGCCAGTCATGGGGCTTGAACTCAGGGCCTTAGAGCTGTCCTTGGGACTCCTCAAGGCTAGAGCTCTACCACCTGAGCCACAGCACCACTTCCAGCTTTTTTTCTGTGTATATGATACCGAGGAATTGAACCTGGGTCTTCGTACATGCCAGACAAGCACTCTACCACTAAACTCCCAGCCCAGACCTGTAACTTTTAGAATGTCTCATTTCAGTTTTCCTGATGTTACCTTGTCTTTTTCTTTAAAAATTATTTTTTATTGTTACTATGAAAGTAACGTACAGGGCCGGGAGTTTGGCTAATGGTACCATGCACAAAAACCCAGGTTCGATTCCTCGGTACTACATACGTAGAAAAAAGCCAGAAGTGGTTCTGTGGCCAAGTGGTATTGTTCTGTCCTTGAGAAAGTCCAAGGACAGTGCTCAGGCCCTCAAGCCCAAGAATGGCAAAAAAAAAAAAAAAAAAAAAAAAAGAATTAAAAGTCACAGGTCCATAGTGTCAAAGTAATGAAAGGCAAAGACCAAGGAATATTTCCACACTGAATACCACTAAGGAGACCTGGAACTAAATGTAGTACTTGATTCTGGACTGTATCCTTCTGCTATAAATTATATTGTCACATTAACCAAGACAGACAAATGCTAAGTATTGTAGAAATAGAAGACAGCAATTTCCTGACCTTTATTGGTTGAATTATGGTCAGAGAGGAGAATAAACTTTACAAATAGGAAATACACACTAAAGCATAGGGTGTAATAGAGTATCAACACGGCATCTTAGTCTCAAATCACAGAAGCCCTTATATCTCCTCCAAGTTTTCTATATTTTTTGACATTACTTCAAAATGAAAAAATGTTTCTTATAAAAAGGTAAAATTAAATGAACATTCAGTTATATCTGACTCAGGTATATGTCCACATGATGACATTTGCTTGGACAGAAGTATAATTGATTATACCAAGATTTCTTTCTCACCCTCCCACATAGCAAAAACTAATAGAAAAGGCAATGATTTGTCTATAAAGTTTTAGTAATGTCTCATTTGTTTTTCTGCTAGGAAGCAGGGAGGTGGGGGGGAGTGGTGTGATTTGAAAGACACAAGTATAATGTATTAAACAAATGTTTGTTGAGAGGCTATGCATACCATGCATGTTGGGGAAAATGTTTTCCTTTCTGTGATTGTCATTGTTTCCCTGAATAGGAAATATTTATTTCTCCCAAGGTCACAGTATTCTAGGGCCAGTATTCTGTATCTAGTGGCTGGTTAACGAAGGAGTCTATAAAGGTTTAGCCTTCTTGCCTGAGTTCAAAGCATCTTTGAAAGATTGTCCCATTTCAGAAAGTTTCAGAGAAATGAGCCTTTCATGGAGACTCGATCAGTGGTTCATCTTTCTCTCTGCCAGTCCTTGCTCTTTCCTCATCATCCCTTACACAGATGATGATTCCTAGATAAGCATTTTTGTGCAAACTTCTGCCAGCTGCCTCTGCTTCAGGAGTCTAGGAAGCCAACCTGTTCTATCTATCTCACTGTTTTCTCTCTGCAGCCAAGAAAGATCATTACTTTGCAACCTTTTGACTAGCAAACAGGATATAAAATCTGTCAATTGTAACTTTATAATATTCACATTGCCCATGCCATTTATTTGTTGATTGCCTAGCATGAAATGGAGAAATGGAAAGAACACAGGACTGGGAGGTTTCCACCTTATGTAGGTAGAAATTAGAGTGTTGCGGGGAAGCAAAGGTGGTAATGGAGGAGACTTTCCCCCTCTGCTACTTTCTTTGCTATTTTTGCCCTCTTTTAGTCCCTGCATCCTTCTGATCCCTATGTCTTATATATTTATATTATATGACTGTCCTTTTGGAAAGGGTAACATATTCTAACTTAGGTGTCAGAATTTGTTAATACTCTATCAAGTATCATAAACCAGGTAGCTTTATGGTATTCTGGAGTTCTGGAAGCTAGGAAACACAGGTTATAAAAGTTATCAAATATGGCATCCATTTAGGATCCATTTACTTAACTTGTACAGTGTCCTCTTAGTGTCACCACAAGGTGAGGAGCTAATTGCCATCAAATCCCTCCCTCAAATTCTCATTCATTAGGACTCCAAATTCTTGGCTTTTCTAATGCCATCACATTGGAAGGCAGGTTTTTTACATATGCATTTTTTTTCAGAAAATATAGATGTTTGTTGCATAATGGGACTTAAATGTGTAATTTTGCTTCAAAAGTTTGTAATAGGGAGAAACTAGGTTTTTTTGAGGTTTTCTTTGCTCAGAGGACTCTCAAAGAATGATGAAAGTAAGTACTGAATCTGTTAGCCTTAGAAAGATAGATGCTTTTGGTAACCTACTAAATGATCCATGTAGGCCCACGTCATCCATATTTACACATCGGTGCAAGTTCTCTTACAATAAGTCCTTGGGGAGGTATCTTAGGAAAAACTAATCTGAGCAATTTCAAAATTGCTATATATTCTTTACTCCAGGCATTAGCAGATTAAATCTTTTTTTAACAAACAGAATGATGTAAATTCTTAATGATATACATTAGTTCTATTTTATTTGTTAACATCTATTTTTAGCAGACTGTTGGCAATAAAATCCCATGTGTTTGGTTAATAAAGCTATCTTTAGGGATATGAGATTTAAAATACTGCCTAAGTCTTGGATATTTTCTAAATCTTTCTCAAGTAATAAAAATATAATGAGATATGCTATTTAAGTTATATAAATGTAATATGCTATCAGTATTCTTCTTCTACTGAGATGAAACATATAAATGGTACAACTTAATTCTTCAGTGTTTGGCCTAAATACAATTACTATGTTCTGGGAGAAAAGAGGGAGGGCATGACACTGTTCAAAAAGAAATGATCTCATTGCCTGACTTATGTAACTGTAATCCCTCTATATATCTCTTTTACCACAAAATTTAAAATAAAGAAGTATTATATTTTTTGATTTGTGTTTCTCTAATCTCTTGTATTTTTTAAATTGGTCTTTTGCTCATCATGTTCTGTTTCCACAGGTGTTCTTGCTTTGTGACAAGATATGAAAATGCTAGCCAATGACTCCACCCTAGTAAGTACTATAGCATCCTGTCTTTATTTTATCTTTTTAGGGCATGAGTTTCATGAAATCACATACCTCAGAAATCTTCCCTAGAAGACTTTGTAGTAGTAAGTATCAATGAGCCATGATTAATAGTTCAACTTAATATTGAATTGTATTTTTTTACAATCTTTGATGAATGGCAGAATGAAAAACCCCACATTATCTAAGGTTTTGTAATTAAAAATTATTATTTCCTTATTTTGTAAACCAGTAGTGTTCATTACAGAAAAATGATGTGTTAAAATATTTTCCTAGGGGCCTGGAGTTTGGCCTAGCAGTACAGTGCTTGCCTAGCATGCACGAAGACCAGGGTTCAATTCCTCAGTACCACATACACAGAAAAAGCCGAAGTAGTGCTGTAGCTCAAGTGGTAGCGTACTAGACTTGAGAAAGCTCAAAGACAATGCCCAGGCCCTGAGTTCAAGCCCTACAACTGGCAATAATATATATAAATATATATATATATATATTTCTTCCGAAGAAGTCATAATGACCTAGAATTAATCAATATTATCAGATTGTCTGTATAGACATTGATTTATGTATATATTATAGTATATTATTTTATTTATTTATTTTTATATTTTTGCCAGTGCTGGGCTTGAGCTCAGGGCCTGAGCACTGTTCTTGGACTTTCTCAGTGCTAGAGCTCTACCACTTGAACCTCAGCACCACTTCCGGCTTTTTTCTATATATATGATACCGAGGAATTGAACCCGGGTCTTCGTGCATGCTAGGCAAGCACTGATTTCTATATAGATATTATTCTTATTTATACTTTTATCTATACTTTATATGGATTTTTAAATATATGGACATTATTTTTTGTTTTTAAAGCATCAGCATCTTACTTTATGAAGGCCAGGCTGGCCTATAATGCACAGTTCTCCTGCCTTCCCTTCCCAAATACTAGGATTGCAGGCATGTGCTAACCCATCTGGTTTATGGTTTTCACATTTTATATGACATTTGCATTTGGTAGATTATTTTACAACAATTTTCTTCTAATTATTTTTAAGTGTTTTTAACTTAATAATAACAAAGTATGAACATAAAATTTACTGTGATAGCTATGTTTTAGCATATGGTTCAATATTGATGAGAATACTCACATTGTTTGTGCAGCCAATTGCCACAAATTTTCCATTTTGCAAAACATACACTCTATCCATTTAATAATTACCCATTCCCTCCTCTTCCTCTTCCCTAGAAGCCACCATTGCACGTTGTACTCTTTTGAATTTGACTATGGGTAGTCCATTTACAGATGAATCAGATAGTATTTGTCTGTTTGTGGCTGGCCTATTTCATATAGTATAATGTCCACAAGGTTCATTTATTTTATAGCATTCATATTTGTTTCCTTTTAAGACAAAATAACATTCCATTCTACTCCTGTTTTATCCATTCATTCAACAATGGTCAGTTAGGTGGCTTTTACTTTTTGGTGATTGTGAAATAATCCTGCTATGAATGTATGTGTACAAGTATCTCTTTAAGACTCTGCTTTTGCTTCTTTTTGATATATTCCCAGAAATAAAATTGCTGGATCATATAGTAGTTCTATTTTTATTTTTAAGATCAATTCTAATTTTCTTCCCAGCAGCTACACCATTAAATTCCTATCACTTGTACAAGGGTCCCATCCTTGTCAGCACTTGCTATTTTCTGGTTTTGTTCATTTCTTGTTGTTGCTTTGTTTTTATATCCTAATGAGTGTACTTATTTTACTTATATTTCTTCTTTCTGTGTTTTTATTTCCATACCTTGGAACTGCTTCTCTATAATTGGTTTTATGGTTTAGTGTCTTCTATCCACATAAGATTGGAAACATGGGTTCTGATGGATCCAATGTTATTTTCATTGATTAACAAACAAAATAAATTATTTCTCCTATCCTTCATTTTGAATTTCCTTTGATGGTACATGAATTGGCATAGAATATTCATACATACACCCCTTTGACAAATGAACAACAGGACAGAATATAATTAATGTGGGAATTCTTTCCAGGATTGGATTATCTATGTGTTGAGACACAAACTCCCATTTACAGAAAGAGCAGAATGCACATTTCTTCAAATAAAGGTTAGGAGGAGCATGGCAAATACAGGCACTTGGAGATTTATCAGGAACTCAGTCGACCCATGTGCAGCAACTATACATAGCTTTCATGTATATGTCTGTTATATATTTGAACAGGTAGTCTGATTTTAGTTCATTTCCTCAATAAAAATGTCTCTATTTCTTTCCCCTCAGAGATGGGAAGAAGAAAACTACTCAAATTTCCTTTGTCCCACACTATCTTTATTTCAGGTACACTATTTAGAAAAAGCCTCGTATTTGATGACTGACAGACTCTACTATAAGAGTTATTTGTTGTAGTTCTTGTTAGTTTTTTCCTAGAATTTGAATCTCCACCTGTAGCATTTTCAAAATTCCTATGTTTATACTCTTGCTCATATTTGTCTTCTCTGAGAAGGTCAAATATTACATACCATCTGTTCTGAGAACGGTGGAGTACATTTGCTGATGAACAGAGCCTTTCATAATTAAGACAAAGAGACTGTATTTTAAATGTTTTGATTTAAAATCTCCATGACAGAATATAAAGTTATATAGTTGGTTATTAAATGAAAGAGGATTCAACTATTGCTATTGCAATACAAAGGCTTTACTTAATATACTAATATATCTCCATTTAAAAAGAATGAAACCAAATTTACTTTCATGATAAAGACATTTCCTGTATCTTGGTTGCCATTAATATAACTGTAACATAACTTGTGGTAAGTACTTCTCTATGGATCAGGAATACACCTCTTTAAAACTGTTTCTCTTAGGGCTAGAGTGCTTACATACCATGCACGAAGACCCAGGTTCCAGTCCTCAGTAACACATACATAGAAAAAGGCTGGAAGTGGTACTTTGGCTCAAATGGTAGAGCTCTAACCTTTTTTTTCTTATTTTTCTATTTTTATTAATATATAGAGAGGTTACAGTTACATTGGTCAGGTAGTAGGTGCATTACTTCTCACAGATTGATACCCCTTCTCATGTTTTTGTCCCCATTTCCCTCCTCCTATCCCTTCCCAATCATCTTGTTTTCCCCCTTTCCTTTCCTATTTCAAATAAACAAATAAACCTATTTACAATATACCAGGTAACAAAGCCAGATACAGTAACAATATGAGATTAACCAAAGGGCAGCAAATGAGAAGAGAAATAGCATAGTACATTAAGAACAACAATCACACAAGATAGATAGAGCTCTAACCTTGAGAAAGCCCAATGACAGTGCTCAGGTCAGGCCCAGGACTGGCAAAAAAAAAAAAAAAGAATGCTCAACATCTTTGTCCATAATAGAAAAAGCACGTCAAAACAATTTTGTGTTCCCACCTCACCCCCGTTAGAATTATCAAGAAATCTAATAACAAAAGTGAATAAAATTTTTAATCCCTAAAAGTGAATAAAAATTTTAATCCCCAATTCTGAAACTTTACATGTTCAAAGTCATGAAATGGTGAGAATGATCCATCTAAATGAAGTCATGGGGAAAGAGGGGCAGGAAGGAAACTGTCAGTGTCTTTCAGAGTCCACACTGAAACAGGAGAATAAGCTCATATTCTTTTTCTTTTTTCTCTTTCTTTCTTCTTTTTTTCGGGGGGGGGGGGAGGTGTCATGGGGCTTGAACTCAGCCCAGGCACTGTCCTTGAGCTCTTCAGGTCAAGGCTACCACCCTACCCTTGAGCCAAACCCCACTTCCGGTTTTCTAGAGGTTAATTGGAGATAAGAGCCTCAGGTCCTTTTGTGCCCAGGCTGGTTTTGAACCTTGATCCTCAGATCTCAGTCTCCTGAGTAGCAAGGATTATTGGCATGAGCTGTGCCCGGCTCAGATTTTCTTAATGGCCCTATTCTGCTCTGCATTGCTGTGATCACAATTTTATTAAGAATTGTACTTTATCTAAATATTAGGCAAAATAAGCATGAAATTTTAGATGATCAATAGAGAACTGTCGAATATAATAATGTTTTCCTAGATAAAGGAATAAGGATGAGAAACAGTCAGTTTAGCAATCAACATTTATTCAGTTATAGGTTAAAAATGATCTTTTTGTAAGTGTCCTGTTGGACATGTGATCTCAAGTTATTCACAGAGAAGACACGGATAGATTAGATTGAAATATCTGAAATAATATGTAATAAAGTGCTGATAGTTTGAACATTTTTTCTTGTTGAAAATAGAGGGAGGGACACAGGGAAGAACAATGCAAGGAGTGATATTGGTTAAGATGCATTATTATATGCAACATAAAATTGTAACCTCTTCTTACAACCACTTAATAATAAAAACTTTTAGGGGCCAGGAGTTTAGCCTAATGGTAGAGTGTTTGTCTAGCATACACAAAGACCCAGGTTTGATTCCTTGGTACCATATACATAGAAAAAAGCCAGAAATGGTGCTGTGGCTCAAGTGGTAGAGCTCTAGCCTTGAGAAAGCCCAAGAACAGTGCTCAGACCCTTAGTTCAAGCCCCAGGACTGGCAAAAAAAAATAAAAAAAGAATGCTCAACATCTCTGGCCATAACAGAAATGCAAGTCAAAAAAACTTTGAGATTCTGCCTCACCTCAGTTAGAATGATCAAGAAATCTAATAACAACAAAACAACAAATACTAGTGGGGATGTGGCCAGAAAGCTACTACACTGTTGGCTGGGAATGTATACTGGTTCAACCACTCTGGAAAGTAGTATGTAGATTCCACAAAAGACTAAACATAGAGATCCCTATGACCTAGCAATCCCACACCTGGAAATTTACCCAAATGTCCAGAAACAAATCCATACTAAAGCACAACCATGTTCATCACAGCATTATTCACCTTAGCTAAGATATGGACCCAATCCAGATGACGCTCAGAAAATGAATGAATCAAGAAAATGTAGTATACATACACAATAGAATTCTATGCTTCCATTAGGAAAAATCACATAGTCCCATTTGTAAAGAAATGGGAAGACTTGGAAAAAGTTATATTAAGTGAAGCCAGACTCATAAAAACATAGGCTCCATGGGTTTCTTATTTGTAACAACTAATATTTATCTAGGATTTTCCGAGCAGAGGATCACAATAGCTCAATAGATTTGTGCAAATGACCATATAGGGTGCTGCTAAGCAAAATGAATTCTAGGATATAGAAACAAGAGATTTATTTCTGTGGTTGTTTTTAATATACTACGTGAAATTATTATTATTATTATTTTTGCCAGTCCTGGGCTTGAGCTCATGGCCTGAGCACTGTCCTTGGATTTTTCTCAAGGCTAGAGCTCTACCACTTGAGCCTCAGCACCATTTCTGGCTTATTTTCTATGTATATAGTACTGAGGAATCGAACCCAGGTCTTCATGCATGCTAGGCAAGCACTTTACCACTAGGCCAGACTCCCAGCCCCACTACGTAAAATTATTATTTTTTCTTTTTTCCCCTTATGGTTTATCCCCTGTTGTTACTATATCTGACTTTGGTACCTGCTGTATTATATATACATTTATTTGTTTATTTGAATTAGGGAAGGGAAGGGGAAAAACAAGATGATAAAACATAGGAAAAGGGTGAACAAATGTATTAGCAATATTCATAAGACAATATGTTGGAAATGAACTTTACAACCTGGGAGAACAGTATGGGAAGGGGTAACAATATTTGAAAAATAATGTACTCATTACCTTATAATTGTAACTGTAATCACTTTTTACATCACTGTGACATTAAAATTTAAAACATGCCATTAGTAAGTTTTCCTTTTGTTGCCTAGTATATTACTTCTCCTAAATAGAGATTTGTATTGTTGTATTTGTTCTATTTGCAATCATAAACTTATATAATGTCTCAGTCCTCTATTTTTCAAATATTTCAACTTTTTTTTTACCAAAGCACTGATTAAAATACTTTCTCTTTTATCTTCTACTTCTTCTCAAGCATACATTTTTGTCTTATACTCATCCACTGACTTGAAAGTTTTAAGATGAGAAATCAACATGATTGCAGCACTATTTAATTTCTTTTCCATTTCCTCTATGACTCTTGTTAAGTTATAAAATTTATGGTTTTACTAATAAATAGAATATTTTAGCCCTCTGTAGTAATATTATATTAGACTATCTTTTTTTTTTTTTTTTTTGCCAATCCTGGGGCTTGAACACAGGGCCTGAGCTCTGTCCTGTCCTGTCCTGGAGCTTTCTCAAGGCTAGAGCTCTACCAGTTGAGCCACATTACCACTTCCAGAATTTTTTTGCTATGTATGTGGTACCAAGGAATCCAACACAGGTCTTGGTGCCTACTAAGCAAGCACTCTACCATTAGGGCAAACTCCCAGCCCTTGGCCTATGTTTTGTCATCTTTTCCTTTTTGACAATAGTGTTGTTTGAACTTAGGGCCATTGACTATGGCTCTAATATATGAATATTTACCTAGCCATAAATTTTTTCTTTATTTTTTTTCTAAATTGGGCAATTCTGCTTGCTGTGTGGGTAGGGTCACAAAGATCACATGAGAGATTTTGACTTTTTTTGTTGTTGTTTGCCAGTACTTGGGCTTGAACTGAGGGCCTGGGCACTGTCCTTTAGCTTTCTCAAGGCTAGAGCTCAACCACTTGAGCCACAGCACCACTTCTAGCTTTTTCTGTTATGTGGTACCGAGGAATAGAGCCCAAGGCTTTGTGCATGCTAGGCAAGCATTCTATCTCTAGGCCACACTCCCAGTTCTAGTCATACATTTTGATCTCTGAGAGAAGATGAAATATAACTTGAACTTTGTTTTAAATTTACTTAAAACTTTGTTTTCATTTTCTGTACCTGAGCACCAATTAGGTAACATATTTGGAACCTAATGTATTTTATTTGAAAACTTTCCAGCATGGACAATTGCTGTGGAACTTTTTACTAAGATAAATTGCTTTTATAAATAAATTCTTTTTAAAAAAATTTTTTATCAGTTGTGGGGTTTCAAATCTGAGCCTGGGCACTGTCCCTGAGCTTTTCAGCTCAAAGCTCATGCTCTAGCAATTTGAGCCACATGGTCACTTCTGATTTTCTGGTGGTTAATTGGAGATAAAAGTCTTATGACTTTCTTGCCAGAACTTGGCTTTGAACCACGATCCTCAGATCCCAGCCTCCTGAGTATCTAGGATTACAGGAGTGATCCACTGGCACCTGGCTTGCATTTATTTATTATTTTATTTATTTATGATTTGTTTAACCTTTGAAAATTTGCCTTCCTTTCTTCCTTCCTTCCTTCTGCTCCTCCCCACCTCTCCCCCAGCACCCCCCCCCCATTGCCTGAAGAACAATCCAGAACAAGTATCACACTTTAGCCCAAAGCTGGGGTAGCCAGCTGGGAAGTTTTGACCATTAGGAGACAGAATACAGAAAGTAGCTCCCTAGTAAGTTACTTCTTTCATGGACTGATTCTGGGCACTGATTCTGTAATGCCTTCACACATACACTTTGCATGACCTAATAACTGGCTATGTCCTCAGGAAACATAGGCTAGGTTGATAATGTCATTATTTATTTGCTTCATATTCCTCTCATTTCCCTTTTTTCTCATTCCCGATGCTATGGGATTGCACTTTTCAGTGACATATTGGTACTTCAGTTTTTCTAGGAAACTCAGTTAAAATAGTACCCATAAAAACTGCCAGGAAGGGCTGGGAGTTTGGCCTAGTGGTAGAGTGCCTGCCTAGCATACACGATTCTTCCGTACCACATACATAGAAAAAGTCAGAAGTGGTGCGGTGGCTCAGGGTAGAACACTAGCCTTGAGGAAAGTCTAGGGACAGTGCCCAGGCCCTGAAGTCAAGCCCAGGACTGGCAAAAAAATTTCCAGGAAACTTCAGTGTGAATTAGATGAATCGATACTGGGGACTGTGATTCATGCACAGTGCAGTTCATTTGTGTGTCATGGAAATGATAGTATTAATAGGACTGGCTATTTAGGAATATCATCTTGTTTTCATTGACAGTCTATGACCAAATAAGAGATGGATTAGACAAGCAGAAATTATTTATTCCAAAATGTAGCTTGTGATTTAAACTCTCAGCTAGAATATGCACCCAAAGAAAACATTGCTCTCTGGCATTTTTCTCAGGAATAACCATGCCATTGCTCAAGAAGCAGTGAAAAGCCTGTTAGTCATATTTATATTATCTGTGCCAGTCTGAGTTTTCAAAATATTGTGCTACACAAATAACGTGGAGAGACTGCCTTGCTACACAGCTCTGTACACCCAGCTTGATTTAATCCACCCATTCCCTCCCCCAAACGGATAACTGATAACTGTAGTGCCACTGTATCTTATTTGATAAGACTAAAGCCTGTTTTTAGAATAATAGAACACAAATATTGTGGAGGACCACAGTGAACAAGTGTGATAAAGTACAAGATTGAGGTTATACAGAGTTTCTGTGACAATTTCTGAGAGCCAAACTCTCTCATCTCCTTTTATACTTGTGTGTATTTTAAAGTGTGTGTGAGAAAGTGGTTTCAGCAGAGTTTCTGCTAGTGAACTTCAGAAGCAAGGTGACTGAGCAGGTGACGGTCAGCAGGTTAATGGCTGCTGTGATGAAGCTGTCTTCACGGGTAGTGATAAAGGTGAAACTGCCTTGTGTGATGGGGGCGGGCCTACTGGTATTTTATGACTAGATTATGTGAAAATATTGCTACTCAAGGTGGAAGAAGTTAATCCCAAAGGTGAGAGTGAAGATTAAATGAAAGTATGCGAGTAGGAAACAGTGCACATAGCAAATCAGGATTTCATCAATACTGATACCATCACAGTTGTCTCAGTGTAGTACATACAGAATCTTCAAGTGTGTGTGTGTGTGTGTGTGTGTGTGTGTGTGTGTGAACTCAGGGCCTGGGCACTGTCTCTGAACCCCTCCATCCCCCCTCCCCCCTTTAAGGATAGTTCTCTACCACTTGAGCCACAGCACTGCTTCAAGCTTTTGGGAGCATACTGAAGGTCCAATAGGCTTTCTGCATGGGCTGGCTTCAAACCATGATCCCTATGCCTCACCCTCTCCTAAGTAGCTAGGATTTCAAGAGTAAGCCACCAGCGTCAGGCTAGTATGCTTCTTCCTTCAGTCACCTAACCCAGTCCACATTGCCACACAGAGCCCCCAGCAATGTTTTCTACCAGTTGCTTCAGCTAGGCTGATTTCTCTGGCTTTTTGACCACGAAGATGCTGATGACATAAGCATCTTGACATGCTGATATTTCCTCAGCCATCCCTTTACAGAAGAAATGTCTGTGCAAATATTTAAACCATGCCGTCCCTCCTAGCACATTTGGTTTTTTTTTTTTTTAGATCAATCTGCTCTTGGACATGATCCAGGAACAACTTGAGTGTGCCAGGGTTTTAGGGCTGGGAGTGTGTCCTGAGAAGCCACTGACCTTGTTGGGCTTTGCCAGATACTAAAACATTTGTGCCCTCTCTCCCCCCTTCATAAAACCCTAGCGTTTCCCGGAGTCTGGGAAGTTCTTGCTCCTGAGCGCAAGGACCGGAAGCAGGCACACGTAGTACGTTTAATTAGCTATGACCTCTGGGGGGCGGAGGTGCCGCGGGATAGAAGCTTGGCAGATGGGGGTGGGATGCCAAGGTGTTGTTTCCTTCTGCATATGGTCCCCCAGGGGTGCTCCCGGCGTCAGGGATCCAAGCCCAAGCGCTGGATTCATTCGAGGCCACTCCTTGCGAGGCCAGCCAGCCTACCTCCGCTCAAGTGCACGCGCGGGCGCCTCTACGGCCCAGTCAGGGTGTCCACCGTGGGCAGCTCCTGGACAGCACAGATTCCCGTCGAGGCCCAGGAGGGCGTGAATGAGCTAGGTTGCTGGACCCCGCGCTCGCCATAGGGGCTCATTGAGCATCCCGGAGCGCAAAGGCGAGGCGACACTGGGCTCAGCGTCCACTCGCCGCCCGTGGCTCCCCTCCAGCCTGGCCCGCGCGCGGGATCCGGGGGCGGGGAGCCCGGAGCGCCGCCCCGCCGGCGCGCCCCGCCCGTGGGAGAGGAGGGGCTGCGGCGCGGAGGACCACTGGAGGCGCAGCGCCGCCGCCGCCGCCGCCGCTGTCGGTGCCGGAGACCGCGGCTCCGCACGCAGGCGGCGCCCCAGCCTCCGCTCGTCCGCCGGTCCGCGCGCCCGGCCGCCTGCCCCGGCCTCCCGGCCGCCACCTCGCGCCACCCACCGCTGCGAGATCCGCCGCGCCACCCTCCAGGTAAGTGTCCGAGTGGCAAAGCGGGTGTCTGCGGGCAGACAGCACCGCGTCCACCCGCGGCCCGGGGGCATTGTGCGCGTCCGGAGGGCCGAGGACCCCGAGACGCACGGGGTGGGTGGGCAGCCGCGGCTTCGCCCCCCCAAACCCCGCTTCCGAGGCATCACGTCTCCCCTCCCCAGCACTGCGGGCCAGGAAGTGGCCGGGGGGGTGGCTGTGTCAGCCCTTGGCCAGGCCAGATGGGAGAGGGGTCTGGGTCTCCATGCCCGATGCCTCCCCCCCCCTCCTCCGCCCGGTTGCGGGGAATTGCGGACGCCCGGCAGGCACACGCGCCCGCAATCCCCCCCCCCCCCCGCTGCGCCCAGCCCTCTCTCCCCGAACCCCAGCCCCCGGGCAGGCTGAGGATTGAAGCTGGGGCCGGGAGAAGGACTGATGTAATTGTCGGCGGGGAAGCGAACCCGCGCCCGCGGGAACGCACGCCTACGCCGCACCTTTCAAGGGAATCCGGGGGAACGGCTGGGGAAGTTGTGCACTGCGGACTCCCCGGGCGGGCATCCCCCCCCAGCCCTGGCCCTCCCTCCCCGCAGCCTCGGCCCGCGCTGGGGGCCAGGCCCAGTCCGCCTTCCCTGGTTCAGACCCGGACAGGATTTGCACTGCGGTGGAGACGCGCCTCCCTGCTTCCAGCCGGAGCCGCCTGGGGTCGCGGCGCCAGGGATGCGGGGCCGCGGGAATCCTGCCTGGGAAGGAAGCCCGGAAGAACTCATGACAGCAGCAGATTTTTCTTTTTCTTTTCTCTTAAGCCTCTACTGTATACAGACACCGCCGCCAGCCACGCTGGCGTGCAAAGTTATGACCACATACTGATGTGGTGTGTGTGTGTGTGTGTGTGTGTGTGTGCGCGCGCGCGCGCGCGCGCGCGCGTGTGTGTGTGTGTGTGTGTGTGGCATTTCTGTGAGACACCTGAACGGTTGCTTAAACCAGAGATCTAAAGCTGGGGGAAAGCATTACATAATGGACGTGAAGCAAATGACAGGAAACTAAGTGAATCTGCCGGTCTGCCAGGTTATTTCTCCCTTTCGGACGTTTTTGGGACCTTTCCATTTCAAATCGTTGGATGAGATGTGGTAAATTGTATATTCAATTTTGATGCCTCCTCCAATAGCGAAATACTTTTCCGTGTGCATCTGTTCTTAATTTTTTTTCCCTCTCAAGAATGCATGTGTCTCAGGGTTAATGAATAAATATGATCTCCCAAGGTAAAAATTAGGACATTTCCCACCTTAAACTATTAAACTTTGTTTTCCCCTTGCTTAGCTTTTGCTTTCCAATTTCCCGTTTTTTGCTAACCCCTCCCCCGGTCCCCTCCTCTTTGGAAGCATTTCTACAGTTTTGGTAGTGGAAGTCCACAGTGTTGATATTCCTGTGGAATGTTACGGCATTGCAGATACAACACTAATAATAAACGAAGCAGGAGACCTCGCAGCAACTCTGGGAGTGAGCAGGAATCCCAAGGTCGAAGGGAAGCTGCAGTGTAACTCAGCTAGAATCATCTACAGAGACTGTGCCTAGCGCCTACCGGGGTGTAAGGAAGGCCATGATTGGTGGAATATTTATCCTTTTTTTTTCTACACTAGATTCAATATCTTTTCCCCTACATGTAGTTTTCCCCCCTCACAAGAAAAAAATTTGAAATTTTCATGCTTGCTTTTAGGAAGCTTAAAACTCTCGGCTTATGTTTTCAGTTGTGATGTGCATAGCATACGTTCAGTAGGTGGGGAATGTCTGGGTTGGCTCAGTTTCTCCTTATGATGACTTGTCAGATATCCCTGCCTTTCATCTGATGCTGTTCAGTGTGACATTTGCAGGATCACATAATACATCTCATATTCTCCGTTGACTTAGCTTTATTTTAACTTTCTTCATGGCAAAGCACTTCCAAAATGAATTGCTCGTGGTTGGAGGTCTGTACTAGATCGGTGGATACAGTATTAGGTAAAACTCCTGAGTAGATAAAAGCTTTATGTTGGGCTGGGGAGATTTCAATTTTATTCAAACAATGTTAAGTAACATTCATTTTCTGATCATTCAATTGATAATTACTTATTGAATGCCTACTGTTCAAGCCTTTGGTCTTGGCCACTGTAAAAGAGAGAAACAGGATTAAAATAGTGTCTGTATCTTCATGGGGTTGAAGTCTACTTTGAAAAGATAAGGTATGTTTCCTCTAAAGAACAATTTTACTTTCATATTAAGTAATAATTGTTATACATTCTTTTACTCTTGAAAAAAGTTTTTGTTTACTGAATTTCATTACTGAACAGTATTCCATTTTATAATATATATTATATAATATATAACGTAATATGTTGCTCTGTTCTCCTGCTGGCCATTTTTTTTTCTTTTGCCAGTCCTGAGGCTTGGACTCAGGGCCTGGGTACTGTCCTTGGGCACTTTTTGCTCAAGGTGACCACTCTGCCACTAGGCTGCTCCTGACCTTTATTTTATATTAGAATATTAACAATGATCCTATATGTTCCTTTCCTGCAACTTACTAGGTGGCATCATTATAATCCAGGTGGTTATGCTAATTTATGCAAGTCAGAGAAACAAGGAAATGCAAATAACCAAATAGAAACAAGTATTTATTTTTTATACATGTACATGCCAAAGTATATACTTTGTGTGTTAGTCCTGGGGCTTGAACTCAGAACCTGGACACTGTCCCAGAGTAACTTTGCTCAAGGAAAGAGCTCTACAGCTGTATTCTGGCTGCTTCCTCTTCTTCCTCCTTTTTTTTCTCCTCCTCCTTCTCCTCCTCCTCCTTCTTCATTGGAGATGAGCGTCTCATGGACTGCCGTGCTTAGGCTGGCTTCGAACTAAGGTCCTCAGAACTCAGCTTCCTGAGTATTTAGAATTACAAGTATGAGCCACTAATGTCTGGCCACATCTTTTTTTCTTTCTAAAGAGAGAAAATTGTGAACTTTGGGTTCCAGTTGTCATGTGCTAGTGGTTCATGACTAGATACGAATCCTAGATACTCAAGAGATAGACCTGGAGAATTATGGTTCAAGGCCAACCTAAAGTTTGCTAAACTCCATCTCCAAATAACCAGCAAACAACAGGACTGGAGGAGTGACTCAAAAATTGTAGAACACTCTGAGTTTAAACCCTAGTACAACAAAAGCAAAAACAAAATTTAGAGAATGAAGAGATGGCTTGGGGAGGAGCACACAGGTAAATGTAAATTCTTGATGATAATCTAGTCATTGAGCTTGGTTATGAGTTCATAATTGTTTGTTCTATTTAAAAATAAAATAAGAATTGTACCTGGAGAGGGCTGATTTGGTATGTGTAGAATTCTGGTCCTCCTAAGTTATTGCATACATCTAAAGGGAAGATAATGATAGTCCTTTGATATGGAGGGTAATATGATTGGATGGAGGGAGTAGAATTTTCAGAAATAATCTTTGCTTTCCTATTGATGTTTCCAGGCAATGATTTATGCATAGGTATTCACTCATGGACGTCTTTAAATATTGTTCCCTATAGTAAGGGTTATTTATGCCATCCTGTAGGGAGGAGGACACAGGCTGAATATCTTTGTAGGTAGTTACTTATTTGATAAATACTGTGATAGGTTTTCAACGTTTTCTTATATTCTCATTTTTATATGGTTTTCTGTAGTTTCTTGACATTTTTCATTATCCCTAACTTTCTTTTTCTTTCTGATTTTGCATCAACTGTTGTAATCATTGAAGGCCTGATCATTTTCTCTGAAAATCTAGTCTTCAATTGTGGCATAGTAATTCTAGTCTTCAATTCTGTGGCATAGTAATTTGGAAAACATCTTGCTGATAGTTCCAACAGCAGTTAAGTAGAAATGTGGCAGTATCTTTGAGAAAAAAAAAAAAAAGACTGACCTCCCAAGGAAACAAAGCTTATTGTTTATTTGTTTGCCAATCGAGTCAGAAGTTATCAAAAAGGCCATAAAAGTAGTCTATAGCCTTGTTTTCCAAGGCTAATTTCAACATTCCTGCATTCAGCTGTACATATTTTACATTCCCTGAGTGGATATACCTAATGGTTTGAAATCCAGATTTCATTTGGTAGTTTTGATTAAGGCAATGAAATAAAGTTAATTTTAGGGCTAACTAAATCTAGGGTGAGCATGAAATGCATCTCGGTTATAACCGAAGTTGGCAGTCTGCCATTTTGACATAGATCTGACTTACATGGACTTTTGATACAGTTCTTTGTACAAAGTCATTTGATTATCAATGTCAGGCTGATTCCTTTCTCTCTGAGGTGGCCAGGATCTGTGGCTGTCATGTGAAAGTGTCTTTCTTCATCCAGCCCATGTTTACCATGTGTGCCAGATATTGTATTAAGTGCTGGATCATAGTGTTGGCTTCTCATAGACTCTACCAGTAAAAGTTACTGTTGAATATGTATACTGAGGCGTGGGTGGATCTGGCTTTGAATTTAGAATTCGCATGCAGTGTCTATTTTCTTCTTTTGTTTCTCCAACTTTGTGTAGATTTTTGTTGAGAGTGCTCTAGAAAGATTTTATATAGTCAGTTCTATATTTGTTTTGTTTTGGTTCAGTTCAAGATAAGTCCTTTTGTCATAAAAATGTTTTAATGCTATCAATAGGAGCAAGACAGGATAGGAAAGGGATAGTTGGGTGGGTGAGTTCAGAATCATTAGGAATGGAATAATGTTCAGTTAGTTTTTGGGTTTTTATTTTTTATTTTTTTTTAAGAGAAACAGAAAATAGGTAACAGTCAATGGTCATTAAAGATCTAAGTTAAGTCTTAAGAGTGTACTGAGTATACTGAGTGATGATAAGAGGCAAAGTTCTAAATTCCTAGCAGATTTGAATAACTCATTCTCTCCTCAGTTTGTGGTCACTGCCTCTGTGTGTGGGTATAGTTTTTATTTTTGTTTTTTTGGTTTGTTTTGGACAGTATTGTAGTTTGAACTCCCGGTCTTGAGCTTGCTCGTCTTGCATGTTCAGCTGGTGTTGCACCACCTAAGCCATGCTTCCTGCCCTGCATGAATGTAGTTTTGATATTAAAGTAAATCACAATTTAAATGTTAAATATCTATAAATTATAAGGACTATGAAAATTAGATGATAAATTGTAAGGAATAGAAAAGCCCTAAGTTTACTCAAGGGAATTCAGTTGACATAGCTCATATCTCAGAAAATCCATAGAATTCGACAAAAGGCTGATCTAGGAAAGGAGGCCAAATGAAGTATTCTAAAATCTAGGAGTATTTAAGAGATAAATTGACTTAGAGCATTATGTATGACACTTAACTATTAAGCTTAAAATAAGTTTAAATAAGTATATCAACTTATGTAAGAAAATACCCAGGCACTAAAAATGCTCATTTTATGATGGTTTGATGCCTGAATAATCTTTATATTTGACTCCTAAGAGGTTGTGGCTGACAGGGGTTTTTAAAAAGACTTCCTTTTTTCCTGTGAGACCTGTCCGGTAAGACCCAGTCCTTTGTGTCATTGTGGCTAATAGGAAGTGATGAAGACAGAAAATTGAGTTCTTTCCTAAATCAAGGAATTATGGGTAAGTCTCTGGGATTTTAAACTTTCACTGCATTATTCTTCTGGCATATTTTTCTGACTGGCATAGAAAGTGAAGTTCATGGGTCTCCTTTCTCTCTTCCTTGATATCTCTCTCTCTCTCTCTCTCTCTCTCTCTCTCTCTCTCTCTCTCTCTCTCTCTCTCTCTCTCCCCCCCCCCCCTTTCTCTCTTTCTCTGCATGTATATATTTCACAACCTCAAGCTTGGTCTTTTTAATTTAATAGATAGGCAAGAACAGAGAAAAATTAAATTATTCTGAGTTAGATACTTCTCTATCACTTCTTTTTCCATTCACTTTCTATGCATTAAAATAAGAGAAAATTAAAGTATAGGGTTATTTAGGACAAACATATCACATTAATTTTTATTTTTTATCTAGCATCTTATGGAGCAGTTCTCACTATATATTCACCCTTTTAGAGAATATAGAAGCGGAAGAATAACAATAACTACATATTTTTAGACTTTCGATAGTCCAACTTAAACCTGTCCTCAATTTCTACCAGTACTATTACCTCACATATACTAAAGTCTACACTTCATTTACTTACTTAGGTTTATGGTGCCAAGAATGAAACCAAGGCTTAATATTTACTTGTCAAGTACTGGACCACTTCTTAAACATGTAAGGAAGTTACTTTGATTTTTTTAAATACATAATACAATGGCAACATTAAAGTATGGAAAAGAGAATTCAAATAGATTTGGTTAGAGGCAAAGTTGAAAGTCTTATTTTATTTTAATTATGATGTTTCTTTTTTATGTTTATCTGTAGCAGCTAGACAGGCTTTTGCATATTCTCACTCCATCAGGAGACACATTTGAATGGCTTTTGGTGTGTAATTTTCCTAGAATAGAAAAAGTGGCACAATTTGAATGGCATGTTGATTATGAGAAGACATTAATGAAATTCCTTTTGCTTCCAATAAACCTCAGATTTAAGCAAGAATTATAGAATGTGATAACACAAGGTAGGCCAAGAAAATATAAGGTTGGTGTGAAACTCCATGCATGGTACAAGGCAGATTGCAGAGCAAAATCTTTATGAACTCAGGATAAGGGAGGCAAAGGGAAAGGAAAGAAGTGGGTGACTGTTGTGCCCCTGCCTATATTTCAGTCTTATTTCAAAAAGTGCCAACAGAAGAAATACATGCAAATCTGAAAGCAATCAGATTTTTGGGAACATGTCTGTTTATACATTAAAATTTTAAAAAGGTTTACACACCTTGAAGAAAGTAGAAGATAGGAGATAAAAATTTGATAAATTGAATGTATTTGAGATAGAAGATATGCAATTTCTGTATGCAAAATATAAACATCTTCATACTAGAGACTTACTTTCTGCATCACTAACACTCAAAGAAAGCCTATATATCAAGAACAAAAAATGACTAATAACAAAACGAAAGGGGGCACATGAAAAGGAATTCAAGGAAAAGGATACAAAATTATGTTCACTTCCTGAGAAGGGAAAGCCATTTTAAAGTTACTTAAACTAATTGGATTAGCAGAAATCAAGTTTGTTAGTATCTCACAATGGCAAGGCTTCAGGGAAACCAGGGGACATATGAGTTGTTGGTAAGGAAACACAATGATGCAATACCTGTAGCTAGTAGATTGCTACCACACACTCAAATAATTACCTACCTTCCCACCCCAGATACCCCCAGAATTTCTCCGTAGATATACTTTGACTTTGCTGAATGAATTTACACAAAGACATTTATTGCAGCATTGTTAACGGCAAGAACTTTAAAAGCATCGATATTTATTTCTAGGCAATGGGTTAAGTAAATTTAAAAAATTTTAAAAAATAAAAATTAGGTAGATGTTTAAAAATAAAACAAACCTATAAGACTACTCAGTATTTCCTTCTGTGGAAACATACCTAAGATGGGATGAAAGAATAAAGCAATGTATAGAGAAAAGCTTTGGCCATATATGTTAACTACACGTGGAACTACCACTGTCACTTTGAGCTAAAAGGCTATCTCTGGAAGGTTACACAAAGATTGCCAGTGCCTCATACCTGTAATCCTACCTACTCAAGAAGCTGAGATCTTAGGATCATGGCTCACTGCCAGCCTGGGAAGGAAAGTCCATGAGACTTTTCTCTCCAATGAACCACCAGAAAACTGCAAGTGGCCCTGTGGCTCAAAGTGGTACAGTGTTAGTTTTGAGCTAAAAAGCTCAAGGACAATGCCCAGGCCCCATGACTGAAAACATTTTATGATGACCATGATTGCTTCTGGGAAGGAAAACTGGGGGTTTAGGGTAGACATGCAACTGACACATTATCATCATCATCATCATCATCATTATTATTATCATTATTATTTTACTGTGTTTTGTACTGTTGTGTGCGATTTTAAACATAGGAGATTATATTGTCTTGTCAAACCTAGTTAGTAAGGATCATTTGTGCTGATCAAGTATGTGTTTTAACCAGTAGACTTCCTTTGCATCTTTGGAGCCTGTTCTGTGGTGATGGAAGAATATCCTAGTTAGCATAGAGTTACCTTTAATACAACCCTGACAGACTCAGACTCCAAGAGGAAGGACAATCGAAGCATTTGCCCTTTGGGCAAGGATTGGAGCTTCTTCATTGCCTGTTCTCTTCCACTGTGCTAATTAGTCGTCCTGGGAGGGAGATTCAAGGAACACTGAGTCAGCACAGAGGATGAGAGGATTGCAGGTGGAAATGGACGTCAGCCATTGCACAAGCAGGCTGGGAGATTTATTGCCACCCCAGGGTCATAAGGGTACCTATAGTGGTAACAGGGAGGAGAATGCAGTTCTGTAGGCTACAGTCTTGAGATTGTTGCTGCTATGAGATTTTGTGTAGTGTCCAGGAATCTGTAGATTTTTAAAAGGTCTTTGCAACTCCCTTGTACAGCTATATAAATAATAAAATTTGTAAGTAAAAATAAATTCTAATTTGACATGCTTTAAAAAAATTAAGTGCCTGGATTAGGAGCATAGCCTATGATGGTAGTGTGCTTGCCTACCATGCATGAAGCCTTGGGTTTGATTCCTTGGTACCATGCACACAGAGAAAGCTGGAAGTGGTGCTGTGGCTCAAGTGGTAGAATGCTAGTCCAAGCCCCAGGACTGGCAAAAAAAAAAAAGTTCCTTTGGTTTTGGGAACCCAGTGCTGGCAATTGCCTATCTCTCTAAATGTTCTCATTCTAAAGGTAGTGTAGTCTCCTTCGGACCTTCATTCTCTGGAATGATTTTGTAAGTAACTCTAAAAATGTGTGTGGATTCCCCCTTATATGCATGCTGCTCTTGCTGTTTTGCCTCATTCTCCTCTTTGTCCTTCATTTTCCTTCTCTCTTCCCCTTCTGCTTACCATGCTCCACCTCAGTGGCTCCAGTGCTTGTTACAGCATTCCCACATCCACTTGAGACACATACTTTTAACAGTGATGACCAACACCTTGCCTTTGTCCTCCTAGAGACTCCTGGGATATGGGGAAGGAGGGGTAGCAACTGAGTGATTGGTGGAGCAATTGCCTTGAATAATATTAATAGCAGTGAGTTAGACTAAAAAGAAAATACTATCATGGTGCAACATTTAAGTTCCCTAAAAAGAAGTAAAAATAGTTTACCGTTATTAATACATTTTCACTCAAATTTAGTAGATAAGACCTTTCGTCTAGAACTGGTCATTGTAGATCAGAAATGACATTGGTTTGGGATGAAGAATGTTACTTCATCTTCTCTTCTGTGTGTCCCGTGAAAGGTCAGATGTGTGTGTGTATGTGTGTGCTTATGTCCTTTTCCCAACAAGTATTTAGTAAGTAGCAGGCTTGTGGTATGATGCTACAGAGGGCTTTGGGTGGCAAGCAGGATGCTGAAGAACAAAGAATGGAAAAGTGAAGGGAAGGGCAACTACTGGAGTCAAAGAAGGCTGGGCTTTGGAAGAATCTGAAATACCTTCCTAAACCCTTCCCAGGACTATGGGAATTTCAGAATGCTGTAATTACTATGTCTAATATACCTAACTCCTAATGGAATGAGAGCAGATTTAACATTTAACTACATTTAAGATAGTAAATAGAAATTGAATACATGTGGACATAGTATTGCTTCTTTCTCTTTGCCACACATTCAGCTTTTTTTCAACTTCCTCTGTGAAAAGAGTCTCTGGCTTTTAAATCTTTTTTTTTTCTCTGATTGAATTCTTTTTTTTTTATTTTTTTATTGTAATTAGTAAAAGGGTTACATGATATTTGCCAGATAGAAGGTGCGTTAATTCACATACATTGATACCCTTTCACATATCTTGGTACCCATTTCCCTCCCCCCCCACACCCCCCACCCATCTTGGTTTTCCCCCCTTCCCTATCAAATTTCAAATATCCAAATACAAATAAATTCAATATATTAGATAACAAAGTGAGATACTATACCAATATGAGATAACAAGGGACAGCAAAGGAGATGAGAGACAACATAGTACATTAAGGACAACAATCATTCGTTGTATGGCTTTTGTTTCACTATCCTGGAGGTCCTTTCAATTAGCTTCACATTATATGTCCTTATGTATCAAGATTTTGCTCTATTGCAAATCTCTGCTAGTAGAGCCCAAGGTTTCTACTGATTATGACGAATGAGGGAAACCATTGAGCCTAAGTTCCTTTGAGTCTGGCTTACTTCACTTAATATGATTTTTCTAAGTCTTTCCATTTCCTAACAAATGGGGCGATGTCATTCTTTCTGACAGCAGCATAGAATTCCATTGTGTACAAATACCACAACTTGTTGATCCACTCATCAACTGAGGGACATCTAGGTTGGTTCCATATCTTTGCTATGGTGAATAGTGCTGCAATGAACATTGTTGTCATAAGTTACCTTCTCAGAGAAAGGGTGTGTATTTGACAGGCAGAGAGCTCTGGGTTGGCTATCATAGATACTCGAGTTCTTCATAGTTCCCTGTTTACCAAGCAGCCAACCTTGGATCAGTAACCATAGAGCTTTTATTTATCTGATCAATGAGCAGAAAAAGTGGTCCTTTAAGTCCTTCAAGATAAAGAGTGAAATTATCTGTCATTACACTAAATTCCCATTTCCTTAGGCTCTAAAAAAGGAGAGAATCCAAATAACCGCTCATCTTTTTTTTCCCTGTATTCTTGTTTAGTGATATACATTTGATATTAAAATCCTCCCGAGGGATGGAGACAAAGCCAGGCTGTGGTGGCTCATGCCTATAATCTTAGCTACTCGGGAGGCTGAAATCTCAGGATCATGGTTTGAAGCCAATCTGGATAGAAAAGTTCTTATCTCCAGTTAACCAGCAAAAGAGACAGGAATAGAGGTGTGGCTGAAATGGTAAAGTTCTAGCTCTGAGTGAAAACCAAGCAAGAGTAAGAGTCCCTGAGTTCCAGTCCTGCTACTGGTGCACAGGTGTGCACACACTTACACAAGAGAAGAACCAATGTGTTAGTGCCCTAAATTCCAGTTTTCTTAAGTGGTCACTTAGTATTATGGCTCTTTGAAAACTAATTTGTTCCATGTGGAAGTCTAAGTAGTAAGCCTCAATTGCTGGCCAATTTGGGACAAAACAGGCCTCAGGTCAGCTCATTTCACCCTGTTTGCCTTTGAGGATGCTGGCTCCTTTTGGTCTGGCTCTGCTTGCTGTCTGCTTGTTGTGGGGGCACCTGTTTTTATGGAAAGAATGTGAGTATTTGCTCAATGTACACGGCTCATTTTTCTGTTATTCCTAAAGAAAGAATTATTGCCTATCAGTGAAACCTTATGAAACACAAATCTTTTCTTCATCTTAAATTTGTAACTTTTATTGGGGGATTTCTGGAGAATTATTTATATAGTTCACTTTAGGAAATTGTGCACTGAGCTAAGAATCATGGCATGTGCCTGTAATTCCTGCTCCATGGGAGGCAGAGCTATGGAGGATAGAATTCCAAGCTAGCTCAGCCCCAAAGTTTATGAGACTATTTCCACAAACAAGCGACATGTGATGAGCATATCCTTGATCTCAGATATGATGCAGGCATAGGTAGCAGGATAACTATCTTAGCTGGGCCTCAGGCCAAATGCTTATCTGAAAAAATGACTGAAAGATAAAAAGGACCATGTTGTGTCTCAGGAGGTATGGTACCTACCTATCAAGTGCAAGGTTCTACGTTCAAATCATAGAGCCCTGAACTATGGAAAATCATCCAGAGACATCAATACAGAACTTCCAACCACTGATGCTGGTGTGTCAAGATTAAGAATGCCATAGTAGTCTTGCATTTGAGCCAACCACACTTGTTCTTTCACTAGATGACCCTACAATTCTTCTTGGACTCTTCATGGACTTTGCTTTTCTTCAACATCGTTTGCCTTTTCCTTCTGTAGCCATCAGGCCTCTGACACTAATTCAGCATTGCCCTTGTTTATCATAAATCTTATGTTCTGAAACATGCCAAACACTGGTGCAGAAAGTAATTTGATTTCTCACACATTTTTAAAGTAGTGGCAGACTCCATCTTGCTTGTCCTTTTTCTTTAGCTCTGAAATTCATTTTCTAGATAGGTCTAGGCACAGTCTCACTAGGTAAGTCTGGGCTCGCACCTTCCGTTTCTATATAACATATCTAAAAAAAAACCCAACAGAAATGTATTCTGTCACAGTTCTGGATAGCTCTGGAATCTAGAAATGCAGAGTCTAATTTAGTAGCCCCGATACTCTTTGGCCTGTGGAACCGTAACTCTGATCTCTGCCTTCTTCTTTACTTAAATGTCTTTCCTGTGGGTTCATGGTACACACTACACCAGACTGTCCTCATTTTAATGCATTACTTTGTAATAAATCTGTTTTCAAGTAAGCCCACATTCTGGGGGCTTGACTTCCTGTATTTTTTGAGGAACACAATTGAACCCATAAGAATGGATTTCTTGAGTGGACTGTCCAGGCAAGGCTTGCTTGGCAGAGACATTTGAGTGGAGCCTAAAAGATAGGAAGATGTGGGTTCTGTTCTTATCCAGCAGAAGGACAAAGGAGAAAAGTATAATCATCATCATCATCATCTGATTTGGATAAATTCTTTTTTTTTTTCTGTTCCAGGGGCTTGAACTCAGGGCATAAGCAGTATCTCTGAGGCTTTGTGCTCAAGTGCTCTACTGCCAGAGCCACATCCTCACTTTTGCCTTTCCAGGTTAATTGGAGAGAGAGTCTCATAGGCATCCCTGCTTGGGCTGGCTTTGAACTGAGATCCTGAGTTCTCAGCCTCCTGAGTAGCTAGCAGTGTGAGCTACTAGTACCTGGTTTGAACAAGTTACCTTAATTGTAGAAAGTCATATGATTTCATGCTTGAACACTTCTACTTTTTATTCTTGATGACTTCTATTTTTGCTTTGGCAAACCCTGAAACAGTTTTTCTTCAAAAATTAACTGCTGAGAAATCAATTCTAGCTAATTACATTTTAAGAACTCTGCTTTCTTATAGTTTTGCATTTTAATAGTAGAATTCTTCATTACTTTAAGAATTACAACATCTGAGAATTAAGCAGTCCTTAGGATAGTAGAAATAGGTTTAAACTAACTGTATCCTTAAAAGATCCAAGATCATATATTACATTATATATTTTAATAATATTCATTATTGCAACTGCCCTCTGTTGATAATGTAGAATTAACATGATGCATATTATATGTTTATGAAAGATTCTTAATTTTTTTGTAAAGACACAAATGAAACAAAAAATCCTGTTGAGCATTAGTGACTCACACCTCTAATACTAGCTACTCAGAGACTGAGATCTGGAGGATTGAAGTTTAAAGTCATCCTGAGCAAAAAATCTAACAGAGTCCATCTCCAAAGCAATTGGCAAAAAAGCAGGTCTAGAGGCATGGTTCAAGTGTGAGCTGAGCGAGCAAGCAGAGTGTGAGGCTCTGAATTCAGATCCTAGTATCACATTAAATAATTAACCAGTGCTTCCTGGGGTTGTTAAAGCCAAGAATTTTTTTTTTTTTGTTAAACTCTTAGCATTTATAAGTAGGAGAAGGTATCTGATAATATTGTAATAGTGAAGTATTGGCAGTATGCAATACTTATTAGCGCATTGCCTATGTGTATTATAGCCAGAATGTTGATGTAACTAATGTACATATATTTGTGTATATTATAGGTGAAACTGGATATGTTCAGTGTATGGAATCAACTGTTTATATTATAGAAAAATCTTACTTATGAGTCACAAAGTGTTCCAATATGAGTTCAGAATATTTATGTAAAATCAGGCTTTTGTAGTGGATGGCTATGTAGTTATGGCATGGGTTTAGGCACAGACTGAAGTCAAGGCTGAAAGTTCAAATCCTAGCCATATCTAGCTCTATGACCTTCAGTGAGTCATGGTGCCCTTCTTTGCCTTCTTTCCTCATTTGTGAGGTAAGAATAACAATAGTACCTATCAGATGGGGCTGCCGGAAGGATGTAATGAATTTGTTTCTTGTCTATTTCTTAACACAGGGCACTAGTAAATGCTGTGTAAGTACTAGCTGTTATTTTTAGCATGTCAGTTGAAAGTGAGATGTATTAATATCTGTTAATTGGAATACTTACGTAACCTGGAAATACAATCATCATGTTTCTTACGCCTTGTTACAAACAAATGCTAATTTAAGAATGGAAGGAAGTTGTTAGCAATATTGCCTAGGCTCTGTTCTAATGCCAATAGCCTGTTAGAAGCACTTTATAGGCTTACCCCCTGCTTACTCATAGCCACGACAGTGTCCAGGAGATTGATAGAGCTTAAGGGACAATGACGATTAAGCTGTTGATCCTGTTCTCAGGAACCGGCCCATTGTATTGGGGGGTGGGTAGAGATAAGACACCAAACATGATAAATGTATATGCTGTACAAGGCCTGATTTAGTGTTGTGAACATCCCTAGAGCTGTGAGCATCCAAGTAGGTTTTGTGGCTACAAGGGTCAGAGATAGAAATTTCATAACTGGTGACATTTTTTAGGGAAAAGCAGGAGGAGAAGTCTGAGGGACTGTGTAACAGACAAAAGACAGAGAGCATCATGTCTTCTAGTCAGTCAAGAAAAGAATTTCTAAGGAGAGAAATGGACCCTCAAACGTATTAAACAGACATATCAAGGAGAATGAAGACTGGAGGAAGACCATGACATGTCTGTGCACCTGGTGCTAAGGAGCTTTGTCTGGAAATAGTTACAGTTAATATTACCTGTCAGACCAGCTGGAGTACAGAATGCCTGGAAACGTGGCAGTATTGTTTGTGAAGGAGTCTGAGGGGGCTTCCAGATAGAATTAGCATATGAGATTTTTCATGGACTGGATAGGAAAGATGCTCCGCTCTCAAGATGAGTGGGCTAAGCTATCCAGTCATTCCAGGATCAGAGGAAGAAAATTAGGAAGGGTTAATGTGTCTGTGTATCTCCTGCTGAGTCGGAACATAGAAATATTGTTCTTATGTGAAAGGGTATCAATGTATGTGAATTAATGCACCTTCTATCTGGCAAATATCATGTAACCCTTTTACTAATTACAATAAAAAAAAGAAGGAAAAAAAAAAGAAAAAAAAAGAAATATTGTTCTTTTTTGGCTATTCATCTTCCCGATTCTCTAGGCTTTGGACTGTTGGACGCAAACCAACATGCCCAGGAGTTTCAGACCTTTGCTTTCAGACTGAGTTCCACCACCTTTTTCTTCAGTTCTGAGGCCTTTGGGCTTAGGCTGAGATGTATTGTAAACATCCTAGGATCTGGTGATTGAAGACAACCCACCTTCGAACATCTCAGTCTCCATAATAACATGAGACAGATTGGCCCTCTGAATGAAGACACCTGATGCTATTTGTGTTTTGGTATGTGTGCATGTACGTATGTGTGTATATATGTATGTGTGAATGTATGTATTATGCCAGTCCTGACGCTTGAACTCAAGGCCTGAGCACTGTCCGTGAGCATTTTTTGCTCAAAGCTAGCACTCTACCACTTGAGCTGTATAGCTTCACGTTTTGCTTTTTGCTGGTGAATTGGAAATAAGGGTCTCACAGATTTTTCCTTCCTGGGCTGGTTTTTGAAGCTTGATTCTCAGATCTCAGCCTCCTGAGTAGCTAGGATTATATGTATGAGCCATTAACACCTAGCTATTGGTTTATAAGATGAGATAATTTGAAAAGGAGTTTCTTTAAATCAGGTGGTATATAGTTTTCTTTTATCCGTGTAATTTACATGAAGCCATTCACCACATAATGAATGACACTTTTGTCAGCTGTAGATTTATATGTGACATGTTCATCTCATGAGATAATACAATTAAGAAATTGTTCTCTCCTAGTGATGTTGTGGCCATTCTAATTAGTATAATGCATTCTATCTGTGTTTATGATGCTGTTGGTGTAAACCAGCTCTTCTGCTTCCAGATGTATGAAAGTGGAGCAAAAGCTGGGCATAGTGGTTCACACTAATCCTGGCACGTCAGAGACAGAGGCTAAACTGGGCTTAATAATGACTTCAAGGCCAGGATGAGTTACATCATGTGGCTCAATGGTAGGCCCGGAGTTTGACTTCCAAAACCACCCCTCCCCTCACTCTTAATTGTGTAGGATATGTTTTCACCTCTTGGCTCCAACCTCCCTGCCCCCTTCTCATCTTCGTTTGTCTGCTCCTTCCCCTTGACCCCACTGAAATGGTATCCCTTTAGACTACCTGCTTCCTGGTGTTATATTTTGTTGAAATTTTGATTTTGGCTTTCTAAGAAATTACACTATTTGACTTCTCCCTTGAATCTACTTTCAGTTAATACATTTAATGCACTTTCAAATCACTGAAATTATTATGAATTTGGAAGCTAAATCTAGCTTCCACACATAAGGGAAAATATGAATTCTTGTCTCTCTGGGTCTGACTTACCTTACTTCACTTGACAGTTTTTTCCATGTCTTTCCATTTCTTTACAAATGGTAAAATATTCTTTCTGATGAATGAATAAATTACATCATGCATATATATACACATATATGTATATATTGTACGTGTATGTGTGTATCTATACATATATATGCATAAGTGTGTATATATGTATATATACATATATATGTATATGTATGTATATGTGTGTATATATCTGACTTTTTTTTTTAAAGAAAGCAGGCCAAAGCTGGGCGCCAGAGACTCACACCGCTAATCCTAACTACTCAAGATGCTCAGGATGTTGAGATCTGAGGATCACAGTTCAAAGCCAGCTAGGACAAAAAAACGTCCATGAAACTCTTGTCTCCAGTTAACCACCAGAAAATGGGAAGTGATGCTGTGGCTCAAGTGGTAGAGCACTAGCCTTATGCTAAAGAGCTCAGGGACAATGCCCAGCATAGAGTTCAAGCCCCATGACTGACCCCCCAAAGCGAGAGAGAGAGAGAGAGAGAGAGAGAGAGAGAGAGAGAGAGAGAGAGAGAGAGAGAGGGAGGGAGGGAGGGAGGGAGGGAGGGAGGGAGGGAGGGAGGGAGGGAGGGAGGGGAGAGGGAGGGGGGAGAGGGAGAGAGAGAGAGAGAGAGAGAGAGAGAGAGAGGAAAGCAGGAAGATTTTATTGCCTCAATTTGGGTCTGGTTCTGTTAGCTCTTGGGCTCTTCTAAGACAGGCTCAAACTTTCAACTGCCTTGTGAGTCACTGCTCAGATGTCAGAAGGAACCTGGGTGGGACTGATAACCATTACAGCTTGTTTTCTTTTTTCATTTGTTAAATCCCCTAAACTATTGCTGTTAAAGAGCTTTTTTTTTTTTTTTTAGAACTAGAATGCTCTGTCTATTCATTTTCTTTTTCAACCCCATGTCACATTGGTATGTATTCATTAGACATTGACTGTGTTCTTAAATGTATAATTTTTCTTAATTGATTCAAATAAAATTACCCTGTATTTTGTTTGCCATTACAAATGTTAATTATAGGTTTATTTAGTTTGTATTTACACTTCAGTCTTTAGGAACACTGAAAAAAAATCTTGGGGCATTTTTCCCTTTCTGTTTAAACTTTACTGGAAACCATATATTTGGATAAAGCAATGCTGTACATTTAGTTTCAACATGTTCATTCCAGGGCAGGTAACTGACAATTATTTCTGTTTCTCTATGTAAAAAATATTAAAAAAATCTCTTTGCGAAGCACATCTAATTATTCTTTCTGAGCTGGCCAAATAATGTAAAATAACTAGGTTTAGAAACTATTTTTTTCAGTCAGTCATGAAGTTAACACAGGTTGAGTAAGTTTTTTCACTTGGAAGTTCTGAAGCTATTTTTTTCTCCTTTTTTGTTAAAATAAGCCATTTGTCTTACCTGTGAAAATCAATAACTTACCGGATACATGCAAGCAGGATTGTGTTTCTTCAAAAAGAATGAAGATGGAATTCACACTCCCCATTTCAGTTGGTGTAGGCATAATATATTAGCAGCAATTTACTAATTTTATTTTGGTGGTCATGGAGTGTTGTCCAAAAGAATTCTTTGATAATCTTGTAATATTTTCTTGGAATAATTGTTGGAATCTTTTTGTCTAAATTTATTGGCTTTTCTTCTGCAAATCCCAAAATGCCTGAAGAATTCCAGAGATATAATCCTAAAATTTCATATTCTACGAATGTATCATAAGATTTTTATTGAGGATAATGATTAAGAATCATGGCTAGGGCCAGGAGTTTGTCCTAGTGGAAGAGTGCATGAAGACCCGGGTTCGATTCCTTGGTACCACATACATAGAAAAAGAAAAAAGCCAGGAGTGGTGCTGTAGCTAAAGTAGTAGAGCTGTTAGACTTCGGAAAGCCCAAGGACAGTACTCAGGCCCTGAGTTCAAGCCCAGGACTGGTAAAATCAAAACAAACAAACAACAACAACAACAACAAAAAGAATCATTCCTTCTCCAAAGAAAATACTGGTGAAGAAAATTGAGGATAAATGACTGATTTTTCCTAAAATTAGCTTGGAATGACAACTTCAGAGGAAAAAAAGATAATGGTTGTTTTCATTTATTTTTTTATTGTAATTAATAGAAGGGTTACATTTTATTCATCCGATAGAAGGTGCAATACTTCACAAATATTGATACGCTTTCTTATGTCTTGGTCCCCATTTCCCTCCTCTCCCCCCTGCCCCTCATCTGTTTTCCCCCCTTCCCTATCCGATTTCAAATTGCCAAATGCGCATATATACAATATATCAGATAACCAGGAGAAATACTGTAATAATATGAGGTAACCAAGAGACAGCAAAAGAGATGAGAGATAACATAGTACATTAAGAACAACAATCACTCATTATATGGCTTTTGCTTCTATTTGGAGGCCCTTTCATTTAGCATCATACTATATGGCCTTATGTCTCTAGATTTTCTTCTATTGTAAATCTCTGCTAGGAGAGCCCAAGGTTTCTAATGATTATGACAAATGAGGGAAACCATTGAGCCTAAGTTCCTTTGAGTCTGGCTTACTTCACTTAAGATGATTTTTTCTAAGTCTTTCCATTTCCTTACAAATGGGGAGATGTTATTCTTTCTGACAGCAGCATTGATTTCATTGTGTATAAATACCACCTCTTGCTGATCCATTCATCAACTGAGGGGCATCTGGGTTGGTTCCATATCTTTGCTATGGTAAATAGTGCTGCAATGAACATCGTTGTGCCAGTGGATTTAGTATGTCCTTGTTTCTGGATGATTGGGTAAATGCCAAGTAGTGGAATTGCTGGGTCATAAGGGAGTTCTATGTTTAGCCTTTTGAGGCACTGCCACACTGCTTTCCATAGTGGTTGAACGAGTTTGCGCTCCCACCAACAGTGTAGTAGTGATCCCTCCTGGCCACATCCCCTCCAGCATCTGTTGTTATTAGATTTCTTGATCCTGGCCATTCTAACTGGAGTGAAGTGGAATCTTAGAGTTGTTTTGATTTGCATTTCTTTTATGGCCAGAGATGTTGAGCATTTCTTCATGTGTCTATAGGCCATTCTTATTTCTTCTTCAGAGAAGACTTTTTAAGTCTTTATCTCTTCTTTTGCTGGGATGGTTGTTTCTTTGGGGATTAGTTTTGGAGTGATTCAATTTTTTGAGCTGTTGATATATTTTAGATATGAGGCCTTTGTCTTTTTGTATGGTTAGTGAAGATCTTCTCCCACACTGTAGGCTTTCTAGTTAGTTTGCTAGCTATGTCCTTTGCCATACAGAAACTCTGCAGTTTAATGCAGTCCCACTTATCCAGACTTTCTTTAATTTGTTGTGTTTCTGGGTCCTTATTAAGTTTTGACCTGTGAAGATGATGATTCTTTGTGGATTGCTTGAGAATATTTTGTGACAAGGAGATGCCCAAAGTATTTATCATCTTACTTTTTCCTCCCTCCTTTCTTTCCTCCCTGTCCCTCCTTCCTTTATGGGCCTCTCCTCTTCTCCCCTGTCCTTTTCCCTCCTTTTTCTCCTACCTCCCCATCTTTGTTTTTTCACTCCCCCCACTTAAGTCTCCTTCTGTTCCAAGTCCCCTTCCCTTTTTCTTTCCCTTCTCTTCCTTCCCTTCCCCTTCTATGACTCTGTGCCTTCTCCCTCCCTGTTCTTTATTTAAAGGTTTATATCCAGTGCCTTGTGTTTGCTAGGCAAATGCTATAGCACTGAGCTCCACCACTGCTCTCATTTCTTAATATTTCAGTACTTAGATATGACATGTACATTAGGCTTCCCAGAGCCTGAAGCACAGAAAGGGACCATATTAATATTGAGTCCACCTTTGTTATTTTGTAAGGAGCAAACTGTGGTTCTGATAGTTGATTGAGGTGTCTAAGTCAATGCTAGATCATTGTTATACTGACTGTCCCATGTCTGCCTACGAGACCATCCTGAGCCGGTCTACAGTGTACATTAGGTGTGATGTGTAAACTTACATACAGATTTAGAAAAATACCTTTAGAGACCAATAGTATTCTTCTCCATTCTGAGATATGCATCAGAGGATTGGGGCTCATGGCTGCCCTTTTACATGCTTAGTATTGTAACTATGGTACTTGTTCAGATTGGACACCAGTTTTAAATGCAAGTTACATATTAAGTACGTATGGATACTTGGGGCAAGGCAGGACTCAAGTATGTGCGGTGCATAATTATTATCTGTTCCAATGTGACATGACAGTGAGTGATTATAGGATCAGAACCTTATAATAACATATTGTCATCTCTCTTCTGTTGGCCTTTTGCTATTTACATGTGTATATTTACACATGTAATATACATTTATACCACTTTTCTTCATATAACAACCTTTTAATGGGATTTAAATAATTGCATTAAATTAAAAAGGTTATATAGATGGATAGATCAAGAAGATGTGGTACTTATACACAGTGGAATTCTATGCTGCCATCAGAAAGAATGATATAGCCTCACTTTTTCTGATATAGCCCCATTTGTAAGGAAATGGAGAGACTTGGAAAAAATCATATTCAGCAAAGTAAGGCAGACCCAAAGGAACAAAGGCTCCATGGTTTCCCTCATTTGTAACAATTAGTATACATCTAGGATTTTCCTAGCAGAGGAGCACAATAGCTCAAAAGCTATGTGCATATGTCCATATAGGATGAGGCTAAGTGAAATGAACTCCAGGATAGAGCAGCAAGAGTTGTATCTTTGTTGTTTTTAATGTACTATGTGAAGTTATTTCTTTAATTTTTCTTTTTTTTTCTTTCCCTTGTGGTTTATCCTCTGTTGCTGCTGTATCTGACTTTGGTACCTGGTGTATTATATACACATTTATTTGCTTATTTGAATCAGGGAAAGGAAAGGGAAAAACAAGATGATAAGACAAAGGACAAAGGATGAATCAGTGTAACAGCAATATTCCCAAGACAATATGTTAGAAATGAACTTTACTACTTAGCAGGGTGTAGGGGAAGGAAAGTGGGAGAAAACATGGGAAAGGGTAACGATGTTCAGGAAGTAATGTACTTGTTACCTTACGAATGTAACTGTAACCCCTCTATATATCACCCTTTCAAAAAATGAAAGGTTACAAATAATATTATAGATGAAAAGATAGGTATAGATAAAAGATAGATGTAAGGTTTTAGATAATAGATATGAGGTTTTACATGCGTATTTGTCCTACTCAGTAGAAACCTTGGGCTCTCCTAGCAGAGATTTACAATAGACCAAAACGTAGATTCATAAGGCCATATAGAATGACGCTAAATGAAAGGACCTCCAGGATATAGAAACAAAAGTCATATAATGAGTGATTGTTGTCCTTAATGTACTATGTTATCTCTTTTGCTGTCCCTTGGTTATCTCAGATTGTTACAATATTTCTCCTGGTTATCTGATATATTGTATATATGTGTATTTGGTTATTTGAAGTCCGATAGGGAAGGGAGGAAAACAAGATGAGGGGCTGGGGTTGGGGGAGGGAAATGGGACTAAGACACGAGAAAGGGTATCAATGTAGGTGAAGTAATGCACCATCTATCTGGTGAATATAATGTAACCCTTCTATTAATTACAATAAAATATATGAAAAAAATAAAATAAGGTTTTACATGTGAATGTCTATAGTGTCCTCTTTTGTGGATTCATACTTCCATTGGAATCATTTTCTTTTGCTTAAAGGACTATTTAAAATGTCTTGTGTGATGGTGATGGATGATTTCAGGTTTGTTTTCTCTTTTTTTAAAAAAAGAAAATATTTTTACTAGGTATAACATTCTGAGGAGACTGCATTATCTTATTTTTTAGAAGATATTGTCTTCTGCTTGTATTATTCCTCATTTTTATATAGTTGTGCCTTTTTTCTCTGAGTACTCTTAAGGTTTATTTTTTGATATCACAGTTCAATTATGATGTGCCTTGATGTGACTGACTTCATGTCTCTAGTGCCGTTTATTTTCATCTGTGACATTTTCAAGAGTTTGAACATTTTCTGCTATTATTTCTTCATATTTTTCCACTCCTTTCTTCATTCTTTTCTGCTCTGGGAGACTCCATTTATTCTACATATTAGTGTCTAACGTAGTTAGTTCATCCAGGTGGTTATTTTTCATCTCAGATCTTGTAGTTTTTATTTCCAGAAGTGGTACTTAGGTCTTTTAAAATATCTTCCATTTCTCTACTAATATTTGGAGCATATAGAAAATAATTAGAACTGGTTTCATATCCTCTTCATATCTCCAGAAACCTCTCTAGAATGCTTTTTTCTTTCCAACTGCAGCAGGTTTTCCTAGACTTGGTTCAGCAGATCTGCTGATATTTCCCAGTCTTGAACTCCCTCCGCATACATTGGCTGGAAATTCTCTAGGCAATAAGGTGGTTCCTCTTAGAACTTATTACACTTACATCACATTTCTCAGAGACCACTGTGTTTCCTTGTCTGATGATATGTGGAAAACTCTTTTTTTATTTTTTTAATTTTTTTTATTGTAATTAGTAAAAGGGTTACATGATATTTGCCAGATAGAAGGTGCATTAATTCGCATACATTGATACCCTTTCACATGTCTTGGTACCCATTTCCCTCCCTCCCACACCCCCCTCCCGTCTTAGTTTTCCCCCCTTCCCTATCAAATTTCAAATATCCAAATACAAATAAATTCAATATATCAGATAACAAAGTGAGATACTATACCAATATGAGATAACCAAGGGATAGCAAAGGAGATGAGAGACAACATAGTACATTAAGGACAACAATTATTCATTATATGGTTTTTGTTTCAATATCCTGGAGGTCCTTTCAATTAGCTTCACATTATATGGCCTTATGTATCAAGATTTTGCTCTATTGCAGATCTCTGCTAGTAGAGCCCAAGGTTTCTACTGATTATGACGAATGAGGGAAACCATTGAGCCTAAGTTCCTTTGAGTCTGGCTTACTTCACTTAACATGACTTTTTCTAAGTCTTTCCATTTCCTAACAAATGGGGTGATGTCATTCTTTCTGACAGCAGCATAGAATTCCATTGTGTACAGAAAACTCTTTTATTGTATGTTTTGACTACTTTTTTGTTGTCTTCAAGGGGAAAGTAAATGTGGTTCTTTTTACCGTATCTTGATCTGATGCAGAAGTTCCCCAAACATTTGTTGGGAATGAGGAGACAGAGAAATGAAGTGGGGGCTTGGAATGTGTGTGTGTATGTGTAGAGATGGCTGACCATGGTAAACTTGACATAGCCAGTGAGGCAGCTGGTCAAGATAGGGACAGCCAAATGAGAAGGGGAATTTCTCACATTGTCTCGGTTGAATTGAGTGATCTAGCTGTTCAGTGGCTGGAAGGGCCTTAAAGAAACAAAGACACTTATTCTTGATGGTAACAGTAAAAAGTCCTGTGTCCTGTGGGAGAAAGAAGCCACAGAATTTTCCTCATCTTAAGGCTTAGATTTCTAATAGTAGTTCAAATAGATTGTAAACCCAAGAAAGCTTTCCAAAGCTAAACTGTCAAAAGAGAATAAACAAATATTTCTTAAAGAGGTTATGTAGACTCCTCTTCATAAAGGTAAAACAATGAACAACTTGCATATACTTAAAATTCATACCAACACAGATACCGTTCAGAGTGTAAAAAAGGAACAAAGAATATGAAACAATGTTTTCAGATTATATACATCAAAATTACTTTTGGACCAGTGACTTGACAAATGAGAAGTTACTTGGAATCATGTATTAAAACACTAATGAACATGATGGATTTGTATATTTCTAGAATTGTTTGTCTAATCCTCTTTAAGGGCATTATATCACTAAGCAGCAGAGTAAAGTGTTTGATCAGTTTAATTAGAATGGTCATTTGTCACACTTTAGAAAAAGCATTTGGCGCTTGGCTATGGACGTACCCAAAGGCGGAGTACGAAAGCATTATTTTGTCATCTTTTAAATTCACATTTCAAACTGTTAAAAAGCCAGTCAGGATTGTTGTAGTATGTAACTGTCAACTATTCAACCATACAGAACATTCTGGTCAGTCACGTTAGGTGAGTACACCCACTGGGCACCTGTAAAGGCTGTGAGTACACAGATATCACCTGTATGATCCCCAGGCATGCCAGGCTAGAAAGAGCATCTGGGAAGGGTAGGAAATGGAGATGGAAGGAGTATTTTGGAAGAATATCGGGGGAGGATATCATATGTAACAGGAAACTTTTTGAAGCCATATAGTAACTCATTTGAGAAAATCCAGTTTAAGAAATAATGATTTTGAGCTAATATTGAAAGTTAATTTTTCCTTCTCAAATATTTGATAATCAAATGTCAACCAAATTATGAAAATTGAGTTTGGAGAAGATGTGTGCTGGTGTGAGGATTAGTTGGTTTATTGGAACAAAATGCCAACCAGTAGAACATTTTTACTGTTAATGTTCATGGATTAGATGTAAAACACTTTTTAAAAGTAATATGCTTCAAAAACTATAAAGCTTTGTTCTAGGGATTTTTTTACACTTAATAACTTTTACACTTAATTGCATTTTCCTTACATTCATAAGTTACAGTACCTCTGTGGCACTAAGAACTATTGTTCCTGCTTTATGGAATATAAAGGAACTCAGGCAGTGGGAATATCCATAAGTTCTTCAAAATTATTCACAAAATAAATGGATTTTCAGGATTCAAACTCAATATTTGCAGCCTTATGTTCTCTGCCAGAGTTCGGCAAACCTTATTCTGTGTACACCGAGATGATAATTGTTGTAGATATTGCAGCTGTGTTCTGTCCTCATTTCTGGAGTTTTAGTGCCAGAGCAACCACAGACAAAATGCAGTGGATGGGTATGAAGGTGCTTCTGGAGCACTCTCTTCACTAAGCTAGGCAGTAGCTCTGGTTTGGCCTATGGTCACTTTACAAGAATATTATTGAGGTATTTTGTATAGTACCCTCCAATTTAGGCAGTCTCATATTTTTCTGCGAGTCACTGAAGGTAGGAATATTTGGTAGAACATCGAGAGTGGTGTTGTGACAGTGTATCAGGCGTTTCATGCTGTCACTGTTTTTGGCATATAATGAGCTCATTCACTGTGCAGTTACTACTTTTTCATCTGTAATTAATAGACAGCTTGAGAGACATGCTAAAAGGATGCACATGTCCTGTTAGTCCTTAACCTTTCTCCCATTAATTTAGTATCCATCAGTACATCGTGACTATAATAATTATTTTGAGGTATTTGTCTAGTGGCAATATGTTGTGTCTTTCTTCTATATATATAAACTAGGATTCCTCTGGGAGGAAAAGCTGTTGTGTGTGTGTGTGTGTGTGTGTGTGTGTGTGTGTGTGAGAGAGAGAGAGAGAGAGAGAGAGAGAGAGTGTGTGTGTGTGTGTGTGTGAGTATATGTGTAGACTAAATAGATCATTACTTAATTTTTCAGGTTATAATTTAATTCTGATATTTATTTTGTTGCTCAGATTGTTGAATCTTTGTCCTATCAAAAGCTGTTTCTGTTTATGAGCACTTCCTTATAGTTTATTTAAAAACAACCTGCAAGCTCCCCAAACACCGATTGCTTCCTTCTTAGAAATGTCCACTACCAAATTATATACAGCATTTAGAAAGTCTCCATGTTGTGCATGAATATTAAAATGAGAATCTTTATACAGGTGCATAATAGGAAATAATGTGTATTGTATTATATTACATATGTTACATATATACATTTAAATATATTACATACATTTTTTTTTGTCAGTCCTGGGCTTGAGCTCAGGGCCTGAGCACTGTCCTTGGATTTTTCTCAAGGCTAGAGCTCTACCACTTGAGCCTCAGCACCACTTCCGGCTTTTTTCTATGTATGTGGTACCGAGGAATCGAACCCAGTCTTTGTGCATGCTTGGCAAGCACTGTACCATTAGGCCAAACTCCCGGCCC
Organism: Megascapheus bottae; assembly: GCF_031878675.1. Lineage (NCBI taxonomy): Eukaryota > Metazoa > Chordata > Mammalia > Rodentia > Geomyidae > Megascapheus > Megascapheus bottae. The sequence continues at coordinate 6,173,026 of NC_143520.1, read as the reverse complement.
CTACATACATTTTTTAAAAAAACAAATGTCAACTGCCATAGCTTTAGTTACTTACACTTAGTCCTGTGGATGTATATTAAATGTATATTATGTTTACTTGTACAAATGACATACTAATTTTTTTTTTACTAATAGATTTACCTTCCTTCTTGGTTATCTCTTTCTCACTACACTTTAAGCTTGCCCTTCCTATCCTTTCCTATTTCGGCACAGTTACGTTTTGGTTAGATCATAGCTTAACTTTTTTCCTCTTGTTAGAACTGAAAAATCGCAGACTGGGTGACTTAAATAGGATCTCTATTCTGGTGGCTGGGAGGTCTAAGGCTCAGTGCCTGTATCAAGTAAGGGCTTCTTGCTGGTAAGAATTCTTCCATGCAGGGTGTCACAATGTCAGAAGGACAGATACACGATAACTCATTGCTCCATTAATCTGTGAGTAAGTTGATCTATTCATGAGGGCAAAACCCTTTTAATCTAATCATCTTCTTTCTTTTTGGTAGTATTGGGATTTGAATTCAGAGCTTGTGACTTGCTACTTGAAGCCATGCCTCCCGCCCACCTAGCTATCTTATCAAGGTCTCATCTGCCTCACAAGGAGGACTAAGTTTCAGCATGAGTTATGGTGAGGAGAGTCAAACCATGGAAATCGTTACTTAGTTTTCTTCTTATCATATGGACAATGTAAAAAGTCTCTTCATAGCTGCACCCTGAAGTAGCCTATGATTTTCATGGAGTATTTATCATAATTTTATCCTCACTCATTGTCAGCATCTGTGCCACTCTAGTAGCATTAATGTCTTAGCCCTTGCAGCTTTGGTGTTACCAAAGAGCAGGTTGGAAATTTATAAACTTAGGCCTCAGAGGCCAGGAATGTGGCCTAGTGGTAGAGTGCTTGCCTAGCATTCACGAAGCCCTTGGCTGAATTCCTCAGTACACTCATACACAGAAAAAAAAAAAGCTGGAAGTGGAGCTGTGGTTAGCTATCCTTGAGCCAAAGAAGTTCAGGGACAGTGCTAAAGCCCTTAGTGCAAGCCCCAGGATTGGGAAAAAAAACCCTTAAGCCTCAGACTATGTACATTTTAAAGAATGCACTCACACTAAGAAGGAACAGCCACTAAAGATATAAAATTCTTGAGGGGGTGAAGGGAAAGAAATGGGGATAAAAACATGAGAGGAGGTGTCAGTGTGTGAGAAGTGATATACCCTCTGTCTGGCGAATGTAACTGTGACCCCTCTATATATTACAATAGTAAAAGAGATAACTCCTCCCTATCACTAGCTTCCTGACTTATACTTCTTGCATAGATTGCTTCTGTGCGTCCTGAACATGACAGTCACCTTCTCTCTTTAGCAGTGGATCGGTAGCTTCCTCTGTAGGTCATATCTTCCTCCTGCCCCATCTCTTTCAGATACCTAATGATCCTTAGTTGTCTGCTTTTTTTTTAGTATCCAGTCCTCATAGCCTGACTGAGTGCTCTAAGTACTCAAGTACTCAGTGCTTCCATGCTGAGGACCTCACAGACAGAGCCAATCCCATGGGCACACCTACCCTCACTTCAATGGCAATCTTTCCCTGTTAATTTGGGAAGTTTCCGCAGAGAACAATTTCTAAACTTCTACCTGAAGTATGGCCTTTCTCCTATTTTGATTTGTTTGTCTGCTTGTTTGTGTGTTGCTTATTATTCCTTATTTACTTTTTGTGCATTTACTTAATTTTAAGTAGTTGCATAGTCTGATTTTAATTCTGTGGCTGTGTCTTTTTTCCCTACTAAATCAAAAAATGTATTTGAGCCTAAAGCTTCTTTCCCTTTTATCCTTCTTCATGGTACTGTTCTATTAATCTGAAATGTAACACTATTAAAAATAAAGGCTGGCTGGGAGTTTGGCCTACTGTTACAGTGCTTGCCTAGCATGCTTGAAGACCTGGGTTTGATTCCTCGGTATCACATACATAGCAAAACCCAGAAATGGTGCTATGGCTCAAGTGGTAGAGCTCCAGCCTTAAGAAAGTCCAAGGACAGTGCTCAGGCCCCGAGCTCAAGCCCAGGACTGGCAACAAATAAAAAATAAATAAAGGCTGATTGAGCGTAAGTAGCTCCCACCTGTAATCCTGTCGACTCAGGAAGCTGAGACCTAGAGGATCACAGCTTGAAGCCAGTTCTTGCAGAAAAATCCTTGAGGCTCCATCTTCAGTTAACCAGCCCAAGAACAGACTGGGCACTTGGCTTAAGTAGTAGAGCAAGCAAACTGAGTTGGGAGTATGAGGCCCCGAGTTCAAGCCCTGGTACTGGCACAAAAATAGAAATAAAAATAAAGGCAGTAAGTAAAATTTCAGGTCAGCAAAGACTTTTAAACTGACCTTCCCCTGCAGTTAGGACATCTACTATATTCCTGTCTTCATGATTCTAAAGGTTCTACTGGAGAAATGAAACTGAAGGAAGACAAAAGATTGAATAAAGAATTGGCTATATGATTCAGGGGTATGTTAGTCTTTTCCATTGCTGTGAGAAAAAACCAAATACAAACAACTTAAGATTTATTTTGGTTCATGTTTTCATGAGCCAGAATTGTTACTTCACCCTCAATATCTGCTCCAACCTGAAGATTAATCAGTACACTAGTCATGATTCAGCCTAAGAATATTATTTTGTGGTCGTCTTTTCAATATTATATTATAGCTTGATGGCATCTGAAATTTTTATTTCATTTTGGCAAACATATACAGACATAATAAGCTGATATACAGGGATCATGCAAATAACTCCATTATGTCTCTGTCTCCCTCTCTTTCTCTTCTGGAATGGAACAAAGGCTGAGATAAGGACAAGAATAAAGAAGCTTGCTACAGACAAACTGCTAAGTCCAAATAGGACTATACAAATAGACTGAGATAAGAAGTCCAGGGTAGAAGGGTTGAACTTGGTAAACCAGCCTATATCCACTATCTACTCACAGCTCTCGCAGGAGAATGATTTGCCTTCCAGTGCTTGCTGCTAATTTCTTAACTACAGATGATTGCCCTTGCATACTGGTTCTATAGCCCCTTCTATCTCTACAGCCCTGCTAGGGCTCCAGTCATTGGCTTACCCTACTCTGAAGCACCTCAGACATCTCCATTTGACTATCTCAGTTGGCAGTGACCAGCCACAGTTCCTGACCCGGCTGTAATTGGTAACCCATTTTTTTTTTCTGCCCGTATTTCCAGCTTGGAGCTGGAAGATCTTTGTCTGCTGCCAAGAGTGTTTTCTTCTCCATTCCGGGAATGCTGCCGAGAAAGAGACAACTTTGGACCCTAAATTATAATTCAATGCAGTTTGTGTCTAACAGCATTGTTATAAATGGTAGATAGGAACTCTAGTTATAACTGTTTTATGGCTTAGCAAATGAACAAGAGTCCACCATTTTCAAGAAGAAAAAATAAGTATTAGGTTCCAGGTACTATATCTGAAAAACTTTTTTGGCCCAAGTCCACTGGTAAGTTGCAACAACATGCAAGAGAAGAAAAATGTCTTCATCAAACTTTCATCAGGCTCCTCTTTGTGCATCGTGCTGTTGTGACGGCAGGATCTGCGGGGCCTCTGCTGGGCCTATTTTCATCAGCGCTGCTAAGGCCACCTTACAAGTTGCCCTCTGAACGTCAGCAGACAAGAGCTTTCTGTGTTATATCTTGTGTTTTGCTAACAGGGAGGATGAAGGTAAAATGGGTTTCCTAATTTGGAGAAGTGAGATTTTAATTTAAATATTCTTTCTTGGGGTCCAACTTCTTTTAATCATCAGCTTGTACTAATTTGTGAGATTCTTTGAAGGCCAGGTCAGTTTTCTTAAATTGGTACTTCCTGTTGATTTGGTATTTTCTTTCAAGTGAGGCACTCTTAAACTTAAATGTGACACCCAGTGATTTTTAAAAGATTAAAGAAACATGTTCTAATGTGAGACTTACAACTAATTGCCTGAACCAATTATACATAAATGGCCAGGTTGTTAGTGTTAATAAGAAGTGACTTGAGAAAGTACAGTTTGGCCCAGAGACTAAATAAGTATTGCACACAGTAATCAGTGTGGTATAGTATCCATTGTGTAAAAGACCTCAGCAGGCGCTTATTCATATCGCTTCCATTGGTTTTCCCCCAAGCTTTTACCCTTGTACTTGCTTATTTCTTTTTCTTTGAAAACCTATGATCTCTTAAACGTGGAGGATGCACTTAAAGGCTCATGGAAAAGCATCTTTTATAAATGAGTATGTACTGTCTGAATATGAGTTTTTCTATTAGTCCTCTTCAGACTCTTTTAGAATCTACTTCTTCCACTGACTTAAAAAGCTGATGTCCCCAGGACTCTGGTGTAGGTCTTCTCTTACTGTGCTCCTTTGTGCTTGAGCTCATCAAGTTCTGAGTTGGTTCTAACAGAAAATTTATTTATCAGCACCAACTCTATTCTGCATTCCAGATACAGATTTCCATGTGACCACATTACAAGAACTGTAAAGGTGTGCATGCCCAAAACAGAACCATGATCTTCTCTCAGATTTACCCGACTCTACTCTGTCCTGGCTCCTCAACTTAGGAGGTTGTCTAACAAGCTGCACTTCTCTCCATCCTCTGTGTCCTTACTGTTTCCTTAGTGGATTGTGACAAAAGCTGCCCAAAGCCACTTTTCCCCCTTCTTTTCTTTTTTTCTTTTTTCTTTTGTCCATCATGGTGCTTGTACTCTGGGTCTGGGCTCTGTCCCTGAGCTTTTCAGTCAAGGCTACTGCCCTACCCCTTGAGTCACAGCATCACTTCTGGTTTTCTAGTGGTTAATTGAATATAAGAGTCTCACAGACTTCAGTGCCTGGGCTGGTTTTGAATCTCAATCCTCAGATCTCAGCCTCCTGAGTAATTAGGATTACAGGCATGAGCCACCATGCCTGGAAACTTTGTCCCCTTCTAATATACAACCACTAGAAAAATGTTCGGGCTACATGGCTCCTGTGCTGGGTTGCTCTTCCTCCTGGGCTCTGCCTGGTTGCTGCCTACTTTCCCGTGTCATGTAGCTTCATTAGGATTTCTCAGGGATATTTCCAAAAGCCCTCTCCAGTTGGTTAGATTCCCCTCCTAAATATGCCAACAGCATTCTGTATTTCCAGCATTCATTATAATTATAATTGAGTAATGGTATAATTACTGGTTTGTTGCTGGATTCTCTCACTGGCTTGTAAACTCACTGAGATCAGAGATCATGCCTGTCTGGCACACCACTCTCTCCCCAGTGCCTTACATAACAAATATTTGCCAGCTGAATATATACTGAATGTGGTTGGACAGAAGCTGTGGCATATGTTCTGTGTGTTTGTACTTACGTTTGAAGATGGGGTATCTGATGTTCTAAGAACTTGAATGCTTCCCACTCCAAAGTGAAGCAATACTGTGAAGGCCTTATTTAGATTTTGTAGTTGTTCAGTTCTTGCATATTCTTTCCCTTTCATTCTGGAGGTAGACTGGAGGTCAGGGTTCTAGTGGAACTATTAAAAGAATATAACTAGTAGAAGATAAAAGATCTAAAGCTGGAACCATTTATATAATTGCTATGATTTATATATGAAGTTTCCCCCATGGCTTGTTTCCTCAGTTGGTGGACAGAATCATTGAGAGGTTTTTGGCTTGAGCATAATCAGTGGACTAATTACTGTGTGGACTCATAGTCCAGTGGGAATGCTGGGAGTTGGGCCTGATGGAAGAGGTAGCTCATGGGAAATGTGTCTGGCTCTTTCTTATTTTGCTTCCTGGTAGCCATGAGGTAAAAAGCTTCTCTCTATCATTCTCTTCTTCCGTAATGTTTCTGTCTTTCCCAGAGCACAAAAGCTGTGAAGATAACTGACCAGGGACTGAAACCTTTGAAACCATATACAAAAATGCATCCTTCTTAATCTTAAATTATTTCTCTCAAGTTTTTGTCACAGTAATGGAAACTGACTAGTACAGTGATTGAGGGGGCTAACTAGACAAGTATGGGGCCAGTCCACTGCAAAGGCTGTCAGGAAGGGTAAAGGAGATTGGTGGGGAGACGGTGGAGCTGCTATTCACAGTGAAGAGTTTCTTTGGAGATGCTGTAGCTCCACTCCACGCCTAACACCTTTCGATTGATTGAATCAGGCTCACCTGTAGTATAGATGAAAGTCCACTGATTATGGGCTTAAATTATATCTACGAAACATTCTCGCAGCAACACCTAGATTAGTGTTTAATTGAATAACTAGCCTGTAACCAAATTGACATATAAAATTGACTAATCTCAATGAAAAACTAACAATAAACAACCAAAACGTCCTGGTGTACTTCTGGGATTGCAAATCCCATGCTTTATTCTGTGTTTATTAACAATGGAAATAATATCCATTCAAAGGAGATTTGTACTGTTCTACTGAAGTATGCCAAATAACCTTATTTCTGTACTACTTGAAACAGTGTGTGAGTACCTGAAAGTGAATCAGTGATACCATTCTAGAATATTTGACTTATAAACAGACAACTGTGACTTCTAGGCATGTCTTTCTATTTTTTCAAACAGCAAGCATTTACGGAGCACAGAACTGGGAAAACAGGGACCCAATGTGAGGCATGATACCATTTAATACTTCAAGGTCGTCTTGAGATGTATTGGAGTAGAGAAATAAGTAAACAAATACTTTCAGGCCCAGAGTTCAGTTGGTCTGGTATGTGGATTATAAAAGTCAGTCATGGTTTAATGCCAAAGTATGAAGAACGATGAACCCTGAGCTGGGACACCTCCTTTTTTTTCCTGCTGGGACAAAAGGGCTCTCTTTGTTGGTGTGTGCTCTTCCTGCTTCCTGGATGGGTGAAGTGAGGGAAGGAGAGAATGTTTGTCAAGAGTGTTAACTAATACTGCAAGAAAAGGCTGGATTCTAGCACTAGCATAGTTGATTGGCTGAGAGAAAAAAAAATTGAAGATGAGTTTGAGGTTTATTTCTTGAAATATGGGGACTGTGCTGTAAATGTAGGTGAGTGGTACAAGAGGAAAAACAAATGTTAGTTCTGAGTGGACAAAAGGAACAATTTCTACTTAGCAAGCTAGTGTCTTGGGTCTAGTGTGTCAACTGTTGCTTCCTATATTTGGGTGAAAGGCCAATATAGGAAGTCTGAGGAAGGTGCATTGCAATGAAGAGTCTCCTTTTTTTTTTTTTGGCAAGTGCTGGGGCTTGAACTCTGAGCCCGGCCGCTGTCCCTGAACTCTTCAGCTCAAGGCTAGCACTCTATCACTTTGAGCCATAGCACCATTTATGGTTTTCTGGTGGTTAATCGGACATCAGAGTCTCACAGACTTTGGTGCCCAGGCTGGCTTTGAACTGTAATCCTCAGATCTCAGCCTCCTGTGTAGCTAGGTTAGTAGGCATGAGCCAGTGGCACCTGGCATAATGAAGATTCTTTATTGCATCTTGTATCATTTTATAAGGGACGAGACAGATATGCTACATTAAATGTTACACAACAATTGATTTTAAGATGTCTATTTATAACTAAAGATGAATGTCAGAGAGTAAATAGAAAGAAAAAAAAGTCTTCATTTATGAAGACTTTGTTGTATTATAATTCTCAAAGTGAACTGACAAAACAATTTTTGGCTGTGACTATACTTTTTTCCCCTGATAATTTAAGAATAATTTTATTGTTATTATTAAGGTATTTTACAGATGGTCTATCATTTCATAAGTCAGATAATGAGTACATTCCTTTGGCTGGACAGTGTCATTCCTTCTTTACTTTTCCTCAGTTCCCCCCTCCTATCCCTGCCCATAAGTACATCGGTAAATTTCCATACACTGTATACCGAATAGCATGATTGTATTTGTTTATCCTTCCTTCTTCCCTGTCTGTGTCCCCTCTCCTTCCCCCAAGAAAAACAAAAGCAAAAACAAATGTCACCACCAGTAACAACAATAAAAACAACCAAGTAAAACATGTTCCTATTTCCTGGAGTTCATTTCAATAAATAGTATTTTAAATATTCAGAGAAGTTACACCTTCATGTTAACCTCCCCTCAGGGTTATCTTCCTTTGGTTTGACAGTGTGTAAATGCCAAGAGTCCTGGATAGGTTATCATATTCAGTGATATTTTAGATCTTGCTTCAGGCTATACTCTTTAGTATATGAAATAATACTTACTACATTGCCTTTTAAATTGGGAAGTGCAAGAATTCCTATAACCCAAGTATTCAAGAGACAGAAGCAGGAGGATCTTGAGTTCAAGGCTACCCTTTGGTACATAGCAAATGTGGGGCCGGGAGTTTGGCCTAGTGGTTAAAGTGCTTGCCTAGCACGCATGAAGACCCGGGTTCGATTCCTCGGTACCACATACATAGAAAAAAAGCCGGAAGTGGTAGTGAGGCTCAAGTGGTAGAGCTCTAGCCTTGAGAAAGTCCAAGGACAGTGCTCAGGCCCTGAGCTCAAGCCCAGGACTGGCAAAAAAAAAAAAAAAGAATATTCTAATTGGAATTTCTTAAAAAAAAAAAAAAGGGGGGCTGGGAGTTTGGCCTAGTGGTAGAGTGCTTGCCTAGCATGCATGAAGACCCGGGTTCGATTCCTCGGTACCACATACATAGCAAAAAGCCGGAAGTGGTGCTGAGGCTCAAGTGGTAGAGTGCTAGCCTTGAGAAAGTCCAAGGACAGTGCTCAAGCCCTGAGCCCAAGCCCAGGACTGGCAAAAAAACAAAAACAACAACATAGCAAATGTGAGGCCAATTTGGGTCATACTGATAGACTCTGTCTTTAAAAGAGAAAAGGCAGAAGATGTAGTACTTATACACAATGGAATAATATGCTGCCATCAAAAAGAATGCCATTGCCATATTCATAAATGGAAAGAGTTAGAAAAAAATCATAAGTGAACTAAGCCAGACCCAAAGGAACATAGGCTCCATGGTTTCCCTCATTTGAAATAACTTGTACACGTGTAGGACTCTCCTTGCAGAGGATCACAATAGCTCAAAAGCATATGAACATATGGTTATATAGGATGAGACTAAACAAAATGAACTCTAGGATATGGAAACAAGAGGTTTATCTTTGTGATTGCTGTTCTCAATGTACTGTTATTTCTTTTCTCTTTTTTTCCACTTATGGTTAATCTTATGTGGTTTTGTATCTGACTTTGTTTCCCAGTGTATTGGACATACATTTATTTGCTTATTTGAAATAGGGAAGGGGGAACCAAGGTGATTGGAAGGGGGTGGGGAGAGGGAAAGGGGGACAAAAACATGAGAAGGGGTATCAGTGTTCAAGAAGTAATGCACCCATTACCTGACGAATGTCACTGTAACCCTTCTATACATTACCCTGACAACAACAACAACAGCAAAAGGCAGATGAGAAAGGCTCTCACTGATCAATTCTGGGAAAATGAGAACGTATGAATAAGTAATGGTAATAAGAAATTACAAGCATTAAAGGAAATAGGTTCAATGAATCTGTGTTGAGTCTATAAATGGAAAAGCTCTTCTTTTATTAGTTGGGAATATCAACCAATAAATGCAGACAGAGTGTGGGAAACAGAAAAATCACTACCTGGCATACATCCCAGTGGTGTTTGGATACATCCCAGGGATGGCTGATTAAGGCAGGAGCTGTCAGTGAATGCTGAGTTAGGTGGAGGTTCTATTTTTATTGTTGTTGGTCTTGTTTCACATATGTGTGAGTATGGGTGTATGGATTGGTGTGCATTTACATACGTCCTAGGGCTTAAACTAAGAGCCTGGATGATGGTTTTGTTTGTTTGTTTTTGTTTTTTGCTCAAGACTAGTGATTTACCACTTAAGCCACAGCTAAATTTCCATCTTTTTTAGTTACTAATTGGAGACCATAATCTCACAGACCTTTCTGCCCAGGCTGGCTCTAGACCTTGATCCTTAGATCTCAGACACCTAAGTAGCTAGAATTACAGACATAAGCCAGTGGCATTCAACAGTGGGAGAAGTTTTGAAGAAAGGGGGAATGACATAAATCTTAGTGTTTTTCCACAAAGTACTTATCAGTTGTGGAGAAGGAAATAGTGGCTTTATAGGGATGAAGACTGGCAGACATACACACATATCCAGGTGACTTAGAAGAGGTGTCTGTGCCTTCTGATGTGCTGCACTGGGAAGAACACAGCTTCCTTTTGCGTGTCTTTATGCCAGAAAATGCATGGCCCAAGTTAGCATGAGGATAAAACATCAGATGGATCCAAAGTCAACTTGATATAATAGATTATCTAAGAGAAACAACATTTTGACTTTTCAAAACTGTCAAGGATGAGCAAGACAAAGTCACTAAGGAATTGTTCTAGATTGAAGAAGACAGATAGCATTTGATGACTAAATGCAGTGGGTGAACCTGGATTTGACCCTAAGATCTTGATTTAGAGCCATTGATTTGAACTAAATGGCATTCATGCATTGGGATATCTGATCAGTACCTGTCTTGTTAAGTCTTTCTTGGGGTAACATGGAATAAACGCATTAAAGTTATCCCTTTTAAAAGAGAATGAGATGGAAATCTGAGTTATTATTGACAAAATACTGTATATGAGACTTGATCTATAAATATAAAATTTCTGGTTTCATAATAGAAAGGAATAGAAAGGATTTCTTTTGGTTCCTTGTTTCTCAACTATCTCTTCCCCGTTGGTATGTCTTTCTCCATGTTTCTCCTTAAGCCTCCTCTATTACTGACTTTCCTTTCTTCCTTTTATGCTTTTTTACCCCCACCTCTTTGGTGGACTAGAGTTTGAACTCAGGGCCTTTCACTTGCTAGTCCGGCTCCCTGTCTTGAACCCTGCCCTAGCAGGTTCCTTTTTGTTGTTGTTGTTGTTGTTTTAATCAGACCTTTATTTTTCTCTGTTGCATAAATTTGTTGTTGTTGGGATGGGTGTCTTAAGACTGGATCTTGCTTTGACAGCCAATGGTAGCCTTGAACTAATAATCATCCTGCACCAGTCATGAGTTTGATCTTCATTTCTTTGGGGATGGGGAGGTTCAAAATATAATGTTCCTTTTCCAGTTTGTATTTATTCAAGATATAGGCCAATTTGAATTTAGACTTTCAGTTTAGAAGTAGAATTATCAATAGACATTTTGTTAATAATCTAGATGTTTACTATGTGCCAAGACTTGTGTTACTGCAATATCTACATTCACATGTAATCCTCACAACATTGTGTTGTGAGAGCTTTTTTCTGGGAGCAGTAGTGGGGTTTGAGCTGTGGTCTTCGTGATTGCTTGGTGACAGTTGCTTTGATCACTGATCCATGCTTCCAGCTCAGTTCTTTTCGGTCACATATGAGGTAGGGTCTTGATTTCTAGCAGAGTACAGGCCTAGGAGTAAACCACCTAGATGAGGCTTCCGGTGCTAACTAGAGAGCAGTCGCTGTGTCTACCTCTCTATCAAGAAGAGGTCTCTAATTTTTTTGGCTGACCTACCTGGGAACTGATCCTCTAATTCTCAGCATTCCAAGTATTACTGGATTACAGGTGTGAGCCACTGGTATGGGTTGGAGTATGTGCTTTTGTTCTTTTTTTTCAGGTTTTTGTTCTTCTTTTAAAGAATAGGAAATTAAGCAGAGAAATCAAACTGATTGCTCAAAATAAAAATGGAAACTGGAAAAGCCATGTTTTTTTGCATCATAATATTTAGGAGTATTTATTTTTGCAAAGGTAATAGAGCTATGAATGATTGAGATTTTCTTCAAACTTCTGTGAACTTTGTAGAATTTATTGCATGTATTATTTTTCTGTTCAAAAACAGAAGTTACAGATATTGTCTATAATCATACTATAACAAGAGGTAAATATAAGGCTAATTTCTCCTCTTTTCAGTTTATTTAATTAATGACACATAATATCAAGCAAAATAAAATTTCATCCTACTTTTAGCATACTAGAATGAGAAATTGGAAAAGCCATGTTCTAATACCCTAAGTGACTGTCACAACTTGTTGTGCTCCACTTCCTCAGCATAGCCAAAGAATATTAGTTTCACCATATGTGGCTTCTACAGCTACTAGGGGATATAAAATGCAATGTAGAGTGGCATTTAGATAAGTGTCAGAAAAAGTCAGGGACAGCAAATCTTGTACTGCTTACCATTTTAATATTGTGGGGGAGGAGTTTGAAATATATTTTGGTTTCTGAATGGCAGATCGTTGGCAAGTAATTATTTATAATCAGTGCATATTGCTGCTGAAAGGCCTCCCATCGGACCCCTTTCTCACAAGAATGTCCTTTTGGAGTGACACAGGAACTAATTACATGCTGTTAAATCTAAGACCCATTTCACATTCAGAAGTTCCAGTGGTAAACCTCAGGAGCAATTAGTGACATACTGGCATGTTGTCTGCAAGGTGCCGAATGGTGAGCAACAAATCTTAACATAACAGATTAGATGGGTTGAAATAACCCTGCCCACTGTTAGCCCCCTAGCAACTGAGCTGTGCTATTTCAGGCGACTAACTGTGGATCTGAATAGATCAGAAACATGAGAGTACAGCGAATTCTCAGTATCTTGAGATATTGCGTGTCTAGGAAAGAGGCTGGAGAGATGGACAGCAAGTGAGCTTGTGCCACCCAGCTTGCAAGTTGTCATGAGAGAGGATGTCTATGTTCCCATGTAGTTCCAAGGTAATGACTACTATGTGTCATTTGCAATGGGGTAAGGGAGAGGGCACAGAATGGAAAGCTAGAAAGTGAATTCTGCTTTGGCTGGAGCTTGAGAAACCAAGTTCTAGTGTGTTAATTGGCCACCTTGCATTCATTAGAAATATATCTCTGACTTTTTAAAGAAGAGCAGACCTCTAAGTTGAAATTGGACATGTTTTGTGTATCTCTTAGGCATTATAGGAAAAATGCTGAACTTAAACACATTGGGTAAGGTATCTCTCATATGTAATTGTCCTCCTTCAGTTTTATAGAGAAGAACAATGTAGAACTGAAAATGTATTTTTCTTTTGGAAGTGCAGTATGCTTTTGAATACTGTGGGTTAAGTTGTTGGCATAGCCATGCTGTATGACTGACTGATGGTTCCACTTATGCTGCTGACATCAGGATTATCTCCAGAAAGTGAGGGAGGTTGATTTGGGAATTTTAGAATGTGGCTGAGATGCTGCATGGAGGAAATGGAGTAACAGGTCCTTGCTGGAGTGTGGCCGGCCGGCTGAGCAATGAAAGCATCTAAAAATAATGCCCTCATGGGAGAATTGGATAGTATCCATTAAGCCAGGGTTTGTTGGGCTAAGCACAGAGGTAATTGTCTGTTCAGCGTACCAATGCCACTCAAGGACTGTGTGGCAAGAAACCTTTGTTTCCCTTCCATTTGGGGGATTGGCTATTGCAGCTAAACTGTTCATGCAGAATGGAAATTCTGAATGCTGCAAAACAGGCTCTGGAAATCCTTGTGGTATGCAGTTTGAAGATGACTTGTTGGCAAACATTGAGAAACAGATCACAAAGGAAGGAGAATATAAAAGAACTGATTTGGGGTAGGCTCAGAATATTGCCAATTATTCTAATATAGGGTAGAGATGTCACTAGACATCTAAAATAAGGATATAATACTACTTAAGAAATATGTTAAAAAGTAAAAAAATAAGAAATTATAGTAAGAGATTATGTTAATTTGAGAAAGCAGAATGAAAACTGAAAGGATAGAAGAAGCCAAAAGCAGAATGATGTTGTACATTAAATTCTAAAAATAATGATTTCTTCTTAAATTTACATTGGTTAGCTGTATGCCATAAATTGGGCAGTAAACTTTAAGCATACCCACAATGATTTCAGCTGATTGTCAGCTTGAAGTGAAAAGTTAGCCTTTGGTTATCAGTCACATATAGTCTGTTCCTACTGAAATGTCATTTGGATTAGGAAATATGTAACTATGATTAGTGGGAGATACCCGGGGTAACTGAGCCAGTCAGATAGCTTTGTAATCATTGCTGTACAAAAGTGGCAAGTTTTACATGCTTGAGTTGGCAGAGCCAGTGTGAAGGAATGCCTTGGCTTCCTGAGCTCAGATCTGTGCTGTTGGTTGAGTTCTCTGCCTCCCAGGCACAGCATTTGTATTGTCGCTATTGGGGGATCCACCATGGTGTGCTGCACTTGCAAGTGTGCAGTACTCTCAGATCCCATGTTCCCTGACACACTGCCATGTTTCCTTTCTCTGTTTTTGTAATGTGCATTGGAAACAGAGAGAGAGAGGAGGGAAGCCATGTGCTCAGGAGTCACCTTTACAGAGGCTGTAACATGCAGTTTCCCCGCATGTTCTCATCCAACCCCAGGAAGTTCTTACTCTGTGGTTATGGTAGGGAGCAGTTTCAGACTTCAGCTTTTCCAGTCATCAGAATGGCTTTCAGGAATTGTTGCTGGTAATGTTATTCTAATCTTTATTCATCCATCCACTTAAAATGCATAGGTATCCTTAAACTTCTATATTAGAATTCACAGAGACTCAGATACTGTAGAGATTTCATAATCTTGGCTTAAAGCAAAAGTCTGTTGGGAAAAAAGTCTTTCTTATAACATGTAAGATATAACTGTTATAAGTAATCTTTGTTCATGGTAGAAAAAAGGAAGCTAGACCCTCTTTAAGAAATGAAAATCAACTGGGCTCCAGTGGCTCACACCTATAATATTTGCTACTCAAGCCTCTGAGGATTGAGGTTTGAAGTCAACCTAGAAAGGAAAGTCTGTGAGAGTCTTACTTCCAGTTAATCACAGAGAAAGCCAGAAGTGAAACTGTGGCTCAAGTGATAGAGTGCTAGCCTTAAGAAAAAGGAGCTCAGGGATAGCTTACCAGGATAGGAGAGAGGGAGGGAGGCAGGGAGAGAGAGAGAAAGAGAGAGAGGGAGGGAGATATTATCCCTAATTTTCCATCCAGCAGTAGATAGCATTTTATGTTTACTATCTAGATTTACATTCCTTAAAGTTATTATAGCCTCCATACACAGACACATCACAATGGAGAAACAAACGGCGTCATGCTAAGCCTGTACATATAAACCTCTTTTTCCCCAGAATTCCATTAGTGATCATTGTGATTTAGAATGGCTGCAGTGATTTTTTTCTGGGCACACAAGTTGTTTCTTAATTTTTTTCTACAATGAGCAGTGCCATGGTAAACATCTTTCTATGCCTGGTTGCATGCTTGCTTGACTCTCTGCTTAAAGCAACTTCCTAAAGCATTACATATCCAGATCTGTTGAAAGCTTGTGAGACTTATTACAATATTGCTGTCTCAAAAGTATACTCTGATTTTTTAAAATCAGTCTGTTGTAGGAAAAGCAGTTTCATGTTTTTCAAGGTGCATCTTTGTTATTCGGGCTGAACGCTTTGGTGGATTGTGTGGTTCATTTGAATTTTGGGGTGAACTTGCTACTCTGCATTCTTTTCACTTGTTTTTCTATATTCGATGCTCTAAATTTCATTGTATTGATTGATAAGTGCACATAATGTATCAGAAGCATAGATTTTTTTCTCTGCCTTGTTGGTATTTTCTCCCGCTGGATTTGAATTTTGATTGAGATTTAGTCATATGTAACATCAATTTAGTAAGTAGCAGTATATTCTTCAATACTACTTAAAATTAGGAATTTAAAAACTTCCAATTTAAGAAAATAACAAAATGATAAATGAAAACACACTGACTTTTCCCAGACCCCTCAGTTTATTGCCTTGCCTCTCGGTATACTGGGTCTTAAATCATCTGAGAAAACTGAGCGGCTAACCTGTTTTCACCAGCTAAGTGATTGGATTCCATCTGGTTAGTTCTTGAAAGTGTTCTTTTAAATTATTTGAGCACATTCACCTATTGATTGTTATTGATTCTCAAATCTAACATTTTTAGCTCTCCAAAATAGTCCTTTGCTAGGTCCTTATGGCCTTGGGAATCTGACAGTTTTATGATTATGCAAATGTTATTGAGCTCATCTTGATGGATGCTCTCAGAGCCCTTGGTTGACTGCAGACACTTTGCCTTTAACTGTCACAGGGCTGGCTAGTGCGACCTTCACATCAGACTGTGGAAAACACACTTGCCAGGCATCCTAGGACAATGTGAAATGGTTGCCTGGGAAACCTCATTTGCCTCTCATCAAATGCCCCAAGGATAACCTGAGTCCCTGTGAGAACAGGACATTTGAAAGGAGGATCCCTGTCTTCTGAGTAGCAGCAGAGGTACATTTCTGCATTTTAGGATACTTTGCTAGTGCTAGGGAAGGGCCAATTATGCCTTGGTCTGAAGAGGGACCCAGGAATGGAGAGAATAAAGGAAAAGGGAATCAAGAGGATACAAGAGAGGCAGGAAGGAGGAGGGGGTGGCATTGAAACAAATGTCAGAAACCAAAATAACAAATAAAAGCAAATGATTTGTACTCAAGAGAACCCCGTAATAGAGAGTGAACAGAAGGGAATCAGAATGCAGATGCAAAGTTATGCATAGAAAAAATCCATAACCCATAAATAACTGTGGAGTGAAGAATTGTGGAGAATGCTGAAAAAAGTATGCAGTAGAATTTTTCTTTCACTGAAGCACACTCGTAAGTGTTTATATCTGCTTAAAGGAAGCTGTACTGTTTTCTTCCTGTAGTCTGCACTATATTCTGAATGAATCGTGAGTGATCTTTTCCAGAATCAGCATTACATCATTCAGAATCATAGCACGTGTTTTTTCTGTTACTTCCATGAATTAGAACTGATATAGATCCGAAAGAAGCATAAGTATAAAGTCACTTGTGTCTTTAAACATATCTATGCTATACTAAACAGTTATTATGGTTGATAGAAGGTTGGCAGCCACTTGGATGGGCAGAAAAGCCTTATGTAGTTAGCCTTTGATGTAAATGTGTCCATGGATAGAAGTAATCTGACCATTCTCTGCACTTTAGGACCCCACAGTACATTCCATAAGAAAGAAAGAAAAGGAAGGAGGGAGGGAAGCCTGTGATTGACTCCTGAAATATGCAGAACTTCCTTGAAGACCCACTTTTTGCAGATTTCAAACTAGGGACAGGTGACATGCTAATTTTACTGTAGCATTATTTACCACAGCTAAGACACGGAATCAACCCAGATGCCACTTAACAGAAG
This sequence comes from Megascapheus bottae, assembly GCF_031878675.1. Classification (NCBI taxonomy): domain Eukaryota; kingdom Metazoa; phylum Chordata; class Mammalia; order Rodentia; family Geomyidae; genus Megascapheus; species Megascapheus bottae. The sequence goes on along the minus strand of NC_143520.1, from coordinate 6,155,920 downwards.
GAAGAATGGATCAAGAAAATGTGGCGTTCAGGCCGGGAGTTTCGCCTAGTGGTAGAGTGCTTACCTAGCATGCACAAAGACCATGTATGTATCACATACATAGAAAAAAGCCAGAAGTGGTCCTGAGGCTCAGTGGTAGAGATCTAGCCTTGAGAAAGCCCAAGGACAGTGCTCAGACTCTGAGGTCAAGCCCAGGACTGGCAAAAAAAAAATGTGGCATTTATACACAATGGAATTCTGTGTTTCCATCAGAAAGAATGACAATGCCCCATTCATAAAGAAATAGAAAGACTTGAAAAAATTGTACTAAGGTAAAGTGAGCCAGACCCAAAGATACCTAGGCTGTGTACAGGCCTCTCTCATTTGTAATAACTAGATTGCATCTAGGATATTCTTAGTGGAGGATCACAGTAGCTCATTAGCTAAGTGCATATGACCATATAAAATTATGCTTATCGAAATCAATTCCAAGAAATGGACATAAGAGTTTTTTTTAAAGTAAGAGTTTTTATTACTGTGATGTTTGCAGTTCTTTTTTCTTGCTTACCCCCTATGATTGATTCTCTGTTGTTGCTGTTTTTCATTTCTGTTTCCTTAAGTTTATCTAATTTGGGAAAGGAAAAGCACAGAAATGGTGGGAGAAAGGGTGAACCAGTGCAGCAGTGATACTCACAAGACACTGTTTTGGAAATGAACTCTACAACTTGAGGGGGTGAGGAGATGGGGGGAGGTGGGAAAAGGAGGGAGGGGGTAACCCCGTTCAAAAAGAAATGTTCTCATTATGGTACTTGTGTAACTGTAATCCTTCTGTACATGATCTTTATAATAAAATAAAACAAAAACATTGCTGTAGTTGCAACTTTCACATCTAACCATTGATAAAATGAAGTCCTTAGTAAATGTCAGATGGTGATGATATAGTCATATTTCGGGCCTCTAAGATTGTTCAGATGTTATTAGGGATTAATTTTGTTGTTCTCGAAAATGATATATTCAATCAGAGCATACCCTGAGTATATGAATGGTTTAGAGGTAAGGGCAGAGTTCAGGTAACTCTGTCATGACAGCAGAGCACCCCAGAGCTAGCAACAGAGAGATGATTACTCTCTTTGAACTAGAAGGAACAAAGGATGATGCTGTAGGCTTGGGATCCAATAAGAGATCTGACCCTTGGTCAGCAGGCATGGGCATGGAAATGAGGGGAAATACTCTGACCTTTCTGCCCTTCAAATTCCTGCAGTTTCTTCAGTGAGCCAAGGTGATTTGAAAGCCAGAGGGCAAGGGATTCAGGATGATGAAGTGTCATCTTCCTGGAGACAGAGCAAGAGCAAGAGAAAGCACTACAGTGGATATGAAGTGGCATGCAAAGAAATGTGCCAGTATCTTTCTGTTCAAAAAGGAGCTTCTTACTTTTTGGAAGCATGCTCACTTAGAAGGAAAGTTACTTATAAAACAATGAGTTCTTTTGAATAAGAACCTAGGTACTAGGTAACAAACAGGAATGTTGATCAGTCTTTGTTTTCTTTTTTTTATTGTGATTAATAGAAGGGTTACATTATAGTCACCAGATAGAAGGTACATAACTTCACAGACATTGATACCCTTTCTCATGATATGGTGCCCATTTGCCTCCTCCCCTCCCCCCCCCCCCCGCTCATCTTGATTTCCCCCCTTCCCTATCCAATTTCAAATAACCAATTAAGCACATATAAAATATATCAGATAACAAGCTGAAATATTGTAACAATATGAGATAACCAAGGGACAGCAACAGAGATGAGAGATAACATAGTACATTAAGGACAATAATCACTCATTATATGGCTTTTGACATAAGACCCAATAGTATGACACTAAATGTAAGGACCTCCAGTCTTTGTTTTCTAAGTTTATTATCTTTTTGTATCCTACTGAGTCTAGTATGTACCTTACTGTTGCTGTTAATTGTGTGTGTGTGTGTCTAACACACACACACACACACACACACATATACACACTACATTCTGGACCATGGGTCCTTGTAGGTTCTAAGTTTCTTTTTATTTGTCTTGGTTGCTCCATAATCTCACAGGTTATCTGGCATATATTAAGAACTAATGTCTTGTATAAATGATGGGATAACTTTGCTAGTCTCTTCCAGGACAAATTTGGCTTCCATAATGTGTCTTCATAATGTGTGGTTCTCTTTACATTGCTGGGTGTACTGCATTCCTATGTTTCAGTGAAAAATGAGGGAGAATCACAGATCCAGTGCCCTGTCAGCTGGAGCTCTGCTACTGTTAGTGGTTGCAGTAGGAATACTTGTATTTTCCTTAAGGAACATAAAGATCATGTTTTCCATCTCTTCTGTACCAGGTATTTGCATTAACTGTGGGCCCAGTGTTCATGGAGCATGTTTGGAAAGCAATCTACAGTTGGATAAGGATCAAGCATGGTGATGATGATCAGATGCAGAATATATTACTTAAGGAGATCTTAAAGGCACTAAGAAATGTGTCATTTGCAATGTGTCATGCAGAATTTTGAGTCACAAGACCAGCCTCCAGTCATTCTCCTTTAAATTAAGGAGGTTTATCTATATTTTATTGTGAATGCTTTACTGCAGAATCTAGCCTTAGGTATATCTTCCCAAAGTGCAAGTTCATCTGTGCCAATTCCACTCCGCAAAGATAATTATTAACACTTCAAATAGTTTACCTACCTTGGGCACGCATAATTAAAAGAAATGGTATTATGCTTTTGTGTATTATATTTTGCATTCTCACTTTCCTTTAGACTGACAGCAAAGCATACTTTATATATGAATAAAAACACACTGGCATTGTTAATAGCTCACTGTAAATTAATGAATTTCTGTCGTGGATATTTCTGTAGCTTCCTCTGGCCATTTTATTGTTAGTGTCATAATGGCCCTCTCTGTACACATCTACTTAGAACAGTATCCAAGTGGCCCTTTCCTCACAACCTCACCCCCTTCACAATAACCTCTAAACACTGCAATGTGAATAAGCAAATTAATCAGTTTAAACAACAGTGATTAATCACTTTTCAAATTTTCATGTCTGTGTTATTCATCTTATGGGTTCTTAAATGTCACCTACGCCTTAGGAACTGGACACAGGAGTTTTACTATTTAAAAATGCTTAAAGTAAATCAAGCATTATCTTTTCTCACTTCAGAAAATATTAATGTTGTTTTCTTTTATATGAAGATTTCCCATGAATCTTTTTCACACATTTACCATAATGTACTGTTTGCCTATTATACAATCTAGTCTAAGATAACCTGAAACCACTTAGAGATTACAGCTTGGAAACCAACATATCCATAATTTATTCTGCTTTCAAATGAGTACCTTAACTTCAAAGACATAAGCAGATTTGTAAATCCTTAACCCAAGAAGCATCAAGCACCATGGCTAAAGGTAGATGAAAACTACAGGCTTGGAGTACTTGGGTTTAAGTACTAGCTTTGGCTTAACCAGCTAAGTGACATTGGATAAATGATTGAAGATTCCCCTCTTGGTTTCTTCATATGTAAAACATGATAAATAGCCCTTATCTTCTAAAGTAGTTTGAAGACTAACTCAAAAAGCTAGTAGCACATTTGTCAGAATTCACCAAATAATGACTTGTTACGAATATTATTTCTTTAAAAGGAGGAGGAAACTGAATTACCTCACTTTTTGCTCTAAGCGTTTAAATAACATTATACTTTGCATCTATCTCTGCTGTTTTGAAGTCTTGTAGTGTGCTTTGCTTTATTGCTAGAATATTGAAGTTTCCCAAGAATCTAGTACTTTATTCTGCATTAATACCTCTGAATTGGGTCATAAGCAGCACACAGCAATGTCCCTTTTTAGTGCCTGTAGGTGAGGGTGGACTGGTTCTGGGCTCAGCTCTTCTGAATCATGCGTGCATACGTGTGAATGCATGCGTGCATGCGTGCGTGTGTGTGTGTAGTTCATGGAGCTTGAACTTTGGCCTGGGCACTGTCCCTGAGCTTTTTCTTCTCAAGGCTCGTGCTCTACTACTTGAGACACAGCTTCAACTTCCAGCTTTTTGGTGCTTAATTGGAGCTAAAAATCTCATGGATTTTTCGGCCCGAGCTGGGTTTGAACTGTGATCCTCAGAACTCAGTCTTCTGAGTATCTAGGATTACAGGAATGAGCTACCAGCTGGTGGCCCCCTAAAACATCTTAACTGCCACCTCTGAGGAGAATTGTCAGAAGACTCAGAGAACATGGTGGGGCTGGGGTGGATAGGGTTAGCAGGCAGAACTTCTAATTGTAACTAAATAATTCTATAAAAATATTTCCTAATGGCCAGAATAGAAGCAATCCATCATGTACTGCCTGGCATAAACTTACTTTCATAATTTTAGAAGTAAATTACTATTTTCCACTCTTCCCAATTTTAAACAGCTGGTTCAAGAAACATGTTCAGTAATCTTTGTTGAAATGGGAAGAGGAGCTTTTTTCAAAAGCATTTGGATAGTTTTAAAATAATATATAAAAGCACTAATTTTTATATTAGTTTGGCTTTAGAATACACAGTATTCTTTTTAAAAAATAGTATTTAAGTAACAGTAAAAAAATGGTATTTGGATAACCACCATGTTTTGGTGATGAATTTCCATCTCTTGTAAAAGGGCTTTGCTCTCTTGGAACCAGTAGCTGTATTCATGGGATTTCCTTGGCCTTTTTTTTTTTAAATCATGGCTGTTTTAAATTTGTTGAGACACAAGGCTCATTTATTTCTGATAGTTCTGTTTTCAGAGTTAATTCTTCCCTAATTCCTGGAATTGCCATGGATTTGATTACTTCAGTTAGTTATTAAAGTATTTAGTATAAGATTAGAAGCCTTGGAAGGCAGGAGTATTAATATCCCTTACATTTTTAGAGCATGTGAAAGCATCCCTGAGGATGTCAAAAGTAAAGCCTGAGCTTGGCATTTTTAAGAGATTTGGCCGTGGATGAGCCATCTAATCTTTCTGTTGTAACATATCTTTTGTAACATATCTTAGGTTGTTATGAGTATTAAGCTGATCCACTTAGGAAGTGAGTTTAGCAGAGTATCTGGCAAATAGCAGTTCTCCTGTCAAGTCTAGCTAGCAATTATCATTAATTTTATTATTCACAGTAGGCACAATTCTAGAGACACAGGCAATATTCTTCTTATCATAGTTTATGTATTGCAATAGTAACAGTTCTTTAGTAGCAGTTTTTTGTTTACTATTAAAAAACTGAGTAATCTACTTTATTCAGCTTTATAACACTAGGCATATTCTTAAAATACGGTGTTCACTCAGTACTAATAGGAAAATACAAGTATTTTACAGTATCCCTGAAAGATCACTGTATGTATGTCTGAAAGTCATATCATTTTATTCAGTTTTTTATGGTACCTGTCCTGATATGATGATAGTTTGAAAATGAAATAGTCATGATAACCACTTTTGCACTTGCTTCTAAATTAAGATAGATTTGGAAGCCAGGTCCTGGCAGCCTATAATCCCAGCTACTCAGGAGACAGGATTACAGTTCAAAGCCAGCCAGGGTAAGAAAGTTCATGAGACTTTTTTCACCCAAATAACCACCCCAAAATGCTGGAAATGAAAGTGTGGCTCAAAAAGTAGAATGGCAGATTTGAGCAAAAAAAGTTAAGAGACACTGCCCAGACCCTGAGTTCAAGTGCCAGTACTGGTACACACATGCATACAAGATAGATTTAGAGAAACTGTCCAGTTCAGATTATCATTTAAAAAATTTGCAGGTTAGAATGTAGTCAGCCCTTGTTATTCTTCAACCCTTAGAATCAAGTTACATTTAGACTGTAGTCTAATATATTAGCATCTTACCATTATACGTGTATGTTAAAAAACACTTCTTATTTGAAATGAAGATTTATAGGAAAGATTTATAAGAAGTTTGTATGTATCCGTAGGTCAGTTTTCTCCAAAGGTAGCCTCCTAACCACAGGACTATATGAGATCAAATCCAGAAAATCTTTTGAGATTGGAAAATATTTCTTTGAGCCTATTAACTTGCCTTCTCATACTCTTTGTGTGACTCCTTACCTCCCTTCCTTCCTTACTTCTATGTTTCTTTTGTTTTTTTAGGAGAGGGGGCTTGAGTGTAGGGCTTGAACTGTGGGCCTACATGTTGTCTTTGAGCTCTTCAGCTCAAGGCTATTGCTCTACCACTTGAGCCATAGCGTCATTTCCATTCTGTTTTTTGGGTTTTTTTTTGTTTTTTTTTTTTTTTAACAAGGTCTCCTAGTTGGTGGTGATATTACAGGTGTGTGCAAAATGTTGGTGGTGTGTACTTGTGTCTTTAGATGGTTCAATTAGAATCCCCATAATAGGAAAGAAAAGCTGATGTTGCCTTGGTTTTAAGTTGGATTTCACCTATTACCACAATAGAGTGGTCACAAAATAACAGTAGCTGAGGATCAGGATGCCCATGTCATGATGATGAATATTTAAGTGATGTTTCTCTGTACTTGTAAGTCTGCATGGAGAGTGCTGTCAGAGAGGTTTGACTTCTGTGTACCTGCTCCTGGTAACAGGGAGGCTTGGTTGCATAGACCATAACTTCAGATGGACATGTCACTAGTGTGAGCAATAGGGGCTATTTAGGGACTCGGGGACAGTGTAATCGGATTACCCAACAGAAACATTGATAAGTAAGAGGGCAACAAACACCAGTACTGATAGAAATGTATTAAATATGGAGTAATTCAGGATACTTGAGTCTTCCCTGGTCTTCTTGGATGTCAGAATTGGTCTATAGTCATTTACAGGTATAGCTATCATAATTTGGAAGAATTTCTTTTCTTAAGAGTTGATGGCCCAAAGCTGGGTGCCAGTGGCTCAAGCCTGTAATCCTAGCTACTCAGGAGGCTGAGATCTGAGAATTAAGATTCAAAGCCATCCCAGGGAGGAAAGTTCATGAGACTCTTATCTACAATAAACTTACCAGAAAAAAACAGAAGTGGTGCTGTGGATCAAACAGTAGTGCTAGCTTTGGGTAGAAAGAAGCTCAGGGACAGTGTTCAGGCCTTAGTTTAAGCCTCAGAATTGGCCAAAAAAATTGATAGACCAAAATGATCAACTTTGAATATTGCTTACTAACATTTTCTCCTCTTTCAGGTTTTTTTCCTCCTCCTTCTTCTTCTTCTTCTTCTTTTTTTTTTGCCAGCCCTGGGGCATGACATCAGGTCCTGAGCACTGTCCTTGGGCTTTCTCAAGGCTAGCGCTCTACTACTTGAGCCACAGTGCCACTTCTGGCTTTCTCTATATTTATGGTATTGAGGAATTGAACTCTGATCTTCATTGTATGCGAGGGAAGCACTCCACCACAAAGCCATGCTCCGGCCCCAGTTTTTTCCTTTTTAGCCATCTGTATCCACCTGAGTCTGTGGCCACAGACTCCTTGCTGCCTCCTCAGCTTTGATTTTGGTTTCCTGGCCTTAGCTTAGATCTCAGGCCAATACAGTAGGATTGTCTCATTCTCCTGGAGCCATCTGGCTAATATCTGACCTTGAGAAAATGTTAGTGTCATCCTCCTACCTTTAACTCCAAGAATAAATAGCGTTTTTGCTGAAGACATTCAAAACACGGGGATGATGTTTTTCCCCTGCTGAATCCTCACAGGTAGTTAATAATACTTTATACCCCTGTATTTGATTCCACTTCCACAGGGGCTGTTCTGAGTGTTTTTCTCCTCTCCTCATACCCTACGTTTACCCTTATATCTTTGCAGAATTCTTTATTTCCTCTCTTTTTGTGGGTCATGGGGCTTGAACTAGGCCTGGGTGCTGTCTCTGAGCTCTTCAGCTCAAGGCTACCACCCTACCCTTGAGCCAAGCCCTATTTCCCGTTTTCTAGAGGTTAATTGGAGATAAGAGTCTCAGGTCCTTTTGTGCCTGGGCTGGCTTTGAACCTTGATCCTCAGATTTCAGTCTACTGAGTAGCTAGGATTACAGGCATGAGCCACCACATCCGGCCTATCTCTGCAGAATTTTTGTTGCTTATTTTCTTAATAAAATCAAAGCTATCAGATAGAAATTCATTCCATTTTCTTTTTAAAAATATTTGCTTCTCCATGTCCTTACTGTCCTGGTTTTGATTCTTCTTGTTTCAAATAACTTGCAAAGGTATTTCCATTTCTGAAACTCACCCACCTGCTTTCTGGTCTTATCTATACCTTCCCACACTTATGAGCTACTGATTTATTATTTACACTGTTTCTTGTAACTTAAACTTGATGACATCTTGCCATGTGACAATGCCCAGATTTCTTTCATCTTTAGAATAGAACTACTCCTGGCACTGTTGACAGGAGCTGTCAACAGGATGTTTAACAGCAAGTGTGCCCTCTACCCACTAGATGCCAGTAGCTAGATGCCTTTCAGTGGACACAGCCACCTTTGTTTGAGAATGCCTGTTTAGAAATCCATCTTGTGAACTAAAGAATATTCCTTTCTTTCCCATCATCACCAAGTTTCTCTGTGCACTACTCACACTCTTTTTCTCCACTGAATCAGTCCTGAATAAGGCTTTTGACATTACTGATTATCCAAATGCTTTTAGACACCTGAAGTGTCCTGATAGCCAAATACAGTGAGCAGCCATATGGCATAATGACTTCTGTTCATGGTATCAGTTTCATGCATCACTTTCAGGCACCTCCTATCTCCCTTACTGACTTCATTAAATCTGTTTTCTTCCATACTTCCCAAATATGGATTTGCCCATTTGTTTAGGCTTCTACTGTCTTTCTTTTCATTCTTCTTCTCTCTTCTCCTGTCTGCTATGGACCCCTGTTTGGGGATTCAGATTCTGCCTCTCAGCTGAACCTTCAGGCTTGCATGCTTTTTATTTCAATCACTATATCTCATCATACTCAACTCACGGTATCTCATCATATTCAAAATTAGATTCATCTCCATGCATATTTTCTTTGATGCCCATGAATGAGACCACAGCATTCTATATCACTGTTTCTCTTAAGCATTCTTTGGTTGCAGAATACATCACTGAAAATGATACTAAACATGTGTTTCATGCATGATGTACATTTCATACATGTAGGTAGCATTGTTATAGAATATAGACAATTAGCATTTAATGAAAATTAAGGTAGATAAAATTAATATTTAAAGTATCAGTAAAACAAAACTTGTTTTTTTCTTTAAGATACTTTTTTCTGTGGGTCATGAGGCTTGAACTCGGCATGGAAGCAGTCCCTGAGCTCTTCAGCTCAAGTTACCACCCTACCCTTGAGCCAAGCCCAACTTCCATTTTCTAGAGGTTAATTGGAGATAAGAGTCTCAGGTCCTTAGAATCAATGTAGTGAAAATGACAATCTTGCCAAGGGCTATCTACAAATTCAATGCAATACCCATTAATATCCCAATGTCATTCTTTAAAGAAATAGAAGAGGCAATCCAAAATTTCATATGGAATAATAAAAGACCCCGTATAGCAAAAACACTTCTTAGCAGAAAGAACAGCACAGGAGGAATTTCAATGCCAAACTTTAGACTCTATTACAGAGCTATAATAATCAAAACAGCTTGGTACTGGCACAAGAACAGGCCTGAAGACCAATGGAATAGAACTTGAGGACCCAGATATTAAACCACAGACTTATGGCCACCTAATCTTTGATAAGGGAGCCAAAAAAACAGCATGGAAGAAAGACAGCCTCTTCAACAAGTTGTGCTGGCAGAACTGGTTAAGCACCTGAAGAAAACTAAAGTTGGATCCTTCTTTTTCACCCTACACTAGAATTAACTCCAAATGGATCATGGACCTTGAGGTAAAAGCCGACACACTGAAAAATTTACAAGAAGGAATAGGAGATACACTAGGTTTCCTTGGAACAGGTTGAAACTTTCTCAATAAGGACCGAGAAACACAACAAATCAGAGAAAGGCTGGATAAGTGGGACTGCATTAAACTGCAGAGCTTTTGTATGGCAAAGGACATAGCTAGTAAATTAATTAGGAAGCCTACAGAGTGGGAGATCTTCACTAACCATATAACAGACTCAGGCCTCATATCTAAAATATATCAACAGCTCAAAAAATTGAATCCCTCCAAAACTAATCTCCAAAGAAACAACCATCCCAGTAAAAGAAGGGCCAAAGACTTAGAGAGTCTTCTCTGAAGAAGAAATAAAAATGGCCTATAGACACATGAAGAAATGCTTGACATCTCTGGTCATAAAAGAAATGCAAATCAAAACAACTCTAATATTCCACCTCACTCCAGTTAGAATGGCCAGGATCAAGGAAACTAATAACAACAGGTGCTGGATGGGATGTGGCCAGGAGGGATCACTACTACACTGCTGGTGGAGCGCAAACTCGTTTAACCACTATGGAAAGCAGTATGGCAGTTCCTCAAAAGACTAAACATAGAACTCCCCTATGACCCAGCAATTCCACTACTTGGCATTTACCCATGCATCCAGAAACAAGGACATACTAAAGCCACTAGCACAACAATGTTCATTGCAGCACTATTTATCATAGCAAAGATATGGAACCAACCCAGATGTCCCTCAGTTGATTACTAGATCAACAAGTTATGGTATTTGTACACAATGGAATTCTATGCTGCTGTCAGAAAGAATGACATCGCCACATTTGTAAGGAAATGGAAAGACTTAGAAAAAAAACATATTAAGTGAAGTAAGCCAGACTCCAAGGAACTTAGGCTCAATGGTTTCCCTCATTTGTCAAAATCAGTAGAAACCTTGGGCTCTCCCAGCAGAGATTTACAATAGAAGAAAATCTAGAGACATAAGGCCAAATAGTATGACACTAAATGTAAGGACCTCCAGGATAAGGAAACAAAAGCCATATAATGAGTGATTGTTGTCCTTAATGTACTGTGTTATCTCTCATCTCTTTTGCTATCCCTTGGTTATCTCATATTATTACAATATTTCACCTGTTATCTGATATATTTTATATGTGCTTAATTGGTTATTTGAAATTGGATAGGGATGGGGGGAAATCAAGATGAGCGGGGGGAGGGGAGGAGAGAAATGGGGACCATGTCATGAAAAAGGGTATCAATGTTTGTGAAGTAATGCACCTTCTATCTGGTGAATATAATGTAACCCTTCTATTAATTACAATAAAAAAAACCTAAAAAAAAAAACGCCTCAGGTCCTTTTGTGCTTGGGCTGGCTTTGAACCTTGATGCTCAGCTCTTAGCCTCCCGAGTAGCTAGGATTTCCATACTACTTTTTTAGTGGTACAGTGGTTCAAACGTGGTGTCTTCTTCAGAGTATCCAACTAAGTGCTCTGAATGCTCTGTCATTGAGCTGTGTCCCCAGTTTTTGTTATTAATAATTTTATGACATTCATTTAAAAATCTAGATATCATATTTCATTATTAAGATTATTTTGGTTTTCTTATTTTAATGTATTAGTTGAAAAGGAAACCTTACATTCAAATAGGAGAAATGTATTGTTGACTATCCTTACAAAAGCAGAGTCTTCTCGTAGAGTAGTGGTTGTTTGGAGAATTATTGTCTAATGGCTCCGGAGTTTAGTTTGGAAAAATCACGTTGATAGGAATGGTTGTATAACAGTGGCTGTGCTTACCTGATTTGTGCATAAAAATCAGTGAAGATGATAAATTTTATGTCTATTATACCACAATTAAAAACAATGTTAAAAAGAAGTATTTAGTTGAGAACCATTCACATAATAATCACAGTAAAAGTTAATATTATTAACTGTTATTAGCACTATCACTGGTAATTGTCTCTGTGGGCCCATCATGCTCTCAGACTGTCTGAATTTTCGCTCAGCAGTTGATTACCATGCCTAACATGGCTGGCATATTTGCATACATGTAACAAGTATTGAGAAGATAATTACTGAATAAATGCTTCTTTTTTATTTTATTATCAGAATATGTGGAGAGGTTGCAATTCCATTTGTAAGTTGAGTCCAGTGCTTCTTGAACTTTGTTACCTTTTCCTATTGGATAAATGTCTCATTTGCATTAGCTGTAAACATTTTTTTGTTGTTTTCATTCTTTTTTTTTTTAGCTTCAGATCTGTCATATTAACTTGATATCCTAGCCATACTATTGATACCTGTATTTATGTTCATGGTCAAAACTTATAGGTAATGCCTTTGAGCACATTGAATACACACACATATATAAATTATATTCACATACTTGTATTGGCTGTTTATAATGTATTGTGACTTTAAAAGGTGTTTTAAGTTGTATCAAGTTTAAGGGATAGCTTTTCACCCCCATTATTTAGAGAATACCTGGTCAGTTTGTGTAATCGAACGCCTTAAAGTTTCCACAAATTCAAATTATAAATATATGTGTATGTATGTATATAACAGTGTGTTATGCAGCAGTCAATAGCAGCAACAGCTTTTCTAGGTCGTGCAGTCACCTGGATCAGCACATGCCATTAATAAAAAGAGAAACACAGTGATAATCACAAGACAGTATGTTGTAAATGAACTTTACAACTTGGAAAGGTATGGGGGGAGGGGAAGTGGGAAAAATACTTGGGAAGGGTTAAAAAAATAAGGTATTCACTATCTTATGAGTATAGCTGTAGCCCTGACAATAAAAACAAAAGAAAATAAAAACACCAGAAAAACAAGAATTTCTGTTACTGTTGTGTTACCTACCACCATTTCTTATTAGCTTCTCAATCATTACCAACATTCTTGAACAACATCATTAAAAGCAGCTCTGAAAAAACACAGTCCTTGCTATGTATCATAAAGTAGATGCAAGGTGTTGTACAATCACAAAGATACGATGTACTACTATCATACATTTATAATACTAGGCACTGTTTTTTAAAATGGCTTTAGAATGTTTTTTTTATTATATTTTGGGAAAGTGGGATGGAGAAATTAATGTTTGCAAGTGAATTAGATAAGAGAAATATGTACTCAGAACAAGAAAGGGACCATGTCCTCAGTCTCTCTGGGTTAGAATCTGGCCTGTGATCTGTCCCTCTACCAAGCACAATGTCTCCTCTGATACTGTTCTCAGAGCCCTTCTTCTCCAGTTTTCACTGGCTACCGCGTTCTCATGCAGTTGTTGACTCAGCAGTCTACTTTCCAGCAAAATTTAATCACAACTCCCACATCTCCCTCAGCTTCCTCCTAGTCCCCATTCCCTGTGAATCAGCAGATGGGGATGATGATGTCATCTTCTAATTTGGCAGTCATCCCAGTGTTAAATGTCACCTTGCCAGAAATCAAACCCCCTTCTGCAATTTTTGCTCTTATTTAGATCAGTGGAACTTTTCATGTAACCAAAAGATTCTACTTTTTGAGCTCCACGTTTTAGTCAAATGACCATGCTTCCAAATCTTTTGGCCTAACAAGGCCATGCATTTAAACCCCAGCACATATATACATATATATATTATACATATATGTATATTATTTAAAAAGTCAAAACTGAAATCAAATCAGCTTATGGATTATTTTGTAACCCCAATCAATGATTGAGGCAGTGATTTTGAACCACATTGTGGTAATTTTCAAAATACAATTAGTCAAAACATGATTAGAATATTAATGATTTAAGTTTTCTATCAAAGGAATGGTAGATAAGCAACTTAATAATCTAGGCTCTGTCCTAAACTATGTGTACATTTAAGACATTTTTTCATAAGACATGTATGAAATGACAAAATATGGATGTGTAAAACCTTAGAAAATAGGACAGAACATCTAGGACTTTTAGCAGAGGATTACAATAGCTCAAAACTTATGTACATAAGGTCATGTTAGGATGAGACTAAACGAAAGGAAGTCTAGGATATGGAAACAAGAGCTTTATCTTGTGTGATTGTTGTTCTTAATGTACTGTTATTTCTCTTCCCTTTTGTTGCCCTTATGGTTAATCTCATATTGTTTCTGTATCTGACTTTGTTACCTGGTATATTGTACATACATTTATTTGTATGTACATATGTTTATATATTATTAAAATTATTTGTATGTACAAATAAATGTAAAAGGAAAAGGAAGAGGGGGAAACGAGATGATTGGGACTGGGAGGGGAAGGGAAATGGGAACAAAAACATGAGGAGGGGTATCAATGTGTAAGAAGTAATATACCTACAACCTGACAAATGTAACTATAACCCCTCTATACATTATCCTGACAATAAAATTTAAAACAAAATGCAGGTCAAAAAAATGGGACACATTTGAAAATCAATGTTAATAAATTCTTCAATAAAAAATTTTAAAAAATGAGACAGAATAAGCATTACTGGTAGAATGTACACAACAGACATGAAGTTTCTGGCTCAATCTCCAGCATAGAGAAGAAAATAAACCTTTAGAAATGTTATTTACTAGCAGGGCCCGTGGCTCACGCCTGCAGTCCTAGGTACTCAGGAGGCTGATATCTGAGGATCAAGGTCCAAAGCCAGCCCGGGTGCAAAAGGACCTGAGACTTTTATCTCCAGTTAAGTGGGGCTTGGCTCAAGGGTAAGGCAGTAGCCTTGAGCTGAAATGCCCAGGCTGAATTCAAGCCCCATGACCCACCAAAAAAACCAGAAATATTTGCTTTTTTAATATAATTATGAAATATTAAAATTATTTTCATAGTGTAATTTATGTACTTCAACATTTCTATATTTATATCACTTATAAGATATATGAAAATCATAATACATATACTATTTCTAAACTCTACATCCATGCATGTAATTTTCTGTAGTTGAGAAGGTGCACTGCACGACTGCACGTGGTTCTTGGAGATAACCTATGTTTTCATACCAGGTCCTGCTCCCTGGCATGAGGATGGGTGGGGCACCTAGGTAAGGGACACAGTAGCAGCAATTCCTTCAAAGGAAACCAGACAGATTTGAGCTAATCAATAGATCTTAAGAGCAATATGGCATGTAGATCATATTTCTGTTGCATATAATCATACTGCTTTCATAATATTTCCTTATGGAGGTCTCAGAGGCATCTTTAATTGTTTGCCTGTACTTCAGAGTGACTCTTGATCCTCTACTTGTCAGCTAAGCCCCTGTCTCCAACTACTCCTGTCCCTATATTATAACACGTTGCTCTGTCAGTTGCTCCAGTTGCCTGGATCTTCTGTGATGTTCACTGTCTATTCATCTCCAAAGTAGATCAGAAGTGCATCCTTATTTTTTTCCTCATCTCCTCAATCACCATGTTCCCATTTCTTGCTCTTCATTCATGCCTTTTGGAGTACAAATCTGATCTCCCTATCTGCGCTGCTTACTAATCAATTTCCACTGCACTTAGGAAAAAACATACATTCAACAGAAATTCTCCAAGCTGTCTCCTACTTACAGCTACTCCCCTCCTTCCCATTACCCATCCCTTGCAGACTCCACTACCACTTGCTTTAAGTTTTAGCTTAACCCAAATTCCTTCTGATATTTAATAGTGTTTACTTTTTAAATTTTTGATTTATCACTATATCCTCAGTTGCTAGCACTATCTGTCACAATATTAAGGGACTCAGTATGTATTTGCATGGATTCATAAACAAATGTCTTTGATCAAAAGAGTTAAAAGCATTGCATTCCTAATGTCTACCCCTTGCTTGAAGTTTGTAAAGTAGTAGGTGGCTTTCTTGACTTTAAGGCTTAAGTAATGCTGCTGTTATGCTTGTTATTTTTAATATAGTTTTATTGTAATTACATTACATTATATTTGCCAGACAGAAGGTGCATTACTTCACAAACATTACTACTTGTTATTTTTAATATAGTTCTATTGTAATTAATAGAAGGGTTACATTATATTCGCCAGACAGAAGGTGCATTACTTCACAAACATTGATACCCTTTCTCATGATTTTGTCCCCGTTTCCCTCCCCCACCCCCTCTCCTCATCTTGTTTTTCCCCCTTCCCTATCCTATTTCAAATAAACATATATACAGTATATCAGATAACAAGGTAAGATACTATAACAATATGAGACAATCATATTATATGGCTCTTGTTTCTATATCCTATTTGTAAGGAAATGGAAAGACTTAGAAAAAAAATCATATTAAATGAAGTAAGCCAGACTCAAAGAAACCTAGGCTCAATGGTTTCCCTCATTTGTTGTAATTAATATAAACCTTGGACTCTCCTAGCAGAGGTTTGCAATAGGGCAAAACCTAGATACATAAGGCCCTATGAGATGAGGCTAAATGAAAGGACCTCCTTGTTATTTTTTAAATTTCATTCGTTTATTTACTGTTCCTAGTACTCAAGCCTGAACATTTGATTTCGATTACCTTTTTCCTCTTAAAGCTGATACTCAGCCACCTAAGCCACACCTCCACTTCCAACGTTTTGCTTGTTCACTAGATACAAAAGTCTCATAGACTTTTCTGCCCGTGCTGGCTTTGAACCAAAATCCTCAGATCTCAGCCTCCAGAGCAGCCAGGATTGTAGACTTGAGCCACAAGCATCCAATTGCATGCGTTTATAATGATGATTCCAAGCATTCTGGTATTTGCTATTCAGTGGGAAACTGTCCTTAATGCTTATTTCATGGTTTCTGACACTTGGTTAACAATTTAATTTTAAATCACTGCAGAGAATTTCCTCAAATGGAAAAAAAGAGCTTATCTAGGTTGCTAAAAATATATGAGCCTTACTGTACCATGGAGAATAGAAAAAATGAATTTGGTGCTTTGGGCGTGGAAAAAAATCCCTTTCTTCCTCCACAGGCATTATTCCTTCCCAACAATGTGCTAAGTTACAGATGTTATATTATCACTGTAATGAAAAAAATGTGATTGTTTGGTGGGTATGGCTGTAGCAGCTGTGTTAAAATGTGCTTTTGCAGAGCTCACTCCGTCTCAGGGGTAATAGGGATAAAAATGTGAAAATTCGCAATGGATCTGACTGCAGTGACATCTTTTGCAGTAATTTTTCAGAGTTCAAGCCTGGGTTCCATTGCTATTAGGTTCCTACGGGCTGAAAGTAGTTTAGAGATGCCAGCCTCCCAGTTCCAGTGGATGTGCTAATTGATTATTTTAGATGCTTTCTGAGTCTTCCTAGAACATCATTTCTTGCTGTTTCCTCCTTAATTAAAAAGAAAGGACTGTGACATATCGCTGTAATTTTGGATCTGGCATTGCCTGAAGGCCTATGTGGTAATGGCTTGGTCCTCAGCTTAGTGCCATTGAGAAGTGGTAAAGCCTTTAGTAGGTGGATCCCAAGAGAAGGAAACGAATCCATTGGGGGCATGCCTTTGAGGAGGATGTTAGGAGCCAGGCCACGTCCTTTCTCTCTTTACTTCCTGTCCAGGCAGTTGTCCTCCACCATGCATTTCCACCATGGTCTACTGTGCCACCTCACTCTGAAGCCTATGTAACTGGAAACCAAAATAAACATGATTTCTGTTGTCAGTGTTGGAAAGCTAGACAGCACATACTGCAACTTTTTCAAATTCTTTGAAAATGATTTGAGAATGTAGCTACGGCATGTATGTAATTGAATTCTTTTGTTTTGCTCAGGGATTCCCAGGTTGGGAACCTATTCCAGAAGAATGGCTGCCATTTTCATTGTGTAGTGGTATGGGACATAAAAACAGATATCTCATGTCTTTCGTGAAGAGGAGGCTAGTGCTTATTCCAAATCACCATGTGTTTAAATATGTTGGTGCAAAAGTATGTGTTATACTATGTGCGGTGTGTTCCACAAATTGTGAACAAATACTACAACTGGTGGGAAATAGGGCCATCCATGTGGACTCATTACATTCCAATCTGATAATTTATGCATAGAGCTCTTCTGTCTTCCAAGCACATTTACACACACTTCATTTGATCTTTACAACATCCCTATAGAATAGGTAAGAGAGGTAGAGGACTGGAATTATAACATCTTATTTGCTAATGGAAGAACTAAGCTTCATATGGCTTGTGCAAATCCATATCTTAGACATTAAGCCCCTAGATTTAAACATCACGTACATCCTATTGGCTCTATGTCTCTGGAGTGTTAGCCACAGGCATCCTGCACGTAAACCTCTGCACTCCCTGCTCTCGTAGTTTTAGAAAAGGTCCTGCCAGCTGTCTAGTCTCTCCATCCAGACCGTGGCTCCTTCCTCCTACAGCTTATCAGTGTATCTTCTTTTCAGTATACCTCAAGTCTTGACTCACCACTGCCTTTCTCCTGTTTCCTTTTCATGTTACTATTGTATTTTCTTAAGTGTTTTCCTCCCAGCATTGTAAGGGTGCACACAATTTCTTCTTTGTAAATGCTTCACATTTCTTATTAGCAACATCTGGCCCCCAGATGTTGCCCCACGAGGGTCATTGAAGTTCCAGCTTTTGGCCCTCATTCTATTCTGTACAGTGTCTGCCTTCCTGTCTGTGATTTCTGGGAACTTTTCCTTTTTGGCTAAAAGTACTTTCCCTCCATTCCTAATCCTTTTGTACTGATTCCCTACAACTTGTCGCATCGTGATGCGTGACACCTCTATATCTACAAAGGTGACCACTTTCAAGGGAGTTCTTCAGTTCCTACTTTCTCATGAGTGAGAACTCTAGTTTATGACACTATGCCCCAAATGAAGCTGAAGTTCTCTCCATTGATAGTCATTCTCCAAGCTTTTGTGTCTCCTTTATTTGAGGTCATATGGAAACCTTGATGCTTTTATCTTAGAATTATTTATTGTGGCCTTCTAATTAGCTTTCCTTCTAGTCATGCCCCAATCTAGGAAACGTCTCCATTCCACTTCTATGGTTACCTTCCTGATAATTTAGTTGGATTCTATCACTCACTCGATCAAAGCTGCCTGGCTCCCAGCCTCATTTTCCTTTATGGAGAGGGAACCACTCCCTTATCATGACATGCAGTTGTGTCCTGCATTGCAGTAGATGCTCCAAAATTCAAGCTTGTTTCCTACCTGTAAATGGTGGTAAGAACTTCCAGCTTCTAAACTGTGCCTCAAATATTGTGCAGGACTTTCTTAGCTTGGGGTCATTTTGTAAATCCATGTCCTCTCCACATCCCATTTCCAAGGATACCCCAGTTTTTATACCCACTGGTTTACAGAGACCACTGGGTCTCTGTTAGTGTTTATTTTTTCACTTGTAGGTAATTTGAACTTTGTAGTGGTCTCTTTCACTGGGGATCTTGTTTTGTGAAGAAAGGATCAGGAAATACTGTATATCAAGTCTCAGGTTGCTGTTGTTACTAGGTTGAAGACGGAGATGTTTGTGTTAAGGTTGTAGTCTCTTATTTTTCCTGACCTTTTAGTTTGGGGATTTGAGGTCTATGAATGACAGATATGCCAGAGGAAGTTGTACAGATTGTCTAGTTTGCTTCATTTTGTATTTATTTAACATTGATTGAATAGTATTTTGAAAAGCAAAATTTAATTATGTGTTAAGTTTTTAAAAACAAAATATTAAAATGTGCACACATATTTTCAGTCTAATTTTGTAACATGCCAGTAAAATGTGAACATTTCTTAATGGATTGTCTTTGGTATATTTTATAGCTTTACATTTATTCTTTTACATGAATATGCCATGTTTACCTAATCAGTCTCCTATTGTTGAGTTAGCTGTTTTATGCCATTTTCATGATTATATAGTAAATACTATAAATAACTATGCAAAGTTATCTTTGTAAATACTTATGAAAGGAAATGACCACTCTTTCTCTTAAGATTGCTATTTCTCGTTTTTAGAAGTGTAGAGAGACCCTTTCAGGTCTGTTTAGTTTTATTTGTCATCTTTGTCATGAGTTTGTAATTAAGGCACTCAAATGTAAAGTTCACAGGCTTTTTTAAGCTACCCAGTCTTTCTTTGGGCCTCACTTTTGCACCAGATTTCCTTTTTTTCCGTAACCTTGATTGTCCTTTGTATGCTCTTGATAGCTTTTAGCCAATCTGTAGGTAAGTCTTTGTTATAAAATTCCTATCTGGATATTTTGTTATTCCTATCTGGATATTTTGTTATTTAGAATCTTATATCAGCATACTTAAACCTTAAGGATTCCTGTTCCTTCCCATTTTCAGCAAGCGTGGTGTGCTATACAGGCAAGTCATCTAAATACCTACTGAAGGTCTTTACAAAGATCACTAGCAGGCATTCACTACTTCAGGTGTAAATGCAATAACTAGGGATGCTAATACTTTATTGAGAACACTGTGTACCAGGAATCATGCCATGTATTTTCTTGCATTGGCCTGTTTTATCACAACAGTAAAAATTCCAGCATAATAGACATCTTACAGATGATAATGAGTATGGACAGACCTATTGGGAGAAGCTAGCAAATCTGATTATGCACTTAACAACTATGCTGTATAGTTTCCAAGACCAGCTTATGGTCCTTTATCCCACAGCATTTTCCTTAGGATTGTCTTACCCTGGTAAATGGGACTCCAGGACTTCAGATAACTGTAAGGCACCCTTGATACTTTTCCACTCTCATTTTTCCATTTCTCTGATTGGGTAACACCACATTTCTTCCTATTGGCTACAGCCACCCCAAATCTTGTCACTCCATCTCCTGCCTCAGAAACTCCTACTTTGTGTTTCTGCTTTTGCTTTTCAGATCTAGTTTTCACACAGTCTTTAAAAACCCAGATTTTATTGTTTCAGTTCCCTGTTAAAAATTTTAGTGACTGCCCACTGTACTTAGAATGAAATAAAGATGCCTCCTTTGTCTTGGAAGTTGTGCCAACTGTCTTCCTAGCCTGACTCTGACTTCTGTAGGTTTATTAGACTGCATTTAAGCCTTCTTTTCCTCCTATTAATTCTGCCTGGAATATTCCTACCTCCCCCTCTTCGCCTGAGTAACTCCTATTCCTCCTTCTGGAGTCATTTTAAGTATCATTTTCACAGAGAGGAAGCCTTCTCAGATCTGGTGATATAAATGAGGACTTCCTTTATACTATCTTCTAAGACTCTTGTTATTCACCTTTATAGCACTGAACATGATATATAAGCTTAGATTCACCGTGGTACTTTTTTTTAAATCTTATGTTTGTCGCTCTAATTTGTTATTGCCTTTAGAAGTCTGGAGTCATGTCTGACATGTTCGTCCTTGAACCATAACTCCAAGCACTTGATAAAGATTTATTAAATATTTGATAAAACAAGAAATAAAATACAAACAGATTGAACTCTAGATGCACCTGGATATGAAGTGAGCTGGAGTGCCCCTCCTTCCCTCCCTTCTTTCCTTCCCTCCCTCTCTCCCTCCTTCCCTTCCTCTTTCCTTTACCTTTCCCCCCTCCCTCTCTCCCTTCCTTCCTGAGAAAGTGGGTATGTATTTGATTCTGTATGTTTTTGTAATAAGCCCTTAAAAAGTGAGGCCCACTGTTAGCTCAACAAGGGAATTGATAAACTTAAAAAGTAAAAGGAAGGCCAGGAGTTAGGCCTAGTGATAGAGTGCTTGCCTAGTATGCAGGAAGACCAGGGTTTGATTCCTGGGTACCACATACACAGAAAAAGCTGGAAATGGTGCTGCAGCTCAAGTAGCAGAGCTCTAGCCCTGAAAAAGCCCAAGGACAGTGTTCTGGTCCTGAGTTCCAGGACTGGTCAAGTTCCAGGACTGGCAAAAAATAAGTAAAAGGAATAAGAATGTAGGAGTAAGAATCAAAAGAGGAAGTTGGGTGTGAAAAAATATGCCTGTAACTGCACCTTCTCAGAAGACTATCAGCTCCTTGAGAGGCAGAAGTAGAAGAAGAATATGGGCCAAGACACAAGTTGTAGAGTCCTTGATTGGCAACCATGAAGCCATGAAGAAGCCTCAGTATACTACCACAAAAAAATAGACAAACGAATAAATAAGAATCAAGGAGGATAGAAAGAGTCCCAGTAGAACAATTATGATATCCAATAGGAGTTGAAAAATTGGATTAGATTCAGTTCTTAAAGTTTTTATTTGGTAAGCTATCTACTGTGCCAATATTTTAAACTTAGCAACAGTTACTACAGTATCTTTCTTCTTGCTTCTTTCAACTAGTGGAACCTCTGTGCTTAATTTCTTGCGGTATAAAATGTCTTTAAGTATGAACATGGTGTTTCTGTTTGCCAGGGCTTTCTATGGGAGCAGAAAGGAACTTGCAAGAGATCCTTTATGCCTGGTTACTATAAAGGAGGCAGATTTACTAAGAGCCTCTCTGAAATTACTGCCTGTCACTCAGGCCATCTAAGCTATCCTCCCAGGAATCTGTCAAAGGATTTTTTTTTTGAGCCTGCAGTGATTTTAGTGTTGAAGGCACTTCTTTCTCACCACAAACTCTTCTAGCCTAGAGCAGGCCACTGAAGAAATGTTGATTTAAGTTCTCAGTTCCTGCAACAGTGACAGTCCCTTCACAGGTACTGCATCGAATGGACACAATTTCTTTATTGCCTCTCTACTTCACTTCCTTTTTCATAGTACAAATGATCGTGTCAGCAATCATCCCGTGTGTGTACTTGTCAGTGTATAATTTTGCCTGCTCACAGAAAGAAATTGTATTGCTCGTCTTTTATTACACATGCATGTGTGGTTTGGTACTCTTACGGTCAGTAAAGAACACCTGGACCTAGGGATCTACTGAAAATATGATGGAGCACTTGGAGAGTGCATGGGCTGCTAGTTCTTGAGCCGAAAGTCACTCTCCACTGGCTCAGTGATTAGCTGCTACAGAGATGCCTTCAGTCCCTGCCACCTTGATACCTTTAGTATGTCTTAAGCATGACATTAATACCTAAGTTTAAAGAACTGCTGGGAACAAAATTGATGGAATGACGATGAATGGTTCATTCAAGTCTGCTTGGGTTTCCATTCAAATTTCCGTTTCTAGTCTAAGCCTTACGTTCTCCTGTTCTTACTGTTTCTGTATGAATGGTAGACATTTACCATTTAAAATGACGTTGGAAGAAATCATCTGGTCTCAAGTTCTCAGAGGCAATTCAGATCTTGGTGTTCATGTCATTGGTGGTTTGGCTTTGATGTCTATGTGTGAGGGTGGGGGGCAGGCAATCCGACTGGGGGATAAGAGGTTTTGAAGCTCTGCTCCTCTTGAGCACCTACTCTTGCCCTGAGGACCACATAGGGAGTAATGTGTGTGTGATGGCTCAAAGGCAAGCTTTATGATGGCGGGAAAGCTGTACAGCTCTGTAATGTGTTGGAAGAAGGCAAGGTTATATTTCAAGAAAGCAGCACATTTGGATGGGAGATGGCAGACTTAAGAAAATATAGCTTAGTACTTAGCTTTGGTATTTGTAGTATTAGATTATAAAGGTTTATAAACAGGATGACAGCTGGAGTGAGAGATTTAGCTGCAAGCTTTAGTTTTTCTTAAGGTATCCTGCCCTTTTGCTATAGTGTGGTAAAATCACTCCCTCAACAAAGGAGCAAGAAGTGGGGCAATTTCAAACATGTTTCTGTTTAGTAATTTAGTCAGTAACAGCTCAGAGGACCTTCCTCGGGCAACTCTTCTGAAACCCAGCAGTTGGGAGGGTGATCCTGTGCGGCTTAGGAAGGTCATGTTAAACAAACCAGATGGGCTTCTGAAACTATAAGGGTACAATGCACCAAGTTATTTTGAAGCAGAGCTGGAAGCCCAGAGCTGAAATAAAAAGCACTTTCTCTCTGAGACTGGAGCATAAGAACTATTAGAACATTTCAAGTAGGTACTTGGTACACAGACCTTGAAGATGACATTAATGCAAAAGCACTTATCCAATTGATCTTGTAAGTACAGTTTTGTGCCAGAATATTTTTATTGAAAACATTGTTCTGGCATGCATTCTGACATAACTTGGCCAATGTACCTGGCCAACTCAGTTGTTTCCTTCTCCCCTGACTCATGAGGAACAAACTCAATGTCAAAGTAAAATTACATGTGCAATTTACATTCATTTCCTCCTCCCTCCTGTCTCCTTTCTCTTTTCCTCTTCTCCCTCTCCCCTTCCTTTTTTTCTCTCCCCTCCTTCTCTTCTTCCTTTTCTTCCTTCTCTTCCTCCTCCATCTTTATAATTGTGTACTTTGACAATTGCACCTGAGTAGAAGGCTTTTCTAAAAGAAAGTTTGTAAAAAGTAAAATGAAAGAATGACTCAACATGTTCACTTCTAGCTAGACTTCCTTCAGTTAAATATATGTGTACCTTGACATTGGCCAAAGGGCCAAATGTCTAGCAATCTCATTTCTATGTCTAATGAGATCCATTAAAAATTTAATGTCTCATCCCTAATATGATTTTTATATAAACTCATGAACATTATTTTGGCTGGTCATGCTCCAGTGCACTTTATGATAGTTGAATCTCAATTATGAACATGCACTTTGTCCAGTTCACTTAAAATCCCAAACCGCCTTCCTTCTGGAATGTGCTTTTAGGCATCTTCCCTTGGCTTTAATTTGGTATATGTACAAAGAGTACAAAGGTGTCTAAACATCTACATTTGTACACCATTCGGAACTTACGCCACAAGAGTCATATAATGTACTATGTAATGGGATACAAATATAACTTCTTAGTCTTATTTCTGACATAGAAGATCTGTTACTATGTTTTCCAGCAGAAATTATCAACAAATGAAGAGAATATATTTTGCATGTCTGAAAAATACATATTAATGATCTCCTCTGATATAGAATGCAGTCAGTCCCTGGGTAATTACAAATCTTCATTATTTATGAATCTGCTATTGCTTCAGAGTTTAGAATTTAATTTTATATCGTTGTTTCCCTTGATACTAAGCAGCTTGCTAGGGTTGTGTTGAATGAAGTACGCAGAGGTCAGTATCTCTACTTTGTAGATTTAAAAAAAGCCCCTGATATTCAAAAAAGTTGTGATTTTCCTAGGGAATCAGTAACTACCAAGTGATGAAGAAAGGATTGAGACTCTGCCTTGCTTTTCTTTTCCTCCTCCTCCTCCTCCTCCTCCTCCTCCTCCTCCTCCTCCTCCTCCTCCTCCTCCTCCTCCTCCTCCCCCCCTTCCTTCTCTTCTTCACGATTGGGGATTGAATCCCAAGGACTTGTACATGCTAAACAAACACTGTATCATTGGATACCTCCCTAGTTCTTTAGTCTTTTTTAAAAGAACTTCTGGGGCCCCGACATTTGGCCTAGTGGTAGAGTGCTTGCCTAGCATGCATGGAAGCCCAGGGTTGATTCCTGGGTCACCACGTACACAGAAAAAAAGCTGGAAGTGGTGCTGTGGATCCAGTGGTAGAGCTCTAGCCTTGAGAAAGCTCAAGCAGTGCTCAGGCCCTGAGTTCAAGCACTGGGACTGGAAAATAAAAAGGAAAGGAAAAAAAAAACCTTTCACGGTGGAAAGCTTCCAACATGTCCATTATATAGTGAGTACCAGTTATATAACACTTGCTGGCATAATTAGCAATACTCTGCCCTCCTTATAGCATCACCTCTCACCACATAATAAACATCAAGGCTAATTTTTAGGGTTTTGTTGTGGTGGTTGTTTTGTTTTTGTGCCAGCCCTACCCAAATACTGCTCTGAGTCCTTTCACCTCAGACTGCCTTTGCTTTGTGTCTGGCTTCTTTTGTTCAGCATCTTGTCTGTTATGTCTGAAGTTTCATCCCCATCTCTAGTTACAGTAAGACAATGCCCTTTGTGATGGAGAAAACAGGGTCATCGCATCCTTGCTTGAGCTCACGTGGAGAGATTCACATTATTCTGTTCAGTGATAGCTGATTTTGCTGGGAAAGTCCTTGTTAGAAGAGATGTCACATAATGAAATATGCTGAGTCATTAACTTGTAAGGGGTCATCATCACTCTCATGTCCCTAAAGATAGACGGTTTCCCCACATGTACCTGTCTACGTGCTTTTGGTGTTGTTTATTAAATTCCTTTGGAGATTATGCCTTTTGTTTTTTTTACGGTCAAGTTGATCATCGTAAGATCCAGAAAGCCATTTACCTGTCTCCTTGTTTTTAATAGGATTACTTAATGGTTCAATTTTGCTAATTAAGTAGAAGAGAAATGAACAAATAATGGTTAAGTTACTGTATCCAGAGCTTGCATTTAATTTAATTTCATTTAATTTAAAAGAAATCAGTGAAGACTCAACAGTAGAATTAGATCCAAACGTGTTTTTCTTTTTCTTTTCTTTTCTTTTTTTTTTTTTTTTTGCCAGTCCTGGGCTTGAACTCAGGGCCTGAGCACTGTCCTTGGACTTTCTCAAAGCTAGAGCTCTACCACTTGAGCCTCAGCACCACTTCCAGCTTTTTTTGTATGTATGTGGTACTGAGGAATCGAACCTGGGTCTTCGTGCATGCTAGGCAAGCACTCTACCACTAGGCCAAACTCCTGGCCCCTTGTTTTTCTTTCGTAGGGAATTTTGTTTGGATTCATTAACTTAATTATCCCTCTTCTTAGGTTGGAGAAGGCAGAATTACTATTACTTTTAGTTTTAAAGGGAGAAATATTTAAGAGCTTATAGCCATAAGCAGAGCAGTGGACCCAAAGATGAACTAATTTATAAATGCCTCTAGCTCCTTTGACAGGCAGCATTTCTTTTCCAAAGAGTTTTATACATTGATGTTGCTAAGTTTCTTATAATTTCTTTAGCTAATTAGAAAGAAAAGTCCAAAAGCTAAAATTAACCTTTTTCCCTTCGTTGTTTGTGCTTGGATGGTCTCTTCCTTCTGTGAAAATTCTGGAGGCTGTGATTAGTTTCTAGAATTTTTTTTGTTGCCAGTCCTTGGGCTTTCTCAAAACTAGTGCTCTACCACTAGAGCCACAGCACCACTTCCAGCTTTTTTCTGTGTATGAGGTACCAACTGAGAAATGAACCCAGGTCTTTGTGCATGCTAGGCAAGCACTCTACCACTAGGCCAAACTTCCACCCCCTGGTTTCTAGGAATTTTACCCACAACTTTTGATGAGTGTCAAGTTGCCAGTTGCTTGTTGGGACATGCAAAATAGTAATCTGCTCATTGTAGTGTTCATCGTTAGGTTTTAGTTGAAGTATTTCTGTAAGAACTATTGTATATCAAAGCTTTTATTACCTAGAGGTATGGTATATCATTGAAAATCAAGATAAATGTTTATTTTTGAATTAATTTCAAAATGCAGTTATATGTCAGGTAAAGGGTATATTTCCTTTCTGCACAATGTCACTCCTTGCCTCCCTCTATGCCAGTTTTTCCCTTGCATCCCCGCCCACACAGTCAATTTTTTTGTTCTGTTCTTTGACCCTTCAGAGAGGCCATGTCTGGACATGTCTGAGTAGAGAGGAGGTTGAAGAAGGTGAAACTCAAATACTGGTCACAGACTTCCATAGTAAGGAAGTTTGCCTGGAACACTGCTGTGAAATGAGTTATGAGAAATGAGGAAATCAAAAGATATTCCTGCAGTTCAAATGAAGAATTGTGTACTGAGCAAATTTCAACTTTGGTTGACCCTTCTTCAACTCTGTGTTTTTGGTTTTTGTTTTTTCTTACTTTAGGCATTTTCTGAGAAAGAGGATTTTTTAAAGATTTTTATTAACACTGCTTTTAACATCATATTTCAAATGTGATGTTTAACAAACAAGTATTCAAGAAGGGAATCTATATGCAATCACTGGCACATAAAGAAAGAGGATTTCTGTTTCTCAAAATGCTTAACAATTGGCCAGGCATGGTGGCTCATGCTTGTAATCCCAGCTACTCAAGAGGTTGAGATCTGAGGATCAAGGTTCAAAGCCAACCCGGGCACAAAAGGACCTGAGACTCTTATCTCCTATTAACCTCTAGAAAACGGGAAGTGGACTTGGCTCAAGGGTAGGTCGGTAGCCTTCAGCTGTAGAGCTCAGGGACAGCGCCTAGGCCGAGTTCAAGCCCCATGATCCACAAAAAAATTAAAAGTAAAAGTAAAAGTAAAAAAATTCAACAATTGGGTATGAGTCCCTTATGCCTATGGTAGTTCTAGGTTTATTTTATATTCAAGAGAGCTGTTTATCATCATTTTTGTCTGATTCCTCCTGCTTCCAACTTTACTATTGCTGTTATTAGTATTTTTTTAAGGTGAGGCAGTATAGAAGGCATTTTGAATTGGTGTTTTGTATTTAACAGGATGAGGGAAGCAGGTGTTGTGCATCATTGATATCTTTGGCAAAATCTTCTGTATATACAATTGGAGGTACAGACCTGAGTTGTTTTACTTGCTTCATTCATAATTGAATGGAGAAATTAAAATTTTTTACAGTAAAAGTCTATTTAAAAGTAGGGAAAATGGTGTCTGTGTTCCATCTAATACCCAACACTCCAGACCCTGGAACAGTTATCCTTGTCAATAGCTTTTGGTACCATTTTTTGATGGTATTGTTCCAAACATATAATGAAAATGGAAAAATTAGATTTTCATTAAAAAATTTTAAACTGTGTTTTATTCCTTCTGAAATGAGAATTTATTCTTTTGTAGATTTTTCAAGGAACAATGTTCAAATGATCTTGGACAAAAATGCATGTAGAATAGGCTGTCAGATTTGAAGGGAATTTAGCAATCATTTCACAACCTAGCATCCTTGGTTTAAAGAGAACAAGCCCAGAGGTGGTAAATGACTTACACGATGTGTCACACTTTGAAGGAGCAGAGCCTTGAGAAACACAGACCTCTAACTCACAGTAAGTATATTTGCCTGTTTTACTAGGATGCAGAGATAACTCTCCCTCCACTGCCCCCACTCCCCCTGACTGTGAACTTGTGCTCAGGGATATGGCAGGCTCATGCCTGAAAATCTTTGTTTTTCCTTCTTGGTTAAGATGCCTAAGGGCCCCAGAGATATTTCATTAGAGATGTGTTTGTACATACACAAATGTGAGCCAGAATGTTCTTAATATTTTCTGGAATGTTGGTTACTTGTGTATGTGTTTGCATGTGTGTACATGTGCTTGTGCCTATGCACATGTATGTGGTTAATTGGAGAAAAGAGTCTCATATACTTTCCTCCTTTGGCTGGCTTTCAAGGTGGACAGGAATCTTAAAAGGTGGCAGACAGTGAAGTTCCGTGGCATCTAGCATCAGCTGTGGAACCGAACAGAAATTATTTCTATTTTCTGCACTCCCATCTCAGAAGTCCTGAGTTGTGGTTGATTTCCCTGCTCTATCTGCAAAGTGACCTTGGATCTGTAAGGGATCAAGTTTTACTCAGTGGCTTACAGATGAGGCCAGAAGACACATGAGTATGAACCTTAACACATGGGGAGAGGCAAGGAGGTCAAAGTACAGCCTTCACTGTCTTGTGACTCTGGGTGGTTTCAGTAATCAGGTGACACCTGCTGTCATCAGAATACTGTGACACAGAAACAGTTCTCAGTTATTTCCTATGTTTGTAAGAACGATCGATAGTGAGGCTCTGGCATTTCCTGACACTTTTAGATCTTTCCTCAGTAGTGGACCTAAGAAAAGTCACACTTATGCATATATCTGGGGAGATGATAAGCATGACATCATCTATATAATTCTCTGGAATATTTAACTCTTCTGATTACTTTTGATTTTTGCCCACATTGCAAGGTAGCATAGCAAGGTTTAACATTTTCTCCCCAAAGACAAGCTATTATCTATGCTTTTCTCCACTTCACATCTTTTTTTTTTTGGCCAGTCTTTGGACTTGAACTCAGGGCCTGAGCACTGTCCTTGGGCTTTCTCAAGGCTACTGCTCTACCATATGAGCCACAGCACCACTTCTGGCTTTTTCTGTGTATGAGGAATTGAACCCAGGCCTAAATACATGCTAGGCAAGCACTCTACCACTAGGCCATTCTCTCAACCCCACTTCACATCTTTTATATTTTTAGGCCTTATTTTGTTGTTCTGTAAGGAACTTTGGAGAGGACTATTGGCCAAAAAAAAGTACTGAGACAAGATAGGTTAAGTAAACAAATTTGTGAGTGCTTGCCGTGTATTATAGGACAGTGTGCTGGGCATGTAAGGGTATAAAAGGTTTGAAATATACATAATGATCTTTCTTTACCAGCATCTGAACTCCCAGGACAAGGATGGTGCAGTGTTCTCTCAGTGCTTAACATTGTGGTATGCACTGAGTACATGATAGATAAGAAAAGGGAGGAAGAAGGAAAGGAGGGAAAGTAGTGAGGTTAGAAGGGAGAAAGGGAGGGAAGGATGAAGAGAGGGAGGGTGAGGGAGAGAAGGATGAAAAAAGGGAAGAAAAGAAGGAAGGAATGAAGGAGAGAAAGGAGCAATGGGAGAAGGGAGAAAGGGAAGGAAGAATGAAGAGAGAGAGGGAAGGAGAAGGAAGAAAAAAGGGAAGAGAAGAAGGAAGGAAGGAGAGAAAATAGGAAGGAGGGAGGGAGGGAGGATTCAAGTCTAGGGAACACTGAAGGTTTTTAAGTAAATACAGTGTTTTTTTTACTTATTTAGAATTTCTAAAATAAATAATTGGTGAAAACTAAGTACAGATTTATTTTTTTATATCTGTGTCAATACCAAGAACTACTTCTAGATGAAGATCCACGACATTTCTAACACAATGGAAGGTTTTTTGTGCCCCTCCTAGTCTAAATTCCCCAAGAGAAAGAGCTGTTCTGTTGGCTGTCACCATATATTCATTTATCTTGTTTAGACCTTTATATAATTATATGACAGTCTGTGAATGTTAAGACTCATACATGGGCAAGAATAATTAGCATATGGCTCAGTTAAAATAATATCAGATACATCTTATGTTATTATAATAATGAATATTAAGGTTGTTATACATATTAAAATGGTAGTGGGTATCACTGGGATATTTGTATACATGCATATATTGTGCTTTGATTATACTTGCTTCTTCCTCTCTCATTTTTCCCTTCAGGACAACAGCATTATTTTTTAAAATTTTAATAAGATTGTCCTTTAGTTCAAATACTAAGTAAAATTCATGTTTCCGTACAAAAATACAAAAGACTCATACATAGTACTGCTTGCTGTTACCCATATTTGTCGATCACTTTTTTCCCATTTTCTGGGCATAAAATAATGCATAATTTCCACAATACTCTCCTCATTGTTTTTTTTTAAGTAAGGGTACTTATTAGACCTCATACATAGGTTTATAGGCTTGCATAAGTATAGGAGATAGGTCTATACCTAGAGTAGTACACTGGCTCAGAGACAGCCATAAGGGCCATCTCTGTCCAATTTTCTCCTCCATTGTCTTTGTTTGCATTCATCTTGGGTCTTCTCATTTTTGTCCTCTTGGCTTCCAAACTACCGCTCAGGCTTTCTCTAAGGAAATGCTTTTTGAATTGATCCTTATTGCTTTTTGTAGCACTTGTTCATTAGATGTCACTGTCCCATGGGACCACCATCATAGGAGGGACCTTGACCAAAATATGATAATGTGGCTTATGATTGTGTCCATAATCTCTAAAGCAATATGAACTAGGTTTTATTAGCTTAAATCCATATTTAGCACATGAAGGAATGGAGGATCCTGTGAAGCCCTGAGCCTCATAACTGAAAAGCTTCAATAATGGGATTTGAATTCCAGCTGTTTACCTCTAGGGTCCACGAGCTCAGTGTGTTATATTGCAGATTTCTACTTAGGTTCAAGGAAGGCTCCAGGAAGTCACTATTATGTGATAATGTAGGCTACCTTATTTGCCCCATCATATTTTTCCCAGAAGTTTATGACATCAAATTTCTAGAACAAAATTGAACTATAATGGATAACATTGTTCACTGTTTCAGCATCATAACATTTATTCCAATTTTTGGCCAGTATTATACATTTAAATTCAGGAAGCTTTATTTGTAGAAATGCTGATGAGTCTGATTTTGTTTTGTAATCTAATAAGCAAACAAGTAAGACACCAAGAAAGCCAAATGGAAATCTATATGAGTACAGTAAGCCTAAGAAATGGTAACATTTGCAATAATTGTATATAATAAACCAGAAGATAAACTGGAAGAGAAATTTGGCGAGGACTTTTCAATAAAGAACTATATAACAGCTGACACAAATTATATCCACTTTATATTTCTTAGGGTTCTCTTGTGTAATTGGTACAACTTATACTGGTTCCATTGGTATTATTAACCTGGTTTATAATTTTTAACATAATTTTGTGATAAACATGTTTATACTTTTTAAAATATTTTATTGTAATTAATAAAAGGGTTACATGATATTTGCCAGATAGAAGGTGCATTAATTCGCATACATTGATACCCTTTCACATGTCTTGGTCCCCATTTCCCTCCCCCCACCCCCCATCTTGGTTTTCCCCCCTCCCTATCCAATTTCAAATAACCAAATACAAATATATCCAATATATCAGATAACAAAATGAGATACTGTAACAACATGATATAACCAAGGGACAGCAAAAGCGATGAGAGATAACATAGTACATTAAGGACAACAATCATTCATTATATGGCTTTTGTTTCAATATCCTGGAGGTCTTTTCAATTAGCTTCATACTATATGGCCTTATGTATCAAGATTTTGCTCTATTGCAAATCTCTGCTAGTAGAGCCCAAGGTTTCTACTGGTTATGACAAATGAGGGAAACCATTGAGCCTAAGTTCCTTTGAGTCTGGCTTACTTCACTTAATATGATCTTTTCTAAGTCTTTCCATTTCCTAACAAATGGGGCAATGTCATTCTTTCTGACAGCAGCATAGAATTCCATTGTGTACGAATACCACATCTTGTTGATCCACTCATCAACTGAGGAACATCTAGGTTGGTTCCATATTTTTGCTATGGTGAATAATGCTGCAATGAACATTGTTGTGCTAGTGGATTTAGTATGCCCTAGTTTCTGGATGGTTGGGTAAATGCCAAGTAGTGGAATTGCTGGGTCATAGGGGAGTTCTATGTTTAGCCTTTTGAGGCACTGCCATACTGCTTTAACTTGGATCCTTCTTTGTCACCCTGCACTAGAATTAACTCCAAATGGATAAAAAACCTGGAGGTAAAACCCGACACACTGAAAACTTTACAAGAAGGAATAGGAGATATACTAGGCCTCCTTGGCACAGGTCGAAACTTTCTTAATAAGGACCAAGAATCACAACAAATCAGAGAAAGGCTGGATAATTGGGACTGCATTAAACTGCAGAGCTTTTGTATGGCAAAGGACATAGCTAGTAAATTAATTAGGAAGCCTACAGAGTGGGAGAAGATCTTCACCAACCATACAATGGACAAAGGACTCATATCTAAAATATATCAACAGCTCAAAAAATTGAATCACTCCAAAACTAATCTCCAAAGTAACAACTATCCCATTAAAAAATGGGCCAAAGACTTAAAGAGAGTCTTCTCTGAAGAAGAAACAAAAATGGCCTATAGACACATGAAGAAATGCTCAACATCTCTGGTCATAAAAGAAATGCAAATCAAAACAACTCTAAGATTCCACCTCACTCCAGTTAGAATGGCCAGGATCAGGAAAACTAATAACAACAGATGCTGGAGGGGATGTGGCC
This sequence comes from Megascapheus bottae, assembly GCF_031878675.1. NCBI lineage: Eukaryota > Metazoa > Chordata > Mammalia > Rodentia > Geomyidae > Megascapheus > Megascapheus bottae. The sequence continues at coordinate 6,122,492 of NC_143520.1, read as the reverse complement.
AGGAGGGATCACTTCTACACTGTTGGTGGGAGTGCAAACTTGTTCAACCACTATGGAAAACATGTTTATACTTTAAAGAATATATATAATAGTTGTTTTAAGGCCTCACTCCAAGTCTCCTGCCACCTATCCAAGGATTTATTTGCTGTTCCAGTAATCTAAGAGATAAAAGGAACTTGATACCAGAGATTGAATGTTCCAGATGCCGTTGATATGAAAGCCAAACCAGGTAGATCATCCACCAGAAAATTCCCATTTGTAGAATTTTTGTTCACACTTCGCTTTAAGGATTGGTTCTTTCACTTGGATTTAGGACTTAGGTAGTCTGTTCTGGTATGATTTAGAGCTCAGGAAAACTACTAATGTGTGAGAGTGAATATTAAAACTCATTATACATTGTGTGTGAATGGAGTAAGCAGTGAAATTCTTTGTATGAACACAGGGTCAAGAGAGTGGGCATCTGGACACTGGACTGTCCAAAAGCTCCTGATCCATGTGGCTGTGATCTTCATGTAACAGGGAAGGCACCTTCCACTTTGTGATCCACCAAGTACTTCAGTTAGCACCAAAGTACATGTTAGGAGTTGTGAATTTCTGTCCCAGTAGTATCATTGCCAAGGTTTAGAGGTTCTTTTCATTCATCTTTCATCTGTACTGTATCAGATTCTCTGATAGTTCCGTTTTTTGCTACTTCAAGTTTAAGGTATATTAGAGACTAGTATGGAAATGATGTCTAATAGGCAGATCTTGAGAGCTCCTTATCCAAAGTCCAGAGGCAAGCAGTGGTGTGAGTCTACAGTAATGGGAAGACGGAACCAAGTGTCTTAGGATTCATCTGACTTGGAAGTATATCAGTTCTATTAATAGGAGGGAAGCTTTTAATGGATCACTTCTAACAGTTGTTGGCAAATCATCAGTAGCAAATATAAAAATAAACTTCTTAGCCCTGCAAGCAATATTGATAAATACTCCTTTCATGAGAAGACAAGCCTTGTTGCAAATTTTTTTTTTTTAGTTTTTTATTGTCGGGGTAATGTACAGAGGAATTGCAGTTACATTTACCAGGTAGCAGGTGCATTACTTCTCATACATTGATACCCCTTCTCATGTTTTTATCCCCATTTCCCTTTCCCTACCCCCTCCCAATCATCTAATTTCCCCCTTCCTATTTCAAATAAGCAAATAAACATATATACAATATACCATGTAACAAAGTCAGATACAGTAACCATATGAGGTTAACCAAAGGGCAACAAAAGAGAAGAAAAAATAGTACATTAAGAACAACAATCACACAAGATAAAGCTCTTGTTTCCATATCCTAGAGAGCCTTTCATTTAGTCTCATCCCATATAACCTTATGTACCTAGATTTTAAGCAAGGTCCTTCTAAGGATATAAAGAGAAAAGGAATAATTTATTGCAAATATTTTTGACTAAACGTCTTGCTTCTTCAAAGCTCATCAGAGTACAAGTCCATACTTGTGCCTTGATTTAATCATCAGTCACAATGCACCTTTGCGCCTCCTTTCTCACATATTTCAGCAATCATACATGAGCGCCCATAATGTGCCTGTGGAGCAGATGCAGTTTCAAGATGTAGCAGTGTCCACACTCTGTCCTTCAGGAGCATCCAGCCTTAGAAGGAGAAAACGGGTGTCATCCTTCATCAGGGTGGACAAAAGAAATGTAGGTGTGGAAGAGTCAGAAAGAAGGATAGAAGAGATTTACACTTTGGGAATGAGACGAAACATGAAAAAGAGGCAGGGAGGGAATGATTGTAAGAAGCTCCATTTGGTTGAAGATTTCAAGTGAATCATGGAAGATAAAGTTGGAAACTTAACTGGAGTTTGGATGATATAATAGAGGGCCTAAAATGTTAGGACAAGAAACTAGGTTTTTCCTAGTTTCACGATTAGCCTAGGCATTTAACCTAAAGTCTGATTACAATACTATTAATAAGGAACAGAATGATGTTTTTGGCAGTGTGTAGGGGGAAAGAAACATTCTGTTGAGAAAACTGCAGTATTTCAGGTATGAGTCAGAATTGGATTTTTAGGCCAAAAAATTCTTGACAGAGGTCACTCCAAGTGCATGTGACCTTATCACTCAGAATAACTGACTACAGTGTACACTTGTTTTGATGGTGTTGGGCTCTATTCTGACAGGCACTGCTTTGACTAGGAGATGATGCTGACTTTGTCACCTACGTTTCTTAGGCAAACACGTTGTTTGAAAGCTGAGGCACTGAGGGCCGATATCTTTCATCCTAGTCCTTGTCTGGTGTTTTTCCTTTGGATTGGACACATTGTCAGCAATAAGGAGACCATTGATTTGCTGCCTGTCTTTTCTCTATGGAAAGATTTGTGTTAGCGTTCCTGTGGTGTGCCTTGGCAATATTCTGAGTTGATATTTTTAGCTATTCAAGGGTTTTTAGAAGGTTTTATCAGATAAGTTTAAAACACTTTTCACTTGAGACAAATCTTAGTGAAAAGAGGCATTCCTATTTGGATTCTCTAGCTAACTCACTCAGTTAGGTGAAGCTTGAAGCTTGGATGAATGGAGGCAGTTCATTTTGCTGTCATGATCCCTTGTGACACTCAGCCTTGGCTTTTAATAAACAATTATAGTTATAGCGTAGTTAGAGTTATAGTATGGTTTTAAGTGATAGACATAGCAAGTAACTAGTGCTGACCATTATAGGTTGTGAAACGGAGGCACTGCAAAGCTGTGCACCTTGTTCTGGATCTCTTTTACTGCTAATTGACTAACCAGGATCTGGCCTATGCAGTTGGTCTCCAGGGTTTTTACCCTGCTCTTACCACAGTTCAGGGATATTAGTAAGAATGTCTCTAGATTTAATTACTTAACCACAAGATGTGCCTAAAATTTATGACTGCTTATTCTACGAAATGTGAAGCTTTGAACTTGAAGGAATTTCAGACTGATGTTAAAACACACAAACACTAGAAATCTGTTTATCATCTGTTGTTGTTCACGAGTTGTATGCATTTGGTCAGAGCTTCACAACAGAGGTGACATTTGGTCTTTGAACTAGGACTAAAAGAAGTCTCAACAAGCAGAGAAGAGCATTGCAAGCAGAGGGAATAGCACCCATGAAAGCTTGGAGTGGTGACTGGCACTCTGTGCATACTTAGAAATGTTTCACATTCACTGTATCTGAAACAGGCTGTGTGTTCCCGACATCCGAGTATGACTAAGATGCAATAGAAGATGGCAAGTTGTACCCTGATGGGCAAGGTTTAAAAACTGCTTCTTCAGAACAGTATACAAGCTGTCTGGGAATGTGGCTTAATGGTAGAGTGCTTGCCAGCATGCATGAAGCCCTGGGTTCCATATCTCAGTACCACCTAAACAAAAAAGGCTGGAAGTGGCACTGTGCTAACCTTGAACAAAATAAGCTCAGGGACAGTGCCCAGGCCCCAAGTTCAAGCCCCAGGACTGGCAAAGAAAAGAAGAAGAACATTGTATCAGCCCATTTTATGCTGTTCTAGCAGAATACTACAGGCTGGATATTTGGAATGTGCAGGACTTGGGCTCATAGTTTGGAGGTTTGCCACTACTAAGTCAGGGTGCTTGGCATTTGTGGAAGGCCTTATTGCTTTACCCAAACCTGGAAGATGGCATCATATAGCTAAGGGTCAGAGAGGCATAGAGAGGAAAAAGGGGAGGAGAGGGCTTAGAGAGAGAAAACTATGCTCATAATGATAGCATTAATCTATTTATGACAGAACCTGCTAGATAAGAGCATTGCTGAAAGGATGGCATGCGTTTTGGAGGGAACAAAAAACAATTCAGTCTGTAGCAGTTGTGATGATGATGTTGTTGTTGTTGTTCAATTCCAGAGGACTGCTAAGGCACTCAGGTTTTTCTGTAATTCCACAGACTGCTTTCTCCAAACAATGGAGAATAAATTAACAAGAGGATAAGGCAATCAAATATATGCTAAAAGGTATGTCTTAGATGGCAAGCAGCCATGTTGGAGAAGAGAATGATAAGGGAGAGGAATTATGAGAAGGGAACAGTAATTTTCAGTTTGATACAAGAATGATGACATCATTAACTAGGAAGTACCAAAGAGGAAGTCATGATATAAAAAGAAAATGTGCTTGACTTTGGGACACTTAGTTTCAAGTATCCATGAGACATTTGTTACTGTAAATGACTGTAGTAGGAAATGTAGCCTGGAAACGATGGAGTGATTTCAGAGTCTTTTCAAATGATAGGTTGATAACCTGCAAGGCTTCCGAGAAGGAGCCAAGAACAAGAAAAAACAAAGGAAGAGAACAGATAAATTTGATTTTGGGAAGAGTCTCAAATAGCAACATCCTAGCATAGTTTCCTGTGTGCCTAGACAATTCTGAAGTCATCTGGCACATTAATCCTCAAACAAGGAGACCCTCGTATTTGTGTGTGTGTGTGTGTGTGTGTGTGTGTGTGTGTGTGTGTGTGTGTGTGTGTGTGTACTAGGGCTCAAACTTGAGACCTCATGCTCTTAGTTGGCTTTGTCATGCTCTATCATTGGACCCACACTTCCACTTTTGGCTTTTTGCTGGTTAATTGGAGATAAGATTTTTCATGGATTGTGTGCTTGAGCTGACATTTAACCTGATCCTCAGATCTCAGCCTCCCAAGAGGCTAGAATTACAGGTGTAAATCACCAATTTCCAGCCAAGGAGCCACATTTTACAGATGAGAAACCTGATACACAGAGGTTATTCTCATAATCAGTCATCTGAAACAGCAGATGTAGTTAAGATACTGTTTTAGTCACAACTCTATTTAAATATAGCTTCAATGATCATATTCCTGACTTTTTCCCTCTGCTATACCAAGTAAATACAGTATGTTCATTAGAATTTATGAAGGAAATAAGATCTGAGACTTGCATAAATTTTGAAATTCCCTGGCTCTCTCTTACACAAATATTCTGTTATAATATACCAATTTCTTAAACATATTTTATATAATAGGTTAAGGTTTCCTAGAAATATTGCCTCAACTAATGAACATTTGGGCATTAGTTAGACCATTTCTGGAATCACTGGTTTCTTGAATCACATTTTTAAAAGAATTTTCACATAGAATATATGTAAGATCTCTCCATGATTGTCTTAGATACCACATACTGCATTCTCTATTCTTGCGTAAGTTACTTTTTTAGAGCATTCTCATTTTGTTTATACCATTATCATTCCACTAGCAATGGAAATTTTCTTTGGAGTCCTTTTTTTCTTAGTAACTTCTTTTTCACTTAGAGATGTGCACATTGTGGGGTAAAGAAGAATGAAAGTTGCTCCAGCTATCTCAGGGATCAGCAAACTACAGTTTATTCACATGTATTCAAACTACAATTCATTCACACCACGATTACAAGTTTACACCACCATGCCCATCTTATCGAGCCACACTTTGTAAAGAAAAGTTAAGTGGCACCCTATGAGCCATGCTTTTACACATATTATCTGTGGCTGCTGCCTCACTACAAAAGCAATGCTAAATAGTTACATGAAACACAACTTAAAATATTTACTGTTCGGAACTTTATGAAGGTATTTTTTGCTGAGATATTTTTGATACTTTTAGATGATTAGGTTATATCCTAAGCATGTGTACAGTGCTTTAGAGTTAATGGGATTCTATGTTTTTATTTAATTCAGCTAGAAAATAGAACGGTTGAATGGCTTTGGTAATGCTGCTTCTTGGGATCTAAGAGTTTTAAAGAGAATGGTAGAGTTGGAAGCGTTTTTAAGTAGCCTGTAACCAGAATTCTTACCTGCAGAATCAGTCATATGAATGTTTTGAAGATTAACAGAGTGATTTAATGTGAAAGGAAACAAAAATCACTGGAATGCTTATCAGGTGCCAGATCCTTCCTGTGCTTGGCCTTTGGGAAGATAATTGCCTCCACCATAAGAGAATATGCATTAGTTTGAGCGAAGTTAAATGCAGACAAAAAAAAATCTGGGAACATTGGTTAGCATGTAGAGCTACAACAGCTTGAGAAACATATGTTTTGTGTTCTGTAAGTTATTTTAAGTATACTAGTGTGGTTTCTATAGTCAGCCCACCTGGATTTATCCTTGAGTTCCGTATCTGCAGATTCAATCAGCCAAGGAGTGGAAGAAAGAAACTGATCATAGGGAATATAGACAGATTTTTTTTCATATCATTATCCCATGAAGAATTTAGTATGTTATTCACTTAGCATTTTCATTGTATTGAGTATTAAAAATCATCTAGAGATAATTGAAAGTACAGGAGAGGGTGTGCCTAGATTGCATGTAAATACGGTGCTATTTTATACAAGGGATGTAAGCACTTTTGGATTTGGGGATTGGAGGGTGTGGGCCTGAAATGAATGGCTGTGGATACTGAGGGACAGCTCTCTTATTTACCTGGATCATGTTTCAGAAAACAATGAAGTACGTGTTCTGTTACCCACTGGTTATTTTGACAAAGAAGAAATCAGTGAGGCTATACAGCTCCAATCTATCTGTCCAATGTTCCTTCTTCCTTCTTCCTTCCTGATGCCCTAGTTGCCAGGTAGCTACCACTTCCCTTCAGGGCTGCTTGTGTAGGCTTTAGAAACTGTCTCTTGTTAATCCCCTCTTTTATTCTGTTGTTGGCTCTGCCTCCCTGAAATGTGATCACGTGACACCTGTCTTTTACCAGCATCTAAGACATTCTGTGGTTCCAGACCTCTCTGGATTCCCCTTCACCATCCCCATTTTTGTACTTTAAGCTCTGAGGGCTGTCCCTACAGACTACCCTTTCCCTGCTCTTGATTTTTGTACCTTTTCTCACTCTGCCTACTTTGTGAGTGACTTCTTCTGATCTACTTTCCTACCGAGGTGTAAATTCCAAGTTAGAATTCAAATTTCTTGATAGGAAAATCTACTGCACATTCTCTGCTTTTGTAATTTAAAAAGACTATTTGCCTGGTTTCCTTCCCCCCCCCCGCACCCCGCTTTTTTCTGTGGTTAATGGGAAAAGCTTCATAACGCAACTACATCTGCTTTATTCTGTGCTTTTGTTGTTTATTGGTAATATCTATGTATTTGTACCCATCCGTTGACGTTGAATGGCAGACATGAAAATTCTGCTGTGTTATGATTATTATTATTATTATTTTGCCAGTCCTGGGCTTGAGCTCAGGGCCCGAGCACTGTCCTTGGTCTTTCTCAAGGGTAGAGCTACCACTTGAGCCTCAGCACCATTTCTGGCTTTTTTCTATGTATGTGGTACGGAGGAATTGAACTCCGGGTCTTCGTGCATGCTAAGGCAAGCACTCTACCACTAGGCCAAACTCCTGGCCCCTGCTGTGTTCTTTTTATCTTGTGAATCTTAAACTTCTCTGATGAGCTTAGATAGCTTTAGGTAATAGTTGACTTGAGCTAGCATTTGTCATCTTTAGGCAATTACCTGAGTGCAACCTGCTTCCAGGAAATTTATGGTGATGTGACACTAAACTGTATCCCTTAGAAATTTAGATACAGTATAGAAGAAACCCTCTGCATACTTAGGATTCTCACAGTAAGGAATGGGAATAATAAATTTCTAGTCGAAACACCGCTATCAGTCTGGGCATGGTGGTGCAGTCCTGTAATGCCAGGTAAGTAAAAGGTGGAGATGGGAAGATTGTAGTTTGAGGTACGCGCATGCACATGTGTGCGCGCACCCCCCCCTCGCCCGCCACATATGTATGTATGTATTTGAGAAGACCATCTGGAAACAAACAAGCAAAAGCTACATGGAAGACAGAAGTAGGAGTATCACAGTCTGAAGCTGACTCCCAGGAAAATGTAAGATATTATTTGAACAATAAACTAAAGCAGAAGGGGCTGGGTGTATGGCTCTAGGGATAGAGCATTTACTTGCCTGGAAAGTTCAAGGCTCTGAGTTGAAACTCCAGTGTCATCAAAAAATAAACTTAACAAAAACCAATGCTGCCAAGGAAAGAACACAGTGATTTTTTTTTCACGTATTTACGTCCATCTTTAATGGTAAGAACATGTGAAATGAGCATGATAGTGAAAAGGTTTTATCTCTGGCTACTATTCACTGAAATAGCAAGACAGGATATTTAATCCTAGCCTAAAGAATTGAGATCATTCCCTCTTTATAGAAATGATGTGAACATAGAAATAGAATGATCAAAAAGGAAAGAAAAGGAATAGAATCATCATTATCACACACACAGGCACACATGTGCTCAGATAAAACAGTTTGACATGCTTCCCTTTCTCATTTTATTTTATGGTAATAGGCTTTGCTAAGTAGATGGCTAACTTTGTATAAATTCTCTTTGGTATTTGTGTTGACTTTGAGAGACTTTATTTTATAGAATAGAACCGCTAGCTTTGTCTTGTCTTTATTTCATACTCTATGCATTTACTTAGTAGCAATGTGGAACAGCCTGAGATAGAATTCATCATTGTGTCTGATAGGCTGGAATAGGAGAGGAGGAGAACCTGGAGAGAATGCACTAGGCAAGAACATGGTGTGTGGTGGGCAAAAGTCAGGCTGTAGGAGGATTAGTCACAGGACATAGAGGAAAAATTCTGTTGCAAGGATAATGGATCACTTGCTTCCAGCATGAGACATTCGGGAAGAACAATTGCCAAATCACTAAACCCTCCTGATTGAAACTTTCCAGGGATGCCTGCTTGAGTGTTGGTTGGTGTGCGGTGTTGTTGAAACTAACCTTTCTAGCCTTTTCAGCTTCTAGTTTATTGTTGTCTCAAATGGATATTTTCTTACTTTGCAGAGGGTACAGTAAAATCAGAATGTAGTTCCTTTTGTCAGTGTGTCATGGTCAAAATGTAATATGCTATTTTAAAAAAAGCACCAGCACTGTTTATGCTTTAAGAAAGTAACAACCTGTTCTCTTCTGTAAATAGATTTCTCATCTTGAGCTTTAACAATTAATCTTCAACATGTGTTGTCACAAAGAGTAATCAGGCCTGAACTTTATAAGCTTATCACCATTGGACTTCTGCCTTGAATGCAGTTTGTGTGTAAGGTGAAACAAGGGCCCCAATTAGTTCCTTCTGTTTTGTGATGGGGTCTTGCTTTATTACCTGGGCTGGTCTTGAAGTCACATCATCAGTCTCTGCCTCCCGAGTACTGGGATTACAGGTATGCACCACCACATTTTACTTTGTTGAGCTTTTTTTTTTTAATGAAATAAGTTTATTTTTTTTTAAAAGAGGGTAGTGGAAAAGTGTTCCTTGGGTTTAGGTCTGACTTGCAGAGTCTGTGAGGACCACAGAGTATATGTGAGAGGTGGGGTGTGCAGCCTCCTGTCCTCTTGGCCTCTAGTGTGAAGATGACAGCCTCCCATGACTCTGTTCTACTTTACTACTTCTGTTTTCACATGGTAGGAAGTTTTAAAGAATGACTCACATAGAAGAAAGGGAGTGAAAATGTGCAACAAGAACGGCAGTTCAAGCTAGGCACAGTGGCCCACACCTGTAATCCTAGCTACTCAGGAGGATGAGATCTGAGGATCAAGGTTCAAAGCCAGCTAGGGCACTAAAGACTGTGAGACTTTTATCTCCAATTAACCGCTAGAAAACAGGAAGTGGTGCTGTGGCTCACGGAGTAGGGCAGTAGCCTTGAGCTGAAGAGTTCAGGGACAGTGCCCAGGCCCAGAGTTCTAGTCCCATGACCAACAACAACAACAAAAAAGAAGTTCACTTCAGAATGCTCGGAGGTGCTAGCTACAGTTCTTTTCTTCAGCGTTCTCTCCTTCCTTGAGTCTTGGCAGTCTATCACCTGATGGAGCATGAGAGGTGGTCAGGGGAGTTTCCATAGCTAGCCATTTGTTCCTTATGTTTTTAATTATATGAGATGAAAAAGCATAGATTGAATCTGGTGTAAAGAATAAAAAGGTACAAAACTGAGTTTCCAAAAATAATTGTAGGTGGGCATTGGTAACCACTCCTATGATCCTAGCTAATTAGGAAGTTGAGGTCTGAGAATTGTGGTCCCGAACCAGCCAGAACTCCATGAGATTCTTATCTCTCATCAATCACTAAAGAAACTGGAAGTAGAACTTTGGCTCAAGTGATAGAGTACTATCATTGAACACAAAAGCTCAGGGACATTGTCCAAGTTCAAGTCCTAGGACAGGCACAAAAGTATTAATAATCTTGATAGAAACTAAATTTGGTTATTATATGTCATCTATTAACTCTGTGTACACATAGATTGATGTGTTAAATTGTACAACTATTTAAAGTAATAAAAAGAATGACCAAAAATGCATGGATTATCTCATGCCAGTAGAGTTTTAAGTTTAATAGATTAATGGATCTAGAAGAAATACTTTTTCATGGAAAGAGCAGTCTGGGTCCAGGGTGCTAGGAACGCATGCATTTTGCTGTTTCAGTAAGTCCTAGTTGTTCCCAGTGTTTTCTTGGGTCAGCTGCAAACAAATCAAATGAAAGCAATTTTTAAAGTTACCTTGTAAATGGATGAGTGAGCTTCTTGGTAAAATGGATGTGTTTTAGAATCAAACAGTAACTAATATTGCCTCTAGTTTGGGTTACTTCTTACATTTTTTTCTTTAAAGTGAACAATACTTATTTTCTTGTACTATTTTTATGCTTTCAAAGAAATAATGTCACATTAAAATTTCATTCTTTAATAACATACATAGCCAGTTTTCTGGGCGAGGGAGTTTTCTCTAGGAATTTGGTAATACTTCTGCTCTTGTAGAACAAAGACTGTAATAGTCTCAGAACATTTTGAATAACTTGTTTATGACACAAAGTATGCATGCATGATGAGACTGCTCCTTACGTACTGCTTCTAAAAAGCCCCCATTTGGAATTTATGTTTATTTAACTGGAGGGCTAAACTTAGCTCTAGAAAATGTACTTTGACCTTTCCTGGAAAATATTTGCTGTATCATTTGAGAGTTTCTCATTCCAAACTCTTGAGTAAGATGTAATTATGAATCAGCAATGATAATGACTACTGAAGAATTTGGTGATTACCTCTTTACAGTTACATAAAATTGATCCAAGGAAATAAACAGTGGAGACACCTTCTGGCATGAGCTTTGTCTTCGAAAACTGTATGGGCAGGAGTTGCTGATTGGCCATGGGCAGTTCTATGGAGTTATATGACTGTAATCTCTTTTATTTTCAGGTTTTGCACCTTTCTGGGAAAAGAGCAAAAGAAGGAAGTTAATGAGCTTTGTATAATTTACCCAGATAGCCTTGCAGTGGCAGCAACCAGACAGGCTGTCCCAAAGAAAAAAATTGCAGGCATCTGAAGATAAACCAGTATAAAACAGCTCTGGCTAGACAGCTAATGTAGAAGACTTTGACTCTGAGGTACAAGGTGAGTTTGAAAACCAAGCTTACAAGAAAAAGCAGAATTACAATAGGCAGTGCTTAATAATAGCAAAAGATTAGTGACATAGTAACAAGTCACAGGAAGCTATGTGTATATCTTCTATTTGTGTACCAGGTCTTAAAATAATGTATCATAATCCGGGTTACTTGTTATTTACCTCAGTAAACAGTTCTCTGTATGTTTTAAGGATAGGTAGTAGAAAACTACGCAAAAATATCTAACTTTTTAAATGTCTTATCCGAAGTTTAGTGTCATATGAAAATAATTGATTTCCTTGCCCATGTATACTATTAGCAGTACTGACTGTGGTGTATTGTTATTTGATTTGGTCTTCACAACTTGGTCACACCCCTCCTAGTTATCTAAAACTTCATACCTTTTTACTTTTGTTTCTTGTTTTCAATTTAATTTTATTGTGAAGGTGATATACAGACATTTACAGTTACATAATAAGGTAATGAGTACATTATTTCTCCAACATTCTTAGCCCCTCCCTCCTTTTCTCCCACTTTCCCTCTCTCCCACCACTCCCCCAATTGTAAAGTTCATTTCCCACATATTTTCTTGGGAGTATCACTGTTGCATCGGATCAAATGTTTCAATGTGTTTATTGTTTGATGCCTATGCTGAGGCTTGAACTAAGGGCCTAAGTATTGGCCCTAGGCTTTTTCACTCAAGTCTAGCCTTTTGAGCCACAGATCAGTTAAGTGGAGATGAATCTCACAGACTTTCCTGCCTGGGCTGGCTTCAGACAGATCTGAGGATCTCCCAAGTAGTTAAGATGACAAGTGTGAGCCACCAGCACTTAGCTCAGTGATTTTCTTGGTGTGAATCATTGTGCTTGTAAGATATCCCTTATGTTTGGTTTTACAATTTTTTAAGTCCTAACTAAGTAGGACTGGAGCTGGATTACATTTTATTATTAATGTTTCTTATTCTCTTTAAGTAGTTGCACAGAAGGGTATCAGTTCAACATATCATATGGCAATAACACATCCTTCCCTTCATCTCTCCCACATCTGCCCATCCCCACTTCTGCCTTCTCTAAGTCAGTGGTGCCCAGGTGGAAGGTGTGGCATTTGTATGCCTGGGTGAACCTTTTTGCTCACTCTTACTTGCCATGGACTCAGACAGTGGGAATGATAATTACAATATGTAATTACATACACTTGTAACTTGTTATACATAATAAATATAATTTGGGGGAAATGCTCTATTCATTCTGAACCCCACTCCTCTGGATGGTGGAGGAGGAACTTGTTCCTCAGAGTAGAGCAGGAAACAAGGCTCACCAAAATGTAGTGTTCTTCTGATGGCAGGAGAACCTTCTTGTTACCACCATGTTATTTAAACCTACAGTTTTGAGTAGGACTTGCAAACGGGTAGCCCTCAGGCTATTCTCTGCCATTATGTTAGCTCCATTCTCTTATATAAAATACATGAGCATTGAGAATAGGAACTTTCTGGCTACCAGGCTTGCTTGGGAGAAGGAAGACTTTTCCAGAATAAGATGGCCCACTAGTGTCACTTAGGAGATCTGTTTGCAGTGGTGATGGAGTCAGAATTGTATTTTCCAGACATTAAGATTACCTTTTCAGCATCCCATAACCTGAGGGGTCAGTAGCCCAACTGTTTTTTGGTTTCAAGGAAGAAAAACTGATTCATCAGATTGGCTTCTTTTGGAATGCAGAGTGGTAGACAGTTGAAGTCCATTTTCTAAGCCCCTCACTTCTGCACACCAGGTGATTGGATGAGCAGCCTGCTCGGTCCTTCTCACACACAAATCTTTTGCCACTCAGAGATGCTGTCCTCAGGTTTTGATGAACCTTCAGTAAAACTTCACAGTTTTTACTATAGTTCTTTCTCGGTTTTGTGTATCACTATATCTTTTGAATTGAAATGCATTCAGTAATGTTCTTAATAAGTTAATATCAAATGAGTATATACTAGTGAAGTGCTATAACTACAGAAGCATTTCACATCTGAGCATCTTCATGGACATAGCACTTCTCTATGTGTGTCAGATAAACTTAAATGTGGGAAACTCACATGCTCTGCCCCCAAAAGTGCCTGTTTTCTTAATTACTTTTTACACTTCATAGAATTTAATACTTGTTATGTTTTAATTAATTGCAGTTTTTGTCAGTGTCTTCTAGGCATAGATAAAAACTTCTTTGACCTTAGGGAACTACTTCAAGTTGGCTTTTGTGTCTGTGTATAGTAAAGAGAATGTATTATACCATTACAGTGAACCTTGGCATACTAAACACATGCATGTAACCAGTTTCAGATCAAGACAGAACATCCCAGAAGGGATGTTATTTTATTATTAAGGGACTTGTTTTATTAGTCTCTGAGACTCTATTTGTCATCTGATAATAAGCTGACTTAAACTTTTCTCAGGAAGTTCATGCTTAATATTCGTAGGAGCCCTGGCTTCTTTTAGTAGAAAATGGGCATTTGGGTTGCTTATTTCCATGGATTATCATTGATTCAGTCCTTCTCAGAAAACAGGAAAGGAAATACATGTCTTTGAAAAGAAAAGCTAGGAATTCATGTAGACTTTTCCACATTGATGTTTATGGCATTTTTTTTTTTTTGCCAGTCGTGGGCTTGAGCTCAGGGCCTGAGCACTGTCCTTGGACTTTCTCAAGGCTAGAGCCCTAACACTTGAGCCTCAGAACCACTTCCGGCTTTTTTCTGTGTATGTGGTACCGAGGAATCGAACCCGGGTCTTCGTGCATGCTAGGCAAGCACTTTAACCATGAGGCCAAACTCCCGGCCCCAGTGTTTATGGCATTTTCATATTAACTGATTACATAATTATTTTCATATTTGTATTCTCCTAATTGAAAATCTTAGTTCACATTAACCTTATGACATTTTTAGCCTTCAAATATAAAGTTAAATAAAAATTCTTAGACTTACACAATTATTATATCTTTATATAAAGTATAGAGTTAATGAAGACTTCTTTTTACTCTTTATCTTTTACCTTTTATTATCATCTTTCATCCCTTCAGAACTTATGCATGAAGTCAGAAGATGAATGTTTTCTTTAACTCCATTTTTGATATTAATATTGATGTGTTTCTTGGCAGTGAGAATCAGTCTATTAAATCTGTAGCTTGTCAAATAGTTTAAGGTATTTACAACTCATTCCATCATAGGTAGAAGATGTTCCAGGAATGACAATGGGCTTTGTGTACTTTCTGGGTGGTAGATCAGTTTGTACTACATTGAATGCATTTCTTAGTGTCCACTTTTCATTGTGGGGTAGGCCCAGAAAGAAAAAGATTAAAGCTTCAAATGAAACACAGAGACTGAATGTACCCCAGCAGCTGCCTGCTCTTACTTTTCATTTGATAAGTGGATACTTTATGGCCCTAGTTCTGAAATGATTTTCTTTTGGTGGGTCAAGTAATCAAGTGCTTTGATTTCTGGACCCATTTCTTACTGTTTGACTGTAGGAGAATGCAGCTGTTCATAGAAGATATGGAGGAGGTGGTTAACTTTTTCTTCCTCCATCACTTCTTCCCCTTCCCTCCAGCCAGGCAATTCCTTGAACTTCAATCTCAGAGGTGGTCAGGGAAAGGAAGAAGCAGACAATGTATTCCTTTATAGTCTTGCAAACTTTTAGTCTATCTTTTTACAGCAATAGGGAATTATTTTTCAAATTATCTTTAATATACAGAAGAATAAGTTCTATATCAATTAGCCTAACTTTGAGGATAATTCAAATTTTTGCTTCATTAATTTTTGTCTCTACGGAATAATGCAGGGAAATACTGTCAACAGTGAACTGACAATGCAAATCTTCAAAACACTTTAAAAGGTTTGGATTTCAAAGGAACCATTCTAAGCATTTTTTATCAGTACTTGACTATAAAGGTGATAGTGTAATTCAACTGTGTGTGACATTTAAAAGTCTGAAACTTTAGAACTAGCAGTCCGAATAGATACATCTTTTACTAAGTGACTTAATCATCCCTCCTATATAAAATGTTTACTCCTGTATATAAGCATGCAAAAATGCATCTATTCATTCATAGTCCCAGCAAAGACTGTACATTATGTACTCAGTATGCACCAAGCACTATTCTTGTTCAAGGGTTATATCAGGGCGAGCAGAGCTGTGCCATTAAGGTCTCTGGAGGTAAATAGCAAGCCAATGCACAAATGATGTGACATTAGAAGAAGTGCTGGGGAGGAAACAGAAATGCTGTGGTGGGCAGTGATAGAGTACTGGACATGTTCTCATACCATACTGAAGCTGAGAAATAAACTCTCATATGTCAGACACTAAATGTGAAGGTACTGTAGAATTTACTTAAATAATAGCTACAGATTTGGCATTTGAAGCTATTTCCAAATGTTTTTTATTTCCAGCTGGCACTCTGTAAGTATCACAACCTTCATATTAAAATCCTTTGTTTTGTCAGCTTCTGAAAAGCAAGAGAAAACTGAAGAATGGCCTAGGTGATGGGTATATGGGAATTTGGCTGTAGTAGCTGTGAAATTCTCCCATAAATCTAAAGTTATGCCAAAATAAAACATTCAAAAGAAATACATGCCAAAATAAATATAGAATCACCGTTTTTTT
This sequence comes from Megascapheus bottae, assembly GCF_031878675.1. NCBI lineage: Eukaryota > Metazoa > Chordata > Mammalia > Rodentia > Geomyidae > Megascapheus > Megascapheus bottae. Next base: position 6,106,499 of record NC_143520.1, on the reverse strand, counting down.
TAGACTTGCAAGCAAGAAGCCACACTAACACAGCAAGTCAGTGAAAGGAGGATGGTCATTTCACCTATGGATGCTTGAACAATTGCACATCGATAGACAAAACAAAATATGCAACATCGACTAAAATGGATTTCAGATAGAAATTATAGGAAAAAGAGAGGAGAAAATGACCATACAAGAAGTTCTTAGTCTTTTTTTTCTTTGGAGCACTTTATTCATATTTAAGAAAAATAAAGATTTATTATTATTCACCATATGTGTTTTGACATCATGTCCTGGACTTTGAATTCAATTTTTATTTCAGCTATGTCACAGGATATCTCACACATAGGATAGATGAATTGCTCTGTTCTATGAGCATCAGTAGGTATATGCTAGGTAGTGGTGGCATAACTACAGAGCGATACCTACAGCTTTGTTTTTCTTTTTTTTTTAACTCTTGTAGGCTGTTTATTCCATTAACTAATAACTTAATTCAGGGAAAATGGATATATATGTTGGGAATAATATATATATATATATGTTGGGAATATATGTTAGAAATAACAATTCACATTGAAATGTACTGAGAATATTCAAGAAGTGCTTCTTTTTTTCATATATTTTTATTGTAATTAATAGAAGGGTTACATGATATTTGCCAGATAGATGGTGCATTAATTCCCATACATGGATACCCTTTCACATGTTTTGGTCCCCATTTCCCTCCCCCCACCCCTCATCTTGTTTTCCCCCCTTCCCTATCCAATTTCAAATAACCAAATACAAATATATCCAATATATCAGGTAACAAAGTGAGATACGGTAACAATATGAGATAACCAAGGGATAGCAAAAGAGATGAGAGATAACATAGTACCTTAAGAACAACAGTCATTCATTATATGGCTTATGTTTCTATATCCTAGAGATCTTTTCATTTAGCGTCCTACTATATGGCCTTTTGTATCAAGGTTTTGCTCTATTGCAGATCTCTGCTAGGAGAGCCCAAGGTTTCTACTGATTAGGACAAATGAGGGAAACCATTGAGCCTAAGTTCCTTTGAGTCTGGCTTACTTCACTTAATATGATTTTTTCTAAGTCTTCCCATTTCCTAACAAATGGGTTGATGTTGTTTTTTTCTGACAGCAGCATAGAATTCCATTGTGTACAAATACCACATGTTGTTGATCCACTCATCAACTGAGGGACATCTAGGTTAGTTCCATATCTTTGCTATGGTAAATAGTGCTGCAATGAACATTGTTGTGCTGGTGGATTTAGTATGTCCTTGTTTCTGGATGCATGGGTAAATGCTAAGTAGTGGAATTGCTGGGTCATAGGGGAGCTGCCATACTGCTTTCCATAGTGGTTGAACGAGTTTGCACTCCCACCAACAGTGTAGTAGTGATCCCTCCTGGCCACATTCCCTCCAGCATCTGTTGTTATTAGTTTTCTTGATCCTGGCCATTCTAACTGGAGTGAGGTAGAATCTTAGAGTTGTTTTGATTTGCATTTCTTTAATGACCAGAGATGTTGAGCATTTCTTCATGTGTCTATAGGCCATTTTTGTTTCTTCTTCAGAGAAGACTCTCTTTAAGTCTTTGGCTCATCTTTTAATGGGATGGTTGTTACTTTGGAGATTAGTTTTGGAGTGATTCAATTTTTGGAGCTGTTGATATATTTTAGATATGAGGCCTTTGTCTGTTGTTTGGTTGGTGAAGATCTTCTCCCACTCTGTAGGCTTCCTGATTAGTTTACTAGCTATGTCCTTTGCCATACAAAAGCTCTGCAGTTTAATGCAGTCCCACTTATCCATCCTTTCTCTGATTTGTTGTGATTCTTGGTCCTTATTAAGATAGTTTTGACCTGTACCAAGAAGGTCTAGTGTATCTCCTATTCCTTCTTGTAAAGTTTTCAGTGTGTCAGCTTTTACCTCCAGGTCTTTGATCCATTTGGAGTTAATTCTAGTACAGGGTGACAAAGAAGGATCCAGCTTTAGTTTTCTGCATGTGTACAGCTTTGTTTTTCATTAGTTTTTTTTTTTTTAGGATATCTTGCATCTGATCTACAGTTTATCTACATTAGGCTTCATCATTGGCTAGGATCATAGTTGTATTCTGCTATAGTCAGCTATGGGTTGAGAACTTCTCTGCCTTGGGCTGACCTCAAACTACAATCTTCCCAGTGTTATCCTTCCATGAATGACAGATGTGGACCACTGTCCCCAGCTATGAGTAGAGAAAGGAGTCTCAAGAATTTTCTTGCATTACCTGCGCCTTGAACCTGTGATCCTCCCATTCTCAGCCTCCTAAGTAGCTAGGATTATAGATGTGAGGCACGGGTATCCAGATTTTGAAGCTTATTTCTTTATGAATTCTAATATACCAAAGGTCTGACACTATCTGGATCTCAAGTATAATTTGAGATGTATCAATATCTCAAGTGTTTTCACAATAAAATGATTTTAATAAATATAATACTTAATAATTATTTTATCTGTGTGTGAACATGTACCAGTACTGGGTCTTGAACTCAGGGCCTCACACTCGCCCTCCCCTTTTTCACTCAAGGCTGATGCTCTCCTGCCTGAGCCACATCTGTACTTCCAGGTTTTTGCTGGCTAATTGGGAGATAAAAGTCGCACAGACTTTTTTTTCCACACTTCTATAATGCTCAGCTTTAAGCCTCCTGACTAGATAAGATGACAAGCAGAGCCATCCGTGTCCAGCATTAATTCTCCTACTTGTGTTGCTGTGATTTATTTTTAATAAAAATATGTGATAAGAATTGTTCAACAATAGTGAAACCTGTACATTTGTTTCTAATTTTTGTAGGTTTAAAAAAAGTCATATCTACTCCAGTACTCATAGTGCTTCAATAGACAATTAGCATACCTTCTCATAATAGATTTGCATAAAATACCATTATTGGTCAAATCAGCCTCAAATTTGAACTGTGTGTGCGTGTGTGTGTGTGTGTGTGTGTGTGTGTGTGTGTGTGTGTGTGTGTGTGTTGGTGGTGGTGGGGCTTGACCTCTGGGCTTGGATGCTGTCCCTGAACTCTTCAGCTCAAGGCTACTGCCCTACCCCTTGAGCCACAATGCCACTTCCAGTTTTCTAGTGGTTACTTGAAGATAGGAGTCTCTCAGTCTTTAAACACCGAGCTTTATCTTGTGTGATTGTTGTTCTTAATGGACTATGTTATTTCTCTTCTCTCTTTTTGCCCTGATGGTTAATCTCACAATGTTACTGTATCTGACTTTGTTACCTGGCATATTGTATATACGTTTATTTGATTATTTGAAATAGGAATGGTAAGGGGGGAAAATAAGATGAGGGGCGGGATGGGGGGAGGGAAATGGGGAAAAAATGAGAATGGGTATCAGTGTGTGAGAAGTAATGCACTTACTACCTGACAAATGTAACTGTAACCCTTCTATACATTATCGTGACAAAAAAATTCAAAAAAGAGTCTGTCACTCTTTAGTGTCCGGGCTGGCTCTGAACCGCGATCCTCAGATCTCAGTCTCCTAAGTAGCTAGGATTACAGGTGTGAGGCACTGTGCCTGGCTATCAAATTTGAACTTTTTTTCATTTATTCATTTTTTATTAAAGAATTTATTAATGTTGATTTTTACATCATATTTTAAATGACAAGTTTAACAAACAAGTGTTCAAGGAGGGAATCTCTATTTACAATCACTGGAAGCCACTGCTAAACAAAGAGATTGTGGTGGAGGGGCAACTCTGATTAAGAGGCCCTGCACAGCTTTGTACAACTATTTGAAGATAATAAAGAAGAGGAAGAAGGAAAGGAGGGGGCGGAGGAGGAGGTCTTTGAGGCTGTATCCCCTCACTGAGCAGTTTGAAAAGATGGGGTTAGAAGGGAGTACAGAGTAATAATAAGCATTTCACAGATTATTTCATCTATTAATCAAAATTCCTATTTCATGGATGGGAAAACTGATATAAAGAGAGTAAGAAAATTGCCTCCAGTTTCATACTTGGAAAAAGCTATGAGATGTTTTGGGCGCCGTACTGGGGCTTGAACTCAGAGCCTGGATATTTTAGACTCAGGTCTGTCCTTCTACCACTTCAGCCATACTTTCACTTCTAGCTTTGTGAGTGGTGAATTGGAGATAAGAGTCTCATGGGCTTTTCTGCACAGGCTGGCTTTGAACCTCAGATCTCAGCCCATGACTAGTTAGGATTGCAGGTTTCAGCCACCAGTACCTATCATCCTGAGTTTTTTTTGGCGGGGAGAGGGTGTATAAAAGGAAGAAGATATATACAGTGGTGTGTTGCAAATTTTTGGTAGCAGAGGGGTACATATGTCAGAAGCCTAAGCCTAGGAGAGATGCACACAGTTGGGTAGTGAGCTCTTGCAAGTGGCTCCAGCTTTCTACTAGATGTAAGCAGGGTTACCACCCTCCAGTTAAATGAGTTCACTAAACTGGAGAACTTGGAGTCATTGACTGTCAATGATGCCAGATGTTCGTTCCCCTAACAACAAATGAGCAACAATTGAAACCCACCCTCATTTCTAAATGCGCAGCACAACTAGAATTGTGGTTATCCTGACAGATGTATAATGGTGTATAAACTTATGGATCAACAAGGCCAACAGTTTTTCAAGATTACGACCATAAAATGTCTATAATTAGATTAGATGATGGTAAATTAGTAGATAGCAGGTGCCATTATTTCTGTGTGACCAGGCCAACCCACAGCCATGTTTTGAGAGAATAATCTTAATGCACAACTAGGCTCCAAGGAGAGCAGAACTTAAGGTCCCAGGCCCCTAGAGTACCATTAGCAAGCCTGATAAATCTTTTTTTAGGAAGACCAAGACATTTCTCTTGGGGGTGTTGAACTTTGTACTGGCATCCTCTCCCATGGATACTGAGCAAATGAGAAACTGTAATGACACATCCTTTCTATTATTTTGGGTTATCTTGAAGAGAATTCAGTAAAAATCAAAGAAGTGACCTGGGATGATTATCTGCAGGCAGCCAGTAGGCACAATCAGCAGAGCTTAATAAGTGTAATGGAGGGACTGAAGTCTAACTAAAGTGAGAAGCTCAGCAAACATTCTGAGGGACTTTTTGTGGCTCTTAACAATAACAGTAACAATAACAAAAGGATATAGTCCCCACTGGGAAGTATAGTGTAGAATGAAGCCAAATGAAGTATAATGTATGTTCAGTAACAGTCTATGTGGAAGTATGGGAGGACTTCAAACTAGAGTGACAGCTGTCATAGGCTAGGGAAGATGGCATACAGAAGATGAAACCTGACCACAAAACAGTATAAAAGCAGTGCCTGCATGTTGTAGAAGTCATTACAAGCTAGAAATAGTTTATAAGCATATAAAAAGTATATTGGGGGTTATGTAAATGTATACAGATGTATTATCTGAAATACAGTAGATTCAGGGTACAACTTTGAAAAGTCACAGTTCAAGAAGATAAACACTAGGAAACAGGATCTTGAAATGGGTTGGGGGATAGGGTCAAAGGGAGAGGAGTAGATGAATGAAGAGAAGAAAGTGAGGAATATGCAGTCAAGATTGCAATGTATATCCTACCAAATTAAGAAAAGTAAAGGAGGATATGGGTTGGAGGGAATGGGTAAGAATGTTGAAATGTTGATTCTGACAACTTGTGTTCATAAACTGCTTTGTTAAATGGCAACTCAATTGTACAACTAGTTAAAGATGATGAAAATTTATCTAAAGTCATTTCAGCCACTCCAGATGACAGTTCTAAAATATTTGTTGATTTTCGAGCTGTGTGTGGGTATATATATCATTATAACCCTTATAAGCATACTATGGTATTAAGTGAATTTACATCCACCATGCAGAACTTTCTCATTTTCCAAATTGAAACTACACATCTGCTTTCTCCTCACAGATTCTGGTAACCCCATTCTACTTTTTTGTGCAGATTTCACTACTCTGTGTACTGAGATAATTTATATCCTTCAGTATTTGTCCTTTTGCGTCTGACTTTCCTCACTTAGAGTGGTGTCTCCAAGGTTTCCATGTTGTCTTGAGTGCCATAATTTTCTTGTTTCTTTGTTTTTTTTTTCTTTTTAGATAGGATCTCTTTATGTTGCCCAGGGTGGCTTTTCAAACTGACAAACCTCCTGCAGTACCTTCCCAAGTGCTGGGGTTACAAGTATGACCTCTCTCCCTGCATAAATTTTCTTTCTTCTAAAGGTCAATAGTACTCCATTATATGAATATAACACACTTGCTTATTCCATCTTGGACTGATGAATGCTTACATTGTTTTTTCCCACAAACACTAGTATATAATATGTAATAGCCTGTGCACCGGGTGTTTTTTGGGGGGTGGGGCAGGAACTGTTGAGTACATACCTAAATGTAGAATTCCTTTCTCATATGAAAGTTCCTTTAGGTTTTTGAATAACTACTGTAAATTTATTAGATGGTAACATCAGGAACATTTTTTATGTTGATACTAGGATTTGAACTTAAGGCCTGGACACATCCTTGTGTTTTTTTTTACTCAAGGCTAGCAGCCTACCGCTTTGGACCACAACTCTACTTCTGGCTTTTGGCAGTTACTTGAAGACAAGAGTTTGAGACTTTCCTGTCTGGGTGGACTTCATATGGTTATCCTCAGATCTTATTCTCCTGATTACTGACTTGAGCTACTGGCACCCAGTATAGAACATTTTTAACTTAAGCCAACCCATAGCATAGCTAAAACATCATGAGAGTTTGGTTGTTTTGAGAGAAAACTCCTTCAAAGCACACTTGGTGTTCAGAGTCACTTGGAGCCTTAGTAAGAATTTGAACAAACTTGAAATTGATTTAAGAATGGTTAATATTTCAAAGAAAAGGTGACAAAATTGTATTTTCCATTGTTGCCGAATACCTTTTTTTAAATCGTGCTCGTTAGCACTATAACCTTGCCTAATCTTTCTTTTAAATGCAAAGGTCAGAATCATAATGATAACTTGAATATGTGACTAAAAAATCTTGGAGAATTAGTACTGGTACAATTACCAAGTGATAGTGAGGTACTAGTGGCTCACACCTGTAATCCTTGCTGGGAGGCTAGGATCTGAGGATCACAGTTTGAAGCCAGTCATATTAGAAAAATATGTGACCCATTAGCACCAGAAATCCAGAAGTGGAGGTCTGGCTCCAGAGTGCTAGCCTTGAGTAAAATAGTACCCAGGCCTTGAGCTCAAACCTCAGGACTGGCACATACATGTACGCGCACATGCATACACACAAAAAATCATACTGCACCCATTAAGATTCTTTTTTGGCCAGTACTGGGCTTGAGCTCAGGGCCTGAGCACTGACCTTGGATTTTCTCAAGGCTAGAACACTATTACTTGAGCCTCAGCATCACTTCCACCCTTTTTCTATGTATGTGGTACCAAGGAATCAAACCCCGGACTTCGTGCATGCTAGGCGAGCATTCAACCACTAGGCCAAACTCCTGGCCCCCACACCCATTAAGATTTAAGACTCTGTAATCTCATTATGTTAAATGTTAGATAGCAGCTGTCGCCAGGGGTTATCTTCACTTCTTTTTTTTCTTTTATTGTAAAAGTGATGTACAGAGGGGTTACAGTTATGTAAGTAAGGTAATGACTACATTTCTTTTCAAACAGTGTCACCCTCTCTTGTTTGCTTTCCCTCCCTCAAGTTGTAAAGTTCATTTCCTGCATCGTGTCTAGTGAGTATCACTGTTGCATGAGTTCACTCTTTATCACAGTTTTCTGTGGTTCCTCTTCCCCTTCACAAATCAGATAAACTTAACCTGCCCTGATACAAATCCTTTCAGTAACCATAAACCCAAGGCTAGCCTTTTGTTTTGCTTTGTTTATTAGACTTTTGATAATCCCTGAGAACAAGTGAATATGTCACATAGGGAGATAAAATGCTGAGTACTCCTCCTATTATTTCTTTTTTTTTTTTTTTTTTTTTTTTTGCCAGTCCTGGTCTTGAGCTCAGGGCCTGAGCACTGTCCTTGGACTTTCTCAAGGTTAGAGCTCTACCACTTGAGCCTCAGCACCACTTCCAGCTTTTTTCTATGTATGTGGTACCGAGGAATCGAACCCGGGTCTTCGTGCATGCTAGGCAAGCACTTTAACCACTAGGCCAAACTCCCGGCCCTCCTCCTATTATTTCTGATGTTAAAGACTACCCTGAACTTCTTCATAGGTTTCAGGTTAAGAAATTCTATAATTATTTTTTTCCTATTAGTATGTACTGTGCTTTAGAAAACTTGCTGTATTGCTTAACTTTTTCACTAATGTATTGGTAAATCATAGCTAAGGAGTGATGAAAGAATTAGGCACATGGGCTTTGATGTCAGGTTGACTTGGAAACCCAAACAAGTCTATTTCATAATTTTCTTGAGCCCTACTTTCCTCACTTATTCACCCTGTGAATGAATGGAAAGTGGGGAAGTACGAAGGCCGATCTATTACTTCTATTGCCAGAAAAAGAGCTACGTTGGAAGAAGGTGGTGTACCTTTATAAAACTAATGATCTCAAATAAAATTTTTTGATATACTATGTTTTCACTCGTTGAGACATTTTTGAAAATGTTAATTATAAAGTTAACAGATGTCCAGAGAGAGATTGCCTCAGGAAACAGTGTAAGAATAGCTTGCTTTTAGAATAAGGAAGCATTCCTTAATTTCTTTCTGAAAATAGTTCTTTGAAGACAGTTCTGAAAACAATTCAGTGCACAATGTTCAAGAACCAACAAAATCTAAAACGTATGGGGACTACTGTTCCATATTCCTAGAATAAAAATTTCATAGCAGGTTGAATGTAAAAATTAGCTTGAAGGAATATGTAATTGTTAAATTTCAGGGAGTATGTCCCAATTACCTCATTTGATATATCAGCTTAAATGACAATGATAATATGATCACACTGTAATTTCACAAGATTAATATAAGAAAATGATTGGTTTGAACTGAATGTCACTAACTCACTGAAGAAAATTTAGAGTGGTTCAAGAAAAACTAAAGGCAATATGAGCTCAGGGAAGTAATAGTCTTCCTTATACAAGACTTGCTGTGTGTCTGAGGTACGAATGTTTAAAATATAATGAAAGCGTCTTGTATTGTTTTTGGATTAAATCAGGCCTATCACATGCTTTTCATATAACATGTACTATAACTAATTTTTTCACTTATAATTCGAGTTGTAAAATCATAACCATGATGTCTTTTTACGCAATCTGAAAGGCCACATGACTTACATAGTTGATGGATAAGGAAAGCCCTGTTTTTCATCTTTATGCTGTAGGCATGTGTGCACATGCCCTTATATTCAAATTTTGAATATGTGTGTGTTAGCTGAATTTGTCTTGCATTATCTACACTCAGGCTTGTGTAGCACACTAAAGATCATATGTGGTACCTGCACACAAAAGCTTTAGGAATTGGCCCAGTACCACAGCTCTTCTCCCCTGTACCGTGGGGCTGGGCTGCTCTTCCTTAGCTTGGGATGAAGGAGACTCATCTGGCCAGGACATATGACAATAAACCTTCCTTGTTTGGGTGGTGGGGAGCTTGTTTGTGGTTATATCATTACTTAGCCTATGTTAAGTAGTTTCCAAGTATTTTATTCTTCTGAATCATATAATTTATGACATTTATGAATAGCAAACCCACAAGTTTTCCCTTCCTCCTTTTGCTTTAAAAATTAGATCCCTGAATCAGAAATCTGAATTTCGTGTCACTTGATGTAAATGCAAATGCAGCACTTAGCAAGTGCTTGTAATGTTCCTACTGATACAACTGAAAAAGGAGACAGAAAAATTAGATGTTCAGCCCTTCTATTGCTGTTATTTTCAACCCCAGTGTTTTTGTCATTGAGTATAATAATTATGTTGATGTTGACTTTAAAATTATGGTCTTGGGTTTAGACTGTTATTTAGACAGTTTCTGAAAGTGTGCTTTGATAGAGATGAACTAAGTATTTTTTTATGTGACAGTAATTCTTATACTCTAGGAATAAAAAATACATGAGTCCAACCTTCTAACGGAATTTAAATGTGCTTTTGGAATACATCCTGAAATAGAGTAGGTGATCAAATGCTTGGTTGACCATTGGTTGGACTGATCTTTAAATTTCATCCAAATTTATCATAGCTACTTAAAAATCCCCTTGTTGCTTAAAAAAGAACAAAAATTTATAGAAGCAATAATAACCCCCCCAAAATATCATGGAATGAATTTGATTATTTTACTTACCTTTTCCTTTATTTTGATATTATTGAACATAGTTATAGTTATAAGTACACTTAAGGGCTATCTTTTCATTATAAACAAGTTACCTTGAAAATGTCATGTTAAATTAAAACATGAATCAATGTCTTAATTTTAGAAATGAGAAATCAGTTGGGTGCAGATTAAAAAGAGAGAGGAAAGGAAATGAGAGGAGGCAATGAGAGGGAAAAGGTATGAGAGAGCAGAGGGAAAGGGAAGAGAGAAAAGAGGAGAAAGAACACAGAGGAGGAGAGGAACAGGGAAGAGGGGGAGAAGTAGAATGTCTAACAGGAAATGAAGCCTGGATTGAATTTTCTTCCAGGTGGCTAGTAGTTTAATGAGTTGGGTTGTTTTATTTCATCCCTTGGGGCCACTTGAACACAGCACAGAATTGCTGCCATACTTTTGGCTCAAGTGTCAACACTTGCTTATAAAACATCTTGGATCAGAAAGCAAAGCACTTCAAGTCAAGAATCTCAATAATGTTCTTGCTTTCCATTTCCTGGCATCAGAACTTGGCTTCGGAAACTTTATTCACACTTAATAGATTGCCTTCATAAAATGAAAAGAGAAGATGGCTTAGTTTACTACCTTTAGTCAATATTAACTGAAACTTAACTCCCAGCTCTTGCTCTACAAGTTAATCCACATCTCCAGTAACGGAAACTTCATTACTAGCCAGCACATATTGCGGGGGGGAAGGGAGTGGGTATGAAAAAGAGGGAGAGGTAATAAAAGAACAATAAAGGGAGTTAAATCTTGACGAAATCGTAATGCATGCAAATGTTAAATGGCGTGGTGAAATGCCTTGGTATGCTTAATATTCACTAAAGAAGTAAAAAGAAGTGAGCGATAGAAAAAGAAAACTGGATTTTTTGGAGTATGGACATTAGCTGGAAAGAGGAGTGCCCAGATATGCTACATAAGAGTGCATAGAGTAATTTACCTGCATGTAGGAAGTACAACAAGGAAATCTCTTGAAATTATTATTTTTGTATTTTATTGTCAGGATAATGTATAGAGGGGTTACAGTTGCATTCATCAGATGGTGGGTACATTACTTCTCAAACCTTGATACCCCTTCTCACATTTTTTGCCCCCGTTTCCTTCCCCTGCCCTTCCCAGTCATCTTGTTTTCCCTCTTCCCTTCCCTATTTCAAATAAACAAATAAGTGTATTTGCAGAATACCAGATAACAAAGTCAGATACAGTAACCACATGAGATTAAATATAAGTGGAAAAAAGAGAAAAAATATAACTTCACATAGTACCTTAAGAACAACAATCATAAAGGTAAACCTCTTATTTTCATAACCTAAATTCATTTCATTAATCTCTTTCTGTGTGACCATATGTACATACATTTGGGGCTATTGTGATCCTCTGTTAGGAGAATCCTAGGTGTGTACTAATTACTACAAATGAGGGAAACCATGGAGCCCATGTTTCTTTGAGTATGGCTTACTTCACTTACTATGATTTTTTTCCAAGTCCTTCCATTTCTTAATGGGGCAATATCATTCTTTCTGATGGCAGAATAGAATTTAGCTTTAGTTTTCTACAGGTGCTTACCCAGTTCTGCCTGTATCATTTGTTGAAGTGGCCATCTTTCTTCCATTCTATTTTTTTTGGCTCCCTTATTGAAGGTTAGGTACCATAGGTCTGTGAGTTGATTTCTGGGTTTTCAGTTCTATTCCATCGGGTCTTTTTAAAAATTCTGTATGAATTTTTGAATTGCTTCCTCTATTTCCTTAAAGAATGGCATTGGAATTTTGATGGGTATTGCATTGAATTTGTAGATATTCCTTGGCAAGATTGCCATTTTCACGATGTTAATCCTTCCAATCCAGGAGCATGGAAGGTTTTTCCATTTCCCTAGTTCTGTTTTAATTTCCTTTTTCAGGTTTTTACAGTTTTTGTCATAATGGTCCTTTTCATCTTTAGTTAATTCCTAAGTATTTTATTTTCTTTGAGGCTATTGCAAAAGGAGTTGCTTTCCTGATTTCTGCCTCACTCTTCTTGTTGTTGCCATATAGGAGACCCATTGATTTTTGAGGGTTAATTTTATACCCTGCTACTGTGCCAAAGTTTTTAATCATCTCAAGTAACTTGGGAGTGGAGTCTATAGGGTTCTTTAAGTAGAGAATCATGTAATCTGCAAAGAGGGAAAGTTTGAAATTATTTTAAGAAGAGGAGATATTCAAGAGAGCGATGGCTGGGTGAGTTTTCTTGGGCCACATTGTATAAATATATAGAAATGTCACAACAGATACCCCTTGTACACCTAATGTGTATAAATAAAGTCTTTTAAAATAGAAGAGAATATAAGAGAAGAATAAGACTTTATCATATAGTTTCTTCTCATTTCCTCATGATAAATACATTAACACTTTTATTCAGCATCTTAAAATCTAGAGGAAAAAAAATACTTCCTGTGTTCCTGTGGTGTCAGAATTCTTCCACTGGGCAACACAAATTAGTTCTGCCTTAAATATAATGGTTTTAAGTTATGTTTTAAGTTAATGAACGTTCCTTTTGTTGTGTTTGTAGGTGGACTCTGCCCTCCTTGCCTGCATTTTGCTGTTCAAACCTGCTTCATGAAATGGAATGAAGTTGAACAGTCCTTCTTTGTTCTTCTTTTGTCCTTCTCTGCCTGTGACTCTCAGAGGACACGGGGATGATTTCACGTGTGCATAACTAGAACCCTTACTGCAGCCATGAGTTCAGACGAGAAGGGCATATCCCCTGCTCATAAAACTTCCACTCCTACGCATAGAAGTACCTCGTCGTCCACGTCCTCTCAGAGAGAAAGTCGGCAGGTAAGAGAAGAGTATGAAATGTATTTTGTTCTTATGCAAATGCAGTAACATTAATTATTAAGACAGTTGGAGTTGCCAAATGAATTCTGAAATTTTGTTGTGACGTTTTTGTTTCACAGGACACACAAATGACGTGCTTCTTATTTAGGGTGCAGACCTTAGGAAGGGGTCAAAGTGCTTAAGGACACTTGGGATTGTCTCACTTCTTACTGATGCTGGCATGAAATCTAGAATCAGGAAACTAAAGATTGTGCTGGCCCCGTCTTCCTTTGTGAAGATGTAGAAGGATCCCTGAACTTCTTTCTATAGGGATATCACAGAACTAACAAGCATTAGCCTGTTTAGTGCTCCATGGAACTCAGTAATAGTCAGATGCAGGAATTAAATTACAAGTAAAATTGTGGTATTAGGGAGTTGTGAACAGTGAGAACCCAATAATTGTGTATGGGGGGAATATTGGTACTGAGCCTTGATCTCAGGGCCTGAGTGCTGTCATTCAAATCTGGTACACTACCATTTGAGCCACAGCTTGGCTTTTTGTTGGTTAATTGGAGGTAAAATTCTCATAGACTTTTCTGTCCAGGCTGGCTTTGAATCATGTTCCTCAGATCCCAGCCTTCTAAGTAGCTAGGTGGCATGAACCACCAGCCCCAGGCTTAAAAATGCAACCATTTTTCAAAGCAATGGAAGAAGTAAGCCATTCTTGCTTGATTATAGTAGAAATCATCCTATTGTCCTGTTTGAACCAATTCAGTAAGCTATTTTTGTTTAGAGTTACTTCAGTCCTATTTTAGTGAGTGCTCTCTTTCTGAAGTTATTTCGGGATTCATCAGATGATTGTTTTTCCCTGTCTAAACAGTGATCTTCAGCCAGCAATGATCTGAAAATAATGCTTCCATTTTATTGTTTTATTTATTTTGCATGGCATTTTTGTATTAAAGAATTTATTAACATTGATTTTTACATCATATTTCAAATGTCATGTTTAACAAACAAATATTCAAGAAGGGAATCTGTATACAATCACTGGCACTTAGGTTTTAGAACATAATTAAAATTAAGCTGAGGGTTTGTATGTCATATATACATATTAATCTATGTAATAATTACATTTATAGAGTATATAGCCCATCATAGATTTTTATGTCTATGTATCTATGTTTATATCTCTAAGAACATGTCCATAATGTTGGGTACCCAAATATAATGCATCCATTTTAATATTGTCTCCTGATAGTATTTTATTTAGTTGTATCATTTTAATGTCAAAAGTAGGCTCTTTTTATTTTTTGGTGTTTGTTTTGTTTTTTTAAAATATTTTTTATTGTAATTAATAAAAGAATTACATGATTTTTGCCAGATAGAAGGTGCATTAATTCACATACATTGATACCTTTTCACATGTCTTGGTTAAAAAGTAGGCTCTTTTTATAAGAACTTTTTATTTGGGCTAGTTTCAGTGAACATTATCCTTATCTCATTTATATATTCAAAACACATTGATCAATTTCTTGAAATGTATGCATTTGTTATTAAGGGTCCATTCATATGTTTGGTTCTGAACACACTGAGATGTGAATTTACTTTCTGGCAGTGTGTTGCTGGGGGTGCTTTTATAGGGAGCCTTCCATTTCAATCTTCTCAGCACTCCTCTCCCATATCTACCAAGATAATCCAGAGTAATGTGTAAGAATCCTGGATTTCTTATCTTTCATAGATCCTAATGCAGATATTTCCACTGTGGGTTTTTGAAATTCTTGACACTGATGTTCTTTGTTATGGAATTTAGAAGATACCTATTACTTAGAAATAGGTTTGCTATTAATTAAAACTGTGGTTGATTAGAGCTGTAATACTTACTGAATTGCCTTTGTAGAGGCTAAGAAACTTAGAGCACTATGAATGACAACACTTGTATATTAAATAACCACTGCATTCTGAGCTGCTTTCTCTGTTTGCAAATCTAGTCTACCCTTCGCCTGCCCCTTTGTTCTTTCTGGATGGTTTTTCTGTTTTTCTCTTGCTCCTGGATTTAAATTGAGAGACATTTTAAGCAGTGGTGACCCTCCTTGCTGCTGGAGGGAAGGAAGGAGGAACCTAGCCCACTCTGGATATTTATGGCAAATGGGAAAACCTGATGATTGCTTTAGAAACATCTGTCATGTGTTGTTGATCTACCTGTTGCCCCTGAACTCTGGTGCCAGCATGCAAAACAACAAGGAAAACCAAGATCCCAGGCTACAGAGTGTGCAGGTAGAATGTGTGATTCCTAGAGCAGGCGTGCAAGTGGAACGTCTGACATTGGGAATAAGAGCAGCATGTCTGTAAATTGATCATAAATTCTAGGCGAGACATCATGTAAATGGTTATTATTTGTTAAGGGAGGGGTTTATTTTCATTCTTGTTTGTATCAGCAGTGGAAACTCTCCCAAATACTTCTTCCTCTGTTTGCTTCCTGATTCCTGTTTTATATCTGTTCATCTCCCTCAAAGGAAAAAGAATTTTTGTGTTAATGATTGCAAATCTGAATTTTTCCCCTGTCCTAATCAGTAACTCAGAATGAATTTATAGAACTCAAAAATCTTGAGGAATCCTGTGATGTGGGGTGAGATGATGCAGTGCTTTTTATAAGCATCTATTTTTGTGCAATTGCTATTTTAATAGCTTTTTTAAAGGACCTAGAGAACGCATAATAAATTACTTTCCACAGCTTTGTGACCCTTCTCTTGATTCCTCTGTCCTCTATGCAGTATGTTGCCACATTGCAAAGTCAGCCAGTGTATATGAACCTGTTTGGTATTAGAACAGTCATTCATGCTGGAGCTTGGGGTCAATGGCTTACCTCCCTCCTTAGCTCCCTTCATTTCCTCCTCTGTAATAACCAACATTTCCTTCTGTTCCCACTGTCCAGACTCTCATCACCTCCTCTCAGGGCCCCATCGCCTGCTCTTGACTCACTGTCTCCCCATGACCACACCAATTTCAGATTCTCTAAATATGGCTGCCCAGACATGCTCAAAATCCTTCCAAGATTTTTTCATTACCTACCCTCCCCCGCACACACACACTCAAAAGGTCTTATTTCCTTTGTTGGATCTTGTGAAGATAATAATGTGGTCCAGCCTCATAGCCCATTATCCATCCCATGCATTCTTATCTACCCATAATTCCTAAATTCATCCCATCTCCATCTTTGCCTTTCTTTCTTGCATGGAATTTCCACCTCATCTCAACCTTAATGCCTCTCTTGAATGTCAAAGAGCAACTTATGACACTCATGGTCACTTCAACAGCAATACCTTCTCTTTTCTCTGAATATTCATAGAACTTTTAGACAGTATTTGACATACTTTCTTTTTTATGTATCAGTCTCTACACTGTATTGTAAAACCTATTTTTTGTTGTTGCTGTTGATATTGGATTTGTACTCAGACTTTTACATTTGCTAACCAGGCTACTTGAGCTATGCTCCTAGCTTATTTTGTTCTCATTATATTTCAGATAGGCTCTTACTTTTTACCAAAGCTAGCTAGCTTAGATCATATTTCTATTTATGCTTCCCAGGTAGCCTGGATGACAAATGTGAACCACCATACCTCAGCATTTTATTGGATGAGATGAGTGTCTCATGAGATTTTTGCTCTGGCTGCCCTGAAACTGCTGTTCTCCCCATCTCAGCTTCCCTAGCTGAGATTACAGGCAGGAGCTACTGCACCTGGCCTACTTGTGAGCTCTTTTAGCCAGCTATTTTTAATTCAGAGATTATTATTCTTGTCATTTCATTATAAATTTTCATTCCAGATTTATTTTTCTTCTCTTATTCCTTCCTCATGGATAAGTAAAACAAAAAACATCTGTGCATAGCAGCAATTAGCTATCCTGTCTGTCGTTAGGTTATTAGTAAAACAGATGGAAGAGGGAAAGAGATTAGGACATGAAGTGATTCAATGTCCCATGATTTTATATTTGCTCACCAGTAGTAGGGCTAAGATTTCACTTAATATTTAATGTATTAGATGACTTTAGTGAGCATTCCATCAAGTTCAGTGCTCAATGGTAGAACACTACCGAAATTGCCTCTGTGTGTATAAGATCAACTATGACTCATAAATTGTACCATAAAACTTTCAGAAAGGTCATAATGAGCTAGAGTTTTAGGACTTACTCATAAACCAGCATTCCCAAAAGTAGGTATCAAGGCTTTTCCCTTGAAGTATATGAAAAGAGATTTTCCCTGTCAGGCAACTTAAGAACAAACACCAAACAAAATTTCTTCCAAAATTTCATATGGAATAATAAAAGACCCCGTATAGCAAAAACACTTCTTAGCAGAAAGAACAGCGCAGGTGGAATTTCAACACCAAACTTTAGACTCTATTACAGAGCTATAATCATCAAAACAGCTTGGTACTGGCACAAGAACAGGCCTGAAGACCAATGGAATAGAACTGAGGACCCAGATATTAAACCACAGATGTATGGCCACCTAATCTTTGACAAGGGAGCCAAAAAAAAAATAGAATGGAAGAAAGATAGCCTCTTCAACAAGTGGTGCTGGCAGAACTGGTTAAGCACCTGCAGAAAACTAAAGTTGGATCCTTCTTTGTCACCCTGCACTAGAATTAACTCCAAATGGATCAAAGACCTGGAGGTAAAAGCCGATACACTGAAAACTTCACAGGAAGGAATAGGAGATACACTAGGCCTCCTTGGCACAGGTCGAAACTTTCTTAACAAGGACCAAGAATCACAACAAATCAGAGAAAGGATGGATAAGTGGGACTGCATTAAACTGCAGAGCAAAGGACATAGGTAGTAAACTAATCAGGAAGCCTACAGAGTGAGAGAAGATCTTCACCAATCATACAATGTACAAAGGCCTCATATCTAAAATATATCAACAGCTCAAAAAATTGAATCAATCCAAAACTAATCTCCAAAGTAACAACTATCCTGTTAAAAAATGGGCTAAAGAATTAAAGAGAGTCTTCTCTGAAGAAGAAACAAAAATGGCCTATAGACACATGAAGAAATGCTCAACATCTCTGGTCATAAAAGAAATGCAAATCAAAACAACTCTAAGATTCCACCTCACTCCAGTTAGAATGGCCAGGATCAAGGAAACTAATAACAACAGATGCTGGAGGGGATGTGGCCAGGAGGGATCACTACTACACTGTTGGTGGGTGTGCAAACTCGTTCAACCACTATGGAAAGCAGTATGGCAGTTCCTCAAAAGCAATTCCACTACTTGGCATTTACCCAATCATCCAGAAACAAGGACATACTAAATCCACCAGCACAACAATGTTCATTGCAGCACTATTTACTGTAGCAAAGATATGGAACTAACCTAGATGTCCCTCAGTTGATGAGTGGATCAACAAGATGTGGTATTTGTACACAATGGAATTCTATGCTGCTGTCAGAAAGAATGACATTGCCCCATATGTTAGGAAATGGAAAGACTTAGAAAAGATCATATTAAGTGAAGTAAACCAGACTCAAAGGAACTTCGGCTCAGTGGTTTCCCTCATTTGTCATAATCAGTAGAAACCTTGGGCTCTCCTAGCAGAAATCTGCAATAGAGCAAAACCTTGATACAAAAGGCCATATAGTATGGCGCTAAATGAAAGGGTCTCTAGGATTTAGAAACATAAGCCATATAATGAATGATTGTTGTTCTTAAGGTACTATGTTATCTCTCATCTCTTTTGCTGTCCCTTGGTTATCTCATATTGTTACGGTATCTCACTGTGTTACCTGATATATCGGATATATTTGTATTTGGTTATTTGAAATTGGATAGGGAAGGGTGAAAAACAAGATGAGGGGTGGGGGTAAGGGGAGGGAAATGGGGACCAAGACATGTGAAAGGGTATCAATGTATGGGAATTAATGCACCATCTATCTGGCAAATATCATGTAACCCTTCTGTTAATTACAATAAAAATATATGAAAAAATAATACATTAATATATTAATAACTCATAGTGTCCCAGTATTTCACCTTGGTATCTGATATATTGTATATATGCTTATTTGGTTATTTGAAATAGGATAGGGAAGGGAGGAAAAGAAGACGAGGGGTGGGGGTGTGGGGAGGGAAATGGGGACCAAGACATGAGAAAGGGTATCAATGTATGTGAAGTAATGCACCTTCTGTCTGGTGAATATAATGTAACCCTTCTATTAGTTACAATAAAATATATGAAAAAAGAACACTGAAAAATATTGAAGTATTTTAATTTTGTAGATTGTGGAACTTTGTGCTTTCACCTAATATCTGATGCTTTAAAATTCCAAAATCTTCTTTCTACTAAAACTTGAAGACAGAGCGACCCTGATCCACTATCCTTAATAGCAATAGTATATGGGTCTCAATATTGGCTTCCAGTTTAATGACACATTTGCCTTCTAATAATCCACAGTCCTCTTCTGGCTTGTTGATTTCAGTAACTCTCTTATTGACTGTCTGACTTCTTAAAGCAATAGAATTTATGACCTTTGATCCTGGATGTTGGTAAATCATTCACAATATATACCTTACCCAGATAGTTTGCTACTGGAATGTTGGGATGGCATCTTAAACTCCCTGCCTCCAAAATCAAATTGCTACTTCCTCTCATAAATTACTTCACTAACTTCCCTCTTAGGACATGACCATTGTATCCTTTAACTGTTGTGTCTCAAAATCCCAGGAATAATTCTTAATTCTTCTCTTTCTCTTACACCCTGTTTCTAAATGATCAGTGATCTCTGCTGGTCATACCTTTCAGCAAGCTCCCGGAGTCTGAACACTCCTCCAGCCTGGTCAGCGCCACTGCTGTTCTTCACCTGAACTGTTGCCATCCATTTCTGTCTTGTCTCACTGCTTCTACCCTCACCCAGCATGTAGATCATTCTTTACGAAGCTGTCAGTATTTCCTTCAAAACTGAAGTCAGGTTGAACCACTTTGTTGTTGTAGAGAAGTAGAGGTTCATGTCACTGTTGTCTGGTGTTTATGTTGTAGACTCAGTCCTCATGAGATGTGCTGAAATTGAGATCACTGGAAAGAAATCTGCCACCTGCACTCAGACTCTCACTATCCACAAAGGATTCAGCAATCAGTATAAACGTCTGTCACTGCTGTCCCTAATATGCTTGCCAGAGCCATGTGCCTCTTGAGGCCTGCCATTATCCATTTTCACATTGCAGGTTCTCTCTGTCCTCAGGTGATTGGTTTTAGCAATCATTTTTACAGCAGCAAGTTCATTTCAGAGATTCAAGATTAACACTGCCTGTTAGATTTTGGGGCATAACACTAAACAGAGCCACACTGTAATACCCTCTGGGTATTACATTACTCTATAGATTGTTGATAAGGCTGAGAATATCACTAAAGAATCATCCTCAGGAATTTATCATTTATAAGTGGATTTAGGAATCACTGCCCTTCCAGAATACACTTTTAGATATTCCATCTGGACTATAAAAACATCCCAAAGGACTCTAAGTCTATAAAACCAGTTTTTTTTTAAACTGGAAAAACTAAAAAACTCCCCAGGATGCACTGTAATTCCTCTAGACTATAGAGTAACTATAGAACAATAAAGGAAAAACATGATAGATGCATATATGTATATATTTTGTATTTCAGGTATCATGTTTCTTTGCCTAGAACCAGTATTAAGAAATGATTTGTAAGATGTTGAATAGCTAGCAATTGTAAAGTCTCAAGAAGATAGAAATATTGGGGCTGGGAGTTTGGCCTAGTGCTTGCTTAGCATGTACGAAGTTCTGGGTTCTAATCCTTGATACCACATGTATAGAAAAAGTCAGAAGTGGTACTGTGGCTCAAATGGTAGAGCTCTACTAGCCTTGAGCAAAAAAGTTCTCAAGGGCAGTGCTCAGACCTTGAGTTCAAGCCCCAGAACTGGTCCAAAAAAAAAAGAAACTTGGTGCTTTACTGCCAACTATGTTGATGGATTTCTCTTTTTTTGAAAGATAGCAACATGTATCTAAATTCTTTAATAAGATCATACATTAGACCAGTAATCTAGCTTCTTAAAAATGGATTCAGAAATAATCAAAGATAGATGCAAATATTGCTGTATAAAATGCTTGCCATTGTATTGCATAGTAGTAAAATATTCAGATGGTATAGTATTCAATAACAATAAATTAAACTGTCATAGCCATGCAATGCAATGTTGCATTGCATACAGCTGCTTGAAATGTTTCAAACAGTATTAAATGTGAGGGGGAAATTATGCATTGTAACTTAAAAGCAAATTGTTAAATTGAAAAATAGTATAATTCCAGTTTTGATATTAATAATTGAGCATGAAACTCTTCACGGTAACATGTGACTGTAACCTTAGCACTTGAAAGGCTGACTCAGGAGAATGGTCCATTCAGGGCCAACTTAAACTTTTTTAGTGAGACCCTATCTCAAAGATAAATAAAATTAACAAATAACAAAAATTAAAAGTGGTATGTATATGCCCTGAAAAAAGCTAAAAGTAAGTGTACAAAGATACTTGTTGTGGTGGTTTTAAGCTATTTTTCAGTTTATGTATTTCTCCCCATGTTTTTATTGTAATTAATAGAGGGATACAGTTATATTCTCCAGATAGAAGGTGCATTACTTCACACACATTGATACCCCTTCTTCTCATGTTTTTGTCCCCACTTTACTCCCCCCACCTCTACCCCTCATCTTGTTTTCCCCCTTCCCTTTCCTATTTCAAATAAACAAATAAATGTATATACAGTATACCAGATAATAAGGTAAGATACTGTAACAATATGAGAATAACCAATGGACAACAAAAGAGATGAGAAATAACATAGTTCATTAAGAACAACAATCACACATTGTATGGCTCTTGTTTCCATATCCTGGAGGTCTTTTCATTTAGCCTCATCCTAAATGGCCTTATGTATCTAGGTTTTGAGCTATTGTAATCCTCTTCTAGGAGAGTCTAAGGTTTGTACTAATTATTACAAATGAGGGAAATCATTGAGTCTATGTTCCTTTGTTTCTCCCAAAATTTTTGCAGTGAAGGTGTGTGTGCACATATGTAGCTTTAAAACAGTAATTGGAATATAATAGATATGATAGTACTGTCAACTACTTTAGTAAAATTGCAATCTCTTACTCCATGAGTATAAGAGTATAACTTAAATGAATGTGAATATACTCCATGGGAAACTTGAAGGAATTTTCTAAATTTTCTTTAAAGTTCTGAGGCCTGAGCTGGGTCACTTTTTGTCCTCTTCATGGCCTGTGTTTAATCTCATGAAGGCACTATATATTAAAACAAATAGTTATTCATCTAATCAATCAGCAAGTATAAATGAGTACAAATAGACATATGCTAAATAAACCTGCTGAGCTTACAGGGGTGATCACATTGCTTGACTTTGCATACTTAAATTCTTTTTCTTTTTTTTTTTTTTTGCCAGTCCTGGGCCTTGAACTCAGGGCCTAATCCCTGAATTGAACTGAGGTCTTCATGCATGCTAGGCAAGCACTCTACCACTAGGCCAAACTCCCAGCCCCTGCATACTTAAATTCTAAAGGAAGGTATGGGATTGTTGTGTTTGGTTGTTGGTAGTAGTGATCTCCTTTTTATTGTTGCTTGCATTGTTAGTAAACCACATGAATGATTATATACTAAAAATCTTTTTTTTTTGGTTTGGCATAGTTGTGGAACCTTTGTAGGAGATAGCAGATCTATTTTAGTGTTCTTTTCAAATCGCCATTGACTTTCTTTCTTTTAAATGAACCTACATGTTCTAGAACCTTTGGTTTGAAATGGCAGACAAGCGTCTGCACTATATTTTGTTTGTAACTGTTAAAGCATAACAGTATCCACTTTTTAAAAAACTTACATATAATTATATAATATATATCTTTAAGTGGTTTTAAAAAGGCGTTTCAATTCAACATGTCAGTTTATGAGTACAGTGCATCTAGATCAATGTTATCCCTTCTGTCATTCTCTTCCATCTTTCCTAACCCCATTCCTACTGCAGTCATTGTGCTACACTGTGGAATGTTCCAGAACAGTGGGGGTAAGGAGTGACTGCACTATTGAGTAAGTTCTAGGGTTGTTTTCTTTTTCTACTTAAGGCAGCCGTGGGGATTACGAATCTATTTTTTTCCTATGCCTTTTATCACATAAGTCAAGATCATTAAACTATTTCTCATCTGTCAATGGAGCACTTAATGGATCTATTAATAGCTGAGAAATAGTGCTATTATGAGAAGGATTTCCACAAGCAGAACAAATAAATGTGATCACTAGTTGTTCATTCAAAATGACTCCATTTCAGTACAGAAAGAACTGGCTATGATGAGGTTTTTCCCCCTCCAGCCTTTCCCAGGTATTCTACATGGCCTGTTTTCAGCTACTATTTCTAAAGTTTTCTGCTTTGACTTTAGCAGAGCTTTCATGACAGCTTACTATTAAATCCCTGCTGATACCTTTCAGTGAAGGCCAGATAATTGTGACATGTGTCTCCAGCCATGGTCTTTTGGCTTTGGTGATTTAAATATTTTATGTTATCAAAAGAAAAAAATAACTCCTTAAAGGAAATTATGAAGGTGGCAGAAGGCAAGCCTACACTTGCACTGCAGGTATTTGGTGAACAGAGTCCAAATTGCCATAGTTCCTCTTAGTTTCCCATTGTGTCAAGGGCATCTGACTCCATTCTCATGGATAGCTTCCAAAATACATCTGTATGCTTTAGTCACAAGGTGGCACTGAGAGCAGTAGAATGAGTAGGAAGGTGGCCATATAAGGAAGACTTTAGCATTCTCAAAGGGTTTCCTACAGAGTGTTGTAGACATTTCTGTTGCCACAGGAATATTGCAGGGTTCCTAGGCATTTGTTTGTGTTTGTAGTATTTACAGCTGAATGGTAACTATATACCTTTGCAAGTCTCTGTGCAGCACTCTTCATACACTGGATGAACGCTGTGACCTGCAATGACTTGTGAATTGTTGTGCCATTTTACAGAAACAGTAGAGAGGTTAGTGACCTGTCTGAGTCACATGGAAAACAGAATCATATTTGGTACACTGGCCTTTATGACGACCAAAGTTAGGTTCCATTAGCTACATCATGTACTGTATTCCCCAAGTAAAACTAACTGATATGGTCTTGGTTCTTATAAATTAGAAACTAGAAATTAACCTTGAGGTAGCTCAAGGATGGGAAAGAAATTAACCTTGAGGTTGCATGATATTTACGAGTTCTATAATCTTTTTGTTGTTGTTGTTGAGAGCCCATAATTCTTTTCCCTTACCCTTAGCCTTAACTTCAACTAAAGGTATTGTTTAAAACACTGGACTCTAGAATAACATTTTGATGGACACCTCAACTCTACCGTTTACCAATTCTGTGTCTCACACTTTAATCAGCCACAGTGGAAGTTTAATGGCTTCTTTTGGAGTTGTGGTGACATAATTCATGGAAGGCATAGAGACCAGATACTGAAAAGAGTTAATAAATGCTTACTGCCAGCAGCAACACCACCACCTCCAACCCATGAAAGTTACCGTTGGCACTAAAATTGTGTTGTAGACTAAAAATAGGCCATAATGAAGAGACAATGCTAATAACCAAAGTCTTAAAGGAAATGCTTTAGAAATTTCTGATTTATTTGCATGCTTTTCTTGGAGTATATTTTGTGCAATTTGTGAATAGGAAAACAGGTTAGATAATAACGTGGACTAACTACTTGAGGGGAGGTAGTATGACTGCCTGAGCCTGTATGAAAACGGAGTCAGTCCAGAAATCTGTAAATGTAGCCTAAGGCTTCTCCAGCAATTGTTTTCTACCTTTGGAAGGAATTTAAAGTAGTAAATAACATGAAGCCCCTTCAGCTGATAGTCTGGAGTTACGCCTCTGCACAACTTACACTGAACCATTCTGCCATTTAAGGGTCTCGTTATCTGTTTAGTATATCTTTCTGTGGAAAAAACTAGACCACGGGGATGGTGTCAGATTTCCTCTGGCTGCCCAGGAGGTACTGAGACAGTGAGCACTAGCCAGGGAGCATACTTTTGCCAAGCTGGAGAGCCACAGGGAATTGTATTTTAGTCACCTAAATTACATTCAGTATGCATCAATGCCCTCCCTCTGGGACACCACTGGTTGGGTAAGTACATCTGCCATCTTTGTGTGCCCAAAGTGCTTACAAACTTGACCTGGAAATTAGGTAGTAATTTTAGGATTTGAAAGGAAATTTGACTAAAATAATCATGAACAGGATATATGTTATCTGACTTCTATAACAGGTATAACAACTTCAGTGTAGTAGCATATGTATCCATGTCACCATGAAAGAATATGGAACTAGCTGTCAGGTTAAGAAAAGACCAAGGTGACATAAGTTACAATATTAAAAGAAACTTTCATGGCATCGATGACCTATTTTCTTCTTTTGCATTTACAAGAAATTCTAGGGATAATAGAAAGTTAAGGCTCTGGGTTTTCTAACACAGACCTTTCTCTGCATTGCCCTTTTCTGTTGTGTAGAGCTGTCTAGATATGTTTATGTAAAGCTAGTAAGCATGAGGAGTAGATGAGCCATTCTTGAAGAGGTATAGCAATGCCCGACGTGCTTAATGCTTTGGTGAGTCCTAAGGTTTAGCAGGAATTGGGTGATGCATCTGAGAGAGTGGAAGTGAGTTCCTGAGCTGATGAACTTACCTGTTATCTTAGCCTCTGGAGTCCTTGCCATTTTAACATAACATTTTGTTTATGCCCTGCTCATTGTTATTTCCCGCCACTCACTGCCTACTGCTGGGAGCAGTTGGTGATCTAATCCTGGCTGTGATTCATTCATTTGCAGAGTATCCACATACTGGAGAGGACTGCTTCGTCCAGCACAGAGCCTTCTGTAAGTCGGCAGTTGCTAGAACCAGAGCCCATCCCCCTCTCCAAGGTCAGTGACAGAAGTGTTTGCTTTGGTATGATATCTTCTCTGGGACCAAATGAACTGTGAATAACTTTTGTCCTGACTTTCTTAAATGATGCTAACTCTAAGGCATCTCTCCTATTTCTTTTTGCTTCTGCTAAGTAGAATTTTGGGGTTTTTTTCTAGTTTTGGTATTTTTTTTTACTTTGTGTAAGAAGAGAATAGCTGAAGCTATATTTTCCTTAGGTTTATAAGGTTACATAGAAAGGTGTGAAATTATCCTTAAGTGAAAAAAGAAAGAGAAACCATTGTTTTTCCCTGTTGGAGTGATAAGCAGATATTTCTACACCGAACTCATAAACAACAGTACCATAGGGTGTGGCACTAATAACAACTACCATTGTCAGTCACATACTGTATGTAGTGTAGATATTTATTACACTGTATGCATAGATATCTTTTATTTTACAAGTGTAGCGACTGAGAATAACTTAACCAAGTTTCACAAGTTTTACAAAAATAAAGCAAATAAGCAGTGGAGCAAGAATTTAATATTAGGTTTTTCCCAACTTCACAACAGATGTTTTCCAGCTGTGTATGACCTACAAGATCCAATGAGCATCTATCTACACAGAGACCCAGCATGCATTCGGGTTCTAATCTCTTCACATCAGGCATGCTTCCCAGTGAGCTCTGGAGAAAACACTACAGCTTATTAAGACTTTTCCTGTTTCCTAGAATCCTTTATCTTTCCCTTTAGCTGCTCTTCCTCAGACTGGGAAACATTTAGAGTCATTTATGTCTAAAAGCAAATGTGAGTTGAGACAGCATCCCAATCTTCTCCATTCTTCCCTAGGATGTTCAATAGGCTGACTCAAATTGAGAAATTCTGGAAATAGAATGCATTTTGATTTCACATATAAAAATAGCATTTTATTTCTAAAGATGGTTAGCTTCTAAATATGCAGCACTGCTCCTTTCGTTGCACTCTTTTAGAAACACATGACTAGCTACTAGTATGGAAAGCGTGCACGTGTACCTCTTTAAAGCCGTGAGAAGCTACAAAGTGTATTCTGTCAGACAGGAATTAAGTGGTAAGCCATGAAATGGAAAGAATTACTAAACTATGAAAATAAGTTGTAGAGGAGTAAAAAGTGACTGATTTCCATTTAAACAGCAAATAAAGGATGCATACTTAGTAAATATAACTCTCATGTCTTGCAAACATCCATTTTTTCTTATAGTTAAAATGAGAAACAGACAATAAATATATGGCTTTAGAAAATGCTATTAGTATTTACTGAGCACCAATTTTGTGCCAAATATCTTATTAAAACCTGCCTTCTCTCAATTGGCCCCTAATTCATTTACATTTGACTTAAAATTGCAGAATAATTTCTCCAAGATAAGGGCTACAGCTTCGTCAAACATTAATTTCCCATAGTTAACCCCATTCCCAGTAGCTAGGTTTTTGGGTCCATTAGACTGACACATGGATCTTGGTGGGGCACCAACACCATCCACTATTCATTAATTCTCCATCTTGTTTCCCATGTGGATCTCTCTCTCTCTCTCTCTCTCTCTCTCTCTCTCTCTCTCTCTCTCTCTCTCTCTCTCTCTCCCCCTCTCTCTGTCTCTCTCTCACACACACACACACAAATATGTACACATATGCACACATAAACATAAATAATATATCCTTGAGAAAGGAAATGTCTCTTCTGCTTCAATGAATAAGCTCAGACTATGATATTACTTTGTAGTTTCACCATTTATAATTTGATAAAAAATATTTCAAAGGGTTATATGATCCCCAAATATTTGCATATCTGACTCTACTCACATACTGATATGATCACATTAGGACTTTTGTCTCTGTCTCTATTGTAAGAAGAACTAGAAAATGGGAAAGTTTTAGGTAGAAAAGAATACCAACTAAAATTTCAAAAAGTATTTAATTTTTAGAAAGTTTTCTTAGTTTTCCTAAGGTAATATTACTAAGCCTAGAGGGAGGAATACCAGCAGAATGGAACACGAAATGCAGATTTTCTGTTGTACTGCGATGAGCTGCTTCAGTTCTTACACATTGTATTTGTAATATCAGCTGCATTTATAATTAAAATAGTTTGAACAGTATTTGTCTTGGTTTTATCCTTTGTCAGCTTATTTATTTGTAAGAACTATATTAGGATTATTTTCTCTTTCTCTTACTAAGGAATATTACATTAAAGAAAATGGAATTATTTTTTAAGAGCCACAGCATTTGTTTAAAAAAATACACTTTAGCTGTTTTTATTTCTATCTATTCCTCTCCTTCCCCTTCCTAGTTAAACTCCAAAAGAAGAAAAAAGAACTACTCTAATACACACTAGTAGTGATAACTCCATAATGATATTTTTATTATATTCCAAGCTTAATTGCTAAGAAAAGAAAAAAGTACTTGGACTTACTATTAAATGTTTTCTTCATTTTTATAAAGAATATTTTTCATCACTCACATGCACATACACAGTTGAACACACTAACCTTTAAATAGAATGGAGTCAAAAATAAAATTGCTATTCATTGGGAGATACTGTCTATGGAGGAGACCACTGAAAATACAAATGTCTTACATACAAATGTCTTCAATGGAAGAACAGGGAGGTCTGGTGAATTATTTACATATATGTGGAGTTTTTAATTGCTTGATTATACCCACCAAAAATAGCTATCTGCTCTTATGGAATAGTTACCTGCTTTTTGGTGAGCATAGAAAACCAAAGAATCTAGACTTTTTCTAAGAGATTAATACTTTCTCTTATTATTTTTCATATTCACAAACAGTGATTACTTGTTTATTTGCAACCCAGTTCTAAGAAAACGAATGCCTAATACTTCTGCTTAGTACTTTCTGGGTAGGAGTGAGGTAGTCGGAGGTTTTAGCTTGGTATATGATCTCAGGTTTTTCAGAGGTCAAGGAACATCTTGTAGTTTTGCTGAGTTTATAACTTCTAGAAACATAATGTGAAGTTACCCCCTATTTAAGGTGTAGGCAGCTTTGAGGATGGCAGGGAAAATGGGGGAAGAGAAAAGGGAGATAAATCCCTCCCTTTTTATCTTGTGCCCCACATCAGTAACCTGGTACCTTAACCCTCATGATAAGTCAGCAGATTTAGAGAAGCACCACCTGCCTACTTGAGCCAGCAAACCCATTTTCCCTGAAGTGCATTCCATTGGCCAGGCCTGTTATTGGAGCCCTCTGTTGTTTGAGGTCTCATGATGGTTTCTGATAGAACAAATCTCTTTGGAGGGCAACTTCATAATCAGTTGGGGATGGGACATTTTTTTCAGAGGGGCTTGCTCTGGATTGTGGATAGTTTAATGTGGATAATTTGCCCTGTCTTCTAAATCTCAGGCAGTAGAGCTACTGTTTTCACTGCGATATATGGCCTCTCTGAATTGTGGGCAAGATAAAGTAGAAAGTAGTGTCAAGGATAAAGGAAAACAGTTCACTCTGCATTTATATCTTTTCATTTTGGTGCTATGGCCTCATGCATGCTAAGCCATATGCTCTATCAGTGAGCTACACACTATTTATCTCCCTTAGAGTCCATGTTATTTGCCTTGTAACTAGAATGCTTCCAGTGGGCTCCCAAATGGGTACATATCTTGGAAACACTAGATTGGTAAGTGTTTAGTTGGCTAAGTCCTTGATGTCCATTTTGAGATGCATAGAACCACACCAGGAGAGGAAACAGCAGTACTCCTCTCTGTTAATAGGAGGTTATGAACCACTTCAGACCATTATGGCTTTTCCATTTCTACACACAAAAAAGCCAAATCTCACAAATCCAACATTTGTCATCGAAATAGCCTCATTTTGAAACTTAAAAGTTACTCTGTGCTTGGCTTACTGCCAGGAAAGGGAAAAAAACTCTTAACCATTTTGAGAACAACAATGGAAATTTTTTTTCCCACCTCAAGTAGACAGGAAGGTGGCACCAGTGAGTCTGATGGATCCCAGATGCCTGGGAAATTCCTGCTGCCTGCACTTCAAAGTACATGGCTATGTCTGGTGTTCCCATTAGCTCCAGAACAGCATTCATACGTCTGGGAGATTGAGAGTTGCTTCAAAAATGAGTTCTCCTTAAGAATCTGCTGTGAGTGTACCATTAACCACAGAAAATATGTGATTTGTTTTTCTCTTCTCTCAGGAAGCTGACAGCTGGGAAATTATAGAAGGACTGAAAATAGGCCAAACCAATGTCCAGAAACCAGACAAACATGAGGGCTTTATGCTGAAGAAAAGAAAATGGCCTTTGAAAGGCTGGCACAAGGTAACATGCTTTTTTTTATTTTGTTTTGTTTTGTTTTGTTTATTTTCAGGTTCAAGTTCACGTCATCTTCTTAGAGAGTATTTTGTTTTCATTACATGGGAAACCAAGACTGTTGCTATTTATGTAAAGCTAAGTGCTAAGTCCTTATTTTAACCATCCATTGCAATATGTTATACCTACTTGGAACTCTAATAAAATATTGCCATATACCATAAAACAAATTATATATAACTATATATTATATGACATCAGTAGATATAAAATGATCTAAATTATATAATGTAAGTTATACAAATATTATGTATATATAATAACCCACATTATTATTTCCTAACCTGATTTTTTCTCTTCAACTATTATGGATATGTTCTCCTTAAATATTTTTCTAAATGTAAAATGTTTTTAAATGCATACATGTCTTCCATGTACTTCTACCCCACAATTTTAAAACTTTTTCTTTTCCTTCCTCCCTCCTTCTCCCTCCCTCCCTCCCTCCGTCCTCCTCCCTCCCTCCTTACCTCCTCCCCCCACTCTCTCTCTCTTTCTTTCTTTCTTTCTTTCTTTCTTTATTTATTTATTTATTTATTTATTTATTTATTTATTTATTTATTTATTTGTTGTGATCCTGAGGCTTGACTTCAGGGCCTGAACACTGTCCCTGAGATTTGTTGCTCAAGGCTAGCTCTCTACCGCTTGAACCACAGCTTTACTTTTGGCTTCTTTTTGAGGAAGTAGTTAACTGGAGACAAGAGTCAGACTTTCCTGGCTTTTTACTGTGATCTTCAGATCTCAGTTTCCAGAATACCTAGGATTACAGGCATAAGCCATTGGTGCCAGCGTTAAACCAACTTTTCTTTCGTGTGTGTGTGTGTGTGTGTGTGTGTGTGTGTGTGTGTGTGTGTGTGTGATGGGGCTTGAACTCGGCCTAGGCACTGTCCCCAAGCTCATCAGCTCAAGGCTGCCACCCTACCCTTGAGCCAAGCCCCACTTCCCATTTTCTAGAGGTTAATTGGAGATAATAATCTCAGGTCCTTTTGTGCCTGTGCTGGCTTTGAACCTTGATCTTCAGATCTCAGCCTCCTTAGTAGCTAGGATTGTAGATGTGAGCCACCATGCCCAACTATTAAACCAATTTTTTATTGCTTAAATCTTTAAGATTTATACTGACATCTTTATATTTGAATACTATTTAGTTCCTTGATATAAATTCCTGTACTTGTTACCAGCACAAACTTAATTTATGCTGGCATATTTTTCCCTCCCAATTTTAATACATTACTACAATTACCTAAATAGCAGGAATTTTTGGTGCTTGTTTGGCATCGTTGTACATGCCAATAGCATGGGAGGATTTCTTGAGCTTATGAGTTTGCCACAACTTCTCTGAGAAAGAAAAAAAGGAAAAGAGAAAATCTGTGGTGCAAGAGAGGAGGTTTTCTCCTGTTCTACATATAAACCCTTTGGTAGAACACTTACTATCATCTGCATCACATCAAGGGCAGGTTCACAGACTCATCACCTCTCCTGAATTTCATCTCACTCAGATGGATTTGTCATTCCAGATAGCTGGGTAGTAACTGCCTACTCCCTCAAAACAGGGAGGTTTTGGATTTATCACTTCTTGAAGTCATGTTTTGGGGTTTTTTATTTTTTCATTTTAAAGGAAAGACTTGGAAATGACAGGTTGGAAAATGTTACCCTGGCCCTCTGTCTCGCAAGGTGGAACCTTTGCACATCAGAAGCTGTCTTCCTTAACCCATAATATGTTCCTGTTGCCAGGCATCTTCTTCCTTGAATCTTAACCATTTGGTGATCCTAGGACCACCTTTGCCTTTTATTCTTACTTTGTGCTTCCTCAAGTCTGTGGTCTTGCTCAGCTCTTTCTCCTGAAACATACAACATTACCCTAAGCTTCTTTGACAGAAATTTTTTAAGTTGGAAAAAAAGGGTAAAAGAAGCATGTTGTCATAAATTCTTAGCTGTTAAGACTCTCCATTTATGTTCAAGCAAACTGGTTGTGATGCTACACAAATAATAGGTTTGTTTCCCTCACATTGCCTTTCTTCTGATCTTATTTTGAAACCAATAATACCACCATTTATCGATATAAGAACTGGCCTGTTTGATTGCCCAAATTATAGCTAATTGAGTAATTGAATGTTTTGCCATGTGGAGATTCTTTCTCCTGGTTGAACTCCAAAATCAAAAACATAGGCTTCTGGTTTGACCCCAGAGCTGTCTCAGCAGGACTGAGCTCCCAAATCGCATAAAAACTTTCCAGAAGTTATTTCTCAGCAATAGAAAGACTCATCTTGCCTTTGTAGAACTAGAAGAGGGCACTGGACCCAGTATCTAGTTGAGGACGGGACACTGTGTGTTCTCTTATGAATGGCCCACAGAAGGGATAACACCAGCACAGGATTCCCAAGGGTTTGTGAAACAAAATAGGTAAGTCTATTCTAGGATTACCATGGAGCAGAATTCACTTGCTTCCAAAAAACCTTTTCGTTCTCTTTTTAAAAAAAATTCTTAAGGTAATTCGGAAATCATTTTAAATTTCTTATTAAATAATCTTTTAGTTTTAATCTCTTATTGTAAAGTGCGAATACTTTGTTAACTGGGAAATACAAATGTACTAGAAGGACACTTACACATACCAGGTCTTTAGTTATTAATAGATTTGGTCTGTTGGCTTCTGTAATGCTCATAGAATTCTTCAGAATTATCCAGATATCCAAAGGAAATTCAGAAATTTACCTACAGAGTGAAAAATAATTCCCTGTCCAATTGTGAAGAATTCTTCCTAGTGTTTTTCACTTTCAGGAATATCTGGAGTTGGTTCATTTGATAAGGCTGCAGACTCAGCTTTCCTCTTACTTAGAAGAACCGTGGTGGAAAGACCCCATCTTTATTGAGTTATATGTAAAAGAATCCTTGTTGAACACTCATAGCTCAGAGCTGGAGCTCCAACTGCCTTACCATGTAATGTGACTGACTGTGGCCAGATGCATTGAGTTCATATATTAAAGTGATCAAATATACTGATTGCAAAATGTCACGCTTGGAAATGTTTTATGTGATTTATATACAAAGAGTAACTAAGGGTGTTTCGTTCTTGCAGAGATTTTTTGTCCTGGATAATGGAATGTTAAAGTATTCAAAGGCACCACTTGATGTAAGTAGCTCACACAGGACATGTTTCAAGACTGATTTAGAATTCTACTTGAAGTGAGTAAACACTGTAATTGTACAAAACCTGTGCCCCACTTACCAGCTTTGTGAATGTCTCTGCCTGTAATATTTAATGAGCTACCAAAGTACATGTTCTAAGGAAAGTGGGGTTTTATTTTTGGAATCAGAGTTGCATAGAATCTCAGGCTAGTACATGAAGATTTACCATAATTATCTTGATGTTTTTTTAAATTGTCTTGATGTTTTTAATATTTTAAAAGCAGTGGCTTAAACCTAACACTGACACACTAATAAAATCATCCTTTCTTTCTTAGAGGAAAAATGCAAATAACCCTCTTCTGCATTTTTTATTGTTGGGATAATGCATAGAGGGGTTGCAGTTACAATCATCAGGTAGTAGGTATATCACTTCTTACACATTAATACCCCTTCTGATGTTTTTGTCCCCATTTCCTCCTCCCATTTCCTTTCTGTACTTCTTAGTAAACTCTGCTTAATATGCTTTTTTGAGATTTAAAACAACCTTATTCTTGTCTGTGTCCTTTTAGAAAAAAAAAAACTGTCTTTGAACTAACTTCATTTCTATTTCATACATACTTTTATCTTGGAAATAACAACTCACTGATATTATTCCAAACTCTTTTTCTATTTTTGTTCAACACACAAAGCAGTGTGCATACAAAACTAGAAAATTACCTCTTCATGGTGTGGTGTTAATGTAGAGGAAGTCATCAAAGGCTCAGATTGTAGTTTTGTCCCCATCTCTGGCATGGAGAGCTGTCTCCTTGATCAGAAGTGGGCAGCCAGAAGAAGAGCCAGCTTCTTCCTCCTGCATCGTCCCAGCTGCCCAGTTCTCCCCTGGCAGCTGTCATCCACATGACTGTGTGTGTATGTTCTGAGTCAGAGGTCAAAAGTTGATCACTGTTATTTTAGGAAACACAGCAGTTGTATTTTTAGGAAGATATAAGATATGTAATGTAGAATTTTGGAGATTGGCATTATTGCCCTAAATAGAATAAAATTAGTTTTGTGACTAAAATTGGTGTAAAGTCGCAGCCAGTTTAAGGGTCTAGCCATTTTCTTTTTATTCAAGAGGCATGGTAACCTACTTTCCATTGATAAACTTATCAGTGATAAACTTATCAAAATTACCTTGTGCCCACCAAAGTTTGGTATAGAAACATGGCAAACTATAAGTCCTTGCAGCATGTTTACTATTCTTTTCATTTCAGATTCAAAAAGGGAAGGTTCATGGGAGCATAGATGTTGGACTGTCCGTCATGTCAATTAAAAAGAAAGCTCGGAGAATAGACCTGGACACAGAAGAGCACATCTATCATTTGAAGGTGAAATGACTTTTCACCAGCTTCTCTGGCATGAGAGGGGAATGCCAGTGGCACACAGGCCCCATGAGTGACCCTCACTTCCTCACTGTTTCAGGTGAAATCCCAGGACTGGTTTGATGCTTGGGTCTCCAAACTCCGCCATCACCGACTGTATCGTCAGAATGAAATTGTGAGATCCCCAAGAGATGCTAGTTTTCACATATTTCCTGCCACCTCTACTGCTGAGTCCTCCCCAGCTGCAAATGTTTCTGTTGTAGATGGAAAGGTAGGGCTTTGCACTCTAAAATTCAGTCCCAGGGGCCGGGAGTTTGGCCTAGTGGTTGAGTGCTTGCCTAGCATGCATGAAGCCCCAGGTTCAATTCCTCGGTACCACATACACAGAAAAAAGCCAGAAGTGGTGCTGAGGCTCAAGTGGTAGAGCTCTAGCCTTGAGAAAGTCCAAGGACGGTGCTCAAGCCCTGAGCTCAAGCCCAGGACTGGCAAAAACAAAAAACAAAACATAAAATTCAGTCCAAAAATTGCTCAGAAAATGATTCAAATCCAGTCTCATGGGCAAACAGGAAGAGAAGGCTTGCTCTGTAAACCGACACTCGGAGGACAGACAGCAGTGGCACTGACGTTAAAGTTATACAAGTATAGATTGGGCAGAAGTATGGATTACTAAAAGCGTTTTCAGTTATTTTTCCATTCTAACAAATGGACTGCATTCTATTCCGTGAGACTTTGTAAGCATCTGGTGAAGCAGAACGAGCAGTAGGTCAGCATGCAGAAATCAAGATCAGATGCGTTCCTGGTGGTCATAAGGTGATCCTCAAGTTTTGAAAGTGAAAGTTGCTTTCTTGGCCTGAGCTATAATATACACATTACTCAGAAAGGCTAGTAAATCTCTCACAAAGTTAACGATGGTTGGGTGGAGAATGTGATAATACATATGTAGAAGCCTGTTTTAATGACCAGTTCTGTGCTAAGCATTTGACGTTTACTCATCTCTGATCTTTTCTGTAGCCAAAAGTCAGAGCCAGTAAATAATTTGTCCATAAGTAGCATAGCTATTCTAGCACATGATCTGTTGCTAAAATCAGCAGCATTTCTATTATACCAGATACCAGGCAAGTGAGGCTGAAATTGTTGTTTGGGTTGTAGTAAAGAGTTCATTTTCTGTGTTATAGAAAAGTTAGTGGTATTTCCTGATTAAAAGTCAAGGTCAGGACAACAGACAGTGAGATAGCTGTTCTGCCTTTGATTCAGTAATTAAGTTTCCTGAAACACAGCAACATTACACTGCACAGGGGTGCTCCAATTTCACACAACACCTGAAGTTGAAGACAGACACCCGCCACAGGACTGGGCTCAAGAACATTTCAGTGGAGATTCTTCTTGCTCAGTTTTCTTCAATATCCTAGACCTAAGTTTCCTTTGTAAAACATTGAGACACCCCTTATTGATTCAGTGAAACATTGTTACAGAGTTTTTTTCTTATTTCATCAGAAGTTACTTAAAGTTTGATAAATCCCATTAATTGTATTTTACATGTGTCCTTGCTTACATGATTTCATTCTGTTTGAAGCTTTCCTAAGGACTGAATTACCTCTCTCTAGGAGTAGAATGTTGCGTTAGCTCTCATACCAACAACTTCTGAAATTACAGAAGAACATACCAGAATGTTAGAGGGCCAGAAAGTGTGGAATCCCATAGATTCCCTCTAGGGTCCTCTAGTTTCTCTGTACCTGTTGTGCTCTTAACACAGGATAGGATGAATCTCAATATTTGCCCAAATTAAATGAAAAATGTACACCAAATAGCTCTTGAAAAACATGAATTTTTAATTTGTGGGTTTTTTTCAGCTTTTGCTTACATCTTTGGCATAAAGTGTTGGTTTAAAAGATGCATTGTTTTTGTCCCCTGTTGTAGTTATTAAATAACTTGCATGCTAACTGAGGACAGGGACTGAAACCAATCCTCTCCACATTAGCCTAGCAGTAAGAAAGCTCTTCATTTTGAATTTCACAAAGATCTGTTTCTCTAATTGCAAATGGTACCTCTATGACTAAGTCAGTGAAAGGTTTCCATTACATTTATCCAAATACAATGAAGACTGAAGGTTTTTTTAAATTTTTAATCCCTTTGCTTGCCTTCAGTATATCAAGTTATGAGGCTCCTGAATGTTTAATTGGTTTGTGGCCCTGTGTGGGTAATAAATATGTCTGGATTTGCTAAGTATGTGCATCATTCATTTTATAATGATTTAGAGGAGCCACAATCAGTTGTAATTGAATATTGAAGTCATATATGGAATTTTGAAAATGTTTCAGCTTCTTGGGAAATAAGGTTCTGTTTATTTCACTGAGTATTGATTGCACCCACCCTAACTTGGCAAGATTGCCATTTCATACAATTTTCAACATACATTTGCAGCAATGGAAGGCTGCTTGCTGGTGGGTAATGGATTTGCTAGTCACAGGTGGTTGACAAGACATTGAGCTGACCAGAGGGCACAGAAGGCGGAAAGGAGAGGCCTAAGGTCAGGAGCTAAGTGTGTCTCAATGATGACACAAGTCTGTAATCTGAGCTACTCAGATTGTAGGCTGAGATTTCAGGGCTGTGGTTCAAATCCAGCCTGGAAAGGAAAGTTCACATTGCTCTTATCTCCAGTTAACTACCCCAAAATCTAGAGGTGGAACTGTGGCTCAAGTGGTAGAGCCTTAAGAAAACACCAACACCATCACACCAACAGCAAAAACATCTCCAGGACAGCTCCCACGCCTTGAGTTCAAACCCAGGACAGGCATCAAAAGCAAAACCAAAACCAGAAGTATTTCAATGAAAACACTATAAAATACAACCTAGTGAGTAATTTATAAATGATTGGTACTTGTGCTACCAGATCTGCTGAGTATGACACATGGCAAACTTGAACATTCTCCCTTATGCTGAATAAAGGTGCTCTCTACTCAATGAGAGTTATGTTACTGCTTTGAATTTTACACTTTTTGAATGCATGTCACATGTAGCCCAAAGCTTCTTCCATAGTTTGAATGCCATCCTTATTACATTCTTTTCTTCATGTCATTTTCAAGGCCCCATCTGCCATGTGTAATGTTTGTGCTATACGTAACCATATGCTTTCTGTGGTTTTGTTTGTTTTAGGTGCAACCCAACAGCTTTCCATGGCAGTCCCCTTTACCAAGCAGCAGTAGCCTCCCTGCAACCTGCACAACTGGCCAGAGCAAAGTGGCAGCCTGGCTACAGGACTCGGAAGAAATGGACAGATGTGCAGAAGGTTAATTCTCATTTCTGTAGCCTGTCATAAGTCCAGACCCAAACAAAACCAAGTCAGAAACTCAAGATATGAATTGAAAGTGCTGCAGTTCTAAACCTAATCTCTATTGATTGTCCCCTGGGTTTTCCTTTTCCCTATTTTTATATACTGGATGTTCATTTCATGACCCAGGTTTCCTACTTACCATTGCTTCTGTACAACAACAATCTTAAGTTTTTGCCCCTGCCCTGACTTCAACCTTCCTATTTTGATTTCTTTGCTTGTTCCTTATAGCTTTTTCACACCATCTCCAACCCTAGACAATCACACTCTTTTACTCAGCTCTGTATTCCTCTCCAGGCTTTTCACAGCTATCTTCTCTGTTCCTCTTCTTTCCTGTAGAACAAATATATGTTTCATGACAATCCAAACCAGGTATAGCAAAATTCCAATAGGCATCCTTTATCCACAGTTACTTGTTAATAGATATTTGCCACTGATCTGCTTTTAAATAGGCTAAACACAGGATTCCCTTATTCTGTCCTATCTGAGTTGCTTCATCTCCTACCATTTCCTTTCTATGATCAGCCAGAGCATACTGGTCCAAACTGAGATGCTTTTCATGTAATATTCAAAGTTGAGAAAAACAAGGGCAATGTAGGGAATGTTTAAGAGGATTAAGTTGACTTAGTTTTTTTAAATTATCTTGAACTAATGTTGGGATCCATTTTTAAGTTATTCCTTTTATGAAATTGAAATAGAGGTAGCTTTTCCTAATATTCTCACTTTAAAAATTAATTTAAATTTGTCTATCTGTGTTAGTCTTCCAAATGCACCCCCAAAATGTCTTTTCTCTCTACTCATATGTGAATCTACAGCTTTTATAAAATCAGATCTCTGAGACATCCACATCTCAAACTCAAACTTTCTGTGAAACCATGATTTAAGAGGGATTTTATATTCATAATCATGGTCAACTGACATTTCAATAACACATTTCCTTGGAAGTAGTCACCAAATACTCAAATTGTATAATAATTTCAGGTTGGAGAATGAAGCTAGCTCTCAATTTCTAAGAACTTTCTCAGTAATTTAAAACCCTCAGCAATTCTAAGTCATTTCAGATCTAGACCTCTGGGAAACTTAGGTGCAGAGTATTTTGTTTCGTTGATTTAGTTTCCATAGTTGCTAAAGTAGAGCTGTGATTCAAACTTCAGTATTTCAACAGCACAGTGAATATCTGTGTTTGAAGCTGTCGTGCCGTATTTGGAGATTTTAATGGCTCTCTGCCAAGAGTTATACTTTATGAAAATTACCTTTGAAATTATGATTATAAAGCAAAGAAGGCTCTGTTTTGTTTCACTTGCTATATTCCTATTTACCATAATACGGAGTGAGTTCTTTTTATTGCCATCACCTCCATTTTTGTTCGGTTCTAACATTTTTATTTCTGATTTTACCAGATCTTGCACACTGTCAATCAAACCTTGTGGAACTTAGCAAATTACTGCAGAATCTGGAGATTCTTCAGAGAACTCAGTCAGCACCTAACTTTACTGACATGCAGGTAATCATAGAACAGCTGCTGGTTTAACAAAAGAGCTAATAACATAATCTTCACTGGACTGTTCTTTGACTATTCAAAATGATCCTTAAAGACAAACATAATTTACAAGTTCATTTATATTCGGGAATCAATTTTGAATCTTGGCGTCATTGTGTTAAATTATGATTTTTTTTAATGTTTGACATTTAAATACAGTACAAACTGCTTTGGAGGTATACTGAATCATTCTTCCCTGTTTCCGTTGCTTTGAGGATATAAATTCAGACATTTTCAGAATTATGACTACCTTTTCATGTAGAAAAATGCTCACAATCTCTAGTCCTGTTAGCGTTTTGCCTATCAGAAAACTAAGTTGTAATAGTCCCCGCTTTTAATGTGATGTCGTTCTCTCCTGGCTGATTTGCGTTGAGGGTCTAACAGTGATTCTTTACTAACTTGCTTATGCTCTTTGTATGTATACCACCTGTGTGAACTTAATAATCCTTTGTTGCTTTTAACTATTTGTATAACGTAGGCTAACTGTGTAGATATTTCAAAGAAAGACAAGCGAGTCACAAGACGCTGGAGAACAAAAAGTGTCAGCAAAGATACAAAAATACAACTGCAGGTACAGCTTTTACTTTTTATTCCTTTGTGTTTTCAATTACTTTTAAAGTATTAGATTTAATATAACAGTTCACAGATGTTAGATTGAGAGAATAGCTTGTGCTTTTTCAGAGTTATATTATCTACAGAACTGGGCAATCTTCTTTACTTATGCATAAGTGGAAAGAGTTTGAAATAAAAGTTAAAGTGATATATGATGTGTGGACCAAAAATTGTGATGAACACTGATGGAGGTATATTAGATATTTTTTAAAGCCTTTTATAGATGAACTTGTGCATTTTTTCTCTTTCTTGCTCAATAAAGATTAAGAACCTTGAGTTCTAGCATATTTGCTGTAATTGTCTTGCTGTATAATTTTGTGTACTTCTGCTCAGTTTTTTGGAGTTCCCTTTGCTCCCAGGTAAATTGGTGAAGGTAATTTAATGATCCCTAAATTTCCTTTCAAGCTTGAAATTCTGCGATCTACAAACTAAGTTTCAACAATCATTTTAAATCTGAAGTCTTAATGGCATGACATAAATTTACTTGAAATCTTCTTGAAATTAATTTTTATTTGGAATAGGTAGTTTGGATTTTTAAAGATATTCCTAGTGCAATTACTTTGCAGTGATCCAAAATATGGTAAATATCTAAAACCTCTTATATGATACATCATACCTTTAAGCTAAAATCTATAACAATAAACTTAACTATGTATTATAAATGATTCTTTACCTAAATAATCAAAATGATACTTATAATTATCTTTTTAAGATTTTTACTATAAATCAGTTTATAACCTAACACAAAGGTAAAAGGAACTGCTTTTCAGAGTTCTTCAGTTTTTTTCTGAAAAGTTAACAGAATAATTCTGAGATTCTGACTGCTTTAGTAACAGCTTTTGCATTATAATTCTGAAGGAGTAAATAACTAACCATTACTCTGCTTACTAATTTGATGTATTTAATAATAAATTGTCCTAAGTACTAACAATCCACATTTTTATTTAGACGATCTACATCCTACAAATATGATTTTGTGTATTCTTTTATTTACTATATTTTCTTCCTTTGCCATCTATTCATAAAATTAGTAATGAAGGACAAAGGTGCCAAATGATTTTGCAAGAAAATTACCAAAATTAGATTTGATCAGCTTGATTTGTTGTAAGGTTATGATCATCCCGGTTTGTTGCTTCTTTTTTTTTCTGTTTTAATAATGATGATATGGTTTTCATAACCAGGAAAAAAGAATCAGTTGTGTCAACTAAACAAGCCCAATCTTTAATAAAATAATAGAGGGAAGCAGCCTCAGATGATTATACATAAGCATTTGTGAATAGATATGATCTCAGTCTATTTTTATGAGGCTTGCCACTGAACAGATTTCTGCTCTTGGTTGTTGTGGAAAGCAGACTCTCTCTCTCTGCCAGTCTAAGGCCAGGAAGCCCATCACAATTCCCACATGGTGCCATTTCCTTTCTGGAAGAAACCACACAACTTGTAATATGCTTTCTAGACATGGGCTGTGCTTCTAAAGGTCCAGACAAGATGTGTTTGAGTCATCATAAAAAATTACTGAAAATACAGGAGTTTATTATCCATTTATTCTCCTGCCACATGTTCGAGTGGTTTGTTTTTAAATTTTTATGTATTTTCCCTTCACTTTGGCTTTCCTTAGAGATAACAAAGATGGCCTGTGTAATTCTTTTTTTTTAAATATATTTGTATTGTAATTAATAGAAGGGTTACATTATATTTGCCAGATAGAAGTTGCATTACTTCACAAACATTGCTACCCTTTCTCATATTTTGGGCCTGTGTAATTCTTAATTTATATATATTTCTGCTGGTGGTACTGAGGACTTAACCTGAAAACTTATACTTGGTAGGCAAAGGCTTCTATGACTTGAGCCTTCTATGATTTTTCCTGGGGCTTGAATTCAGGAACTCAGGGCCTGGGCACTGTCTCTGAGCTTTTCCCCGCCTCCCTCCCACCCCCCCTTATCCCAAAGCTACTGATCTCCCACTTCCCTTCCACTCCACTTATGGCTTTTTACTGGGTTATTGGAAATAAGAATCTCATGGACTTTCCTACCCAGGCTGGCTTCAAGCCTCAATCCTCAAATCTCAGCTTTCTGAGTAATTAAGATAACAGGCATAAGCCACCAGCATTCTTTTATTATAATTGTTGTTGTTATTATTTGGGTAAGGTCTCATTTTATGTCTGGGACAACCTGGGTTTTGATCCTAATCATATTTGACTAGGGATGATAGGCCTGTATTCCTTAGGGGAGACACAATGGCATAACAGACCTACAACACCACACCCAATCATTGGTTGACGTAGTCTCCCAAGTTTCTTTTTACCCTGTCTGACCTTAAGCCATTATCTCCACCTCCCATATATTATTTAGAGAGAGAGAGAGAGAGATAGATCTTTTTAGGAAAACTGAAATCAGCTCATCCCCACACTCAAAAAAAACTTTGACTTCTCAAAAGTGACAGAGTTTAAGTAGAACAGGTAGATTTTGTGTGGTGCGGTAGAAAGCTATCCATCATTCCCTGAGAAAGTCTATTTCCACTTATACAAAAGAGTGAAATGCTTTACTATTTGGAACCTTTCATGGACCTTCTGTGTTTTCTCACAAGCCTTCTGGATGCTCATTCTCTGTGACAGGAGGTTTTTCCAAATGTCACATACCTACCAAGGAACCATAAGCTCATCTGGGGATAACTACGACACTCATTATTATCTTTCTTAGTAGTACTTTGTCTGCAGATAGCCATGTCATTTTTTTTACTAGTCCTGGGCCTTGAACTTAGGGCCTGAGCACTGTCCTTGGGCTTTCTCAAGGCTAGAGCTTTACCACTTGAGCCACAGCACCACTTCTGGCTTTTTTTAAATGTAAGTGATACTGAGGGATCAAACCCGGGTCTTTGTGCATGCTAGGCAAGCACTCTACCAATAGGCCAAACTCCTGGTCCTATGGCATTCAGTTTTAATCTAGTAGCTACAACATAGTACTACTACTTCCTCCAAACCCTATCACCCTCTTTTTCCTTCCTATCCTCAGTGATTTTTTTTAACTCTGGTAATTTCATGTAACGAGGATGGGTATTTGTTTGGAATCGATTATCTGATTTTCCCTGATGATCACTGCTGCAAGAAGCTTGAGAAGCTTTTCTGTTATGACAGCTCATTTCTCATCTTCCATGATGTGCTATCTTTATTATCTGCCATCTGTGATAAAAACCTAAACTTTGTGGTGATCACTGC
Source organism: Megascapheus bottae (assembly GCF_031878675.1). Classification (NCBI taxonomy): domain Eukaryota; kingdom Metazoa; phylum Chordata; class Mammalia; order Rodentia; family Geomyidae; genus Megascapheus; species Megascapheus bottae. The sequence goes on along the minus strand of NC_143520.1, from coordinate 6,062,957 downwards.
CATTGTCATTGATCCTGTGCCACTAAATTGTCGTTTAAAAGTGATTATACTGTACATCTTTCTTTTAAAAAATGACCTCAGGAAAGTGAAGAATGTGTTGTGCTAAATGGTAAATGATTATCTGGGGATGGGTTGGTTAGCTTGTGCTCGATCTGAATGTGAAGGTAAGTGCTTATCCTACATGGACATACTTTTGTCACGATACATAGGAGTACCTCAGGAATCCATGTGTAACCTATGCAGGAATAGAAGGGTCTGTGGGACTCTCTCTTAGTAGAGAGACTTCAAGTTTTTGAGGACTGTGAAAAATCTCAATAACACTATGTATTGACAGTTGGTGTTTTGATGAGGCAGAAGAGGGCAACGAAAATGATTTTAAAGTAGACCAAGATCTACTTACTAGCTTTTCTTTGTTATCGATAGGACAAAGATGTTGGAGGCAGGATGAATAATAAGAACTATACACTAATAAATGATCTTCCATTCACATGCATCTACCCCAAACTTCATAATCCTTAAATTACACTGAACAGTAACAATGAGTTCTTTGTTTTAGTGTAAAAATATTGTATAGAAAACTTCATGAAAAGTAGATTGTGTGTTTGTTTGCATGTATGTGTGTATGTATGCATGCATTTGTGTATGCAGAAGATTTGTGAAAATGGAATAGAAATATGAATATAATTTGGAAAAATTAAAGAAAATTGGAGATAAAATAATAAGTATTTTTTGTCATTAAGACAGGTGAATGCAGTCACCTAAACATTTTCAATCTAAACTGTTAGGTTATTATGAGAAAGTGTATCTCTGTCAATTGGAAATAAGAATGCCACTTACAACATGGAAGGTTCAACCTCCATCAGATGTGAGGGTTTGGAAGGAAATAACCTTTAATCCCATCTGCAAAAATATCGAGAGAAAGACAGAGACAAAGACAGAAAGAGATAGACAGAGAGAAAGGAATGAATAAAAGGATGTTCTGAAATTATTCTACTAGTCTATGCATATGTATAAATCGTTAAATGAGTCTGTACTTGGAATTTCTCATAGTGAAATTTATAGACATTCTCTCCACACACCAAGAAACCTGAGGGGCCTCCTGCCATCTTTTGGGAGCTAGCCTCCTCCTTACAAAATTCTTCAATTTGAAGATTCCAGCATTCTTCCTAATGCCGAGTTCCAGCCAGCATGCTTTTTTGGGTAGGGGATTAAGTAGAAAATTTAGAATCCTGGTACCTTTTCACTTGGTTTTTTTTCCCCATAAGAAATGAGAAAACTCTGTTTGACCCCCCGGGACTCTGATTACAACTAGTTCATTGGTAGTATTTGCCTTTTTACTTCATATAAAATGATATCACTGAAAAAAAAGTGGCGTGCACATTACCTTAGAATCTCAGGCCATTCATACATTCACAGCTGTGTTTGGTTTGTGTTCGATCCACAGTGAGAACAATGAACCCTTCTTGTGCCGTGAATACCCCCTGTGAGCTCTTTTCAGTGCTAAGAATTTTTTTTGAAAACCAAGTCAACTTCAGTTAAAAACTTGCCCTTGTCTCACCATCTTTCATCTTCCCATATCCCATCCTTTCCCTCCCCATCCCCATGTTTTTACCCCCTTCTCTTCTCCCATTCACTGTCAGGAAGGGCCACCTGCGAAGGGCCAGTTCAGCACAACTCGGCGCCGGCAGAGGCTCGCGGCAGCAGTGGCTACAACAGTGAGTGGATTTTAATCTCAAGTGAAAGTTTCGTAAGAGTGAGAAACTGTGTACAGGTCACCTCCCTCTTCTCACAGTGCCACTCATGGGGGTTGGCCTCAGCTGTGGCCCACTTATGTCAAAACAGCCCCCACCTGTTCTCTGCCTGTCTTTGCATGGCAGGAGTTGATACTCATTTTTTGCGATGGAGAACAAATACACAGATCTTTACTTCTGTCAGTGTTAGAAATGATTTACAATTCAACACATGTTTGCTAAACTGAGTGTAGTGCCTCATGGTTGGCGTTTTCTTTCTTTCTTTCTTTAGTTTTGCCAGACTTATTTATGTCTAAGAAAAGCCATGTTACTACAGACCAAAAAAATGTGGGTTTGTTTTTTGGTAGCAGTATGATTACTTACATAGGATGTGAGAAAGTAGAAAGAGGGTAAGGGAAGATGAATTTTGATGCTATTTTTAAATGGTCACCTGAGATATACTTAACAAAGGAAAATTGTTTTCTGGAAATAATATTGATATGAAAATCTGAAAATAGTAATGTGCAAGTGGGAAATTTTTTAAACCACAAAGCCAGATGGTGTTTAATTCATATTTTAAAAGATGTGTTGTTTTTCCTCTTAAAGGAAATAGAATGGATATAAGGAATATAAAGAACATAGGAAAGGCAAAAACAGTGAGTGTCCATACAGAAGATTAAGCAGAATATTTGGATATAAGAATCTTTTGTTTAATAAAAGTAAATTTTAATACTTAATCACAAGATCCTGTGAACTTTAAAATACACAGATTCCTGAGTTCATAGCAATCCAGAATATTTTTAATCACATATTTCGTGAATTAAGAAGTCATGCTCATGTAAAAGTTGGGATATATTTTAAGACATCACTTTAAAAAGAGAGGTTTGCGTTGCAATGTAGAAACATAACTACTTTTGCAGAGAATATTGTTTACTTATTTTTGACTAGTAATCAGCTCTGGTTTTGTATATAAGTGTTTAGCTGGGTCACGGAACAGAAGTGCTTCTGATTATTGAAGTAGTGACTTGGAGTTTATTAGGCAACTGACTCAAATTTACAGTTTAGTAAACATTTGAACAAACAAATCACTAACCATATGTAGTGAAAGAACACCTTATGCATGTATTCAAGAGCAAATGAATGAAGTCCATGACACTGAGGTGGTAACAAGTTTGGACAATATATATGTGTAATCAGTTAAATACTTCTTAAACTTCTTATATATAAAATTATGACATCCAAGTGTGTATTAGTGGTCTGGAAGGGAAAGATGAATAAGCTTATGAAAATACTAATCCTTCCTTGGGTAATGAGTTCCTAAGACAGCATGCAGGGAAATAATTATGTTTCTCCTGTTTTCATAGTTTTAGATTGTAGATACGCACAATGAAAGTAATAAAGAAGAACTGGCACCAATTTGAATACATTGGCTTTATATTTTTAAATTTAAGGCAAAAAAGAAAAGCTTTCAAACATGAAGGCATTAATGCTTACATTCTAACACAGCTGTGAGAATGGACGTTATAAAGTTATCAAAAATGACCTAGAGGTAAACAATAAGGAAAGCTAATGTTTCGAGAATAGCTCTGACTACTCTATACCCCCTAAGGTCTGCAGCTTTGATTTTGTTGCAGAGAAACAACACTAAGCAGGACCTACAGCTGGTTTTCTAGGATCTGCCCTTAGGTCCCAGTGACCTGGTGCTAATAACTCAGTCCATTTCTTTATTGCAGTAGTTCCTCTTTATTCCCAGTCTTTCCCACTCCCATCACTAAAGTTTCCAATTTCCAGTCTATCCTGTCCTGCCTAGATGTCTTTTACTCAGTATTTCAGATGATTTCTAGCCACTTGCTTTCTTCAGGTACTCAAGTGATAGGGCAACTGAAATTGCACCAAAGGAAAGTGTACCTGAAGGGTGTATGTTAAAGAAATGTATTTTTGCCATCCTTACCACTAGCACAGAGTAGCCAGCCTGCCCCATCACACAAACCTCACAGAATAGGAGTTTGGAATCAAGGAGATACTGACCCTTTCTGTTGGGAGAATTATGAGATTCCCAAAGCAGTCAGTGTTCCTAAAGTGTCCCTGTACACATAATACAAATACCAACAGCAAGGAACTTTGAGCTTTGACTCCATAAATCCCGTAAGGTTAGTTATTTATCTGTGATCCACTGGGTCTATTTCCTTTCATGTATGTGCTGCAAAATTCAGTCAGCAGTACCATTCACAATTCAAGTGGTAAGAGCTTCTCCTAACATCCCCATTCCTAACTCCAGTTGTTAATACCAGAATTTTTTAGAATCAGACTTCTTCTCAATGATAAGGACTTCCAGTAAGTCTTAGATTTCTTTCCTGAGTGCAGTAGAAAATCCTAAATCCAGCATCCAGGATCCTTAGGTAGAAATAGAGAGAAGGCACTGTGGGCAGCTCCCACTGCAGCCAGCACTGACAGAGAAGCTAGCTACCACTTAAATGTTAAAATGCTATAATGCTCAAGTTGATGAATAAAAAGCTACATAAATAAGTCCCTTGGGCTGAAGAGATATTTAGTTAGATTAATACATCCCAGTACATATTCACAATTATATTTCATTAATTCCTCAATTAAAATAATCTGTTTGACACACTTTTTCTTTTAATTCATAATTTTAATTCCCCAAATTTATTTTTCAGTTGTTTTGGAAACTCTGATCTTAATTTTAATGGAATATCTCACAGTTGTTCCTTATAGACTATAAACAAAGTCAGTTTTATGTATTAATAGCCAATTTAAATTTCCATCATATTCAAAATGTAGATTTGTAGCTTACAGTTTTCTCAGCATCTGACCCTACTGGTTAACAGAGGAACCATTGTTCAGGGACAGGTGTGGGTTCTTACTGGGCTTGGTGTATGTGGTACCTAATGGCCTCCTCTGCTACCTCTCTCAGCTCTCACCCTACCTCCCCTACTCACTTCCAAGCTAGGAGTGTCCTTGAAGGCTCCTGAGTACCCATAAAACCTTTTCCCTGACCTGTAACATATTGTGTCCCCCTCACCATACACCCACATTTCTTTGTCTTAGGTATCCTTCTAGTTTCTTCTATCAGGAACCATATCCTTAAATTGGGTAACTCCTTGGTCTACCTAGATCTTTAATTCATTGTCTCTGCCTGCAACTTCCTATGTCCACTACACTTTACAGATTCTCCAGGTCCCTCACATAGGTGTATGAACTCCCTGATTTTCCCAGAATGGTATCATGTGTCTTCAAGTGTTCTTCTACATATGTCCCCATTCTTTCCAGGTATCTCCCAAATACCTCAATTCATCATTATCACGAGAGTATCCTAAACAGGATGCCAACAGATTATTGAATCCCAATATTCCTTTCTTAAATGGCTTACTTCCCACTCTTGGTTTCAAATCTAGAACAGGGACAAGTTTCGAGCCGATAAGATAAAGAAGCTTTGACATCTCGCAGCCTAGCGATGTGAGGGTTCTCACAAAATGAGTTAGACGTTGATCTCTCTAGGTGCAAATTCTTTGGAGACTACCTGTTCTCATCCTTAACTTAGCTGAACTTTTAGAAAAGCTTCATGCTCACTTTCTTCCACAGATATCTTTTGAGATAAATTACACCAGGCAAAACAACAGCAGAAAAAGCTCTTGACCTAAGTCTCAACTGCCTTTCAAATGCCCATTAGGCCAGATATTTTGTTTCTCTCCAGTTCTTCAGACATTGAAAGAGAATGAGACAGGGAGAGGAAGAGGAAGGGGGACTCTTCTTAACCCACTCACCAAATCCATGAATAAGTTTAATGCAAAAACAAAAACTTAAATGAGGTGTTTCTCTCATAGATACACACATCAAAGGAGGTATTGATTCCCTCGCTCTATAGGGAGCTATAGAGAGAACAAGAGTCATCATTTCAAACATGCGAAACCCAGCTTAATGTAGTCTAAAGTATGGTTCCTGAGGAACCTGAATAAATCTCTGCAGTGAGATTTAGGGAGAAGTTACTAGTGATTTGACTTGTACAAAGTTCACTCAGGAAGAATAGTTGGCCAAGAGCATTAGTTATGTAAGATGGAACCTTCTTGAAAAAGATGAAAATGTGTTTTGTGTCTTCATAACCCAAACCTAGTGCAGAGTCAGCTTGCAGAGGGAGGCATCTCTAGTCATGTCATTTGGGAAAATCTATAGTAATATGACTTTTTCTACCTAATGCTTTTCACTATTGGCCAGTTTATAAGCCATATTGACATATGTATATATATATATATATATACATACATGAACATCAGTTGTATGTAACATACAAAGATAAACTACAGTGATTTTCATAATATATTCCTTTTACTAGTACACATTTTAGTAAATCTATTTCCAAAAACAACTGTCTTTGTATTTTCTAATAAACTTGATTTTTGTTTTCTCTCATGGCTCTGGAGCAAGGGAGTCTTTCTTTGTATGCATGTTTAAATTGCTACATATTTAGTAAGATGCTGCTCCAGGCTTAGAGAGAAGTGAGCATAAACTGTATGCCGACTTTGGTAAAAGAAAGGCAGCTAAATCCCAGTTTGGGCTGAAGTTTTCTGCCAGTAATTTTTCAGGTACAAGTATGAGATAGGGTTTAAACTAATCTAAGATTATGTTTTCTTTATCCCGTCATTCTGTAGCCATCTCTCTCTGTCCATGAAAACCAATGAGTTCTGTCAATTCTAAATCGACTATGGGGAAACAAGACTCTCCCAGCCCACCTCGGTACCTGCAAAATAAATGAGTACTGAGTGTCTCTGACCCAGACATCAGAGAAGCCTCTATTATTTTAGAGAACAGGAGGGTTCTTTTCTGTGTAGGAAAAGGTGGAACAGGGCACAGTTGCGCCTGAATAATTTATGTCTTCCTTCCGCAGGTTCCATTCAGTGCCACCATGTCACCGGTGCGCCTGCATTCCTCCAACCCCAACCTCTGTGCGGATATTGAATTTCAGACTCCCCCTAGCCACCTCCCTGACCCTCTGGAAAGTTCAACAGATTATACAAAGCTACAAGAAGAATTTTGTCTAATTGCACAGAAAGGTATCAACAAAAATAATGTGTCCTTTAAAGGTCTCTTCTTCAATGAGAGAATTGTTTGATAAGACAATTTTTGTAGCCCTTGTCTAGGTAGTAATGGCAAAAAGATTCAGTGTTTTATTTACAGGACTTGGTTCCTGTCTGCTTTTTATGCAGGACATAAAATTTCCCATTTTGAGTAAGGCGTTACTGGGGTTGGGAAAGAAAGAAAGACAAAAAGAGGCAGTCCGGCAGGGTACTGTTGTGTACCATATTTTCTTAAGATGTCTTTTTAGATATCTTTTAAATACATATTTAGTTGTTATTTTTAACAAAGAAAATTAGATTCTTTCTCTCTTTCTCCTCCTTCTCTTGCTCCCCTCCTTCAACTCTTCTTTTTCTCTTCTTCTTACTCCTCTCCTGTTCCTTTATCCCTCTTCCCCTTCTACTACCACTTCTCTTTTCTTTATGTGTCTGTCTGTCTGTGTCTGCCTGTCATTTCTCTCCCTCCCTCCTCTCTCTCTCCCTCTCTCTCTCCCTCTCTTTCTCTCTCCCTCTCTCTCTGTCTCTCTCTGATTTGAACTCAGGGCCTTGTTGCTAGGCAAATAGTCCGCCATATCTGGTTCCATAACTTTTTACTAGACTGATCTTAAACCACATCCTCAAGATTTCCACTTCCTAAGGAGATGGGAATGAGCTATCATTCTTGGGTATGTTATTTGTTTGTTTGTTTGTTCATTTGTTTGCTCATTTTGTTGGTCTTAAGGCTTGAACACAGCCTGGGTGCTGTCCCTGAGCTGTTTTGATCAATGCTAGCTTTCTTTTTTTCTTTTTTTTAAATTGTACTTTGTTGTTGGGGTGATATATGGATTGCAGTTACATTCATCAGATAGTGGGTACATTACTTCTGAACATTGAGACAGGGTAAGAATGTTCAGTGCTAGTTTTAAGCCACAGTTCCACTTCTGGTTTTCTATTGTTAACTGGAGATAAGAGTTGCACAGACTTTGCTGCCCGAGCTGGCTACAAACCACGATCCTCAGACATGAGCCATGGGTGCCCCAGCCCCACAGCTATGTTTCTAAAACAAGATTGTATTGATTATACTTAGAGCTGTTGGGTCAGAAATTGAGGCTGTGCTCAGCTCTGAGCCAAGCTTTAGCAGCATGGTCACACTGACTAGGTTCATTCAGTGGAATTTAGCCAAAGGCTTAGGTTGGGCCTGAAAGACTGAAAGTGGCTTCCCTCGTGACATATCACCACGATGGCTGGAAGGCTTCCTAAGACTGTGGCCCTGTTCCTGGCCCTTACTGTTCAGGGCTCCAACAGACTTAGAAGTGGAAGTCACTGGACCTCCCAAGGCCAGCTCTAGAACTACTCTAGCTTCATTTCTACTGTACTCTGCAGCCGAAGCATTCTGGGCCAGTTCAGATATGAGGGGATGAAAATTCAGCCAACCCTCAAGTCTGTCTTTTACATCACATTTTAAAGCTTCTTGTGGGAATTAAATTTCTGTCACAAGTTCAGAGCGTAGCATTTCATAAATAAGATAGCAGGATGTAGGTATTTGAACAGTCCTGGGTGTGATTGAGCTCCTCCCTTACTTACTGTAGTATTTAACTCCTTATCTTTTGACTTAAGACAGTACCTCCTTCAGTCTTTTTAAATCTCCTTAAAGTAAAATGTATTATTTTCAGTTACCAAAAACTTTTTACAAAACAATCATTTATTTCTCTGCAACTTCTAGTTATGTTATAAAATATTCTTGAAAATAGGGTGTTAGTATATTTATTAACTGTCAATACTCAAGAACTTGGTAGTTCAGGAATAGGAGTACACACTAAGAACAACTCTGATGCACAGATGTTGTGGATCTCAACAAAAATTTATAGTCTCAAACCATCACAAAGGTATGCTACAGTGTTTAACAAGAACCTTAGCATTCAAATTAACTTCTCCTACTCCAACACTTGAAATGTCACGTATCAGATGTTGCTTTAGTTCTGTGACCCTAAAACTATTAACTCTTTTTCCCATCTTTTTTTCATATTTTTATTGTAATTAATAGAAAGGTTACATGATATTTGCCAGATAGGAGGTGCATTAATTCACATACATTGATACCCTTTCACATGTCTTGATCCCCATTTCCCTCCCTCCCACCCCAACCCTCATCTTGTTTTCCCCCCTTCCCTATCCAATTTCAAATAACCAAATACAAATATATCTGATATGTCAGGCAACAAAGTGGGATACTGTAACAATCTTATTCTACAATTTGGCAATTGAGATTCTATAAGGACAACCCTTTCTTTTTACTCCTAGTAAATGCATTTTAACTGCTAATTATGTTATTAGACTAGCATGATAATGTCTTGTTCATACAACACAATAGATTTATAGCCAGCAACTTTTGCTTCTTGACCAGTCAAAGCAGATAGCATAACACAATAATGTGATAGTTGAGAATCCTTTTAGCACAGCTGCTAAAGAGAGATGGATTGATTTGAAGGCAGTCCCAGTAAAGCTTTGGCACAAAAACAAAAAATCCACTCTGAGAAAGTACTAGTCTGAAGGCCAAATCATGTCTTACCTTCAAAGAACTACTCAGAACTTCTAGATCAGCTGACTACTTTATACTGACAGGAATCATAAAATGCTCTTGGGTTTTTGCAATGCATTCTAGGGAAATATTTTTAATAACTAAGTTATCTGCATGATACTTTAGGCTAGACATAGCTACTCAAAATATTATCATCAAATGTGACAAGTAAAATATTTCGTAGGAATTATAAGTTAAATGCTCAATATTGGTATGTAGAATTGATACTGACATTTTATATGCTACTTTAAACTTTGAGCTGCTTCATCTGGTATGATGCACTAAATTTTTCATTCTAATTAATTACAATTGCCACATGTGGTTTGAGTGTAGATATTAGTATACTTCATTTAAGATGATTTTTCCAATTATACTATAATGTAACCCTTCCTGAAAATGTCTAGAAATGAGTTCAAGTCTTAATAAGTTATCACTTTGTGTTTTCTTTCCGGATACCTTTAATATCATTTCTCACTTTTCTCCCCATACAGTGCATTCTCTTTTGAAGTCTGCATTTAACAGTATAGCTATAGAGAAAGAGAAGCTGAAGCAGATGGTTTCTGAACAGGATCACAACAAAGGCCATAGCACGCAGATGGCCCGGCTCCGGCAGTCACTGTCTCAGGTAAAGGAGACAGTCTGTTTTCAGGTGTATGACAGGCAGAAGATGGCAGGCACAGGAATGAAATGGGAGCTGACAGTTTGCAGGGGGCACATTCCTTTGAAATTGTCCCAAGATCTTTCAGTGTCAGTGTTGAATTTTATTTTTCTCCCACCCAAAATGTCAAAGTAAGAGTAAAAATAAACCAAACTTCCTATACATATATAATTTGCTATCTTGACTAACTGAATATTTAATCCCTAGAGATATTGATGAGATAGTCATAGAACCAAGCATGTATACACAGTTTATAAATCTTAGATATATTCCATAATATATTAAATCTGATGGTAAATAGGAGATGAGTTAATCTTCCATACATAACTTTTTTCACTGATATTTTAGTCTATTGAGAATTACTAGTTACTAGAAATTCAGTTATATTTTGGCTTGCACTGGGGATTTCTTCCAGTCTATGTTATGGTTTCTAAAGCTAGACTTTTCTATCGTAATATGTTTTATAACTTGGCCCTTACTAGTTAAATGGTAATCCAATATCAATCTATACCAACATTGAGATTTCTATTATAAATTGTTTAAAATTATTTTATCCCTCTTTTTGCACTATTTCCCTTGAAGTAAATATTCTCATTTAGTCCTTAAATGTAGTTACTTTAATTCCTTTAAGAATTTAGTGTTGTTATGTGATATTGTGTGAGAACTCAGTGTTCATATAAAATATTGTTCACTTCCTGATGCCTTGGATCAGAGTGAAGGAGCCAACAAAGCCTGGGTAAGTGGTTTTCATGTGGATCAGATCTTGCCTGAATGGTTTCCTTGGTTTCTTTAGTGCTTAACAATGGGATGTGAACTGTATACACTGTGTTTTATGTACCCATTGTCAACATATAGTCTTAAGTTTCATGTTACGGTGTACTACTGTCAGGGCCATACCTTTTGCACTTGCTATGAAACTCCTGAGTGTAGCTGAGGTGCATACACCGCTTCAAACCTCTGGAGCATGAGCATCACTGCAGCATTCTGTCCGCTGGCCTGCAGAGGGTGTGTGTAGGAAACCTTCTGCCTAGGCTTCTCAAGACATGTATCCATTAACTGGCCAGTTGATATTAATTGAACTTCAAGATCACTATTCTGAAAGTATCATCAGTCAGAAAGATCAAAGTACTAGTTAAATGAGTATGCCAATATCCTCTTACAAACACAATAAAACACATACTCTTGGCCCCTTAAATGTTGAATGACTTCTTCGGGGGTATTTAATGATGAAAGCTTTGTAATACAAATCAAGGTTGACTAAGAAAAATAGGAATATTTTTCTCTTGCTTTCCACTTCATTTCTTTAATATGCATCTTGTTAAGAATGGTCTAGAGATCTAGATTTGAGTTTAAGGTAAAAATGACTAGGAAAATATTTTTAAAAGTAGCCATTCATTCGTTTATTTACTAATTCATTCAGTTGGCTATGTACTATGTATTTATTGTGCATGGAACACTATGCGCTTCCTTTCTAAGACGTTCTTAATCTGATTAAAGATGAGCAGTATTTACCCAGGAAAATAGTTATTACTTAGGTAACAACAACAACAATAACAAAAGAATGGGAGTTCCCTGAACTGAGCACAAATGTCCTTAGTAGACAGGATCTAAGTAGACAGAGATGGAGAAGATGCTAACATGATGAAGTAAAATAAAATATCCTTTGGATATTATTTCCCTTTCTTATTAATAAATATTTGCATCAGAGTCACAGCCTCCTTTGATTTCCATTTGTTTCATTAAGAATGGAAATATGTAAAAATAATTTGAGACTATAGAGACTACTAAAAACTGTAAAACCAAAGTTAAAAAGGGTGAAGTCCAGGCAGTTGTAGCTCATGACTATAATCCTAGCTACTCAGAAGGCTGAGATACAAGGGTCATGCTTGCAAGTCAGTCATGGCAGATTAATCTGTGAGACTCTTAACCAACAAAAGCGAAGGCGTAGCTTAAGTGATAGAGTGCCCACATCAAGTAAGAGCGTTAGGCCCTGAGGTTAATCCCCAGTATTGGTGCGCGCGCGCACACACACACACACATACACAGAGATCATAAGTAAAGTAGTAGTGGTAGAGCTTCTGCCTGGCTCTAAGTTCAAACCCCAGCACCAAAAACAAACAAAAAACTTTTATCTTACCTAGTAAATAACCTAGTGTTTGCATTTGTCTTTTCTTCTCATCACTTTTGAGGTGAGACTCTGTTTTGGAAATCATCATAGCTTTTATTCAGGCATTTAAGTTTATTGGCAGTTTATGCCTTTCAAATGAATGGTTGTCCTTAAGGTTAAACTCTTTACAAAGTGGCCTGAAGAAGATAGAGGACAAAGAAATTCATTTTACAAGAAGGCACTTGAGTATCTGGGGACCAAGCATATTGAGGAATCACCCGAAGGAATTTAGATTTATCCTTAGTTATTCCTATTAGTAGAGAAGGATTAGATTTTGTAACCGATGAATTAGATATATTAGAAGGATTTGTCTAATATGCTATCCATGATAGATAAAGTAAAAAGCAGGTGGGCAAACAGTGGAGAGTACATTATGAAGCTCATAAGATTTCTGAACTAAGAAAATACCAGAATGAATAGGTGGGAATAGGTTTAAGAGACAGTAGACCCAGGGCAAGAGAAAATGAATCAGAGAAGTTTGAAGTTCTGCTAAGTGTAAAAGGACAATAAAACAACAAAGTTAAGGGCAGGGGGTTCATGTGGTAGCTACCAAACCTAAGGCCCTGAGTTCAACCCCCAGTACTGCCAAGAAAAGGAAGGAGAAAGATAAAAAGGAAATTAAAAAAGGAAGTGAGGAAGAAAAATAAAGCAAAAATTATCCATCCTGGACATTATTTAGATAACTGTATATATATATGTTCTTTCCCCACCAAGAAAGGGAACAAAAGAGGAACTGATTTATCAGAGGTTTATGATGGATGATTTTGATAGAAACCGATGTGTCTGTGGAACATCTAGATACCAGATCTAGAGCTCAGAAAACAGAGAGAAAGATGTGGAAATCTAAGCAGCACAATGAAGTATAAATGCGGATGAATTGTGTTTTGACTAAGAATAAAAGAGCTGCAGTAGCACTGGTGCTACTGTAAAGAACAATCATATGTTAAAGACAAGCTGACAAAGAGAATCCTTTGATGGATAGCTAGAGAAAGCCGACAGAGAATTGTCTAAGTGATGACCATTAAGATTAAGTGTAAAGTTTAAAAGAAAAAAGCATCCAACTTAGTAGCAAATACTATATGACCTGAATGTTGACCCTGGAATTCGGCAGTCATCTCACCAAGTTTAGATCCTTAGGAAATGCCAGCAGATGAGTTGTTGAAGGAGAGAGACAATTAAATGATACAGCTTATTCTCATTGGCCAATTCTATTTGCAGAACCTCACGAGATACATTACTGAAGATTGAACAGGTACTAAATAGCTAGAATACATTGAGAAGTTTTCCTTGCTGTAAAGATATTTTCTATTAAAGATAGAAATACTGTAGTGTGATTTTAGATAGCCTGAATGCACCTTCGATATATTTTCATGTGTTATTAGTTAAACCTCACCCCCACCCCCAGATATCTTTCTCATGACCACATGGAGAGTGAAAGAAAGAATGATGATACTTAAATAATCTAGCAATTTTAAAGCTTATGCTCTATTTCTCACACACACACACACACACTCACAGAATGATTAAAAATGCCACTTTTCAGGAGGCGTTTGAATACTGTATCAGGTCAGCAATCTATATCATTCTTTTTTGCAGGCACATAGTATATAAAATACATCAAGTTAGCATTCTTCACTACATGTGCAGCATTAATTGTTAACATCTCTGAGCAAGAAAAATATTGCAAGGCTGGACAGTTAAATGAGTTTTTTTCTAAAGTAATATTATTTCTGTGATCTATCTAGTATACAAATACAGCACAATTCTGTTATTAACCCTATGAAATTTAAATTACATTTCATACTTTATGCATATACAATAGGATAATTTTTGTGACATCTATCCCTTATAGATGACCTTATTTCACACCTTTTTTTGTGCGTTATCCTGAACAACAGAAAAATCAAATGACATATGACAAGGATAAGGCAATATCAGTATTGCCAATTACAGTAATCATCAAAGATTCAGGACTGGTACAGTTTGTCTTCAGTATATCCCTGGCATTAGTTTGATTTCTGGCCCCTAGAAATTGTGCATCGTTTGTATTGAATATACCAGGTATTTAATCTGTCTAAATGTGAGCAACAGAATTCCAGCAAGAATCACTCCATTTCATAAAATCTACTTGCCAACAATTGTTGTATGCATCATTCGTGCATTACTGAGGAATAAAAAAATATTACTATCAATTGAGTTGACATAGCTCTTCAGAAGTGCTCGTGGTTGGAGGAAAATACCCATCTTAGAACCAGCAAAATATGATATATATTCAAAAAGAAGCAAAAACTGGAATAAGTTACACAGGAACATAATTTAAAATCCCAATTGAAGTATCTGTCATCCGCCCTAGCCACAGCATTTTACATATCCAAAATAAATATTCTTTGTTGGGATAAAAGTCTCAGGTGTATTTATATCTGTGTCTGAATTCCACAGTTCCCTACAACTGGGCAAATTCTGTTGAATATGAAATTTTTCCATATAATTTTTCACATCTTTTAAACTACCAAGTTTAAATTGCTATCTCTTTACACATGGTTTGGCAACATGTAAGAAACCTTATGAAGTGTTCAGTCCATCTTCCTTAAAAGTCTGTGTAGATAGGAATAGTCTAAGGAAGTAATACTGAATATAGAAAACAATTATGCACAGCAATGTTCACTACAGCATTATTTATTGTAGCAAAAATCAGTAACTACATATGTGCCTGTAATAGGAAGTCACTGCTTATTATGCTACTGTCATGAATCATTTATGAAATTTGTAATGTATAAAACAAATGTTTGTGTGCAAAGAGTATGTGGCACATATCTGTGTAAGCAGTGCACCCAGTAAACAATGTAAAATAAAGACATAGAAAAAAGTTATAGATAAATAAGCCAAATTACCAAGAGTTGATTAGTAAGGATTTTTTTAAATTTTTTATACTTTCTGCATTTTCCAAATGAAAACAAAGCAAGGTGTTTATTAAGATTGCCAGAATTTGGGTTTTGATAGATCTAGCAAACTAGATAGTTTCTGTATTAATTTTCTTGTCTTTTTGAACCAGCTTCACTTTTTTTTTCCCAGAGAGTTTGCTTTTATGATGATCCAGTTTTGCCATGTGTTTCAAATCCTTCTCTAGCTGTGAAATCGCCTTGTGTTTTTCCTCCCTTCAGAACCCACAGTTTAATTTAGCAAAATGTTTATATCAATATGTCATCTAGTCTAAGGTAAATTCTCACCCTTTGTCTGTCAGGGCTAATAACTAAAGAAGTAGGAATTCAGATCATTAACTTCTTTTATAGATTAAGTAGGAAGTGTATGTTTCTTGGATATATATTAGACGTGGATATATATAGGAAAATGTGGCATGGGAAAAGGAGCATACTTTGTGATGTGTTTGATCTCACCAGGTAATAATGCAAACCCCTTACTGAGGTGTAGACAGAATTCCTGGCTTCAGTGCTTTCTCCCTGTTAGACTGTGGTTCTGGGCAACACTAACAGAGCAATGCTGTTACAGACAGGTCTTGGTCACTTTTCTTGCTCGTTGGCTGGAGACTGGCTGGTGAACTGCCTCCTTTTTCCTTGCTTTGCCTCGTTGGGTACATTCTTTATATTCAGGATCCTCATATTAGTTATCACTCATAATGTCCTTTTCCTTATGATGCCTGGATTCCTCAACAATCCCATGATATCAATCAAGGAAAAATGCTTGAGTTCCAGGGAAGGATACTAAATGTGACCCTGAGCATCACAAGTGAATGTGACACCATGAAGGTCATGATGATATGAAACTTTAAAAACCCGTGTGTGTAATCAAGGCAAAAGGAGGAGTTATCCCTGTAAGATGCTCAGAAATGGCTGCTGCATGCTGGGTGGTCAGCTTATACTTTCCACTGATGTTTCCAGACTCGGAGTTATTAATTGCCATTCTTTTTTTCTGTTATATAATAACCACTTTTTCTACCACTGCATATATATTATTAATATGAGTATTATTAAGATTTTAATGTATTGTATTATTTTTAAATGTTTGAGTTGCACACATGACATTTGTTTGGAATTATAAATGTAAAAATGAGTAAATAAAAATTAATGAAATGTAAGGGATATCAAGGTTTAAGAACCAATGTGCCCATACCTGATGAATGTAACTGTAATCCCTTTATACATTATCCCAACAATGCAATGCAATAAAAATTAATGAAATGCAATTCCATATACTTCAAAAAAAAACAACCAGAACTAGGTGGGCATTGATGGCTCACTCGTGTAATCCTAGCTATGCAGTAGGATGAGATCTGAAGATTCTAGTTAGAAGACAGTCCAGGTAACAAAGTCCCTGTATCTCAAATAAACTCAAAAAGTGGGAAGTGGTGCTGTGGCTCAAATGATAGAGTGAGCGCTCATCTTGAGCAAAAGAAGCTCAGGGACAGTGTCCAGGCCCAGAATTCAAGCCCCAGGACCACAAAAAAAAGCAAAACAACTCAATCCTAATACAATATTAATATTTTGACAACAAATTGTGATTTTTTTCTTGCAAATAGTGGTAAACTATAACCTTGATTTTAATATTGGCAGTAATTTTTTAAATTTCTTGCCAAGTGTCAGTGGCCTGTAATCCTAACTACACAAAAGGCTGAGACCTGGAGGATCAAGGTTAAGGTGAGCCTGAGCATAAAAGTCCATAAGACAGCATCTTGCAGCAAAACGCTCTGCTAGAGGTGTGGCTCAAGTAGTAAGTAGAGCACTAACTGTGAGCAAAAGAGCCAAATGACAGGGCAAGGTCCTGAGATCAAGTCCTGCTACCAGCAAAAAAGTAAAATAAGATAAAATTTTGAAGATTGAAAAAGTTAAAATGTAAAAAAGTTAAAGAGTAGAAAATTTTTATTCTTCATATCAGTAAGACTACTTTTTACCAAGATTTATTTTTTTCTTTGCTACCCACTTGCTACCAAAGGGAGAAGAGAATAGGCTTTGGTGATATGGTTCATAGAAATATTTCCCCAGGGGCCGCAGTTTGGCCTAGTGGTAGAGTGCTTGCCTAGCATACACAAAGACCCAGGTTCTATTCCTCAGTACCACATACATAGAAAAAAGCCAGAAGTGGTGCTGAGGCTCAAGTGGTAGAGCTCTAGCCTTGAGAAAGTCCAAGGACAGTGCTCAGGCCCTGAGCTCAAGCCCAGGACTGGCAAAAAAAAAAGTATTTCCCCAATTTCCCCACACTAGCCTAGTGAATGTCAAGATACATTTATGTATAATGTTAGTACATCTTTAGTATTTTTCTATTTGAAAGCCCAACACTTATGGTCAGAAAACTGCTAACCATAATTTAAGTATCAGAAAAACCTCAAAAACCAGAGTTGTTTTTACGCTGGAATGCAGCTGTCCATCATGATCGCCGGGAAGTATTGTGTGAGTGAGAGTCAGATTTTTGTATTTTTGTCAAATTTGAAAGACTTTAAGTTGCCAAAATGACCATCTTGTTTTTTAATCTAAAGATATTGAGGTCCATAGCTAGAATCCCAGCTAAAGAAGGCAGAGTCAGCAGTATCACAAGCTGTAGGTCAGCTTAGCAATATAGCAAGACCCTGTCTCAAAATAAGTGACAGAGAGAGACAGAGTCACAGAGAACTGAGAGAAACAAGAAAAAAGACAGATTGAAAAGAGAGAAGCAGAGAAAAGAGAAGGAAAGAGAAAAGAAAGGAAGAAATTCAGAGAGACAGACTTAGGCCATTCAAAAGCTGTAAATATCATATTTTAATCTCCAGAACCAACTTTTGCATAACATCTAAGAAAAAGAAACAATTATTTTCATATAAAAATATTTTCATACATAAAACAAACACTTTGTGTTATTTGTTACTAATGTTCCTGGCTAATTTTATTGCTCTTCAAACACAGCTATAAGCAAGATCATATTTAATGAAAATTGGAAAAGGTTAAGTTTAAATGAGAGAGTGTGTGTGTGTGTGTGTGTGTGTGTGTGTCCATCCCTGTTTCCCCTCACACATGCACCAGTCTTAGATTTGAACTCAGTCTGGGCACTGTCCCTGAGCTTTTTTGCTCATGGGTAAAACTCCACAACTTGAGCCAAAGTTCCACATGCAACTTTTTGGTAGTTAATTGGAGGGAAGCGTCTCACTTTTTCTCTCCTTGAACTGGGTTACAGGCAAAAGCCACCTGTACTGGGCTATAATTTAATATCTTTAAATATCTAGAACAAACAATTCTACAACTTCCCTTATAAAGAGGAAATATGCATTTAACATTTCTGCCTTAAAGCAAAGCATTGTTTACCTCTGCTCTTGAGATTTTGTGAGTTATTTCTTTAACATTATTTCCATTAACATAAATCGCAGTCACTTTGTTGAGGTTTGCATAGAACCTCAGGTCAATATTGTGAGTCACTAATTAAATCCTTCAGACAATTTACCATGAGCCTTGCAACTTAGCAGGACAAGTTATCCGGTTCCAAATATTCCAATGATTAAAACAAGTTTTACTTGTACTTGTAGGCAGAAAGATAATGAAAGAACAAGTGAGCAGTCAGTAAGATTAATGTCCTGGGGGTTTTTTCCCCCCATGTTTAAGTGTTTGAAGTTTTACTCTAAGAAAAGCAACACTGAGCACGTTTGCAGTATAAAAATCCAAATATTAGGGTTCTTCTGAGGCACACGACTTTTTGTGTTTTGTTTTTGTTGTTTGATTTGGTTTTTCCTTCCTTCCTTTTTTTTTGCCAGTCCAGGGCTTGAGCTCAGGGCCTGAGCACTGTCCTTGGATTTTCTCAAGGCTAGAGCTCTACCACTTGAGCCTCAGCACCACCTCTGGCTTTTTTCTATGTATGTGGTACCGAGGAATCGAACCCGGGTCTTCATGCATGCAAGGCAAGCACTTTAACCACTAGGCCAAACTCCCGGCCCCATCCTTCCTTTTTTTAAACTAAGAACACAATCACTATTTTCTAACATATCCCTGATTTCTCAGGTAACCAGGCACATGTTTCTTCTTATATCCAAACACGATGGATCTGCACTCAGTAAATCTCTCAGTATTTGACACCGCACAACCTGGGTTTTTTGACATATTTTCCAAACTGGCTGTAAAAGACTTTAAACAAAAGCCAACAGCTCCAAGGAAACTAATCTGTCCTCAAAAAGCAAAAGGGAGAGAAAGATAGGAACAAGGCTGGAGAGAAAAGAGAAGCAGCAGTTCTCATCTATGCTCAGGACTGGGCCCCGTCAGTACAGGTGGGAAGATTGGCTCCTTTGTGTTTATCCTCAGTGATTTTAGTAGGTGCAGTCATTATTATGGTAATATATTGTACCTGTGCTAGTTTACAATATGTATTACTCTAAATAAAGCAAAATGCCCATTTGCTAGAGTTAATGACCTCTTTAGTGGGCCCTCACATTTATCCTCAACCCTACATTATCACTTCTCTCTTAGAATTATTTTAACAGAGGCAAGCTTTCTCACAGTGTTGTACTTGAGGCTTGACAGAAATTCACGGATCCACATCAGTATCAGAAATAGAACATACTGGGCTGGGGATATAACTCAGTGATAGAGTGCTTGCCTATCATACACACAGGGTTCAGTCCCTAGTACTGCAAAGGAAAAATAAATCAAAGACATCCTAGACAATATAGTAAGTTCAAGGCCCATCTGAGCTACATAGTACAGAAAAGAAAAAAGAAATGCAGTAAATTCCCATGCATCAGATTAGTGTCCTGTACATCCCCAGACTTTTGTCATGCTTAGGTAAAGCTATTCTGTTCTTGTAGTCAATGTAATTACTACACACAGTTAACTGTGTTAGAAGGAGTGATGTTTTACCGATTTTTGTTTATGATGTGGGGAAAGTATTGAGACCCGGCCACCTCAAAGTTGGCTCCCTATCAGTGTTTTGTTCTTTATCATAATCATCAATGTCCTCATGCTCAGTAAAGGCAGCTTTGGGTCTGCATTCATTTATTCTGCTGCCATGTTCTCATGTATTAATATGTAATCCTAGAAAAAAATAGAGCTAGTTTCTTTAACCAGATGAAATACAATTCTTGATATGCGACCAAAGTTGTTCATTTCATTTCCAAATAATTTTTAAGACAGTTACTTAGCTTTGAAATTACTTAGCTTTGAACTTTAGATCAAGTAAAAGAGAGACCAAAAAAAACTAAAATGTCAGTAGTTTTCATCCACAACTATAAAAGGTAATATATATGTGGTGGTAAACCGGGCTGATATGTAATGGGCCTGCCTCTAAGGGAGAGAACCTTCTTCTATGTCACTTTGATGATGACCATAAATTCTTTCAGCTCAATAATCTACTAAGTAGTAATCATAGATTACAAAAAAAAAAATTACCCGAATCCTGAGCCATTTATTTTTTACTTACTGATAGGATCTGACTCAAAATGATTCCAAAAGTAGCTAAGAACATCACAGACTTTCTTGTATAGGTTGTACCTGTAGACTTGTTCTGTTTTGGGTTTGTTAGTATGCAATTACAACTTCAGTTTTTGCTATTTTAAGGCACTCAACCAGAATGCTGAACTAAGGAGTCGACTGAACAGAATACATTCAGAGTCTATTATTTGTGATCAGGTTGTCAGTGTAAATATTATTCCTAGCCCGGATGAGGTAAGACTTATTTTTAATGGATACAAAACACCCATTATAGCATATAAAATTAGTATGCATTTTTGTTTATTTCAATACAGTTAATTCACTGTAATAATATTCTCCCCATAAGTATTTGTATCATTGACAGTTCAGTGTTATTTTGAATAATGAATGTATTTGTGTGACATCATTTATTCTTTTTTTTTCTTTCTGTAAGTCCTGGGGCTTGAACTCTGGGCCTGGGTGCTGTCCCCGAGCTCTTCAGCTCAAGGCTACTGCCCTTTCCCTGGGCCTGAGTGTTGTCTTGGAGGTCTTCAGCTCAAGGAAGACCCCCTACCTCTTGAGCCACAGCACCACTTCCAGTTTTCTTAGTGGTGAATTGGAGATAAGAGTCTCATGGACTTTAGTGCCTGGGCTGGCTTTGAACCGCAATCCTCAGATCTCAACCTCCTGCATAGCAAGGATTACAGGCATGAGCCACTATGCCAGGAATGACATAATTTATTTTTGGTGTCCAGTGTCTATTTTTATTCCTCTGTTCATATAATGCTACCAAATGTTTATTTATTTACTTCAGCCTAATTTACTAAATGGCCAGTGTTTTCCAAATGGCCAGTGAGAGGAATAGAAGCATTTTTACCTGGGAAGTTGCTACGTAAGAGTTTTCTGAACTTTTGTTTAGAAGGAGCTATCTAAAGACAGAATTCATATAAATTCATATAAACCTGCTATGACAACACTAATTTCGCTGCCGCAACTCCTCTTGATGATGATTATAATTAATACTTAACAGTTGTCAAGTGAATGTTCACTGTGTACCAGAAATTGTGCTAATCATTCATGTATTGTCCTATTTGGTACTGTCAACAACTATCTAAGGCAAATGCTCTAATTATTCCATTTCAAGAAATAATAGCTGAATAAGGGAATTGGCAGAATTTTGGCTAAACAACATGTAATTCTGTTTGAACCTTTTATAAAACTTCTGTTATGGCCCTGAGAACGCATATTTTTCAACAGTAATATTAGAACTTACACAGTGATGCATGTAACAAGTTGAGAGTTTTAACTAATACTAACACCCTCTTTGCATCAAAGACCAGTAGTTTGCTAGAAATCTACAGGTTTGAGAGTTCTACTATCTAACTGCTTAGGACATATTATTCCAAATTATTGTATCATTATTTAAGTTCCCTACAACTGCTTCCATATGCCCCAATACCCTTAATCTCTGATGACTTTTGTATTCACCAAACTGTCCACAATGTAGAAGTATTTTACCATTAAAATTTATCATTAAAAACTTATATAATAATCCTCCATGGGAGTTTCTTTTCAAACTGAAGTATGCAGTAGAATAAATACATAACATACATATTATGTATTCTTCATGTTTTGTGATTAAAACAATCATTATCACTTAATGAACAAAATCCAATATTTTATTTGAAATACAGCTGTGTTTTATTGATCAGAAGTTATCTTCTAGCTGGGAAATGATTTTTTATATTCTATCTCAAAAATTAGTCTTAGATATCATTTTCTTAACATGTGTCTAGCAGTGTCTATAGATATTTCTTGAGATTTGTTATAGTAGCTAGCACATGACTGATAACGACAAGCTTAAGAACAGATTTGTATGTATAATAAATTCAAATTGTAAATAAAAATTAGTTTTTAGATCTCAAGCCCAAACTCCAGAAGTTCTACATAATAGATTGGTAGTTTTCCTCTTTATGTCAAATATTTATGGCAAAGGACAGAAAAAGGCGATTTACTACATGGCCCAAGGCATGCCATGAGAAAATAGCAATTTGACATATCTTTAGCTGTCATTAGGTACAGATGTGAGTTTTAGGTAGGAGAAGGAGAGAGGTATGCATAATCATTCAACTGTGGTCGAAGTGTGGCCTGACTATTATTTCATTCCTTGTTTGAGGAGGGGTTCTGGGTAAGCTATTACTGCAGTCCATAGTCAATGGACTGTTCTAAGGAGGTTCTGTGGCTTCACAGCTGTAGTTTTGGCCCCTTGTCATAGATAGCATCAGTCAATCCCGTCCTTCCTGGAACCTAAGGTGATTAGAGAATGATTGCAAAGTGACTGCAGAGAATTGTTTAGACAAGAGGTGCATATGAAATGGAGGCAGAGGTGCAAAGCTTTTCTCCTGGTTTCAGTTAATTTGTGAGCCCAGCAAAAACAGCTTTTACGCACCTCTTCTGTTAATAGAGGCTTAACCTGTTAAGTTCCATTTACTGTCAGTGGAGCAGAGATTTTAAATCAAGTCAATACCAACATCTCTTAACTATGTGTCTTTTGGAGTCTTTAGACATAGAATGAATCTTATATAGTAGAAAGTGTCACCACTCTTTTAACATGAGTGTGGCTTTCTATAAAGATCCAACTAATGTGAAGTTTTTGTTTCTGCATACCAGTTTGGGTCAGGCCTGAAATCCTGGCTATTCAGGAGGCTGAGATTTGAAGGCTCCAAACTCGAAGCCAGCCCAAGCAGAAAAGTCCATGAGATTCCATTTCTAAAATAACCAATACAAAACAAGGCTGGAGGCATGGTTCAGAGTAGAGCACTTGGAAAGCACGCAAGCAGAGCAAGTGCAAAGTCATGAACTCAAGCTCCCCATGATCACACACACAAAAAAAACTATTTCCTCTACCAGAAGGCAGAAACACACACACACACACACACACACACACACACACACACACACACACACAATTAAACCATATGTTTTTCCTTTATATAATAGCCTGGTGACCAAATCCATGTCAGTCTCCCCTTGTCACAACAAGTAGCCAACGAGAGTCGTCTCTCCATGTCAGAGTCAGTATCTGAGTTCTTTGATGCTCAAGAGGTGCTTCTGTCTGCAAGCTCATCAGAGAATGAGGTAAGGTTCATGAGTATGTCAACTTCTGCTGCTTGTCAATGTGAGTGTATTAAACAAAGACTACAGTTATTTGTTTCCATCATAGATGCTCCAATTGCTGCAAAGCCAAAAAATGCAAACTGTATCAGTTGCTGTTTACTGCATTCTTGACACCACTTCAGGGCTTCAAATTATTTCTCTTAAATTGGATGCAGGAAGGGAAAGAATCAAACATTTATTCTGACTTTTTATTTCTATGATATTTCTGTGAAGTAACCAAAAAGTTGATGGCAAAGTTGTTTGTAGAAGTAAACTAGCTAATAAATGTTGGGGAAAATGAGAGAATTAGGAAATCACCATTGGTGCACACATGCAGAAACATGCATATCATGTATCTATGCACTGACATGAATTTGAGTTTAGAACGATGGTTTGCATGATTCTATTTGGAGAATTACAGTTTGTGGTGGTTAGTCATTGGCCACCACAAATGCTTCTTTGGATTGTTATTTATTTTCATAAGTTTTGACAAGGTTTCAGAAATAGGGAATCATTTTCTTAACCAGGTAGTAGACATTTGTTCTGTTATTAAAATATATTCCGGTATACCTTAATGCTTTTGCTTATTTTCTTGTTTGTTTTCTTGCAAAGAAGACAAAACTCCCACATGAACTATTAGATAATTTGCAAATCTGCATTGCATTTTGACAAAAAATATGAAATAGTTGCTAAAGGTATGCAAAGAAAATAGATGTAGAAGAAGCATTCTGACAAATACTAGCAATCGATTTGGAGTGTTGGCAATCATACGTCCCTTTTTAAATGAAAGAAGTGGAAATGAAAAAGAAATAATGAACAAGTATCACTTCTATATTGGAGAAATGTGAAACAGAATCTTGTATCAGATGCTGAATCTTTTAGTGTCTAAGACATGCACCTGTCTCTCAGATCTCCCAGCATGGATTGACATGTTAACTGATACTTCCATTAGAAGCCAAAGAACTTGTTTAATTATTGTAATGATAATTGGTATCATGGACAGAATAATCCTGCTTTCTATTAGTACCTTTTCTCCTGTAGCTATATGTGCATGACAAGCCTCATGTCAGGAAGGCTGCTTGGTGAGCAATAAACGGGAAAAGTGAGTTGAGTGAACTTCAGGCTAAGGAGGTCAGGCTCTTAGCTCCCTCTCCTTTGTTGAGGAGATCAGAATCTTTACCTTGCCGTGTGGACAGGTGTTTAGTCTGTCATGCCAGAGAAATGCTACAGAATTTTCTTTTTTGTCTCATTTTTGTTGCACAAGCTAGCCATAAATATGCAACCCTCCTTCCTCAGCCTCCTGGATAGTGGAGGTTTTTGGACTGACTTCTTCTGGGCCTCCATTATTAATCAGGCCTCCGTCCTTCTTCAGTCAGCGGCAGTCATGTGTGACTGCATAGTATCTGAGCTCAAATCCATCTTCCACTAGGCTATCTTCCTGGATCCAAGTTCTTGATGCAAAACCAGCTGAGTGTCCAGTTTACAGTTTCCTTGGATACTGTGAATATAGACATAAAGATTTGGAACAAATTACTGCAGCAGTCCAAAGGGGAAGCATGAGTCTAGTGACAAGGAAATGAAGAAGTGGAATGCAACATAAATATAATACGTTTACTTTGCAGCATCATGAGCGTGTTAGACCTCTTAGGGTTGTCTGTCAGACATTTGGATAGCCAAGTCTAAAACTCAGGAACAGAACAGAATTGGAGAGAGTTACTTCAGAAATCCACGTTGCCAGCTTCCTGTTAGACTTTACTAGTTGGCTGTTCATAGAATCTTTAATTCATCATGTCTAAAAAACATTACTCAACAAACCCTTTCCATAGTCACCACCCACCTTCAAGGAATAAAAATAACCCATCCCTACTCCTGGTTTTCCATCTTTGGCTCGTCTACCCAGGTGTTAGTTACTCTTGGCCTACCTTTGCTCACCACTTTTATCTCTTACTACCAATCCATTCATCAAGTCCTACAACTTTTCAGATCCGTTTTTTTCCTGCCTCTGCTCCAACCTAATTAATGATCATTTTCTCCCCTGGTGGATTATCCCATCTGTCCCATAAATAGTTTTCCTGCCTACGTTCTTTTCTTCTTCAATCCATTTTCTACTTGAGGGCAAAAGCTCTGGCCCTGAGTTCAAGCCCTAGGACTAGCATGCATGCACATGTGTGTGTACACACACACACACACACACACACACACACACACACACACACACACACACAGAAAAGCCCCTTAAGGGGTGACATTTAACAAGATTCATTTGTATACAAAACTAGACATTAATTTAAATCTGATTGATTCAAGTGGTAAGACACTAGCCTTCAGCCTAAAAACTCAGGGCCAGGACTCAGACCCTGAGTTCAAGTACCAGGACTGGAACACGCAAATGAAAAATGAGGGGAAAGTCTTTTTAAGGGGTGACATTGGTCAAGCTGCATTTATATACAAAACTAGACTTTTAAATTGAAACTTCTTTGTACAACTTTGTAAATTTAGAATAAATTTATTTTGCCTGGCACAGTGTCTCATGCCTGTAATCCTCGCTACTCAGGAGGCTGAGATTTGTTGATCTCAGTTCAAAGCCAGCCCAGGCACTAACGAACATGACACTCATCTCCAGTTAATCACTAGAAACAGGAAGAAGGACTGTGGCTCAAGGGGTAGGGCGGTATCCTTGAGAGGAAGAGCTCAGGGAGAACTCCCAGGCCCACAGTTCAAGCCCTATGATCCACCAAAAAAACAAGAAAGAAAAAATTATTTCAAAACATGAATGAAATGAATCCAGTTGATTTTTTTTTTGCCAGTCCTGGGCTTGACTTCCTGGACTTCCTCAAGGCTAGAGCTCTACCAGCACCACTTCTGGCTTTTTTTCTATGTATGTGGTACCAAGGAATTGAACCCGGTCTTCGTGCATGCTAGGCAAGCACTCTACCATTAGGCCAAATTCCTGGCGCCAGAGTTGACATTTTTAAATGGTCTTTTTATTTCTAGAATGATCTACTTGTTTTGTTTCCATTCTTAAACTTGTTTGTGCGATGCTACATGCCTGAAATTTAAGAAATAGTATTTCTTGAACTTATTTCAGTCTTAAAGTTCATGAAAAGAGTATTTGCCTCCAGGATTTCTTGAAAAACTTTTAATAAAATATCGTGAATCTTTAGCCTACCTACAAGAGGGTTTGTCAGGACAGTCCAGACTGTTACTGCACAAATGTATATAATATATATATATATATATCTTACCATTATTCCAGAATTCTTTTATGTCAATAATATTGAGTAATTTGATGGTATATTAATGGGAGAGAACAGAAATTGAAGAGGTATTCTTGGTTTTAGCTTTTTGTAACAGAAACATGAGTGTTTCCTTAACAAAGGTTCATGTAATAGGAGCTCAGGATTTTTGTCTCCTCAGATATAAATGAATATAATATAATTCAATTTTTTTCAGGGACATTGTGTGGAATATCTGGTTTTACTTTTTTTCCTTATCAAACGAACAAAGTTAGTTTGTCTAGTTACCGTGGTGCTTACCTTCGGCAGTGTTGCAGTCAGTGGGAAAAATGGGAACCAGGTACAGTGGAGATATGAATCAGAAAAGAAATGTACTCTTCATTTTCTACCTGTGTAGCTTTCCTCTGTGTGCAAAAGCAAAGGGCCCATTGATCATCTATGCATGCATTCATTTTATTGGAGCTTCACTGTCAATACAAGGGTTCTCTTCAACCTTTATTTTTAAAACATTAACAATAAACCCAGAAACTTTCTAAATAAAGACTAATTGCTTTTATCACACACAAATTTAAAACTTTTAAGGGCAAAAATCTTGGGCATAAACAAAGTTACAAAATAAGCTGCAAACCAGAAAAAAATATTCTATCATTCTAAAATATCTCTAGCTGTGTACTGACATTCCCTGGGCCTCTCCCATAACTGTATTTCAAGGCTTTAAAGACCAGTCTCCTTTCTAATATCCAGTGACCCAGTTCATAGAAGACTTAGTATTTCTTGCACATAAGCCAGATATATTTTCCACTACTATTTTCCACTATTGCATCTGTTTCTTATTTCATCAGTATTTTGAGTTTTGTTTGTTTTTGTTTATTGGTCCTGGAGCTCGAATCCAGGGCTCATTCTTGATCAACTTTTCATTTACTGCCTGAGCCATACCTTCACTTCTGGCTTTTTTCTGGCTAATTGAAAATAAAAATATTGTGGATTTATCTGCCTAGGCTGGCTTCAAAGTGTGATTCTAAGACTTCAGCCTCCTGAATAGCCACTGATACATGGCTAGTATTTGGGGTTTTTTGTAGTTTTGTTAATCCTTTAATGAGCTGAGCTTTCAAGGCAAGAATCATAAGAATTCTGACCCCTTTGTGTTCTTTTCTCCCTTAGGCATCAGATGATGAGTCTTACATCAGTGATGTGAGTGATAACATATCTGAAGACAATACTAGCGTTGCAGACAACATTTCCCGGCAAAGTATGCACTGTTTGAGCTTCTAGGTTATTCTTCCTACATATCAAATTATAATACTGGTGAATTAATAAGGAGTCATCCACTTTATCACCCTTAATGGTTCTTTTTTCAACTGATTGTCCTATAAATTTTATATTGCATCGTCTATTGAGATAGTCGTGAGATATGGTAGGCATGTGATTAAGTAAAAAAAATAATTATATCTAGTTTATAATCAGAATTTGAATCCTTGCTACGCACATTTATTTTTCCATTTGACTTGTCTTAATATTTGAGTATATTCAACATTTTACTTAAAAAAAGACTGATGCTTTGTGCATTTGTTGGCAACCTCATGTAGAAATAACTTTGTTCTTGATAGTGTGTGATAGAAAGAAATGTATTTGAATCAGAATTATTTGAGATATTGTACTCTCTAGTTTTATACAATCAGAAAAACAAAGTTCTTTCACTATGATTCTCGCTCTTCCAGTCCTGAATGGGGAGCTTACAGGAGGTGCCTTCCGGAATGGCCGTCGTACTTGCCTGCCTGCCCCTTGCCCCGACACCAGTAACATTAACTTGTGGAATATCTTGAGAAACAACATTGGAAAAGACCTGTCAAAAGTCTCCATGCCCGTGGAACTGAACGAGCCACTCAACACCCTGCAGCATCTCTGTGAGGAGATCGAATACAGTGAGCTCCTGGACAAGGCATCTGAGATGGATGACCCTTATGAGCGCATGGTAATAAAGGACAGGGCAGCATCCTGCAGGGATCAGGCCTCAGCTACAGGCCATTATGATGACACACTTTATGTTTTGTATAACATTCTCACTGCATAGGTAAGAGAGAAAATAGTCTGTTTGCATAATCAAACAAGGCCAAACAGTTCTAGATACCCTTACTAGAACATCCACATTTTGTGACTTTTTAGTAGCCTAAAGTATGCTTTGAAAAGTTAAGATACAAAGGTATCATACTTGCTAGAGGCTGAAAGCATGTTGAGCTTTGCTTTACCAGCTTTTCAAAATGCCACAGGAGGCTTCAGAAAGTAACTAGCTGTTGGTACTTTACCCTTTACTCCATGTGTCTTTGGAGAACTTACCCTGCCCTTGGACAGGCACAGCAGCCAGACCCTCCTTCATACAGTGCTCAGATCATATACATGTGGCATAACCTGTAAACTAGCTTTCATTACCTTTCAACTCTGCTACTCATGATATGAATGAAGAGCACTGGATCTCTGACCTGCTGCCTCTCCTAGAAGTCATTTAACCTCATTATTGCTTGCTTTCCACTTGGGCACTAACTGAAAATGAAAAAGGCATGAAATCAACATGGACTGAAGAAGATGTAGAGGAATCTAGACAAATGAACCTACCTGGCAATAGACCCCTCTATAATGTTGTCCCTCTTTTGAATATTTTAACAGGTTCTTGTTGCTGCATTTGCAGTTTCAGGATATTGCTCCACCTATTTCAGAGCAGGAAGTAAGCCATTCAACCCAGTCCTTGGAGAGACTTATGAATGCATTAGAGAAGACAAAGGATTCCGATTTTTCTCAGAACAAGTAAGTGAAGTTTCTTCGTAGGTAAAATGGTCTTCAAAGGCAGTTTGGTGATGAAATAGCCTTTCGATAACTATCATTTGGGATGAGTTATTACACCAGTTCAAAGAAATCTCACTTAACCCCACCAAATGTTCATAAATCCCCTGTGTTTAAGCATTAAGTCTTAAAAGTAAAGATTTGCTTCCACACTTTGAGACTAATTCACAGAGTGTTAATTCATAGCCACACTAAATGGAAGAATTATAGTTTTCACTAGAGAAAGCCATTTCAAGAAGAAAAATATTATTTAAAAAAGTATTATTTGTAGAAGTTTTAACACTGCTCTCCTTTCCTTTTTTGTTTTTATCTGTCAGGTTAGCCATCATCCACCTATTTCTGCCTGTCACTGTGAATCAAAGAATTTTGTGTTTTGGCAAGGTCAGTAAACATTTAACGTCAATTTATATACCTAGAGGAAATATTCTGGCTTCTGATAATACATTTACTCAGCTTAGATTTCTGACTTTGAAGTTCAGAGTGTTGGTAATTCATGTAGAGCTTAGTTTTAGAAATTAAATGTCCTGGTATAATATAAAACCATGTTGTGTTAGGGGTTAGATCATTGATCTAGGAAGCAAAGCCTAGATCTGTGGAACAGCAGTGTAGTACTGACTGCACCCCCCTCCGGAGCCGTTACCTTCTCGTAGAGTGACTTGTCTGCATCTGTAATGGCATCACTCAACCTTCTTGCTTCTTAAGGTGTGCACAGAGATTTTTTTCTGAAGGAAAGCTTTGTGGTCACAGTATGTTTAGACACACAGTCAGTCCACATGTGCATGAGTGCCACATCTGCAGACTGAACCAACCTCAGATGGAAAGCATGTGGAAACGCAGTTATATCTGTACTGAACATGCCGCCTTTCTTCTCAGCTTTTTTTTTAATTATCAAAGCAACGTAGTATCACTACTATTTGCCTAGCATTTAAATCATATTAAGTATATAAGCAATCTGGAGATGGCTTCGAGTATATGGGAGGATGTATCTAAATTAAATGCAAATATTTTGCATATTATATGAAGGACTGCTTTACCTTTAGTTGTTGGTGTCTATGGAGATAATGGAACTATTGTCATAGATGCCAAAGGAAGACTGTTATTTGTACTCTTAATTCATTGGGGTTTGGGGGTTTGGATTGAAGTCTACTTATTAATGCCAATTGTCCTGTGAAAATGTAACAATCTTGCCTAAAATAAAATTTGAAATGACTAGAAAGAGAAGAGTGTGTATGTAAATTTGACCAGTAAGTAGTGCCTCTACATTTGGAAGGCTGTTTTTGGTTGCTCATAGCATAACGCTTCTCATAAGCATTTTCTTAACCTGAAAAATGCACAAAATGCATCACAACTATCACTTCGTTGTAAAATAGAACAATACATCATTATTTGTCATAACCAAGAATCAGAAATTTTGTGGAGCTGGCACTAAGTTCTGTTGGTTCACCAAAATGAGACGAGGTAGTTATTAATACATGTGCTGGTAAATCTGAGTAAAGCAGTTTAGCCATCATGTAAGACAAAGTTCCGGGCCTCAAACTGTGTCTTAACAGCCAGTGTGGGAAAGTATTCGTGAAGTTGATCCCACTTTCTCATAATCTTCCACACCTGTGTTTAGAGATTTCATTTCTTTTCTGTTTTCTCAAGTCATATTCTGTGCAGGAGACAAATGTGTACATAAATCAATGGTCTTGCCATTTGTAATTATTTTTACATATACCTCAGGCTTGATATATATATTACTCTTTGAATATTGAATATTGTAGAGTCTGTATATACACAAATGCACATATAGATGTGTATATACTCATCTTATTCCAGGATTCTCCTAGCTTTACCCATTGAAAATAAACATGGAGTATGATTATGGAGACACAGGTAGTAACTTCTCTTTCTGATCACATCCTCTTGGGCTACCTTCAGGTTCTGGTGTTAAATCCACAGTATAAAACAAACTAATTACAAAAGCTTTTTGTTACAACAAAAAGAAGCCTTTTGTAAAGTATTGCAAAAGCTAGATTTTATAAACAAATGATTAGATTTGATGTATATTTTTTGTCCTCTGCCTATATCACTTAGATATCAGATGGAAAAACAAATTCTGGGGCAAGTCAATGGAAATCCTGCCTGTGGGAACTTTGAACGTCATGCTTCCAAAGTAGGTATCATCCTCTCCCTTTTAGCCTCTTGATGGCTAACTCAGAAATGGGAATTTTTGACTAGAAGATACTAAGGGTCTATTTTGCAAGTTGTCTAAAGCTTGTCACCTTCACCAAAATGAGAACATGTTACTAAAACTTCTGTTTATGTCCTCACATGTACCAATTATCGTGCTAGTCTGCATTTTACATGAAGGTTCTCAGCCAGCTGCTGATGGCTCACACCTGTACTGCTACTGAGGAGGCCGAGACCTGAGAGTTGTGATTCAAAGGCAGCCAGACAGGAAGTCCATGAGACTCTTCTCCAACCAGAAAACCAAAAGTGGTGTTGTGGCTCAAAGGGGTAGAGCACTATCCTTGAGCAAAGAAAGCTCAGGGACAGTGACCAGGCCCTGAATTCAAGTTCCATGACCAACACTCCTCCCCCACAAAAGAAAGGGTCTCCTTTACCCATTTTACCCACACTTTTAAATTTAACTTAGGTCCAGGGTCTCTTTTACATTTTGAAGTTATTTTTACAGTGATGAATGATGGATTTATTTATGATCATATTCTGGAGGATAGTCTATAAATCTTGTTTAAATTAATTGATATTCTTAGTGAGACCAAGGATTTGAATTCTTGTTATTGTTCATTTTTTGTTCAGCTGTTGAACAGTGCCTATATTAATTATACCAACAATGCCTACATTATTCTGAAATAATGTTTTATTTGAATATATATATATATATATAATTAGCAAAGCTATACGATTTGAAGTTGGATCATTTTGTTCCTTGACAAAACTTCTATAACTTTACTCTCCAGAATTTGTGTTTAAGCTTGTCATTTTCCCAAAGAATTATTTATATGTGATTAGGAAACCGTGTTCTCTAAATACCTACCTTAAGTAAATAATTAAGCCTGTGTCTCCCTTGACTCTACACAGTGACCCTTTGTCTGCTGGTAAATGTAGACGTTTTGTAGATCACTGAAAGCCATTCTCCTTTTTTTTTACTCA